>NC_047117.1:37315686-38021325 GCF_902500255.1 Thalassophryne amazonica
AGTGACTGATCTCTGCTCCCCTCCACAGCATGTCTTTTTCCTGGTTCTCTCCCTCAGCCCCAACCAGTCCCAGCAGAAGACTGCTCCTCCCTGAGCCTGGTTCTGCTGGAGGTTTCTTCCTGTTAAAAGGGAGTTTTTCCTTCCCACTGTCGCCAAGTGCTTGCTCACAGGGGGTCATTTTGGCCGTTGGGGTTTTTCCGTAATTATTGTATGGCTTTGCCTTACAATATAAAGCTCCTTGGGGCAACTGTTTGTTGTGATTTGGCGTTATATAAATAAAATAGATTTGATTTGATTAATTATCTGAACAGCTGATTTTTTTCATTGTGTGAATGACCTATTAAAAGTGGGGGAAAAAAAAAAATCATGATTTCTGAGAACCCAAATTCATCTTCATGTTTATCTTGAGTTAGACCAACTGTAAACATAATCAGTTCACAGAGATATAAATGGAGAAAAGCAGCAAATCTTCAAATGTCAGTCTTTAAAGCAGTCAAAGTTTGTCATTTTTCATTTATTATTTAAGTGGTATAAAAAAGATTTATTGGTGAAACATTCATAATGTAAAATACAAATAGAAATAATTACTGAGGATAACAAGGTATAAATTACAATTATTTCCACTCAAATGATTTACCATAATGTTGATTTGAGTTTGTCAATTACATTTTTCAGCATAGTTATCAATGATTGAGGTATGCAAGGTTGCAGTCAAGCGCTTAGTGTGCTTGTTTCCAGAGTGGAAGGTGCTGGGTTCAAGACTGCCCTTGTGCATTCTCCATGTAATGTGGTATTGCATCAGGAAGGACATCCCGCATAAAATGTGTACCAACATGTCGATCCATCTAGGATCAGCTGTGTCAACCCCAAGGGAAAAGCCAAACGAACTTACTTGTCATCCATGACTGGCAACTTAATTAGAATTAAGAAGAATTCTCCTGTACTAGTGGTGGGTAACAGTGTACCACCAGCCCTTCATGCTCACCTCTCCTGGCTGGATGATGTGTAGAGATTTACTTTAAATAATTTTCTATTTATTAAACTTTAAAGGATAAAGCTTTGCTTGAAATATTAAGCAGACAGCACAAGACAAGATGCATTAAGAAAGAGTGGGTCATCAGATGTCAGGAAGAGTCAAACAGTTTCCCTAACCTTAAGGAACGTACTTGAGTCCTTATAAATTTCTTCATATGGGTTGCTTTCTTCTGGCTGCTGCACCTCTACTTCATCCTAAAAAGGAACATGAACAAGCACATACACACTGAGCTTCATAACTTAAACCAGTGGCACTGATGAGTCTGCTCATTTGAGGTAAAGGCTTAAATATTTTCCCTGTGAAAAAGGCAGCGTATGGCAGAGATTCGTAAAGAAAAACAAACAAAAAAACAACAAACAAAAAAACAAAACAAAACAAAACACTACATCAGGTAAGAAAAAATAATAATAATTTTAGCTTAAACTGCAGCAGCATCAAAATATCTGAGCAGCTCTAGGTTCATTCATGCAGGCAAAAAGACAAAGACAAACATATGTAGTCTTTTTCACATCATTCCAGCAACATAAAATAATTACCACCTGTTACTGGCCTTTCTATGACTGAGAAACAAGTGACTGACCTGGAAAACATAAAAAAAAAAAAAAAAAAAAAAAAAAATAGTTATTTTTTTTAACAGTTAAGTAAGTGAAAAAGGTCACAGAAGTCACTTTCTGCTCTACACTTTTAGCAAATGCTCATGGAGCTCTGTGACATGGACCTATATTATTCCAAAAGGAATGCCGATATTGTATATGGCTATAGCTACAAACGAGTTAAAAAAAAATTAAATAGGTGGCCAGCGTGCATTCACAGGCACATAAACAACAATAACAAAAAAGTTTAATGCACACTGTGATAAAATGATATCCACTGTGTGGTCACAGAGAATGAGATACAGAGTCTGGAAATAAAACAGATACAGATGAAACACAGCCCCACACACCCACAACAGCTGCCCTGACTCAGCTACATGCTCACCTGCAGGAAAAGAAAGGGGCGGGGGGCATGCCTCCATTCCACTCCTGGAGGTAAGAATGGGACCGATTATAAGATTTTATTTTATCAGACATTCTGTCTGCCACAATATGACAACACACGACAACAATCATCCTCGCTCCTGACTGTCAAGTTGTCCGCCGTTGTCTATGTATTCACTGCTCGACTCCGCTCTATAACTTGATCAAAAAAAACTGTGGAGTACTTGATAAAGGAAGACAAGTCCCGATACCCAACACCAAGGGCTGGGAGCGACTGGACATCCACTAAGATCCAGAAAAAACATAACTTTATCCAACTCTGTCACAGTGCTGTGCCTGCTCAGACGAGTACTAATGTACCCTGAAAATGGTATATGAATAAAGTTATTATTTTGGTCTTCCCGCAGCACCTCTGCAGGAACCTGCATATAGATGAAACTAGTAAACATCAGAATAATTTATACCTTTCCAAAGATAATCTAATTATAAACAATAATAAATAAACCAAAACATATAGTTTATGAACATTCAGAGTCAGTGTCTTAAGAGGATTCTGCTTAGTGTGTTTTTAAGTATTTCAGATGTTTCCCACAAATCTTCAAAATGTTTTCAAATGCAAACCAATGAATAGGTTTCAGACTGACTCAGTCAGCATTATGATACAAAGTGTGCTGATTTATTTGTGACCTTTCTGAGTGTATTAAAGCCATTAATGAATGTCCTGTTTTGGTTTAGGTCATAATTAAATGTTTCACATTAAAACTGTACAGAAATATGTTTAAAACACACCCAGTCATAATGTGAATTTAGACTCATGCTAATAATAGCAACACACACACACACACACACACACACACACACACACACACACCTTCAACCACTTAGTCCAATTGAGGGTCGCGGGGGGCTGGAGCCTATCCCTGCAGTCACAGAGCGTGAGGCAGGTACACCCTGGACAGGATGCCAGTGTCACAGGGTCACATATAGACAAACAAACACATTCACACCCACACGCACACCTACAGACAATTTTAAATTTTTTAATCCACCCAGCCTGTGTGTCTTCACTCCACACAGAAAGGCCATAGGTGGGAATCGAACCCGTGACCTTCTCACTGTGAGGCTACACAGTGCTAACCACTAACCCACCGTGCTGCCCAATAGCAATACAAAATTTCTTTAATTTAAAAGTGACATTTAATGACAGTCATCACTATTTATGTGCTGAAAAGGCACAGGAAGTACAGAAATTCTGATTTTTCTCAGAGGCCCATTTCCACACTCTGGCCTGCATCGTTGCCATTTGCCATGGCCACAAGAAAAAGTATGCAACTGTTACTTTTTCATTACAACTTATACTTCCTTCCTTATTGAACCCTGTTTCTACTTATACTAGGGCTGGGCAACGTTAACGCGCTAACGTTGCGTTAATTATTGAGGTCATTATCGCCGACAATTTTGTTCCTCCCCTTAACGCTGCGGGGTTTTTTTTTTTTTTTTTTTTTTTTTTTTTTTTTTTGCCTTTTATGACTGTTGCTCGTCGGGGGCGAGCTTATGCTGCTGCTTCCTGCTGATAGCTGAGTTCACACAGAAAATGACACGAGGATCGAGAAAAGTACAGGCTATGCAATGCACAACAAAACAAAATGCAGAAAGACGCCAAACTTTTGAATGGACATTTTCGGTACAAAGTTCTACAGGATCAGGCCCGGATCCAGACCGGTTTGGACCGATGCAGCTGCATCGGTCAAATTTTTTTTACGCATCGTTCGTCATCGGTTAAAAAAAAAATAAAAATCTTGAATAGCCGAACGTGTCCCCGCGGTGAACACAGCTTTTCGGTGGTTTTCATGTCAACCTATAGTCCGTAAATGATACGGATTTTTCCAAGTTTCAGAGTCATACGGACGTACAAATAAAGTCGGATATTCAGGGTTTGGTCTGTAATAAACTATTTCTGCAGTAGCTCATTGGTTCTTTGATTCACTGCTCTTCAGAAACGGCAAGCCGCTTCTTAACCCCTCGCAAAGCCATTAAAATATCGTCAGTCACTTCTGTGTGGATTAAAGTCACTAACTGGGACTCGTCTTGTTGCTGTCAAGAAACGAGAATCGTCCTCCGTTCCGTTCACACAGCTCGAAACGCTGCACGGCTGAGACAGAGTCCGGTCGGAATTAATAACTTCAAAATGAATCACCGCTTTAAATAAAATGACACCTCTTTCCAAATGTAATACAGACAAGAAACTACTTCTTCTTCTTTGTCTTTCAGCTGTTCCCGTTAGGGGTCGCCACAGCAGATCAATCTTTTCCATCTCACCCTGTCCTCTGTATCTTCCTCTGTCACAACAACCACCTACAATCCACTAAAACGTTTTTTTTTTCTCCCAAAATGAAACGTGCTGTATTTTCTTTTCAAATTACATCCTGAAGTGAAGCACAGCAGCTGTAAGTTCAGCTCAGATATATGGAAACACATTCATGCCAATGTCTGAAAGGAAATGCTTTTGACAAAAACAACAGATTTTGTTTATTCCTATTCATGTCCAGAGATCAAGGATTCACCATGTAGAGTTCATTATGTACAAAGTTTAAGGATCCAGTGACCAAATTCATATTTATTTACTTTAAGACTCAATAAAATGTTCAATTTCAATTCAATTTAATCGGCTTATAAAGTGCCAAATCACAACAAAATCTAAATATACTAAAACGAATACATCACAATTGTACACATATCAAATTGTGGTATGTGTACAATTGTGACGCATTTGTTTTAGTACATTTAGTCATGGACATGAATATTGTTATTTTGATATGAAACAGGATAACAAATGACCTGCCAGTGGTTTTACATTTGATTTCATTAGTGTGTTTCAGTTGAAATTTACATTTTCAAATTTATGCAATGTTCATTTACATTTTCAAATAAAACTGTGCTTTTAAGCGGCTTTTGAATTCATTTTTGGGTTTCACATATACCATGCGATTAATCATGATTAATCACAGAAAGTCATTGAGTTAATGCAATTAAGATTTTTTATGTTTGCCCACCCCTAACTTATACATTTTACCATACAAAAATTGTCGACAAAGAAAGTTGTTTTATGCAGCAGGATCATGTTATGTGTCATATTGAATAATATGGGGACACTCACCTTTTGTTCTTCCACGTCTTCCTCTGTGTCCTCTCCTTCAGTCTGTGCCTTCCGTTTGCAGGGTGGGACTGAACTGTCAAATGAAGCTCTGTAAAATGCATTAGTAAGACATTTGCAGCATCCTTGTTTCAGGAAAGCACAAACATTTTTGAGGATAAAGAAAAAAATGAACAAATATCTCACCTGCATGTTTCTCTTGCATCTTCTATCTCTTTAAGCTCATCTTTGCTATTTAGGACAGCACCAATGCTGTCTGGGTTTTCAGCTCCCAACTGAGGATAAAGAAGCAGATACAATCAAATGGATTATTGAATCTTTTCCACATCTTTCCTTTTTTGTGTAATTTATACCATGTACTTTTTAAATAAAGTCTTTACAGTACCTTCATAAATACTACAAATGTATGCAACGATTAATCAACTGCTCATTATTGAATATTCAAGTTTTGCGCTCTTGATTCGCAGGCTATTGGGTGATAAAGCTCGTTCGTCCATCTTTTCTCAATGATTTGTGACTTACTTTTTTACTTTTTTGGCAAGTTTTATGTCTCTTTTTTTCAGGACAACCTGCACTTTCAGAATATATATGCTATAGCGGTGTTTTATAAGTGTGATAAAGGTTTACAATCAAAAATAAGAAAGGAAAAAGTAAAGCGGTAAATAATTTTCCACACACATTTATTCAAAACATACAGCAAACTATAATAAACAACTGTTTTGACACTTTATAAAGGTAATTTTGGGTCTTGTGTAAAAGACTGTACAACAAAAAGTTCAAACAATAAACAAAAATGCATATTTTGAACAATATATACAAAATGGTCTGCGTTTTGTTTTTCTTCATCTCAAAGCAATTTCTGTCTGCTATTACACAAAGGTCACATCACAAACTTTTACTTCTAATGGGTTTTGGAGTGTTCTCTCCTGCTCTGAAAGCAGCTTTCACACTTTGTCTCACTTTGGCTCCTTAAGGGGCTTTAACAGTGGCGTATTCGTAGAGCTGCTCATTGCAGCATTGTGTTTCATTTAAATATGCCCGAAATACGCGCGTACTCAGCCTTTAACAGTGTTCGTTCATACTTGCAGCTGCGTGTGTTCGCGTTTTAATATGTGCACACAGTCGCGTGTGCCATGCCGCACCAGTTTCAGTGCTGTTTTCTGCCTCTGTAGAAGTGCGCTCTGTTCTCTACTGCATGGTGTGATGCGGCTCAAAAACAGTCATTTAACATTACTATTATTTTTTTTTTTTTTTTGTGCAGCGAGTGCAAGTTTATTTTAGAGTCACAGCTCTTTTCAGCTTTGATCAGACTGATCGATCAGGGCGTTTGATGAGTGCATCGACATGCAGCAAGTGCGCGTGTATTTTAAAGAGTCACAGCACTTTTCAGCTTTGATCAGACTGATCGATCAGGGCGTTTGATGAGCGCACCGACATGCAGCAAGTGCGCGTTTATTTTAAAGAGTCACAGCTCCGATTAGACACACAGAGAGAGACAGAGTGAGGGAGGGAGAGCGTGCGTGCACGAGAGAGCGGTTTTATTTTATTTTATTATAAGGAGTCTGATAGAGGAGAGAGAGCGCTTTTATGAAACGATGCGACACAGTGAAACAGTTATATAATTAGTCCAGTATGATAAAGTGAAGCAACGACCTTGCAGTATCTGTATCTATATAGCTCCAGAAGAACAACAGGGAGATGTGAAGTGGCGCACAGTACCGTGTTGAAGCGTGGGCGGGCTCACAATAGCGGACAGTAGCACGACACTGCGTGTACTCCCGTGAAGGCTCCATGCTGTGCTGTACGCCAAAGAAAATTAAACAGGTTTAATTTCTTCCATCCTATGCGCGTAGCCCTCAACATACTGCTACATATTGAGAAAAAACTCCTTGTGAAGTGGGCGGAGAGCTGCTCATTACAGCGTAGATGATACGCTGTAATGAGCAGCTCTACGAATACGCCACTGTGAAAGCCTCTTTACACTCTGAGGAGCAGCCCCTCCCCCTTGCTCCATTGATATGGTAAACGGTGCTTTACACCAGAGCGAGAGAGCTTGCCACAGGCTTATTCAATAACATTCACAGGCAATGACTAGTGGAGCATCTCTGAAACTCACTCGGTGTTTGAGTACATGAGATTGTATGAGAGGCTCTCCATCTGCTCCCTCTGATGACTTTCACTGATCGCTGTGCGTAATGGCACAGGGTGCATTGGAGCCAGCAGCCAGGGGGCTATTCAAACGGGCCAACTAGTAACACATTACTGCTAAAAACAATCTCTGGTTTATCACATGAGGTAAATCTGCCCTACGATTGGATTTTGGAAAACCATGTGACGGTGAACCAATTCCGATTGGACACTCACATTGCGCACATCATCACACACCTTCTATGGGCAATTCCGTGCTGAAGTGGACAAATGAAAAAATGTAAAAGTCATCAGTATTTGACTGGAATCAGTTGGGATGATAAGTCTAAGGTCTATCCCTCATTTATTCATGGAGATTAATTTATTTCAATATGTGTTTTTTTTTTCAGCAGGAGATCATCATGCTATTGAAAAGTAAAAAAATAAAATTGAAATAAAGGGTTCATCTACTCAGACCCTAACACTTAAAGACAACAGTAATTTAAAGTGTTTTATGCTTATTGAAAGGTTCGAGGCCTTGTCTAATGATTTCACAAACATTCAATACCAGATATTTGTCAGTTTTTCTGAAAATGTATTTCCTAACATTGAAGTAAAATATGTAACGTCAGTGACGAAAAAAGTTCTATGTTTATGCTGCAAAAATGCCTTTGGAGATATTAATGTGACCTATTAATTTTTCCTACAAGGCACTGGGAGAAGCCTATTGAGTACTTGTTTCAAGCTCTATGAGTTTTATGTAGGAAGTTATGAGGGTGTAATATTCATAATGTCAGTGACGCGTAACGTCAGTGATGTTTGTAACGTTAGTGACACTAAAACATGGATGGTTAAGAGGAGTGACTGACTTAAACTGTTGAGACAATGGATAATTATCTTCATCAACACACGATGGCAGCAAGATGACACCTATAAACTGCCTGAGCAATTAATGTGCAAGGATGCTACACAGGAATGTTGGCTAAATAAATGTCAGGAATGTAAGGATGGGCAAGGCTTCCTTCAATTCTTCGATCAACATGAGATAGAAGGAACTGATGCAGTCACTTGGTACGTCTGGCGAAACAATGAAAATGATCAACTTCGTAAGACCATTGAGGATGGAGCAGTTCAAGAACTGAGAGATTACATCGTGGAAATAACTCCCACGTTCCTGGTCCACTGTTTCCTTAAGCGGAACAAGCGACAAGATATGCCAAAGAACGAGCAGCTTTCGTTTCTTCGGATGCAGACAACTCAAAGGCTCTCCTGTAGGTGGACTATGCTGATAATTATACATGTGTATATCAGGATGAGGTGCAATCTGCACATTGGAAACAGCAGCAAGTTACCCTGTTTACAGCTGCACTGTACTACTTGGGCGAACTTCATGCTCAAGTTATCGCTTCCGAAAATCACCAGTGATGCAGTTTTCCATTCATCTGGGTCCAGAAATCATTAATTTTGAATGAAAGTTTTGTGGATGATTTTGTCAATATGTTGGGTATAAATGAATATTATACTTGGTTTGAACTCATCAGTAGTTTGAGGAGAAATTCTGAATAAAGTTGCTTGATTTTTCATGATGTCCTTTTTCGTAATGTCAGTGACGCACTCTTTTTCTGCCCTGGCACTAAGCATAGTGGGAACAGTGACCAATTTGTAATACAGTGAGAATAAGTAAAGGTCAATTGTCTCTTACTGTAAAACTCAAGAATCTAAGGAGAGGAACTTGGGAGCTATAGGGCTAAATGTCCGAAAATTCATAACGTCAGTAACGCTGGAATTGCCCCATGAGGAGTACAAAGATGGTGGATGGCTAGCTCGAAAGTCCGCTGAGTTAACTTTTCAGCAAAAAAAAAAAAAAAAAAAAAAAGGTAAGTTTCTATCTCATATCATTAAAAGGTTATTTATAATTTAGTAAAACTTGGTCTCAGCCATCGTATACAACGGCGTCGGCCCCAGAGGGTTAACATGCTCCAACTGCTGGGGTCCTCAACATTGATACAGCTGCACGCTGGATTATGCACAATGAAACGTGCCACATGTGCAAAATATCATAGATGGTGCTCCCTCACAATACACATGATACTTCTAAACAGTAAACAAAGGCACAAAGGCATTCCAGCAGTCCACTAGAATCCTCTGAAGACACCTACCAAATATATTGAGTCATCACCTTTGGTCACTGGTTAGTGTCAAGTCTCACAACCATACAGTAAGACAAGGTACCAAGGACTGAGGGTGCCACTATACGAAACGAGAATATTCACTTTAAACCCTTTTACTGCTGGGGACAATATTATTCCTTTTTAGGACACTAAAATGCACCATTTTTTTCAGAAATCCGAGTCCAATTATTGCTTAAATGAGCAGTATTTGCAAATATTATGAGTTCTACACTATTCTAATATCATAAATTTCATCCAGTGGATAAAAATTTCAAAAGGTAAATTCAGCAGTGAAAGACGGAAGAGCTAATCGCGGCTTTTGCTTTTTTATTTATTTATTTTTTAATTTACTTTACACTTACTAGTGTAGTGCCCGTAGGAAGTTCGTATTCCTATCGAAACTTGGGAGCTTAAGGAGATTTCTCGTGGATGGTTGGTTGCATGAGGCGGTTCCTTTACCAAAAAGTAGTATATGTAAGTATGTTTCAAGTATACTTCTAATTTACTTTTTATATACTTATCAGTACTATTTTTTGGTAAGGGTTCATAGTGAAGTCACCCCACTGCAAACTCACCCCAACTGAAGTCACCCCACTGTAGTGAAATCACCCCACTCTAATAACACAATGTTTCAATTCTGTTATGTTCATGTAATAAATTATTTATACACTCTTGTGGCATAATACACTGTTCTTAGTAGAGTTTTGTTAGTGAGATGTTTTAAGGTGGGTTACTGGAAGGGTCGAAATTAAACAGCATTTAGAATATTTGAAACAGCAAATCAGGTGCTTTCCCGGTGAAATAGAATTCCAAAGACAAACAGATATATCAAAAATACACGCACCTTTTATTGTAAAGATTAAATAACATTTTTACTTGCCTGTTGAGCTAAAAGCTGACGCCGAAGTTTCTGTCGCTCACGGATTTCTTGAAGTCGACTGTTCATTTCCTATCGTGGTTTGTACTTTAACACAGAAAAGCTTTTGTCATTAGCCCGCGTTAGCTGCTGGCTAGCTGAACAGTTGAACAACAGTCGGCAAATCGCGGCTAAAACCCAAAGGCACGACAGCGGTACGTGCACTCCATACTGTCACCGGGTCACTCCGGTTTGGTTGACGAATGTGGGGTTAGCCGCTAAAACAAAGTCCAGCGGCTACTCTGGATCGTTCGTCACAAATTCGCAGCCGCTTTATTTATGCCGACTCGAAACTGATTGTCAACTCCACAATTCAGTGCGAGCAAGACCCATGAACACCTCAGAGTTTAACATAAAATATAGCGCGGTGGATACGGTGATCGTCAACATACGCCGGAAAACACAACGAACAACCTCTGAGTGACGTAACCGACGCTTGATGATGACGCAATTATAATATGTAATCACTGATCTGTATATATTACTGGATCGCTCATTGGTCCACACACTGTACAATCACTGAACTCTACACTACGAGTTCAGTGTGTACAATCCTAGCACACTCTCACGAGCGCCACTAGCTTACTCTGAGCAAGGTGAATCCGCTGAAGCAAACTGGCGGCCATCTTGCCACTCCCAACTTATGCAGACTGCTTATGAGAACGTCAACAATTTCAATAACTGAGCTGATTCTCTCATTGACTTAATTTATATATATATATATATATATATATATATATATATATATATATATATATATATATATATATATATATATATATATATATACATATGCCATTTCTGGTTTGTGCCTTCGTCCACCATAGAGCGAGATTTATGACCTGCTTTTTAATTTTTGTTTTGTTTTGTTTTCAGCATCTGGGGGAGCTCTGCCCTTGTTAGAATCACTGTGATGACCGATCCAAGATGGCGGCAGCATTTCTTGTGCCACAGCAACCAATGCAACATCTACTCCTCTTTGTTTGTTCGTCTAGCGTCAGTTTGTGGCTTTTTACGTCAGTTTTGTCTGATTTTTTGGCTTTTTCTGCACTGGAGCTGAATTTTGATGCCACTTCCGGTTTGTGTCTTCGTCTACTATAGAGCGAGCTTCGCGCCACTGCACAGCGCTTCCCTTGTATTATGTATATGTCGTGGACATGAACGAGCATAGCTCTTCAGCATCTCACCATGTCATTTAGGTCTAGGGATGGGTATTGATAAGATTTTATCAATATCAATGCCATTATCGATGCTGCTTATCGATCTGGTTACTTCTTGATTCCCTTATCAATACCTCCTGTGAATTTTCTGTGTACTAAAAGTGGGCTTTAAACGTATTCTATGTCAACAACATTTTATTGAGTCTTAAAGTGAATAAATAATGAAATTGGTCACTGGATCCTTGATCTCTGGACATAAACAGAAATAAATAAAATTTGTAGTTTTTGTCAAAAGCATTTCCTTTCAGATATTAATGGCGTGAATGTCACTCCATACCTCTGAGCTGAGCTGAGGTTTTATTTCCTTTTCTTCACTTTTCTGTTTATTTACTTTATTTTATTTTCCTGCAAACCCCCCCCCCCCCAATTTGTTGATATTATAGACACTGTAAGGTTTGTGTGTATATCTATTTTTACTTTTTGGACAAATGTTTTTTTTTTTTTTTAATTTATTCATTGATTTATGAATCAAATATAAACAAAACAGGTACTGTACAAAATTTTGAAATAGCTGCATACATGAAAATAAAATTAAAAATATAATGGGCTTATTGTATAATATGTACGTATATCTGCGACAGACTAGCGTCCTGTCCTGGGTGTACCCCGCCTCGCGCTCTATGACTGCTGGGATAGGCTCCAGCCCCCCGGAACTCTTAATTGGACTAAGCGGTAGGAGATGGATGGATGGATGGATGGATGGATGGATGGATGGATGGATGGATGGATGGATGGATGGATGGATGGATGGATGGATGGATGGATGGATGGATGGATGGATGGATGGATGGATGGATGGATGGATGGACGTATATGTCGAGGACATAACAAGCGAAGCTCTTCAGCATCTCACAATGTCATTTAGGTCCTTCATACCTTTTTTTTTTTTTTTGAGTAAATGCTTTAGTGGAGCATGAACATGGCTAAAACCTTTCAGCTTCTGGGTAGTGGAGCCCCCCAGACTCCCCACCTTTTATTTATTTATTGCCTTTCAGCTTCGATCCACCACCTTTTTAAGCACTTTTTTTGCCTACAATATGGCCAGATTATCGTATTGCAATACTGTCTATATGATATATATACGATCGAATATGATTTCACACAAATTGCAGCAAAAATTAAACATTCTTAAACAAAACTAATAATACCACACTCATTTTGCATTCATCATAAGATTAGGATACAGCGCCCTCCAAAAGTATTGGAGCAGATATTATGTTAGAAAGATTAAAAAAGAAAATATCATAATATCAAACCTTCACTGTGCCTTGTGATAGAATGACTACGACAGCTCCAAGATGGCGACCGCATTTCTTGCGCCTCAGCAACCAATGCGTCTTCTATAGCTCTTTAATGTCTATGCTTGTCCAAGATGGCAATCGCATTTTTTTTGTACTCATTACAAAGTCATAAAATTCAATCAGAAAGTAGCAAGTATACCAAGCAAAATATGAATATACAAGTAGGAACAGTATAACAATGCTGTGCCAACAAAAATAAAGTGCAGTATAAAGAAAGAAAAAACAAACCAAAGGGAAAAAAAAACACAAAAATGTCAGAGATTTAATCAGGAATTAAGGTTGTTCAGCTATTATAGACACATAAGGCTTGTTTAGTTTTTATATGTTTCAAAGTTTTGTTTTAATTAAGCATCTCATTCGTAAATATTAGAAACAGTGGAGTGAAATTTAAAATCTACACCTATGAATATAATATTTTGCCTTAACAAGTGTTGTACAGGATATCTCTTTTTTTTTTTTTTTTTTTTGTCCTGCAATAAAGCACCAATTTTAATAGTGTTGAAAACTAGAACTGGAGGTTCAGAGTCCTTTTCAGAAGTCCAATTTTGAAAAATTCCCCAGAAAGTTTTGGTATAAAGACAATCAAAAAATACATGTTCAAGAGTTTCAGTGTCAGAGTTACAGAATTTACAGTCATTACTTTCCAGATTAAATCTTTGTCTTAAGAAATTCATTGCAAGGGTAAATGTCATTTAAGATCTTAAAATGAACTTCTTTAGTTTTTGGTGGGACCGGGAAAGAGAGATATCTGGTTCTGACTCAAACTTTGACTTCATCAGGGTAACGTTTTAACAAGTGTATCTTTTTTAGCGACAGAGGGAAAATTTCAGAAGTGAGAGCATTTCTTATAATTTTATTTGTACATTTTCCCCCCTTAAAATCAATGTCAATGATATTAAGTGAAGGAAGCTGTGGTACTAACACCATATAAAGTAACATACCTCTCACTGTATTCACCATTACTTGTGGTATTGCTTTAGTCACCACTAAGTATTGCCTTTTAGTACAGTGCACCTATAATTTTACCTTAAATTCATTACATTTAAGAAACTTGCCACTTGAGTTCATCAGGTGTAAAACAGACCAAATACCTTTCTCTGCTCAATCATAATAGCAAAGGGATTTCCTTTTGAATAATACATATCTATTATTCCAGATAGGGGAGTTATGTGGAGTGAAATTGTGCTTATAGACCATTTTCCAATATAGCAGGACCTGTTCATGGAACTTAGACAACTTAATAGGAAGAGTGGACAAACAGAAGTCACATTTCAACAACAGATCAATACCCCCACATACCTCAAATATTTTAAAGGGATTATGAAACCAGAAACCATTAGTATTTTGAGTAAATTGTTTTAACCATTTTAGTTTTATCATACCATTCATTGCTTCATAATCAATTACATTTAAGCCTCCTTCATCTAATGGTTTTACTGAGTCTCCTTTTCTGAGATAGTGATGTTTATTTCTCCAGATAAAGTTGAAATTCGTTTGGTTAATTGATTTAATTAGAGTATAAGGGATAGCTATTGAGAAAGCGGGATACATTATTCTAGATAAAGACTCAATTTTGGTAATCAATATGCGTCCATATAATAAGTCTCTTTGTAACCAGGCCTTAAGAATCAATTCACTTTTCTTTTTTATTAGACACAATATTTAGTTCTTCTCTAGCTTTATAATCTCTTGTAATTATCACCCCTAAATACAACCCCAATTCCAATGAAATTGGGACATTGTGTAAAATGTAAATAAAAGACAGAATACAATGATTTGCAAATCATCTTCAACCTATATTCAGTTGAATACACCACAAAGACAAGATATTTAATGTTCAAATTGATCAATCAATCAATTCAATCAATTTTTTTTTTTAATATAGCACCAAATCACAACAAACAGTTGCCCCAAGGCGCTTTATATTGTAAGGCAAGGCCATACAATAATTATGTAAAACCCCAACGGTCAAAACGACCCCCTGTGAGCAAGCACTTGGCTACAGTGGGAAGGAAAAACTCCCTTTTAACAGGAAGAAACCTCCAGCAGAACCAGGCTCAGGGAGGGGCAGTCTTCTGCTGGGACTGGTTGGGGCTGAGGGAGAGAACCAGGAAAAAGACATGCTGTGGAGGGGAGCAGAGATCGATCACTAATGATTAAATGCAGAGTGGTGCATACAGAGCAAAAAGAGAAAGAAACAGTGCATCATGGGAACACCCCAGCAGTCTACGTCTATAGCAGCATAACTAAGGGATGGTTCAGGGTCACCTGATCCAGCCCTAACTATAAGCTTTAGCAAAAAGGAAAGTTTTTGATAAACTTTATTGTTTTGTGCAAATATTTGCTCATTTTGAAATGAATGCCTGCAACACATTTCAAAAACGTTTTGAATATCTTGTCTTAAATATCTTGTCTTTGTGGTGTATTCAATTGAAGATAGGTTGAAGATGATTTGCATATCACTGTATTCTGTTTTATTTACATTTTACACAACGTCCCAACTTCATTGGAATTGGGGATGTATTTCACTTCTTTTTTAATTGGAATTTCATACAGAATATATTAGTGGATGGTCATGTATGGCCATAAGTTCACATGTTTTTAAATTCAAATGAAGTCCAGATGCTTTAGAGAAAACCTCTATTCTTTTGATAACCAGAGGAATCTGGTCTGAGCTCTTAAGGAAGATTGTGGAATCATCTGCAAGTTGAATTATGCTCAAATTCATTCCTAACACATTTAAAGATTCAATTTCTGGGCAATTTTTGTGAGAATAGCCAACAATTCTGCAACTAAAATGAATAGTAAAGGAGAGCAAGAGCAACCTTGTCTTATGCCATGTTTGACCTCAAATCTTTTGGAAGTTCCCTGAGGGAGAGAGACAACTATTTATGTCAGTATACAATATGTCAATAACCTTAATGAATTTTGAGCCAAAGCCAAAGTATTCCAAAACTTTCAAATAAATGGATGCTCAACTGAGTCAAAGGCTTTATAGTAGTCTAGAAAAAGAATGAAGCCTTTATCTTCAATCAGATGATTATAATCTAATAGATCCAAAACCAGTCTAATGTTATTATGTATATATCTTTCTTTAATAAATCCAGATTGAGTTCCACTAATTATTTATCCTATACCCACTTTTAAATGATTTGCAATGATATGTGTAAGTAATTTATAATCAACATTTAATAAAGTTATTGGTCTAAGGTTTTCAATATACAGTACCTTTTATCCCTGCCAGGCTTGGGTAACAGAGTGATTATGCCTTGTTTCATTGTAGACATTAAGTTATGATTTGTAATACACATGTTTATGGCATTAAATAACAATTCCTTAATGACCTCCCAAAAGAATTTGTAAAAGATTGAAGTCAGGCTATCTTGACCAGGAGCTTTATCTGCTGTATGTAACTCCTTCATTGTTAAATCTGAGTTACATAGCTCTTTAAATCCAGAATCAATTTGAGGAACATGTTGTTTAATACTCGCTAGAAATGATATTGATGCCTCATGTGAAAAGGATGAAGAATACAGTTTAGAGTAAAACTGATAAGTTTCTTCTGCCATTATTTTTCTATCAGAACATTCTACGTTGTTAACCATCAAGGCATTTATTTTATTTATTTCTTGCCTTCTTTTTTCCAAGCTAAAGAAACAAAAACAATTATTTTCTCCTTGTTCAATCCATTTTGCTCTGGATCTATTATGAGCTCCTTGTGCCCTTTGAATAAATAATTGATCTAATTTGCCTTGTAAACTTGATAAATTTAAATTGTCTTCCTCCAATAATTCAGTTTGTCTACAGTACTGATTAATTTCTTGGACCAGTTTAAATTCAATTTCCTTCTGTTGTTTGTATCTGGCTTTACTAAATTTAACAGCTAGCTTCCTGACCTTATACTTGAAATATTCCCACTTTCCGCAATAAGTATCAATATCCTTATCATTCTTAATTAGCGTTAGCAAACTTTTAACTTCCTCAACAAAATCATCTGAGCTTTACAAAGGCGCACTGTATTTCCAGTAATTTTTCCGGAATTTAGGATAATTATCCGATTTCCCTGTAAATTCAATTACACAGTGGTCTGTTAGGGGTGCAACAGACATTGAAACATTAGCAACATAATTTAATACATCTGGAAATATCAACCATTCCAGATCTTGATCTTCCATTATGTTTCAACCAAGAAAATTGCCTTCTATTCGTGTTATTTTCCCTCCAAATATCACAAAGAGAGTTAACATTCATGAGTTCCTGTAACGTCGTATTGTAGTGGTTATCATTATATTATAAATAGATGGACATCTATCGAGCCACTCATCTGGAACCATGTTAAAATCTCCACCTACTAAAGTAAATCTTATAGAATAACTTTGCTTATAATCCTCCATAATATCTGTGAGGGTACTTAATAATGTTTTGTTTTGACCAATGTTATGGTATCCATAGATTTAAAATTGCAAAAGACCCTTAAAAATTAATAACTACTGCAATCCAATGACCATCCTTATCAGTTTTGGAGGTTACAACTGTTAAAGATTTTATATATATATATATATATATTATTATCACTGTTAAACATTTGTTCCTTTGTCTTTGTTCTGATGAAACGTTATTGAGCTGTTTTGCACCTGTCTTAACGCAACCCTGAGAATGTACTTGTTATTATTACACTGATAGCTCAACTTTGTTTTTGTAGCCACTAACGACTGGGAGTGAAGCATGCTGGGGTCAGGCTGAACTGGGAGTGAAGAGTTGGAGGTTGTTTTTGACTGTTGTAAATTTATGACCTTGTTTTGTGCAGTACAGGAACATTCCAAGCAGATGAAGAACAGATGATAAGTACAACAGACGAGCCTGCAAGAATAGGATGTGCTGACCTCCATTGATAAGATTAAACAAAAGTTTCTCCATGCAGCTGCAATCATTAGTATACGTGCCATAAGATGTTCTGTTTTACGGGAAGAAACTTGTCTTGCGATGTTTCCCCCCACCCTTAGGACAAGTTTCACAATGTGGGTAGGGCTTTCTCCTAATAAAAAGAGTGAGCATGCGCAGCAGTCCTCAGTGCTTTCAGTGGTACTACGTGTACGGACTGTCTGCACTCCTCGCGAGCTAAATTTGACTTTCTGTCTCACTGGTGTTTCTTGACTCTGTTTGTCTTGTTAAAGGTTTTAAGAATGTTTGGAGGAGAAAATACCCAACATTGACTGGGGGCTCGTCCGGGAGCTCAACAACACCGGAGGTGTCCGGCGGAGGTCGTCAAGTCCAGACGAAAATCCTTGGCCAAGGTCCGATCGATTGATCGTGTCTGCAATTGTCGACCGCCGTTGGCATCGTCTGGTTGACGAGATTTTCCAGAAGAAGACAGACAGGAGGTCGAGTCGGTGAGTAGAATTTCTTTGTAACAGTACTGAGTGAGTGGTGATCAGATCACATAAAACAGTTAAACTCCGTAAGCGATGGCGTGGAATCGTCTGTTAATGTAACACAGTTAAACTCCGTGGGGAGGGCGGACTCCTCTACGGTAGCGAGGAACGCACGTAGTTAAATTCCGAAGGAGGGTACGGACTCCTCTGTTTTAATACGTAAAGGAAATACCGGGTAGAAATACGTGCACAGTGAAATACGTGCACAGTGAAAAGGCAGTTAAATCTCGCAGGGACGGTGGAGTCCCCTAATGCAGGACATTAGTTAAATTCCACGGGAGGGCGAGCTCCCCTGGCCTAAGAATACGCGTACGGTTATTAAAAGTGTTTCTATGTATTTGTGTAAATAAAATAACTGTGTGAAAGTGTAATACTTTGGACAAAGGAAGTGACAACCGTGTGTGGAAGCAGAGGCAAGTGATTCCGCTTCCTACGGGGAGGTGAAAGGAATCAACCACACGACGGGCTGTTAATTGTCACATCCAAAGGAAGTGAAAACTTCAGATTTAGAACACCCTAGGTGTGCCCCCGTCTGAAGTCCAAATTATAACAAAGAATAACAAAAATGGGGGAAAAGACGTCTTAAAGAAAGAAAATTTATCAACTGACGACTGGAAATTTATGGAAGCAAAAAATCCAAAAGCAACAAAGAAATTGGAGACCTGGATAACTAAACATGACTTTGACGGATGACTGAACCTGACCAGTATTCAGAAACTGAAGGAGGAGTTAGAACAGGAACATAAAGGTGATGAGAAAAAGAAGCAGAAAATAGGGGCAGATTTAGTGGCATTTTGGGAGGAGGAAGCAGAGAACAGACGGAAGGGAGCAGAGAAGCGACGATTAGAGAAAGCAAGGATAAAGAAAGCCTTTGTATCCTTCTCTACCAGAGGATGACGATGTACCGCCACCACAGTATGATTTGGCAGTAAAACCTAAGGTAAAAAGTGAAAAACAAGAAAAGCCACAAACACGCAGTCAAACAAAAGTGCCTACAGCTCCTCCCATGGAGGAACACAGTGACCAGGAAGGTGCCTATCCTTTGATAGAAGTACCAAATCCTCGTGCAGGAACTCCAGGGCACCGACCAACCATGCTCGTATATCGAACATGGAATGCTGATGATATCAAAGCAGCAGTCGACATGATACCATCACCACATGTCGATATTGATGGATTCATGCAAGATATAGAAAATATTAGAGTCAGGTACGCGGAGACTGGAATCCTGCAGACCAGGATGGCGTACCGTTGCCACATGATGATCCAGTCTTGCAAACACGAGTGGAAGCTATGATTACACGAGCAAAAGGTGTGTTAGGACCAAAAATAAATTATACTGAAATTACCAGGACAACTCAGAAAGAAGGAGAGCCATGGACAGAGTTTAGATGCAGATTTGAGAGTGTATTTAGGGTCCATAGTGGCATATTGCCAGGTACACCAGTGTATGAACAACAATTAAAAAACGCTCTGATCCAGCACTCCAATAAGGATATAAAAGCTTGGATACAGAAACATTGGATTGGATTGCCAACAGGCACATTGGAAGAAACACATACCCACTGTTGTCATGCAGAAGAAGTCTTAAAGCAGAAAAAGACAGGAAACAGTGACAAAGGAGTGTATGTAGCACAAGGAGATGATGAAATATATTACCAACAGGGTAACTTAAGACAGCAAAAGCAGTGGAAGCGCCCCCAAAAGCCATGGCAAAACAGACAAGGTGGACAACGATATACATTTACCAGATTACCGCAGGGTTATGCAGAAAGTCCAACTATTTATTCTCAAGTCATGTCAGCATGTTTAGCCAATTTCGTTCCACCGGAAGATAGCCAACTATTAGTGTATGTTGATGACATTTTGATTGCCTCTGACACACGAGAAAACTGCACAATTGACACAGTAGCATTATTGTGTTTCTTATTTGATAATGGCCACAAAGTGAGTAAAAACAAAGTTCAGTTGTGTAGGGATAAAGTAAAATATTTAGGACATGAATTATCAGCCACAGGGCGTACTATCCTGTCTGACAGGAAGGAAGCGATTTTACATGCTCCAAAACCACAACCCAAAAAACAACCTCCAACTCTTCACTCCCAGTTCAGCCTGACCCCAGCATGCTTCACTCCCAGTTCATCCTCTGGTAGACAAATGATGTCATTTCTTGGACTGACTAATTACTGCAGGGCATGGATCCCTTGCTATGCAGAACTGACTAGTCCACTTTCTGATTTGATGTACAAAGATGATATTTCAATGTCAACCGTGTTGGAATGGAACAAAGATGCTGAGGAAGCTTTTGTGAAAGTCAAACAAACATTAGTGTCATCCACAGTTTTGGCACTACCAGATTATAGTAAACCATTCATTCAAACAGTTGATTGTAAGAATAAGTTCATGACTAGTGTTTTGGTACAAGTGTATGGCTCAAAATTAAGGCCAGTTGCCTACTACTCATCTAAATTGGATGCAGTGGCAAGTGCTCTACCACCATGCGTACAAGCCGTTGTTGCAGCCTCTATGGCTGTTCAAAGTAGCAGTAATGTTGTTCTATTCCATCAGCTGACATTGAAAGTTCCACATGCAGTTTCTGCACTTCTGTTGCAGACAAACATGAGCTTTTTGTCCCCAGCAAGACATCTTTCGTGCATGTCCTTGCTATTATCACAACCACACCTTACGGTAGAGCGATGTACAACATTGAATCCATCCACATTGATACCTTTACCTGAGGATGGTGAGCCGCACAATTGTCTCGACGTAGCAACTGTTTGTATGAAGGCCCGTGTTGATCTTTTGGATACGCCCATCCCACACAGTACAATTGTGT
Organism: Thalassophryne amazonica; assembly: GCF_902500255.1. NCBI lineage: Eukaryota > Metazoa > Chordata > Actinopteri > Batrachoidiformes > Batrachoididae > Thalassophryne > Thalassophryne amazonica. The sequence continues at coordinate 37,336,857 of NC_047117.1, forward strand.
ATGTGGATGGATCCTCCACTAAAAATGCTTATGGACAAACACAATCTGGATATGCTGTTGTCACAAATTCAGAAGTATTGGATTCTACTTCGTTGCCATCATCATTCTCAGCGCAAGCAGCTGAATTAGTGGCTCTAACTGCAGCTTGTCATTTATTTAAAGGAAGGGCTGTAACAATCTATACAGACAGCCAGTACGCTTTCAGCACAGTGCATGTGTTTGCAAAACTGTGGGAAGAGCGTGGAATGGTGACATCATCTGGAAAGCCAGTGACTCATGCCACACTCCTAACTGCACTACTGAAAGCTGTGAAATTGCCTAAACAAATTGCTATATGCAAATGTGCGGCTCACACCAAAGGCTCTGACAGTGTTTCAAAAGGAAATGATTTCGCTGACAAAACCGCAAAGGCAGCAGCAGCTTTTTCTATTTTTCTCCTACACGAAACCTCTCCGGATTTGCATTTAGGTCACACACTGCTTGCTGACATGCAACAGCAGGCACCTGAAAAAGAAAAACAAATGTGGTTAAACAAAGGAGCTACATATGCAAACGACTTGTACTTATGACCACAAAAGAAACCCATATTGCCAAAAAATATGTTTAAATGGGCAGCTATCATGAGCCATGGCGTGACGCATGTCTCATCAGGGGGTATGTTATCGCAATTACAATCTATTTTTTGTCTTTATGGGTTCGATGCATATGCTAAACAGCATTGTAGAGCATGTATGACCTGTGCAAAACACAACTCACAGGGTAATTTGAGACCCCAAAGAGGCAAATTTCCAACACCACAATACCCCTTTCAAGTGATCCACATGGATTATATACAGTTGAGTAAACATGAAGGGAAGGAATTTTGTTTAGTCGTAATTGATGCCTTCTCAAAATGGGTAGAATTGTTCCCCACAAAACATGCAGATGCACTTACAGTGGCTAAAGCACTGTGCAAAGACATCATTCCACGATTTGGAATACCAGAAACAGTCTATTCAGATAATGGAGCGCACTTTGTTAATACAATAGTGCAATATGTAGGAGAAGCGCTACAGATTAATCTCAAAAATCACTGTGCTTATCATCCACAAAGTGCCGGATTAGTGGAAAGGATGAATGGGACAGTAAAAAACAGACTTAGAAAGACAATGGAGGAAACAGGCAGACCATGGACACATTGCATAGATTTGGTGAAGATGTGCATAAACATAACTTGTACCACGGATTTGACACCTTATGAAACATTGTTTGGAAGAAAATATCGACTACCATATTATGGGCAAATTTGGGATGTACCTGAGGAAGCCAATTTAGCAGATTACATGAGAAAGGTGTTAGAAAGACAACGAGGGAGAGTTTCAAACACTGATGATCCCATTTCTCCACAGGATGACCCTAAAGTGGTACCTGGAGACTGGGTGTTGATAAGAAGCATCAAGAGAAAACACTGGCATTCACCTAAGTGGGAAGGGCCCCATCAAGTACTACTCACAACACCCACAGCTTTGAAAATTGGGGAAAGAAGTACATGGATTCATTTAACTCACTGTAAGAAAGTCATTTCTGCGGACACAGACAAACAGTAAGAACAGTAGGATAAGACTAGTAATAGTGTGTGAGCTTGGTGTTAAGATCCAGGTTAGACACGAAAGCTAGCAGAAGACTTTAAGAAACCACTGTTCTGAACATAGGTGTGCTGTAGTGTGTAGAAATGACGAAAGTAAAAAACAAAAAGAACGAGGGTCCCTGGACCCCATGGACAGTCCTTATTATGCTACTTTTCGTTTTTGGATTGGGCTTATTATTGAAAGCCATAAGTGTCGGACACGATAATACAGGACACATCAACAAACTAAATAGGAGAGAGGAAGGCACAGTGTACAACGCTTCGGTACATAAATGCAATAATAATAATGCCTATCGCTTTGGCGTACAAGTCTGCATACCAAAAAATTCTACAGTGATCATTTCTGTACCTTATGGTTCTTTAACACATGGCAGGTGGGATGGTCAATCAGGTGCATGGTACGGGAATGGTCACAAGTGGTATATGACAAATGATCAACAGGATAAGAGATGGGAGACCTTGGTGGCAGATAGGTATGACAGATGGACGCCTAGTTGGGCACAAACCGGGTGGGCTAAGTATCAAAGTCAATTCCTCAAAATGTATCAGACTGACGACAATTTATTCATTGCAATAAATACAATGGCAACAGGGAGTATTTTTCCACCAGGGCAGACGGGTGATTGCTGGTTGTTCCTCCTCTGGGTAGAAAAGTCAGGCCAGGATCCCTATTTCTTCTTCTTTGTGTGTGAGCATGATCACATACCGGAACCAATACTAACCGCATCAACAAAAACGAAAGGAGTTTCGATTAAGAGTACAAAAGGAATGAAAACAGATGACTGGTCCCTAGTAACTACAGGAATTAGTGGGCAGAATAATACTTGGCTTTTAATGGCAGAACAAGCAGGACTAGCTACAAAAAGGGACTGTGTTGTATGTATGGGACCCAGACCTATATTACAGGTAATACCGGCAACATTAACCACAGACTGTCTGTTGACTGTAATGACACAGACCTACATTGCAGCAAACAACAATTGTTCTAAGTGGGACAAGATCTATCCATTGACCAAATTGACTAAGATTAAACCTTTATTTTCAAGCAAAGTTGGGCATGCTAACCATACATGTGTAAACTTGACAGGGACAAGCGCGACTTTGGGTAGCTTAAACCACACTGCCTGGTGTAAGGATGTGGTCCATAGTAAGTCCACATTCAAACCTGTCAGTAGGAGTGATATATGGTGGTGGTGTGGTGATAACAGAATCTTATCTTATTAATCTTCTTAATATCATTATTGTTACCAGTTAAAGCTATACCCATGACCCCTGAAGACGTTATGACATATGCAGCCTCTCTTATTCCTGAAGACTGGCAGAAAGGCATAGCCAGACATAGAGTAAAAAGAGATTGGAAAGGAGTGGGAGATCCAACATATATTGATGCGATAGGAGTCCCCAGAGGAGTGCCTGACGAGTATAAACTGGTTGATCAAATAGCAGCTGGATTCGAATCCTCCATCTGTTGGTGGTGTTCAATTAATAAGAATGTAGACAGAATAAACTACATCCACTACAATGTACAGAAATTAGGAAATTGGACTGAGGAAGGATTTAAGGCTGTCCATTCACAGTTAGCAGCCACATCCCTTATGGCCTTCCAGAACCGGATTGCTCTGGATATGTTGTTGGCAGAGAAAGGAGGTGTTTGTGCCATGTTCGGAGAACAATGCCGCACATTCATTCCCAACAACACAGCTGCAGATGGCAGCCTCACTCAAGCCATCGACGGGCTGAGGACGTTGAACAGGAAGATGAAAGAGCACAGTGGAGTAAACACCGAAGGCTGGGATTGGTGGCTGGAAGGGATGGGAAAATGGAGGTCTTTGATTTCTTCACTATTAGTGTCTATAGCAGTATTTGCTGCGATTCTAACATTGTGTGGATGTTGTTGTATTCCATGTCTTCGAGGCCTTGTAAATAGAATGATAACCACAGCAATAGGTCCAGGACCAGGAGGGGGACCAGCTTCATATCCACTCCTGGGGCAAAACGACGACGAGGAGGAAGATGACTCTCATGACCTGTACCCAGACCAATGGAAGAATGATGACCCAGACACCGATGATGATGACAATGATGACATAACCTCTGGGGTGTAAGCCTGTAGAACATACCATGATGAACCTCTTAGTGAAAATCTCAAAAGAAGTGCTAAGCTAGGTGATGCCTACTATATGTTTAACAAGCGATAACAGGAGGGAAATGTTAAAGATTTTATATATATATATATATTATTATCACTGTTAAACATTTGTTCCTTTGTCTTTGTTCTGATGAAACGTTATTGAGCTGTTTTGCACCTGTCTTAACGCAACCCTGAGAATGTACTTGTTATTATTACACTGATAGCTCAACTTTGTTTTTGTAGCCACTAACGACTGGGAGTGAAGCATGCTGGGGTCAGGCTGAACTGGGAGTGAAGAGTTGGAGGTTGTTTTTGACTGTTGTAAATTTATGACCTTGTTTTGTGCAGTACAGGAACATTCCAAGCAGATGAAGAACAGATGATAAGTACAACAGACGAGCCTGCAAGAATAGGATGTGCTGACCTCCATTGATAAGATTAAACAAAAGTTTCTCCACGCAGCTGCAATCATTAGTATACGTGCCATAAGATGTTCTGTTTTACGGGAAGAAGCTTGTCTTGCGATGTTTCCCCCCACCCTTAGGACAAGTTTCACAATGTGGGTAGGGCTTTCTCCTAATAAAAAGAGTGAGCATGCGCAGCAGTCTTCAGTGCTTTCAGTGGTACTACGTGTACGGACTGTCTGCACTCCTCGCGAGCTAAATTTGACTTTCTGTCACACTGGTGTTTCTTGACTCTGTTTGTCTTGTTAAAGGTTTTAAGAATGTTTGGAGGAGAAAATACCCAACAACAACCTCCCTGGGAAATTTTGAAAAACATAAGGCCACACCTGGCCTCTACTGGTGGTTGGCTCTCACTGCGGTATTGTATCACTTCCTGTTCCGGAGCACAGCGGTGTTTTGCTGTATCTGTTAGCTGTTTAATCTGCGCAGTTAGATTGATCTAGTTATCTAGATAACGATTTGTTTCCCAGTGTAATCTTCACGTGCCTTAACTAAAGCACTCCTTCTGCTGAATCACCTCTAAATTATTTACACATTATTCACTTTGTGTGTTTTAGGAATCCACTAGCTTAGCGCAGCTTCTAGCTCTTAGCTGATTTAGCATGGCGGCTTCTCCTGTCTCTCCCGCACTTTTCTGCTCTGGGTGTGAAATGTTTAGTTATTCCTCGGCCTCCTTTAGCAGTAACGGTACTCGTAATAAGTGTAGCTTATTCATAGCTTTGGAGGCCAGGCTGGGCGAATTGGAGACTCGGCTCCGCACGGTGGAAAATTCTACAGCTAGCCAGGCCCCTGTAGTCGGTGCGGACCAAGGTAGCTTAGCCGCCGTTAGTTCCCCTCTGGCAGATCCCGAGCAGCCGGGAAAGCAGGCCGACTGGGTGACTGTGAGGAGGAAGCGTAGTTCTAAACAGAAGCCCCGTGTACACCTCCAACTCGTTCACATTTCTAACCGTTTTTCCCCACTCGACGACACACCCGCCGAGGATCAAACTCTGGTTATTGGCGACTCTGTTTTGAGAAATGTGAAGTTAGCGACACCAGCAACCATAGTCAATTGTCTTCCGGGGGCCAGAGCAGGCGACATTGAAGGAAATTTGAAACTGCTGGCTAAGGCTAAGCGTAAATTTGGTAAGATTGTAATTCACATCGGCAGTAATGACACCCGGTTACGCCAATCAGAGGTCACTAAAATTAACATTGAATCGGTGTGTAACTTTGCAAAAACAATGTCGGACTCTGTAGTTTTCTCTGGGCCCCTCCCCAATTGGACCGGGAGTGACATGTTTAGCCGCATGTTCTCCTTGAATTGCTGGCTGTCTGAGTGGTGTCCAAAAAATGAGGTGGGCTTCATAGATAATTGGCAAAGCTTCTGGGGAAAACCTGGTCTTGTTAGGAGAGACGGCATCCATCCCACTTTGGATGGAGCAGCTCTCATTTCTAGAAATCTGGCCAATTTTCTTAAATCCTCCAAACCGTGACTATCCAGGGTTGGGACCAGGAAGCAGAGTTGTAGTCTTACACACCTCTCTGCAGCTTCTCTCCCCCTGCCATCCCCTCATTACCCCATCCCCGTAGAGACGGTGTCTGCTCCCAGACCACCAATAACCAGCAAAAATCTATTTAAGCATAAAAATTCAAAAAGAAAAAATAATATAGCACCTTCAATTCCACCACAGACTAAAACAGTTAAATGTGGTCTATTAAACATTAGGTCTCTCTCTTCTAAGTCCCTGTTGGTAAATGATATAATAATTGATCAACATATTGATTTATTCTGCCTTACAGAAACCTGGTTACAGCAGGATGAATATGTTAGTTTAAATGAGTCAACACCCCCGAGTCACACTAACTGTCAGAATGCTCGTAGCACGGGCCGAGGCGGAGGATTAGCAGCAATCTTCCTTTCCAGCTTATTAATTAATCAAAAACCCAGACAGAGCTTTAATTCATTTGAAAGCTTGACTCTTAGTCTTGTCCATCCAAATTGGAAGTCCCAAAAACCAGTTTTATTTGTTATTATCTATCGTCCACCTGGTCGTTACTGTGAGTTTCTCTGTGAATTTTCAGACCTTTTGTCTGACTTAGTGCTTAGCTCAGATAAGATAATTATAGTGGGCGATTTTAACATCCACACAGATGCTGAGAATGACAGCCTCAACACTGCATTTAATCTATTATTAGACTCTATTGGCTTTGCTCAAAATGTAAATGAGTCCACCCACCACTTTAATCATATCTTAGATCTTGTTCTGACTTATGGTATGGAAATAGAAGACTTAACAGTATTCCCTGAAAACTCCCTTCTGTCTGATCATTTCTTAATAACATTTACATTTACTCTGATGGACTACCCAGCAGTGGGGAGTAAGTTTCATTACACTAGAAGTCTTTCAGAAAGCGCTGTAACTAGGTTTAAGGATATGATTCCTTCTTTATGTTCTCTAATGCCATATACCAACACAGTGCAGAGTAGCTACCTAAACTCTGTAAGTGAGATAGAGTATCTCGTCAATAGTTTTACATCCTCATTGAAGACAACTTTGGATGCTGTAGCTCCTCTGAAAAAGAGAGCTTTAAATCAGAAGTGCCTGACTCCGTGGTATAACACAAACTCGCAGCTTAAAGCAGATAACCCGTAAGTTGGAGAGGAAATGGCGTCTCACTAATTTAGAAGATCTTCACTTAGCCTGGAAAAAGAGTCTGTTGCTCTATAAAAAAAGCCCTCCGTAAAGCTAGGACATCTTTCTACTCATCACTAATTGAAGAAAATAAGAACAACCCCAGGTTTCTTTTCAGCACTGTAGCCAGGCTGACAAAGAGTCAGAGCTCTATTGAGCTGAGTATTCCTTTAACTTTAACTAGTAATGACTTCATGACTTTCTTTGCTAACAAAATTTTAACTATTAGAGAAAAAATTACTCATAACCATCCCAAAGACGTATCGTTATCTTTGGCTGCTTTCAGTGATGCCGGTATTTGGTTAGACTCTTTCTCTCCGATTGTCCTGTCTGAGTTATTTTCATTAGTTACTTCATCCAAACCATCAACATGTTTATTAGACCCCATTCCTACCAGGCTGCTCAAGGAAGCCCTACCATTATTTAATGCTTCGATCTTAAATATGATCAATCTATCTTTGTTAGTTGGCTATGTACCACAGGCTTTTAAGGTGGCAGTAATTAAACCATTACTTAAAAAGCCATCACTTGACCCAGCTATCTTAGCTAATTATAGGCCAATCTCCAACCTTCCTTTTCTCTCAAAAATTCTTGAAAGGGTAGTTGTAAAACAGCTAACTGATCATCTGCAGAGGAATGGTCTATTTGAAGAGTTTCAGTCAGGTTTTAGAATTCATCATAGTACAGAAACAGCATTAGTGAAGGTTACAAATGATCTTCTTATGGCCTCGGACAGTGGACTCATCTCTGTGCTTGTTCTGTTAGACCTCAGTGCTGCTTTTGATACTGTTGACCATAAAATTTTATTACAGAGATTAGAGCATGCCATAGGTATTAAAGGCACTGCGCTGCGGTGGTTTGAATCATATTTGTCTAATAGATTACAATTTGTTCATGTAAATGGGGAATCTTCTTCACAGACTAAAGTTAATTATGGAGTTCCACAAGGTTCTGTGCTAGGACCAATTTTATTCACTTTATACATGCTTCCCTTAGGCAGTATTATTAGACGGTATTGCTTAAATTTTCATTGTTACGCAGATGATACCCAGCTTTATCTATCCATGAAGCCAGACGACACACACCAATTAGCTAAACTGCAGGATTGTCTTACAGACATAAAGACATGGATGACCTCTAATTTCCTGCTTTTAAACTCAGATAAAACTGAAGTTATTGTACTTGGCCCCACAAATCTTAGAAACATGGTGTCTAACCAGATCCTTACTCTGGATGGCATTACCCTGACCTCTAGTAATACTGTGAGAAATCTTGGAGTCATTTTTGATCAGGATATGTCATTCAAAGCGCATATTAAACAAATATATAGGACTGCTTTTTTGCATTTACGCAATATCTCTAAAATTAGAAAGGTCTTGTCTCAGAGTGATGCTGAAAAACTAATTCATGCATTTATTTCCTCTAGGCTGGACTATTGTAATTCATTATTATCAGGTTGTCCTAAAAGTTCCCTAAAAAGCCTTCAGTTAATTCAAAATGCTGCAGCTAGAGTACTAACGGGGACTAGAAGGAGAGAGCATATCTCACCCATATTGGCCTCTCTTCATTGGCTTCCTGTTAATTCTAGAATAGAATTTAAAATTCTTCTTCTTACTTATAAGGTTTTGAATAATCAGGTCCCATCTTATCTTAGGGACCTCGTAGTACCATATCACCCCAATAGAGCGCTTCGCTCTCAGACTGCAGGCTTACTTGTAGTTCCTAGGGTTTGTAAGAGTAGAATGGAAGGCAGAGCCTTCAGCTTTCAGGCTCCTCTCCTGTGGAACCAGCTCCCAATTCAGATCAGGGAGACAGACACCCTCTCTACTTTTAAGATTAGGCTTAAAACTTTCCTTTTTGCTAAAGCTTATAGTTAGGGCTGGATCAGGTTACCCTGAACCATCCCTTAGTTATGCTGCTATAGACGTAGACTGCTGGGGGGTTCCCATGATGCACTGTTTCTTTCTCTTTTTGCTCTGTATGCACCACTCTGCATTTAATCATTAGTGATCGATCTCTGCTCCACTCCACAGCATGTCTTTTTCCTGGTTCTCTCCCTCAGCCCCAACCAGTCCCAGCAGAAGACTGCCCCTCCCTGAGCCTGGTTCTGCTGGAGGTTTCTTCCTGTTAAAAGGGAGTTTTTCCTTCCCACTGTAGCCAAGTGCTTGCTCACAGGGGGTCGTTTTGACCGTTGGGGTTTTACATAATTATTGTATGGCCTTGCCTTACAATATAAAGCGCCTTGGGGCAACTGTTTGTTGTGATTTGGCGCTATATAAAAAAAAATTGATTGATTGATTGATTGACCTCTAGAACGACTGCTTCCATGAGAAAAAAGAATCTTGTCTCCCCCACTGGTTTTTCCTAAAAAGGGCGTCCTCTTCACATGAATGAGTCTCTTGCAAAAAAAATGCAATGTGCATTAAGTCCTTTACAAAATAGGAAGGTAGCCTTATGCTTAACATTGTCCTTAAGACCTCTTGCATTTAATGATAAAAAAGAGAGCTCTGACTTCAAAAAAAGACATATAGAAATGAAATGAAAGTGTGTTGTGTAACTGTAAACACCTGATATGAATGCAGATAATAACCACCATTTTTAACTGTGCTCTAAACTCTGAAAGTTCCTCTGAACAGCAACCAGTTCCCACCATTACAGGTTCACATTCTTATCCCTCAGGTTACATTAATCCTCTGGGGCTGACGCCGTCGTATACAACTGCTAAGACCAAGCTTTATTAAATTATAAATAACTTTTTAATGATATGAGATAGAAACTTACTTTTTTTGCTGAAAAGTTAACTCCGTGGACTTTCGAGCCAGCCATCGGCCATCTTTGTACTCCTCATAGAAGCTGTGTGATGACGTGTGCAATGTGAGTGTCCAATCGGAATTGGTTCACCATCACATGGTTTTCCAAAATCCAATTGTAGGGCAGATTTACCTCACGTGAAAAGCCAAAGATTGTTTTCAGGAGTGATATGTTACTAGTTGGCCCGTTTGAATAGCCCCCTGGGTGCTCCAATGAGTACATACTATTAGTACATACTCAGTGTGCCCTGTGCCATTACGCACAGCGATCAGTGAAAGCAGGAGCACACGAGAGCCTCTGATGACAATCTCACTTGCTCAAACAAAGAGTGTGTAACTATCAGGATTGCTCCACTAGTTTGCATGTGAATGTTACTGGATAACTCTGTTGCTTTCACTGTGTAAAGCACTGTTTACCATATCAATGGACAACAAAACGCATAGACCATTTTGTATATATTGTTCAAAATGTGCATTTGTGTTTATTGTTTGAAGCTTTTTGTTGTACGGTCTTTCACAGAAGACCTCAAATTACCTTTATAAAGTGTCAAAACTGTTGTTTATTGTAGTTAGCTGTGTGTTTTGAATAAATGTGTGTGGAAAATTATTTTTCGCTTCACTTTTTCCTTGCCTATTTTTGATTGTAAACCTTTATTACACTTATAAAACACAACAAAAGCATATATATTGTGAAAGCTCAGGTTGTCCTGAAAAAAAGAGACATAAAACTTGATTGTGGGATACAGGGAGAGCTGTTAACAGCAATAATAAAACATTTATGCCAGGCGAGTGAACTGTCCAAAAAATGCCCTCGGACCCCAGATGGATGTACACATTCTACTGGATTTGTTGCCAAATAATGAATCCGAAAGGCCCTCAAAAATATGCCTTCTTCCTCTCCTTTTTCACTTCTTGTCTTTGGGGACAAAGCCTTTCTCTCGTCTATTTATCTGGCATGGTTAAGTCCTCTGTGAAGCGAATTCGCATTTCCTTGCATGTTTCTGATTCTTTTGTCAATCTCCATATCTCGTCTCGATGTTGATGTTTCACAAATTGGATGATGACCTGGCGTGTCGTCTTCTCCTTCTTTCTCCCTCTACAGTGAACACTGTTCAATATTTCATCCATCTTTTTTGCCCACTGTGGTGTGATTCTCTGGAGTATCCTCTCTTGTGTTTTAATGCTCAGATTTTTTTATACCTTTCATTCTCAGATTCCACCTTCTGCTGTACCTCTCATGTTCTCCGGCTCTCTCTTTAAGGCTGTTTTCTTTTTCCATGGCTGCCACTTTTTTTCTAAATTTGACACTTTGCAAATCTGGTGCACAAGGTGTTTACTGCAGTGAGTATGGATTCAAGTGATGACTCCTCATTTGGCCTTACCCATTTCCGAATGTGAGAGCTTTTAGTTGGAGTGTTCATTGGAGAAACATCAACCTCCTCGATCACACGCTTGTCTGTCCTGTCATTAGTAGCATCCATTGCATATTCATGAAACATTAGTGCGCCAGGTACCGCCACCTTGTTGTTAGCTTTCATCTGGCTAGCCTGCATCTTTCTCGTGTGCATATCGCCTAGTTCAGCACTCGTTGACAACACAACGTTACTTTTATCCATGGAGACTGGCTTGTCCTTTTATTCGGTATTTAAACAAGTTAACCCAAGACTTTTTCTGCGGGGAAACAGTCCTTATTTAAATTACTGAGGAAGTTTTTTATGTGCGCTCTCGGTAGTTCATCTGCTTAGTCCGCCATCTTGCCGGAAGCTCCCACAAAACTGCCACAATTTCTCAACTCTACACCAAACGTTAGCCTGGCAAGAGCAGTTTCAAAGCTGTGAGGTATACAGGGAGCTTATTATTAACATGCAGTTGGTATAAAACGTGATTAACATATAAATTTGACACAATAAAGCTGAGGGGAATTTTTTTCAAAAAGATGGATTGACCATATATCAGAATAGAGCATACTAATAATATATTTAAATGTATCACCAAATCCAAAATAATGAAGCGTCTCTAAAATAATTTCATGTTAATCAGAGTCGAAGGCCTTGTAAAAATCAAGGACGAGTATAAAGCCATTGTCATCAATGAAGTGACTTAGTCTAATAAATCCACAAGTCTGATGTTATTATGTATAACGCTTCCTTTTATAATGCCCGACTGTGTCTCACTCATTATCCCTTATCCCCATTATCCTCATTTTCCCCATCCCTTTTTTTGAGTCGAGTTGCAAAATTTTATAATCTGTGTTTAATAATGTAATAGGCCTTAAATATTCTAACTCTCGCTTGTCTTTCCCCAGCACTGGAATCAAAGTAATGACTCCCTGTTTCATACTATTCATCAGTTCTTTTCTAATTATACATTCTTTTAAGGCTTCAAATAATGAAATCCTCAAATCCTCCCAAAAATGTTTGCAAAAATTAACAGTGAGACCATTTGATCCCAGGGACTTATTAGAGGCCATTTCCTTAAGAACTGCATTTAATTCATGTTGTGCCACGTATGTGCACCTCCATTGGTCCCCGGTCAGGGAGTTGCCCTCCCTGATGGGGGTCAGGAAATGTTGATATGTAATAACATGTATGTGGTACGGATTCATCATGTACAGTGAATGTGAACAGCGCACTATCATACCGAATGCACCATACACCACTGCGCAGTGCACGTTGCCGGAAAGCTAAACAGGCTGTTATATCCATAATAGACCTTACAGTACAGATATATTTCCATGCCTTCCCATGGTCACCCACGGGAAGGAATGGAAATATTGTGAAATATTGTGTCCATCATATCTGTATATACCACTGGCAGCTGCGCCTCTCTGTGGTCTCATGCACAGTAATGCGTCATTGCACGCATCAGGCATGGAGCTGAATGGATCTCACCGCTATAATGCATATATTATTATTTGATCACCTTCTAACTATGTAGGAGATATAACGTGGAACTGTTTTGGCAGGCCATGACAACATTAATAAATATGAATCTCACCTCCAGCAATGGCCCAGGAGTGTTTCACAGTGCAGGGTGGAGATGGATGTAGGACCACAGCCTGTGGTTAAAATCCTCTTGCCCAGCTGCTGTGTGCTGGAATCAACCATGGCAAAAATACATCCCATGTGAAAATCCAACCATTGCGGTGTACAGAGTTGCACTGTGCTGCTGAAGTGAGCCAAAACACAAAAAAATAAATTAAAGTTCCCTGGAAAGGCTGCGTCTGACACATGAAAAAGCATGGTTAACTGCCAGCAGTGTCCAGTAGCTGACAACGGCACACACATGCGCACGCATAGCGGCTCATTCAGCTGTTATGCACACACACACACACACACACACACACACACACACACACACGCAGCCATCATGTCATCAGTCCAACACCAGCTCTATGCACGCACACGCACGTGAGGTCAGTAGCGCTGGGAAGGAGAAGACAAGCGCAGATGTGATCGCATGACTGAGTGAATGATGGCACCATGCTGGCTTTGACACATATGGCGTGAGTCCGGTCCCTACGTTGGTTGTACTCCAGTGTCCAGTACCGGCAGGGACTGTGCAAAGGAACACAGATGAACACAGCGCTCCCTCCCACTCCGGTCCCGTGTTTGCCATCCAGACGTTTGGACATTGGACAGTCTTCGGTGCCTTTTATGGCCGTCTGACGGCAGTCTGTGTCATCTAAACTGTTGTCTACATATGATGTGGATGCGATCGTGCAGGTGTGGATGAGGTAGTCTGGCTGTGTTCTGACACTGCTGACCACGCCTCTTTCCATCTAGACTGTGGCCAGTTATGGCAATGTTTGCCATGTCGGCCCGGTTCCTGCCGGTCAGGTCAGATTCACAGGCCTGTTTATAACATCAATCAATCTATGGAATTAAATGATAAATATTATGACAATGATTATTACTATCCTATTTCAAATATTGAGAAGAATATAATTTGCAATAGACTTCATTTTCTAAAGTTTAAGAATTCTTGTATTCCTTACCATCTACTAAAAGATTTTTTTTTCTGTCGGATTTTTTTCTAGATTGAAAAAAATAAGAAGAATTCTTTTCTCCTGATTCAATCCACCTTGCTCTTGATCTCACAAAAGCTCTTTGTGCCTTGTTAAAATAAAGTAGATCCAGCTTGTTTTGCAAACCTTCTGAGATTATGGACAGAATGTTACTGCTCCTGGGGGAACACAGGCCTGATTTCCTCTTCGTCCACCTCTTCTTGCGGCAGTTCCTCCCTCAGGTGCGTGCAGCTTTGGCCAACACCACAACCACGGACTGCTGTGTGCTGGCAAATGAAGCGGACAAGTTTATTCTGGCTGGTCAGCACCACGGCATGACTGCTGCAGCATTCATCCCTGCCCATACCGCCATGACTGCCCCAGTCCACACCTTTCACATGCCTTTGCCATTCACAAGTGTTGCAGCACTCATGACAATGGCACCTGTTTCACTTCTGGTGACACAGTCCCTCTCCTGGGTGCAGATTTTCTGTGCGCTTATGGACTACTGGTGAATGTCCAAAACCGGCGCTTGATTGATGCCACCTCCTTTTGTTCATACAACTGCACCCTACGTGGCATGGACTTCATCACACTGTCCAGTGTGCTGTCACATGCTGACATGTATCACCACCTGCTCAGGGAATTCCCTGCACTCACGCAGTTGACCTTTTCATCCTCCGCTACCAAGGACAGAATAGAGCACCATATCTTCACCACAGACCCGCTTGTGTACTGCAGTGCAAGGCTTCTCAGCCTGGCCAAGCTTAGCATTGCCAAAGCTGAGTTTGACAACATGGAACACCTCTGCATTATCCGTCGCTCCTACAGCCCGTGGATGTCGCCCCTTCACATGGTCTCCAAGCCTGGCAGCAGGTGGCGTGCTTGCAGTGATTACCACCGACTTAACAATGACACCAGACCACTACCCAGTACACCACATCCAGGATTTTTCAGCACACTTGGTGGGTACTGTCATCTTGTCAAAGGTGGCTCTTTTCTGTGGATACTACCAAGTGCTGGTCCACCCACTGTATGTCCCCAAAACAGCAGTGATCACCCCTTTTGGACTGTTTGAGTTCCTGAGGATGCTGTTTGGCCTTAAGAATGCCGCCCAGTACTTCCAGTGCCTCACGGACTCTGTGCTATCTGACCTGCCCTCCCTATTTGTATACTTAGATGGCATCCTTGTGGCCAGTTCCTCCCAAACATTAACACTTGTCCCACCTGCGCATACTGTTTGAACATCTCAGAATGCATGGGCTAATCATCAACCCAGCTAAGTGCCCATTTGGTTTGACCATCATTGACTTCCAAAGACACAATCACCAAGGATGGGGCTGTGCCACTCCTGTCTAAGGTTGACGCGGTCCTAACCATTCCACGGCCAGTCATGGTACAGGTCCTGCGTGAGTTTTTGGGAATGGTGAACATTTACCACTGCTTCATTCCCAATTCCCATTTTTAATTAATTTATATAAAGTTGTAGAGATTTGCTTTCAATTCGAGTTTAAGGAAGATAATTTTAGAAATTTTTATTTTTTTGTATTCAAAATGGCATAAACAAATTAAAATGTGTGAAATACCTAGTGTTCCTGTCAGGCATGGGCCAAGGCATGGCACAAACAGGATAGGACACAGAAGGGAAAGGACACACCCACACCAAAAGACACACCCTCACCAACTCTGAACACCAGACAAGAGAGTGCAGTAAGACAAAAGCAAAGTGAACAGGGCCCAACTCAAAGGTGAACATAAAACCACAGTGATCTAAACAAAATGCCAAAACCACTGATGAACAAACCTAAGTTCTAATAAAGAAGAAACAAAATAAAGAAGACCTAACATGAAAGAACAAAGAATTAACAAGAAAACAATTGTAAGTACTGAAAAGAGATCAACAACAAAAATAAAGGCTCAGTCTAAACTACAATGGAACTCACATGTGGCAAAAGTAAAATACACAGATAATGTGACTAATGACTACCCAAAGATAAGCAGAGAATCAAACCAGTGACAAAAGCATAACACAAAGAAAGAAATAAACAGAAACAAACTAAGACTTAAGTAACTGAGGTACACTCAACAAAAATATAAACGCAACACTTTTGGTTTTGCTCCCATTTTGTATGAGATGAACTCAAAGATCTAAAACTTTTTCCACATACACAATATCACCATTTCCCTCAAATATTGTTCACAAACCAGTCTAAATCTGTGATAGTGAGCACTTCTCCTTTGCTGAGATAATCCATCCCACCTCACAGGTGTGCCATATCAAGATGCTGATTAGACACCATGATTAGTGCACAGGTGTGCCTTAGACTGCCCACAATAAAAGGCCACTCTGAAAGGTGCAGTTTTATCACACAGCACAATGCCACAGATGTCGCAAGATTTGAGGGAGCGTGCAATTGGCATGCTGACAGCAGGAATGTCAACCAGAGCTGTTGCTCGTGTATTGAATGTTCATTTCTCTACCATAAGCCATCTCCAAAGGCGTTTCAGAGAATTTGGCAGTACATCCAACCAGCTTCACAACCGCAGACCACGTGTAACCACACCAGCCCAGGACCTCCACATCCAGCATGTTCACCTCCAAGATCGTCTGAAACCAGCCACTCGGACAGCTGCTGAAACAATCGGTTTGCATAACCAAAGAATTTCTTCACAAACTGTCAGAAACCATCTCAGGGAAGCTCATCTGCATGCTCGTCGTCCTCATCGGGGTCTCGACCTGACTCCAGTTCGTCGTCGTAACCGACTTGAGTGGGCAAATGCTCACATTCGCTGGCATTTGGCACGTTGGAGAGGTGTTCTCTTCACGGATGAATCCCGGTTCACACTGTCCAGGGCAGATGGCAGACAGCGTGTGTGGCGTCGTGTGGGTGAGCGGTTTTCTGATGTCAATGTTGTGGATCGAGTGGCCCATGGTGGTGGTGGGGTTATGGTATGGGCAGGTGTCTATTATGGACGAAGAACACAGGTGCATTTTATTGATGGCATTTCGAATGCACAGAGATACCGTGACAAGATCCTGAGGCCCATTGTTGTGCCATCCAAGAACATCACCTCGTGTTGCAGCAGGATAATGCACGGCCCCATGTTGCAAGGATCTGTACACAATTCTTGGACGCTGAAAATATCCCAGTTCTTGCATGGTCGGCATACTCACCGGACATGTCACCCATTGAGCATGTTTGGGATGCTCTGGACCGGCGTATACGACAGCGTGTACCAGTTCCTGCCAATATCCAGCAACTTCGCACAGCCATTGAAGAGGAGTGGACCAACATTCCACAGGCCACAATTTACAACCTGATCAACTCTATGTGAAAGAGATGTGTTGCACTGCATGTGGCAAATGGTGGTCACACCAGATACTGACTGGTATCCCCCCCAATAAAACAAAACTGCACCTTTCAGAGTGGCCTTTTATTGTGGGCAGTCTAAGGCACACCTGTGCACTAATCATGGTGTCTAACCAGCATCTTCGTATGGCACACCTGTGAGGTGGGATGGATTATCTCAGCAAAGGAGAAGTGCTCACTATCACAGATTTAGACTGGTTTGTGAACAATATTTGAGGGAAATGGTGATATTGTGTATGTGGAAAAAGTTTTAGATCTTTGAGTTCATCTCATACAAAATGGGAGCAAAACCAAAAGTGTTGCGTTTATATTTTTGTTGAGTGTACAATCATGAGAAAAATGAAACAGATGATTCCATAAAAGAAAAACAAACAGGTGAAACAAGTAATGATAATACAATGGAGAAAAACAGGCTGGACAAAACTGGAATGGAACTAGACACATGTCTCAAGTATGATGCACAGAAAGTCAACGACCGAGGATCGAAGACGGCAGGCACAGATACAAATATGAGTCCAGACCATAACCTGAGCCCAGGACAGGCAGAATCATAACAGTTTCAATACTTTTGGAGGGTACTGTACATCATTTCTGTATTTTTTAAGACTGAATTTGGAAAATGCAAATTTAAAAAAAACCCTTCAGTGATTCTTGCATTTACTTTGAGTTTTGTTTCACTGCAGACTGTATGAACCATTTGTTTATTTGCATCCATTCCTGCATAGTGAGTCAATTTAGATCTAGTATTTAATTAATTTTCTATACCACCTTGCTCCATTCAAGGGTCACGGGGGTGCTGGAGCACAGCGGTCATATGAAGTAAATCAAAGTACACCCTTGATAGGATGTCAGTCTATTGCAGGGCCAGGTCTAGTATGAGGTAATAATAATAATAATAATAATAATAATAATAAATTATTATTATTATTACATCAATTCCTCTGTATTTCATTTTGCTGTCGTTCATGACGGTTTCTTATCGTTTGCTTAGTTTTTTTAACGTTAGCGTTTAGTTTGACTTCGTTCGACCAGCTGAATGTTTTCATACAGTGCAGGAACCGGTTTGTGAGCTCTGCTGTGGAGGAGAGATGCAGCTCCTCCATGGTGGTGCTGGTGTGTGGTGTGGGGCTTCTGCCACTACGTGTGATGGGGCGAGTGCAGTTACTCTCATGCCTGGTTGGCCATTAAGAATTTGTTGGCCTCTTCCGCCAGCACACAGCAGTCTGTGATCGTGCTGCTGGCCAGCGCTGCGTGCACCTGAGGAGAGAGTTGCTGCACAAAAAGTCCTTCCGGTGTCCTCTCAGGAGCTGCAACATTCTGTCCATGAACTCTGAAGGGCTTACTGTCCTCTAGCCCGTGCAGAGAGAAGAACCTGCTGGCCCTTTTAGTGTCTGACAGTTAAAAGTTTTGAGGAGGTGATCCTTGATCGCTGCATATTTGTTCGCAGCGGGGGGCTTTGCAGGAGCGTGATCAGTTTTGTCGCCGTAGAGCTGCTGAGAGCCGTAACAACATAATAATATTTTGTGTCATATGCGGTGATCTCTCAGAGCAAACTGCGCCTTGGTTTGTGCAAACCACGCAGCTGTTTACAGAAGCGTGACTTTGAGTATCAAGTGTGGAAAAAGTTTCACCTCATTGCCATGGAGTTGCTGAGGGCCGACACAATCCTTGATGGCTGTGTATTTATTCGCAGCAGGGGGCTTTGCAGGAGTGTGATCAGCCTTGTTGCCATGGAGCTGAGCACCAACATGACATAATAATATTCAAACCAGATGGCAGTTTACAAGCGTGACTTTGAGCATCAAGTGTGGGAAACGTTCCAGCAGCAGAGGACATTCATGTGTGAACAGCTTTGATCCACAGAGGTGTGACTGACTGCTTGATCACACAGCTGCAGCCTGGTGATCAGAAACACCAGGGTTTTGAAAAAAAAAGGCAGAGAGAGAGAGACAGCGCTATCTCTCTCTTTCTCCCCCCCTGTCTTGCTCTCAGTGCTGAAACAAGAGATGGGAAGTTTTAAGTTTAAGTTTTAAGTCATTCTCAATGTGTTCTGTATAATAAGACTAACTCTAACCTTAGTGACATGAGATTCGGGGTTCCACAGGGATCAGTTTTAGGCCCCTTGCTTTTCTCCCTGTATGTAGCACCCCTTGGGCATATACTGCGCTGTTTTGGGATTGCCTTTCATTGTTATGCTGATGATACTCAATTGTACATGCCAATAACTGTGGGAAATCTCATTCCCGTAAAATTCCTGGAGGACTGTCTTCTATCAGTGAGAAGCTGGATGTCTGGTAACTTCCTACTTTTAAACTCTGATAAGACTGAAATAATGGTTCTTGGTCCAGCGAGACATCTGTGTCAATTTGACCAGCTGGCGCTCGGCCTGCATTCGTGTGTCATACAGCATACGGACAAAGTGAGGAACCTTGGGGTAATTTTTGGTCCCGCATTGTCCTTTGACCTCCACACCAGGGATGTTACTACGACTGCTTTTTTCCATCTGCGAAATATAGCGAGTATCCACCCAATCCTTTGTTTCTTCTAGATTAGATTATTGTAATGTCCTATTTTCAGGGTTACCGCAGTCCAGCATTAGGGGTCTTCAGCTGGTTCAGAATGCTGCTGCCAAACTTTTGACATGAAGCAGAAGGTTTGAACATATCACACCCATTTTGGCATCTTTACACTGACTCCCAGTCTCTATGAGGGCACGTTTTAAAGTTTTGTTATTGACATAAGGTTGTTCATGGACTGGTGCTGTCTTAGCTAGCCGAGCTTGTGAAACCCTATACGTCGGCCCGGGCTTTGCGGTCGCAGGATGCGGGACTACATTGTGTTCCCAGAGTAAAGAAGAAGTCAGCGGGTCAAAAACACCCACTCTGTGGAATGGTCTTCCTGCGACCGTGAGGCAGTCGAAGTCCGTGGACATTTTTAAGTCAAGACTTAAAACCGATTTGTATTCTCTTTCTTATGAATAGTTAAATTTTTAAAATCAGTTTTATTCTTTTACTTCTGTTTTTAATTATGTATTTGAATTTTTACATTTTTATTCATTTATTTAAAATTTTATATTGAACTGTTTTGTGTCAGGTGCCTTGAGACAGCGTTTGCTGGATGGAATTGAAGTTTGCTTGTGACTTTAAATGGCAATATCGTCTACTTTTTTGGGGGGGGACACAGAATGACTCTGAAATTTACGATCTGATGTTCCCAGTCATGACAAGGAAGCAGTGTGCCCCAATGCAATGGCACATGAAAAACACAGTGGACATGTGTACTGTAGTCAGCTGAATCAGCATTCAAGATTTTTTTTTTTTTTTTTGGAAGAGATGGATGCTTTGTTCTCTCAACCAATCATGAAAAGTACCATCCAGGCTCTTATCAGCAATGAGTCCAAAAGCCAGGGAGTGTCACGGTATGGGGTTGCATCCGTGCCCTTGTCCCTTGCTCTTGGTAATTTAAACTTTTGTGATGGCAGCATTAATGTTGTGTGGGCCGCTGAAGAGGAGGTACTGCTGGCCCACCTCCACCAGAGGGCGCCCTGCCTGAAGTGTAGGCTTCAGGCACGAGAGGGCGCTGCCGCCTCACGGGAACATCCGGGAGTGACAGCTGTCACTCATCAACTCTTGACAGCTGTCACTCATCTCCACTTCATCAACCGCTCCATAAAAGCCGGACGACATCTCCACCCTGCTGCCGAGATAGTTGAGCTTTATGGCTCCTCTCAATTGCTTCTGTGCTGGAAACCATGTAGTAAACAGGAAATTCCAGCAGAGGGCAAGATGTTCAAAGATAGAAGTGCTGACTCATTGTTTTGGTCTGTTGTCGCTTTTGATGCTATCAGAAGCGATTGTGGTGTTAAATCTCAAAATCAGCTTGTTAGTAGTTGCAAGTGTACCAGAGACAATACTGGAATTTATCGGTTATCTGTAACTTCCGATACATTTTTGGGTAGTTTATCGTTTTATCTTTATCAAAGATAACCTTTCAGTTATCTGATTATCTGTTATCAAAGTTATTTTTTTGGTTATCTGTGCCCACCACTGGTCAGTGTACATGACAACAAAAAAGAGTTGCCAGCTGCTGGAAAATTATTGTAAAAACTGGGTAGCACACACTCCCATTTCTTTGTAAATCGCAAGTGATTACCAAAAAAATTATGTTGTTTTTTACCACCTAAAACGATTCTGCATTTTTAAAGGTGAAAACTGGTCACACCATTTTCTGACTTATTTATATTATCTGTTGTAACTGTGAGTCATATCTACTATAGTGTAGCACCAAAAGGACCATCTTGTTTGACTATGTGGATCACTCGTAGATTTACATCCTCTGTGACATTTCTGACATTTGAAGACAGATGCCTGTTGTCGGTGCCAGTGATTCTGCAGTGTTGACTTTCCTTCTGGCCCTTGTTTCATCGTCAGAGTTTCTGATGACAGTCCATCCATTTCTGAGTCCTTGTGATATCTGTTCCTGAATCTTTTTTGTTTTTTCATCTCATCTCTCAGCAGTCATATCACCAGTGACGACATGGAAAGCAGAATGACATCAGAACTGGATCTGATCTCCGAGTACATACACAAAGGAAGGTAATCGGAAAAATATATAAATTAAACTTGACATGTTCAGATGGCTCATAAAACAGTAAACATATATCTCACATCAATTAATTTGGTTTGGCACATTCACACTGCTATGTTCACTTCATCTCTGTCAACCAGTCCCACATACCTCAGTTGTTTTAATATTAAACAAAGCACACTGTAAAATACAATACAATTAACTGTATATTTTGTTAAATTAATTATGCATTTTGTTGAACGTTATGTGGTGAGGGTTAACAAAACTACATTAAGTACGTAAATCTTGTAAATTGTTAAAGTGTACACTGCATCACATGCATGCACACAAAAAAAGAAGGTCATATTCAATTCACTTCAGCTAGTAATGTGAACACAGCTCAAGTTCTAAACCTTCCTTAAGGTGCGTTTACACATAACCTTGCCTCTACTGGTGGTTGGCTCTCACTGCGGTATTGTATCACTTCCTGTTCCGGAGCACAGCGGTGTTTTGCTGTATCTGTTAGCTGTTTAATCTGCGCAGTTAGATTGATCTAGTTAACTAGATAACGATTTGCTTCACAGTGTAATCTTCACGTGCCTTAACTAAAGCACTCCCTCTGCTGAATCACCTCTAAATTATTTACACATTATTCACTTTGTGTGTCTTTAGGAATCCGCTAGCTTAGCGCAGCTACTAGCTCTTAGCCGGTTTAGCATGGCGGCTTCTCCTGTCTCTCCCGCACTTTTCTGCTCTGGGTGTGAAATGTTTAGTTATTCCTCGGCCTCCTTTAGCAGTAATGGTACTTGTAATAAGTGTACCTTATTCGTAGCTTTGGAGGCCAGGCTGGGTGAA
This sequence comes from Thalassophryne amazonica, assembly GCF_902500255.1. NCBI lineage: Eukaryota > Metazoa > Chordata > Actinopteri > Batrachoidiformes > Batrachoididae > Thalassophryne > Thalassophryne amazonica. The sequence continues at coordinate 37,359,362 of NC_047117.1, forward strand.
TTGTGAATTGGAGACTCGGCTCCGCACCGTGGAAAATTCTACAGTTAGCCAGGCCCCTGTAGTCGGTGCGGACCAAGGTAGCTTAGCCGCCGTTAGTTTCCCTCCGGCAGATCCCGAGCAGCCGGGAAAGCAGGCCGACTGGGTGACTGTTAGGAGGAAGCGTAGCCCTAAACAGAAGCCCCGTGTACACTGCCAACCCGTTCACATCTCTAACCGTTTTGCCCCACTCGACGACACACCCGCCGAGGATCAAACTCTGGTTATTGGCGACTCTGTTTTGAGAAATGTGAAATTAGCGACACCAGCAACCATAGTCAATTGTCTTCCGGGGGGCCAGAGCAGGCGACATTGAAGGAAATTTGAAACTGCTGGCTAAGGATAAGCGTAAATTTGGTAAGATTGTAATTCACGTCGGCAGTAATGACACCCGGTTACGCCAATCGGAGGTCACTAAAATCAACATTGAATCGGTGTGTAACTTTTCAAAAACAATGTCGGACTCTGTAGTTTTCTCTGGGCCCCTCCCCAATCGGACCGGGAGTGACATGTTTAGCCACATGTTCTCCTTGAATTGCTGGCTGTCTGAGTGGTGTCCAAAAAATGAGGTGGGCTTCATAGATAATTGGCAAAGCTTCTGGGGAAAACCTGGTCTTGTAGGAGAGACGGCATCCTCCCACTTTGGATGGAGCAGCTCTGCATTTCTAGAAATCTGGCCAATTTTCTTAAATCCTCCACACCGTGACTATCCAGGGTTGGGACCAGGAAGCAGAGTTGTAGTCTTACACACCTCTCTGCAGCTTCTCTCCCCCTGCCATCCCCTCATTACCCCATCCCCGTAGAGATGGTGCCTGCTCCCAGACCACCAATAACCAGCAAAAATCTATTTAAGCATAAAAATTCAAAAAGAAAAAATAATATAGCACCTTCAACTGCACCACATACTAAAACAGTTAAATGTGGTCATTAAACATTAAACATTAGGTCTCTCTCTTCTAAGTCCCTGTTAGTAAATGATATAATAATTGATCAACATATTGATTTATTCTGCCTTACAGAAACCTGGTTACAGCAGGATGAATATGTTAGTTTAAATGAGTCAACACCCCCGAGTCACACTAACTGCCAGAATGCTCGTAGCACGGGCCGAGGCGGAGGATTAGCAGCAATCTTCCATTCCAGCTTATTAATTAATCAAAAACCCAGACAGAGCTTTAATTCATTTGAAAGCTTGACTCTTAGTCTTGTCCATCCAAATTGGAAGTCCCAAAAACCAGTTTTATTTGTTATTATCTATCGTCCACCTGGTCGTTACTGTGAGTTTCTCTGTGAATTTCAGACCTTTTGTCTGACTTAGTGCTTAGCTCAGATAAGATAATTATAGTGGGCGATTTTAACATCCACACAGATGCTGAGAATGACAGCCTCAACACTGCATTTAATCTATTATTAGACTCAACTGGCTTTGCTCAAAATGTAAATGAGTCCACCCACCACTTTAATCATATCTTAGATCTTATTCTGACTTATGGTATGGAAATTGAAGACTTAACAGTATTCCCTGAAAACTCCCTTCTGTCTGATCATTTCTTAATAACATTTACATTTATTCTGGTGGACTACCCAGCAGTGGGGAATAAGTTTTACACTAGAAGTCTTTCAGAAAGCGCTGTAACTAGGTTTAAGGATATGATTCCTTCTTTATGTTCTCTAATGCCATATACCAACACAGTGCAGAGTAGCTACCTAAACTCTGTAAGTGAGATAGAGTATCTCGTCAATAGTTTTACATCCTCATTGAAGACAACTTTGGATGCTGTAGCTCCTCTGAAAAAGAGAGCTTTAAATCAGAAGTGCCTGACTCCGTGGTATAACTCACAAACTCGCAGCTTAAAGCAGATAACCCGTAAGTTGGAGAGGAAATGTCGTCTCACTAATTTAGAAGATCTTCACTTAGCCTGGAAAAGAGTCTGTTGCTCTATAAAAAAGCCCTCCGTAAAGCTAGGACATCTTTCTACTCATCACTAATTGAAGAAAATAAGAACAACCCCAGGTTTCTTTTCAGCACTGTAGCCACGCTGACAAAGAGTCAGAGCTCTATTGAGCTGAGTATTCCTTTAACTTTAACTAGTAATGACTTCATGACATTCTTTGCTAACAAAATTTTAACTATTAGAGAAAAAATTACTCATAACCATCCCAAAGACGTATCGTTATCTTTGGCTGCTTTCAGTGATGCCGGTATTTGGTTAGACTCTTTCTCTCAGATTGTTCTGTCTGAGTTATTTTCATTAGTTACTTCATCCAAACCATCAACATGTTTATTAGACCCCATTCCTACCAGGCTGCTCAAGGAAGCCCTACCATTATTTAATGCTTCGATCTTAAATATGATCAATCTATCTTTATTAGTTGGCTATGTACCACAGGCTTTTAAGGTGGCAGTAATTAAACCATTACTTGAAAAGCCATCACTTGACCCAGCTATCTTAGCTAATTATAGGCCAATCTCCAACCTTCCTTTTCTCTCAAAAATTCTTGAAAGGGTAGTTGTAAAACAGCTAACTGATCATCTGCAGAGGAATGGGTCTATTTGAAGAGTTTCAGTCAGGTTTTAGAATTCATCATAGTACAGAAACAGCATTAGTGAAGGTTACAAATGATCTTCTTTTGGCCTCAGACAGTGGACTCATCTCTGTGCTTGTTCTGTTAGACCTCAGTGCTGCTTTTGATACTGTTGACCATAAAATTTTTATTACAGAGATTAGAGCATGCCATAGGTATTAAAGGCACTGCGCTGCGGTGGTTTGAATCATATTTATCTAATAGATTACAATTTGTTCATGTAAATGGGGAATCTTCTTCACAGGACTAAGGTTAATTATGGAGTTCCACAAGGTTCTGTGCTAGGACCAATTTTATTCACTTTATACATGCTTCCCTTAGGCAGTATTATTAGATGGCATTGCTTAAATTTTCATTGTTACGCAGATGATACCCAGCTTTATCTATCCATGAAGCCAGAGGACACACACCAATTAGCTAAACTGCAGGATTGTCTTACAGACATAAAGACATGGATGACCTCTAATTTCCTGCTTTTAAACTCAGATAAAACTGAACTTATTGTACTTGGCCCCACAAATCTTAGAAACATGGTGTCTAACCAGATCCTTACTCTGGATGGCATTACCCTGACCTCTAGTAATACTGTGAGAAATCTGGAGTCATTTTTGATCAGGATATGTCATTCAAAGCGTATATTAAACAAATATGTAGGACTGCTTTTTTGCATTTACGCAATATCTCTAAAATTAGAAAGGTCTTTGTCTCAGAGTGATGCTGAAAAACTAATTCATGCATTTATTTCCTCTAGGCTGGACTATTGTAATTCATTATTATCAGGTTGTCCTAAAAGTTCCCTGAAAAGCCTTCAGTTAATTCAAAATGCTGCAGCTAGAGTACTGGAGACTAGAAGGAGAGAGCATATCTTACCCATATTGGCCTCTCTTCATTGGCTTCCTGTTAATTCTAGAATAGAATTTAAAATTCTTCTTCTTACTTATGTTTTGAATAATCAGGTCCCATCTTATCTTAGGGACCTCATAGTACCTTACCACCCCAATAGAGCGCTTCCTCTCAGACTGCAGGCTTACTTGCAATACAAAGCGCCTTGGGGCAACTGTTTGTTGTGATTTGGCGCTATATAAATAAAATTGATTGATTGATTGATTGATTGATTGATAACCAAGACGCGTTACGAATGTCATTTTTCTGTCATTCATGACACATTCCTGACATTCTTAACGTGACTTAATGCATCTGAATAGGTTTCTTAATAGTGCGTGTTGGTGCGTGATATTCTTGATATTCGTGGAGCATGTTTTTGCCTGTCAAAAATTCTTCAACGAATGTCACACACCACCCTCATTTCGTCTCACGTCGTGGAGGTCGTGTATTGATCCGTCTTGATGAGTAGTGATCCTTAATAGAACGTGACAACGTTCGTAGTGGTTCCTGTGATGGTTCTTGGAGCCCAAACTGTCACGCGTTATTACGAAGTGACACGGAAACTGTCAAGTTTTGACACGACTTGTAACGCGGCATCACATTTCACTGCGCGCCAGGAAAAATCAGTTTTCTGTCATGTGCGCACAATTAAACTCGTCTCCAAATGTCGGTCCACAGTTCCTGCTGAAGCTCCTCAGGATGCTCCTGCAGGTGCTCCACCTGCTGTTGTAACCGATGAGCGGGAGAACGAGTCTGAGCAACCAGAGGAGCGAGAGGAGACTCACGTGCAGCCAGACATCTCTGCACCTCCTCCAGTCCGGCGGAGGAAGAAGCGCGCGCACAATTAAACCCTGCTGCATCGCATTCAGTTTGATTGCTGACACCAAGTCGGCTGAAAGTCTCATTTCAGTGCTCTTCAACGCGCTCCTGCAGGTGTTCCACCTGCTGTATGTGCCTGATGTTTGGGAAAATGGGCGAGACGACAGCCGCATGAAGCCACACATTTGGCTCTGTCCGTCTCCTCCTCTCTGTGCCACTCCATGGCACAGAGCCCAACTACGCATGAAGTCACAAAGTTCTTCTGAAAAACTGGAGCGATCTGAATTCGGTTGGATGAATATGGGTGTGTGTGTGTGGAGACAATTCACCTCGTTCACAACGTGACAGAACTTAACGATGCGCTGTTACGCGCAATAGCGCGCAACAACACGGAACACTATTCTTGACCGTGCGTAATGGTTCCTGATAATTCTCCAGCAATATGTGCCATTAATCGTAACGTGTGGTAACAGGTTGCAGTAGTTCCTGAGGACACCTGACTCCTCTGCCCCGAATCATCACATTCGTGATCAGCGGCCAAGAATGTGTACTTCATGGCATTCGTGACTTGTCGTCGTTATGTGTAAACGCAGCATTACAAATAGGCAGGCTGTCCTTTCTGCAAACTCTTTTTCTACAAGTGGGCAGTTTGTTCTCTCCAGTGAGATTCGAACCCATTCTTACTCTCTGTCTGTTCGCGTTCAATTGCCACTGCAATGGGCAAAACTGCCCAAAGATAGGTGTGCCAACTTTGTGGCATCCTAATCAAGACTTGAGGCTGTAATTGCCAAAAGTGCATTAACAAAGTACTGAGCAAAGGGTGTGAATAGTTATGTACGTGTGATTACTTAGTATTTTTAAAAATAAATTTGCAAAAATTTCCTAAACTGTTTTTCATGTTATCATTATTGGGTTTTGTGAGTAGATGTTTGAGGGGAGAAATGAATTTACTACATTTTGGAATAAGGCTGTAACATAACAAAATGTGGAAAAGTGAAGCGCTGTGAATACTTTCTGGATGCACTATATTTAAGTCATGTTTCCTTTTTTCAGCATGTATGAGTTCATTTAGTCTCAGATATTTCTGGTGTGTTTGGAGAAACAGTGGACTCTGAAGTCAGTGTTCATTTTCTTGAAGTGTATGAAATCCAGTAGAGGGCACCATCATATTGAAAAACACAGAATTGTACGCAACTTGCCAAATAATACTGGATATATACACCCCAATTCCAGTGAAGTTGGGACATTGTATTGAATGTAAATAAAAACAGAATACAATGATTTGCAAATCCTCTTCAACCTATATTCAACTGAATACTCCTCTGGACAAAAGAGGAAAAAGACCATCCAGATTGTTACCAGCGCAAAGTTCAAAAGCCAGCATCTGTGATGGTATGGGGGTGTGTGATGGCACCATCAATGCTGAAAGGTACATCTAGGATTTGGAGCAACACATGCTGCCATCCAAGCAATGTCTTTTTCAGGGACGTCCCTGCTTATTTCAGCAAGACAATGCCAAGCCACATTCTGCACGTTACAACAGCGTGGATTTGTAGTAAAAGAGTGGCCTGTTGAACTGTTGAACAACTGAAGTCGTACATCAAGCAAGAATGGGAAAGAATTCCACCTACAAAGCTTCAACAATTAGTGTCCTCAGTTCCCAAACACTATTTGAGTGTTGTTAGAAGAAAAGGTGATGTAACAGTGGTAAACATACCACTGTTGTTATGTGTCGGACGCAACCCGGAGAACCGACCAGCGTTTGAAGGACCCAGTATGAAATAAGCAGAGCACGGTACAAAGGATAACAGAGTTTAATAAACATAACAGTGAAGTGATACGAAAACAACAAAAGAGTGCGCGGTCTGGCGTGGTGGATTGCGGTGCGCTCCCAGCAGCGCTAACGGTCCGGAGCCAGAAAACTGTTCGGACCCAAGGACCCCGCCGACACCCCCCAGGTGGCCGCGACAAACCGAGTCTGTGAAAGAAGAAATCATTATGTGAGTCCACACTCAACACACAGAGAGACCACTCAAAGGTGTACAAACAGCAAACACTTCCTGGCTTAATTGCAAATCAGCTTCCCACCCTGCAGGCATAGAACACCCTGTTCACAAAACTCCACTGCAGTGGAAGCTGATTTAAACGACTAACATACAGCTCAATATAATAAGGTGTGAGGGACACCACATTTACTGACTGTATAAATGTTAGTCACAAAACCAAACGTACCTCAGGAAGTGTGCTGACGAGCGTGAGACCTCACCCCCTCCTCTTTCACAGACCATGCATCAAACCTGGACGTTCTCTGCATCCACTGATGGGAGATGGCTCTAGAGACGACGATCTCACCCGTCTGGTCACAAGGTCGAGTCTCTGGCAAATACACACTCCAGTCTTAAATGCCACCATGTTCCAATCCGTGTAGATGCACCACAGCTGTGAGTCCTGACGAGCTGCACGTGATCAGCCTCAGGTGATCAGGGTGAGGTCCTGATAAACTCAGCTACACAGCCACTCAGTCCCAAATGCGCACCACCTGGGAGGAAAACCAAAAGACAGAAACAGAAGACACACAAAAGCCAGCCAGGCACGCCAGCCACAACAACTGTCCCAGCTTTTGTGAAATGTGTTGCAGGCATCCATTTCAAAATGAGCAAATATTTGTACAAAAACAAAACAGTCTATCAGTTTGAACATTATAATATAAATATCTTATCTTTGTGATGTATTCAATTGAATATAGGTTGAACAGATTTGCAAATCATTGTATTCTGTTTTTATTTACATTTTACACAACATCACAACTTCATTGGAATTGGGGTTGTACAGTAGATTGGATAATGAGTGTAAAATATACTGTATTTTTTACATTATTTTAATTTCCCATCCATCCATTTTCTTCCGCTTTATCCGGAGTCGGGTCGCGGGGGCAGTAGCTCAAGCAAAGCCACCCAGACCTCCCGAGCCACACACACCTCCCCCAGCTCCTCCGGGGGAACCCCAAGGCGTTCCCAAGCCAGCTGAGAGACGTAGTCCCTCCAGCGTGTCCTGGGTCTTCCCCAGGACCTCCTCCCGATGAGACATGCCCGGAACACCTCTCCAGCGAGGCGTCCAGGGAGCATCCGGAAAAGATGCCCTAGCCACCTCAACTGGCTCAACGTGGAGGAGCAGCGGCTTGACTCCGAGCTCCTCCCGAGTGACCGATAAAATTAATTCTGCAGACTAAACATGGCTAAACCAATGTATCTATACAGCTCTGTTTCTTGTTTTGCTAAGCAATGGAGCATCCTTATTAAAGTGCAGGTGACACGATATGTAATGTGTTTTTGAGTATTTAAGACTAACATTCAACAACAGTTTTAAATCTATCATTTCCTGGTGCGCATTTACTGAAGAGATAGATATTCAGATTTTGAACTGTGCGGCACTAATAACCAGGAACTTCCAGGTGAGTCCCGACATTGGAGAAGAAGGAGGAATTGGCATCAGGGCCGGAACCATTACCTTAATCGCCCTATTAATTTATGGATTTTTACAGGCTACTGACAGCCCTGTTTCCACCGAGTGGTTCAGGTTGGAGCTGCACGGTGTTTTCGGTGTCAGAACGGTTAATTCTCACCGGCAGAATCCTTTTAATTGGCAGGTGGAACACTTATATTGACGAGCGCGCATGCATGGTGTCTGCAGCTTCTCCACTCAACAGGCAAAACTGAGTATTTTCACATTATTTTATTGTTTTGTGGATCATGGGATAATTTTGTCATGTGCAGACTGAGACGGATTACAGTTGGCGCTGTAACCTGGCACCAAACTCTCATGTAACAAAGGGACTTTTCTTCAGCCAAGACATAAGGAATTAAAATTATTTTCAGACGTCATTTTGTAAAGGTGGATAAGTTTTCATCAGCCTAAAGATGATCTCATGAAATGGACAGATAAGACTTCATTATTTACTCCTTGTGTGAATGGTTTTAATATTTAATAATAATGTGCTTCACAACTAACATCCATACACTAACTGTATTCAAGAAGGAAACCATATTTATTAAAAAAATAGCTGATATTTTCAGTCCCTGGTGTCATTTTTCAGATTTGAAATGTATGTACCTGTTTCTAAGAAAGAATAAATAAATAAATAATCCACATTTCGTTTACCATCTCCACCAGCATGCTGAAATCTCCTGCATTATTTATTTATTCATAATCACCATTCTGTGTTCTGAACTCTGCCAATATCATCACTGTTATCAGACTGAAGGTTTTCCTCCAAGGTTTCTTCTCCGTCATTGTCATCTAAGACCTCAATAGCTTTTAGAGGAAGAACTCAACCCTTTTATTTCCTCTTAATTACATAATTCTTTAATGTTAATTTCCTGCCTTAATGTATTTATAAATTGTTCAGGTTCTTGTCACCATATACACATTATTATTATTACTTCTATTTTTTCATTTGAGTTTTAAATAGACCATAATGAAAATAAGTGTTCACTTTCTTCTGTCATACATGCATTTAAAATTATATTATGTACTTACATTGAATTTACTAAATAAAATCACACTCACATATGCATGCATACACGCAGACGCCACTTTGCTTTTAATATATAGATGATTTAGCGCCCCCTGCTAGAATTGCGTGTTAGTCCAGAATGTAATTATTAAAGTTCATTGTTCACTGTTGTTAGCTAACATCCCTAATTTCTCCAAAAATATTTGTTCTATCAACTTTCCATTTTCGTGGTGTTCACCCTTGACCCAAAACACATAAGCATATGGTAAATGTCAGCTCTCCCCAGTTTCTCTGTAATCAAAGCCATATATACAGTGAGGAAAATAAGTATTTGAACACCCTGCGATTTTGCAAGTTCTCCCACTTAGAAATCATGGCGGGGTCTGAAATTTTCATCTTAGGTGCATGTCCACTGTGAGAGACATAATCTAAAAAAATAATCCGGAAATCACAATGTATGATTTTTTTAAATAATTTATTTGTATGCTACTGCTGCAAATAAGTATTTGAACACCTGTGAAAATCAATGTTAATATTTGGTACAGTAGCTTTTGTTTGCAATTACAGAGGTCAAACGTTTCCTGTAGTTTTTCACCAGGTTTACACACACTACAACAGGGATTTTGGTCCACTCCTCCATACAGATCTCTAGATCTTTCAGGTTTGGAGTTTCAGCTCCCTCCAAAGATTTCCTGTTGAGTTCAGGTCTGGAGAATGGCCAGGCCACTCCAGGACCTTGAAATACTTCTTATGGAGGCCCTCCTTAGTTGCCCTGGCTGTGTGTTTGGGGTCATTGTCATGCTGGAAGACCCAGCCATGACCCATCTTCAGTGCTCTTACTGAGGGAAGGAGGTTGTTTGCCAAAATCTCGCAATACATGACCCCATCCATTCTCCCTTCAATACGGTGCAGTTGTCCTGTCCCCTTTGCAGAAGAGCACCCCCAGAGTATGATGTTTCCACCCCCATCCTTCACAGTTGGGATGGTTTTCTTGGGATTGTTCTCATCCTCTAAACATGGTAAGTGAAGTTGATTTCAAAAAGCTCTATTCTGGTCTCATCTGTGAGAGGGGAGGTGATGGTCTAGTGGTTAAGGTGTTGGGCTTGAGTCCAGAAGATCATGGGTTCAAATCCCCGCCTGACTAGAAAATCACTAAGGGCCCTTGGGCAAGGCCTTTAATCCCCTATTGCTCCGGGTGTGTAGTGAGTGCCTTGTATGGTAGCACCCTGACATTGGGGTGAATGTGAGGCATAACTGTAAAGCGCTTTGAGCGTCTGATGCAGATGGAAAAGCGCTATATAAATGCAGTCCATTTACCATTTACCATCTGACCACATGACCTTCTCCCATGCCTGGATCATCCAGATGGTCATTGGTGAACTTCAGACAGGCCTGAGACACGTGCTGGCTTGAGCTTGCTGCCCTGCAGGATTTTAAACCGTGACAGCATCATGTGTTACTAATGTAATCTTTGTGACTGTGGTCCCAGCTCTCTTCAGGTCATTGAGCAGGTCCTCCTGTGTAGTTCTGAGCTTTCTCAGAATCATCCTTACCCCACAAAGTGAGATCTTGCATGGAATCCCAGACCGAGGGAGATTGGCAGTCATCTTGTGTTTCTTCCACTTTCTAATAAATAATCATAACAGTTGTTGTCTTCTACCAAGCTGCTTGCCTGTTGTCTTGTAGTCCATCCCAGCCTTGTGCAGGTCTACAGTTTTGTCCCTGGTGTCCTTAGACAGCTCTTTGGTCTCGTCCATGGTGGACAGGTTGGAGTTGATTGAGTGTGTGAACAGGTGTCTTTTACACAGATAACAAATTTAAACAGGTGCAATTAATACAGGTAAAGACTGCAGAATAAGAAAGCTTCTTAAAGAAAAATTAACAGGTCTGTGTGAGCCAGAATTCTTGCTGGTTGGTAGGTGTTCAAATACTTATTTGCAGCAGTAACATACAAATAAATTCCTAAAAAAATCATACATTGGGATTTCCGGCTTTTTTTTTTTTAGATTATGTCTCTCACAGTGGACATGCACCTAAGATGAAAATTTCAGACCCCTCCATGATTTCTAAGTGGGAGAACTTGCAAAATCACAGGGTGTTCAAATACTTATTTCCCTCTATCTATCTATCTATCTATCTATCTATCTATCTATCTATCTATCTATCTATCTATCTATCTATCTATCTATCTATCTATCTATCTATCTATCTATCTATCTATCTATCTATCTATCTATCTATCTATATATACACACACACACACACACACACACACACACACACACACACACACACACACACACACACACACACACACACACACACACACACACACACACACACACACACAGACCACTTGGCTATTAATATATAGACATCATTTATAAATGTAATCGATCAGTAACAGTAAGTAGAAAATAAAATCTTCCAGGAGATTTATTGACAATTGTAAGTTGTGGTTTTCAGGTGAAATTATATCCTTAAAAGCAAACACAAAAAACTCTAAAAATTTTAAGTTTTTATGCATTAATACAGGGAAGTCAAAGCTCTGTGTTCCAAAACCATCCAACAAATAAACAAACAAAAATCATGCATTTCTGACATTTATAAATGCCTTTTTTTAAACTGCATTTTTGGTTTCAAACAGGAAGTGTACCAGGATGACCTGAAATGCTGACATCGCTGGCTAGATGGCGACAAAAGCTGCTCAAATGTGCACCAAGGTTCACTTTTGGCAAGAACAAGATGGACTTACAGCTGTGTCTCTTGCCCTTATGGGCAACTTGCTTGTTTTGGAAGCTGTTTAATACATTTGTCACGTCTTCAGATCCAAATCCTGCCTTGTTGTTTGGGTCCTGGGACACTGTCTATTCAGTTTACTTGAGGGATTTTTGTTCATTTCTGATATTTAGTTGGTTGTAAGTTTGATCTCTGGGGTTGATGATAAAAAAGGTTTTGCCCAAACAATAAACAGGTGGCTGAACCCAACTTCATCATCATCACTTGTACCACGGAGGGGGCGGCACTTAAAAGTGGTAGAAGGTGGTACTTGCATTATTTTTTATTTTTATTTTGGTGGGACTCGCTTATGACTTGAATGGGATTTTTGACGGTCTGTCGCCCAGAGACCCTGTTTTCTGCCTCTGGTTTCCAAACATTAGTCATCTGTCAGAGCGCAGAGGCAGCCTGCGCCTGTTTCATTTTTGGCTGGTGGTGAGGGGGTGTGGTATGACTTTGATTGATCCACTTGTCTCTCTCTGTTTCTCTGTCTCTCTCTTTCTCCGTCTCATCGGCCGATGCTGTCGGTTGACAGACATGACTGTGACGCGTCTTTGTGTGACACTCGTGTTTTTGGCCGTGGAGAGCCGCTGTGGCGCCTCGAGCAGCTTCTTTTCATTCATCCCTCCGTTCGCCGACTGCGCGCGCGGCAGACACGGGCTTTATCGCGGGGCCATCGACGTGACGGAGTCCGGAGCTCGATGCCTGAACTGGACCGACGTGTCCGGCTTTAAGGAGCGCTACCCGGGCAAAGGAGTCGGAGAACACAACCACTGTCGAAACCCGGACGGCAGAATCCGACCCTGGTGCTTTTTTAGGAACAGCAGAGGCAGAGTGGACTGGGGCTACTGCGACTGTAAACAAGGTGGACACACAACACACACCTGCTCCAACACACACGGACACTGACAGACAGACAGACAGACTGCAACACACACACACGCATACACACATACATACATACTGTAACAGACACACTGACAGACAGAATGTAACACACACATACATACTGTAACACACACACACTGACATTCTGTAATACACACACTGACAGACAGACTGTAACACACACATACATACTGTAACACACACACACTGACATTCTGTAATACACACACTGACAGACAGACTGTAACACACATACTGACATTCTGTAACACACACACTGACAGACAGAATGTAACACACACATACATACTGTAACACACACACACACTGACATTCTGTAATACACACACTGACAGACAGACTGTAACACACATACTGACATTCTGTAACACACACACTGACAGACAGACTGTAACACACACACATACTGTAACAGACACACTGACATTCTGTAACACACACACATACTGTAACAGACACACTGACAGACAGAATGTAACACACACATACATACTGTAACACACACACACACTGACATTCTGTAATACACACACTGACAGACAGACTGTAACACACATACTGACATTCTGTAACACACACACTGACAGACAGACTGTAACACACACACATACTGTAACAGACACACTGACATTCTGTAACACACACACATACTGTAACAGACACACTGACAGACAGAATGTAACACACACATACATACTGTAACACACACACACACTGACATTCTGTAATACACACACTGACAGACAGACTGTAACACACATACTGACATTCTGTAACACACACACTGACAGACAGACTGTAACACACACACATACTGTAACAGACACACTGACATTCTGTAACACACACACATACTGTAACAGACACACTGACAGACAGAATGTAACACACACATACATACTGTAACACACACACACACTGACATTCTGTAATACACACACTGACAGACAGACTGTAACACACATACTGACATTCTGTAACACACACACTGACAGACAGACTGTAACACACACACATACTGTAACAGACACACTGACAGACAGAATGTAACACACATACATACTGTAACACACACACACTGACATTCTGTAATACACACACTGACAGACAGACTGTAACACACATACTGACATTCTGTAACACACACACTGACAGACAGACTGTAACACACACACATACTGTAACAGACACACAGACAGACTGTAACACACATACTGTAACAGACACACTGACAGACAGACTAACACACACACACTGACATTCTGTAATACACACACTGACAGACAGACTGTAACACACATACTGACATTCTGTAACACACACACTGACAGACAGACTGTAACACACACACATACTGTAACAGACACACTGACATTCTGTAACACACACACATACTGTAACAGACACACAGACAGACTGTAACACACATACTGTAACAGACACACTGACAGACAGACTGTAACACACACACACTGACATTCTGTAACACAGACACTGACAGACAGACTGTAACACACACACATACTGTAACACACACACTGACATTCTGTAACACACACACATACTGTAACAGACACACTGACAGAATGTAACAGACACACTGACAGACAGACAGACTGTAACACACACATACATACTGTAACAGACACATTGACAGAATGTAACAGACACACATGCGTACTGTAACAGACACACACTGACAGAATGTAACAGACACACATACATACTGTAACAGACACACTGACAGAATGTAACAGACACACACACAATGACATTCTGCAACACACACACTGACAGAATGTAACACACACACTGAGACATACAGTACCAGACACACACTGACAGACTGTAACAGACACACACTAAGACATACAGTACCAGACACACACTGACAGACTGTAACAGACACACACTAAGACATACAGTACCAGACACACACTGACAGACTGTAACAGACACACACTAAGACATACAGTACCAGACACACACTGACAGACTGTAACACACACATACATACTGTAACACACACACACTGACATTCTGTAACACACACACTGACAGACAGACTGTAACACACACACATACTGTAACAGACACACTGACATTCTGTAACACACACACATACTGTAACAGACACACTGACAGAATGTAACAGACACACACTGAGACATACTGTAACAGACACACACTGACAGAATGTAACAGACACACTGACAGACAGACAGACTGTAACACACACATACATACTGTAACAGACACATTGACAGAATGTAACAGACACACATGCATACTGTAACAGACACACTGACAGAATGTAACAGACACACACTGACAGAATGTAACAGACACACATACATACTGTAACACACACACTGACAGAATGTAACAGACACACACTAAGACATACAGTACCAGACACACACTGACAGACTGTAACAGACACACACTAAGACATACAGTACCAGACACACACTGACAGACTGTAACAGACACACACTGGGGCATACAGACACACACTGAGACATACTGTAACAGACACAATGACAGACTGTAACAGACACACTGACAGTCTGCAACAGACACACACTGGGGCATACAGACACACACAGACATACTGTAATAGACAGACTGTAACACCCACACTGACATACTGTAACAGACACACTGACAGACTGTAACAGACACACACTGGGGCATACAGACACACACTGAGACATACTGAAATAGACATACTGTAACACCCACACTGACAGACTGTAACAAACACACTGACAGTCTGTAACAGACACATACTGGGGCATACTGTAATAGACATACTGTAACACCCACACTGACATACTGTAAAAGACACACTGATAAACTGTAATAGACACACAATAAGACATACTGTACCAGACACACTGACAGACTGTAACAGACACACTAACAGACTGTAACACCCACACTGACATACTTTAACAGACACACTGACAGTCTGTAACACACACACTGACAGACTGTAACACCCACACTGACATACTGTAACAGACACACTGACAGACTGTAACAGACACACACTGGGGCATACGGACATGCACTGAGACATACTGTAATAGACATACTGTAACACCCACACTGACATACTGTAACAGACACACTGGGGCATACAGACACACACTGATACATACTGTAATAGACATACTGTAACAGACACACTGGCAGACTGTAACAGACACACTGATAGTCTGTAACAGACACACACTGGGGCATACAGACACGCACTGAGACATACTGTAATAGACATACTGACATACTGTAACAGACACACTGACAGGCTGTAACAGACACACAGTGGGGCATACAGACACGCACTGAGACATACTGTAATAGACATACTGTAACACCCACACTGACAGACTGTAACAGACACACTGACAAACTGTAATAGACACACAATAAGACATACTGTACCAGACACACACTGACAGACTGTAACAGACACACTGACAGACTGTAACAGACACACACTGAGGCATACAGACACACACTGAGACATACTGTAATAGACAGACTGTAACACCCACACTGACATACTGTAACAGACACACTGACAGACTGTAACAGACACACACTGGGGCATACAGACACACACTGAGACATACTGAAATAGACATACTGTAACACCCACACTGACAGACTGTAACAAACACACTGACAGTCTGTAACAGACACACACTGGGGCATACTGTAATAGACATACTGTAACACCCACACTGACATACTGTAAAAGACACACTGATAAACTGTAATAGACACACAATAAGACATACTGTACCAGACACACTGACAGACTGTAACAGACACACTAACAGACTGTAACACCCACACTGACATACTGTAACAGACACACTGACAGTCTGTAACAGACACACTGACAGACTGTAACACCCACACTGACATACTGTAACAGACACACTGACAGACTGTAACAGACACACTGACAGTCTGTAACAGACATACACTGGGGCATACGGACACACACTGAGACATACTGTAATAGACATACTGTAACACCCATACTGACATACTGTAACAGACACACACTGGGGCATACAGACACACACTGAGACATACTGTAATAGACATACTGTAACAGACACACTGACAGACTGTAACACCCACACTGACATAATGTAACAGACACACTGACAGTCTGTAACAGACACACTGACAGACTGTAACACCCACACTGACATACTGTAACAGACACAGTGGGGCATACAGACACGCACTGAGACATACTGTAATAGACATACTGTAGCACCCACACTGACAGACTGTAACAGACACACTGACAAACTGTAATAGACACACAATAAGACATACTGTACCAGACACGTAACAGACACACACTGGGGCATACAGACACACACTGAGACATACTGTAATAGACATACTGTAACAGACACACTGACAGACTGTAACAGACACACTGACAGTCTGTAACAGACACACACTGGGGCATACAGACACACACAGACATAATGTAATAGACAGACTGTAACACCCACACTGACATACTGTAACAGACACACTGACAGACTGTAACAGACACACACTGGGGCATACTGTAACACCCACACTGACAGACTGTAACAAACACAGTGAGAGTCTGTAACAGACACACTGACAGTCTGTAACAGACACACACTGGGGAATACTGTAATAGACATACTGTAACATCCATACTGACATACTGTAAAAGACACACTGATAAACTGTAATAGACAAACAATAAGACATACTGTACCAGACACACACTGACAGACTGTAATGCACGGACACAACAGACACTTGCTGAAACAGACACACTGAGACATGCTGTAACAGACACACACTGACAGACTGTAACAGATGGACACAGCAGACACCTACTGTAACAGACACACACAACAGACACCTTCTGAAATAGGCACACTGGGACATACTATAACAGACAGACAAAGCAGACACACACTAAGACATACTTTAGTACACACCGATAGACAAACACATTCAACAGACACCTACTGCAACAGACACATACTAACAGATCAGCTGTAAAGGCCCCTTCACACATAGTGCAAATTTGTTCGATTTGCGCATGAAATGTGCATGAAGTAGGAATCCTGTGCAAAATGTGTAAAATCTCTTACACCTTTTTCTACAACTTTTTCCGCAAACCAGCAGCTGAAAGACAGTGTGTGCTGTGCGAGCCCATCGAACCCTCTCACGGCAGGTGTCAGCCAAATTCCAGGTGACACACATGAACATCTAACAATGCTCGCATGGCACTTAGAAAGTGTGTGGCCTTTCACAGTATTAACACGACAACAGTCAGCAGACAGTCACTGTCGTGCTGGCAGTGAAATTTGTCTAAGTGCGCTGAACTGGCAGGAGGTGTGGCCGCCGGCAGAAGTGGCTGTGGTGATCTGTCTTCTGGACATCCCAGCTGACAACATGTTCTGTGTTTGGATGGACACGGACTAACAACTGCCCACTGTGATGCGCATGTATCTGCTTGCTGTCATCACGTGGACATAAATAAAAACATATATCGCTGTGGCAACAGGCTACAGCAAGTGTGGGCAGGCCGCCCCCAGGTTGAAATGGATCGTCAGATTATAACACGCAGAGGGTGATCTGACTGTCACGTCACCCATGTGAGCTCTGTTCTACATGAAGTGGTGTCAGTCCTGCGGCGCCCCGTCCACAAGACACGCATGTCGGGCAGGACATGTGCTTGGGCCACCTGGACACGCACCAGCAGATATGGACATGATGAGACGAGCGAACTGCTTCTCATTCATGTCATTTCATGACTGTACGTCTGTGACATGGGTCATCTACAGAGGAACAGACATCATACTTGTATTGCCTGCTTGATAAGAGGGATTCAATAAAATGCAATGTTTTTATATGGTGTGTGTTTTTTTTTTTTTTTAAATACGTACATGTCCTTCCTGATATCAGGCAGTTTCCTGCACCTTTCACAGGCCAGTGATGGTAGCTCACTGTTAAAGTTTCTGATTGGCAACCTGAGCTTTTGGAAAGCACAGGTTAGAATCCCGTGAGTGAAATGTATTTTTTTTTTCTTTTCACAGCAGCTGTGCGATGTGGTTATACATCACACTGCTGCTGGCACTGTGTTCCTGCATGTCTGCGTGATGTTTTGTGGTGCGCTCATATGAGCTGTTCTGACGGGAGTTGCCCTGAGTTGCACATACAGTAGTGTTAAGAATAATAGTAGTGCTATGTGACTAAAAATATTAATCCAGGTTTTGAGTATATTTCTTATTGTTACATGGGAAACAAGGTACCAGCAGATTCAGTAGATTCTCACAAATCCAACAAGACCAAGCATTCATGATATGCACACTCTTAAGGCTATGAAATTGGGCTTTTAGTAAAAAAAGCAGAAAAGGGGGTGTTCACAATAATAGTAGTGTGGCAGTCGGTCAGTGAGTTCGTCAATTTTGTGGAACAAACAGGTGTGAATCAGGTGTCCCGTATTTAAGGATGAAGCCAGCACCTGTTAAACATGCTTTTCTCTTTGAAAGCCTGAGGAAAATGGGATGTTCAAGACATTGTTCAGAAGAACAGCGTAGTTTGATTAAAAAGTTGATTGGAGAGGGGAAAACTTATACGCAGGTGCAAAAAATTATAGGCTGTTCATCTACAATGATCTCCAATGCTTTAAAATGGACAACCAAAAACAGAGACGTGTGGAAGAAAACGGAAAACAACCATCAAAATGGACAGAAGAATAACCAGAATGGCAAAGGCTCACCCACTGATCAGCTCCAGGATGATCAAAGACAGTCTGCAGTTACCTGTAAGTGCTGTGACAGTTATAAGACGCCTGTGTGAAGCTAATTTATTTGCAAGAATCCCCCGCAAAGTCCCTCTGTTAAATAAAAGACCTGCAGAAGAGGTTACAATTTGCCAAAGAACTAGGGCTGTGCAATTAACCGAATTTCGATCGTGATATCGATATTTGTATCAAACGATCTCCAAACTCGTATAATCGAGTGAAACGATTTAAGGGGCTTTCATCAGGCCAATCCGTCAATGTGTCCCAAGACGCATGATGTCAGACGCGTCGCTTCGGAAGTGGCAAGGGGGCGGGATTGCTACGTCACACTCTGGCTGTTTCCACAACCTGAAAAAAGTTCAGCGTTTGCCTTCTTGAATTTGCGTCGCCTGAGCCACAAAAAAAGCTTTAAAAAACAGCAGTAGAACGATTCTCCCATCACCCTGCTGGGAGAAGCTTTTTTCAGCTACTTGTCGGAGTGACGCCGACCGAGGGAGAACTGACGACTTGGTGGGATATCGATCAAACCGCGACAGGGAGCCAATCCGCACGGAGAAGCCGGCCTTCAGGCATCATTCCTGGGCAGAGAGAGGCAGGCAGCTGGGGTGATGGAGCAAACCCACTCAGTCCGAAATCTCCCACTTTTTGGATATATGCGAAGTCCCAGTTTGCCCAGTGGAGTATAGTTCTGCAGCTTTATCGAGGTGAGAATAATGTAAAAATAAAACGTGATGTTTACTGAATTGCTGTGAAGGTTTAATGATCGGTTAACATTAGCTTAGCCTTTTAGCACAGTTGATCTGAGTGAACGCTTTAATTTGTAAATGGTTCAGTCTGTTTTATTTTTACCAAATAAAGTTTTTTCGGCGTTTTTTTTTTTTTTCTTCCTATCGTTTTTCCCCGTTTTTTCCTTTTTTATATAGAAACTGTTTAGTGTTTCTTTATATTTAAAGAAATATTTTTATTTGTCCTAATCAGGAACATTTGCTGTGCAGACAACCAAACTTCCATTGATGAGCTGAACACCACGTCCAGTTGAAAGAAAACATCTCTGCTCTTCAGCAACACCACCAGAGTTCAAAGCTGCAGAAGAGACCTTCATCTGGTCCCGAGATTTCAGCATAGCATCACCTGCTTCTAAATAAACGGCTCTTTCAACAGCAACTATTTTATTATTTTTAAAAAAGCTGTTTCATTTTATATTTTAACAATAAATGAATGGATAAATTTCTCCAAAAGGAGATAAGGAGACGTGGTCAAGGGAATGATGACAAAAACACAAACTAATGAACATAAATTGAAACAAAAACAATGCAGCTGCACTATGTCCTAGTAGCACAAGTCAGGGAGATGCCCAAAGACACTGACCAACTGGTCAGTGACAACAGGGAAGGGAGAGGAAAACAGAAAAATAATATATAATATGATATTTTGAATATTTATTTTATTCATTTTATGTTTTATACAGGTAAGGTACAGTACATTTTCAATTTGGAGGTTTTGCACACAATTTTTTTTAGAGTGAGAGAAATGCTGAATAAATGCATTGTGTAACTAAAAAAAAAAATAATCGTTTGAATAATCGTGATTTCAGTATTTACCTAAATAATCGTGATACTGATTTTTTCCATAATTGAGCAGCCCTACAAAGAACACATCAACTGGCCTAAAGAGAAATGGAGGAATATTTTGTGGACTGATGAGAGTAAAATTGTTCTTTTTGGGTCCAAGGGCCGCAGACAGTTTGTGAGACGACCCCCAAACTCTGAATTCAAGCCACAGTTCACAGTGAAGACAGTGAAGCATGGTGGTGCAAGCATCATGATATGGGCATGTTTCTTCTACTATGGTGTTGGGCCTATATATCGCATACCAGGTATCATGGATCAGTTTGGATGTCAAAATACTTGAAGAGGTCATGTTGCCTTATGCTGAAGAGGACATGCCCTTGAAATGGGTGTTTCAACAAGACAATGACCCCAAGCACACTAGTAAACCAGAAAAATCTTGGTTCCAAACCAACAAAATTAATGCCTCGCAGATGTGAAGAAATCATGAAAAACTGTGGTTATACAACTAAATACTAGTTTAGTGATTCACAGGATTGCTAAAAAAGTAGTTTGAACATAATAGTTTTGAGTTTGTAGCGTCAACAGCAGATGCTACTATTATTGTGAACACCCCCTTTTCTACTTTTTTTTTTACTAATAGTCCAATTTCATAGCCTTAAGAGTGTGCATATCATGAATGCTTGGTCTTGTTGGATTTGTCTACTGGTACCTTGTTTCCCATGTAACAATAAGAAATATACTCAAAACCTGGATTAATCTTTTTAGTCACATAGCACTACTATTATTCTGAACACTACTGTATTCGCTAACAGACATACTGTAACAGACACAATGACAGACAAGCTGCAACGGCATACACTGACAGACTGTAACAGACACACAATAACAGACCTACTGTACCAGAGACACACTTTCAGGCAGGCTGTAACGACACAACAACAAAGTGCTGTAACAGGCACAGAACAACAGACATACTATAACAGTCACACACAAACAGACACACTTTAACAGACACACAACACACATAATGTAAGAGACTTACTGTAAAACCACACACAAATCAGCATACTGTAATAGTGAAACAAACCATAACAGACAAACTGTACCAGACATGCAACAACAGACTCTTTAACAGATACACCGTAATGACACTCAGTAAGACATACGGTAGGAGGCACACAACAGAGTTAAACAAACAATAACAGAGCCACTGTAACATACCCACAACACGCATACTGTTTTAGACATTCTGCAACAGACGCACAATGAATGAATGAATGAATGAATGAATCAATCAATCAATTAATGTCCTTTATTTAACCAGGTAAAAACTCATTGAGATTTAACGCCTCTTTTTCAAGAGTGACCTGGCCAAGAGGGCAGCACAAAACAAAATTACAGCAAACACACAAATCACAAATAAATACAG
Source organism: Thalassophryne amazonica (assembly GCF_902500255.1). Taxonomy (NCBI): domain Eukaryota; kingdom Metazoa; phylum Chordata; class Actinopteri; order Batrachoidiformes; family Batrachoididae; genus Thalassophryne; species Thalassophryne amazonica. Next base: position 37,381,720 of record NC_047117.1, read on the forward strand.
TCACCATTCACACATTACAGAAAAAAAACAAGAGTGGAATTTCATGATTACAACAGTACAGTCTCAAGATCCAATAGACTATTTCTCTGTCTTTTATAATTGCTTTAACTTTCCCCAGAGATACAAGATGTGCCAATTTCAAGTCCATCTGCACATCCTTCCAGGTGGATGGGGCAGAAAATATGAACAGACATGGAACAGACAGTGAATTACACCACAACAGACACAAATAACAAAAATATTGCAACAGATATGATAACAGACATATTGTAACAAACACAATAAGAGTCATACTGTAACAGACACATTCACAGACATACTGTGACAGACACAGTAACAGAAGAAAAACAATCATGCCAGTCATCACAGCAGAATTGTCATCTGCAACAGCAGACTGTAGGTGACTGTTACAAACACAGCAGCAGATAGACAGGAACAAGACACACAATAAAATACACACCACATACAATAAGAGACATAGACTGACAGATATACTGCAGCACGCAGACAGATACACACACGCCCAGTAGCAGACACATTATACATTCCTAAACTTCAAGACATTTGATGCTGACATGATAAAGTGTGTGCAGGCAGCCACAGAGACAGTCAGCTGTGTGATTTTGTTTTTCTTTTTCAATGCGGCACTGCATGGCTGTTTGACAGCTGAGACTCAAGTAGTTAGACGTGTGTGTGTGTGTGTGTGTGTGTAGATGACAAGTCTGAGCACATTGTGAGTGCGCTCGTATTTGCTGATGGGTGATTCGCAGACTCAGTTCGAGGAATTGCAATGGCTGTGAAAGCACAAATAAATCCAACCTGGTCTCACAGCATGTCATGATTCAGCAGCACAAAATATACATTAATCTATTGGTTTGTGATATTGTCACAAAAAGCGCAAAAAATTTTTTTGTCACGGCAGCACAAATTCATTCTAATACATTCTGTGATGGCTGCATGAAATTAAAGTGAAGCTGGGGGGTCGGGGTGGTTATGGTTAGGGTGGGGGGTAGGAGTAGGGTTAGTAATAGTGAGTTAAAAAAAAAAACCTTTCAAGAAAATTTTACTCATTTCGTGATGGGAGCATGAAAAAAAAAACATAAGACCGGGCTGAATAAATCAGAATCAGCTTGGTTTAGTCAAGTGAATCATCATTTATGCAGTGTTGGGGTTCAGTGGTTGAAATGTTTTGTTCTTTTTAAGTGGTTCCTGCCCCCCTGTCCCTTTTACAGTGAGGCAAATAAGTATTTGATCCACTGTCAGTTTTGCAAGTTTTCCCACCTACAAAGAATGTAGAGGTGTGTAGTTTTTATCGTAGGTACATTTCAACTGTGAGAGACAGAATCTAAAATAAATAAATAAATAAATAAATAGAAAATCACATTGTATGATTTTTAAATAATTCATTTGCACTCATTGCATGAAATAAGTATTTGGTACAATAGAAAAACAGACCTTAATATTTGGTACAGAAACTTTTATTGCAATTACAGAGCTCATACATTTCCTGTAGTCTTGACCAAGTTTGCACACTGCAGCAGGGATTTTGGTCCACTCCTCCATACAGATTTTCTCCAGATCTTTCGGGTTTTAAGTTTCAGCTCCCTCCAAAGATTTTCTATGAGTACAAATCTTGAGACTGGCTTGGCCACTCCAGGACCTTGAAATGCTTCTTATGGAGCCCCTCCTTAGTTGCCCCTGGCTGTGTGTTTTGGGTCATTGTCATGCTGGAAGACCCAGCCATGAACCATCTTCAATACTTTTACTGAGGGAAGGAGGTTATTTGCCAAAATCTCACAATACATGACCCCATCCACCCTCCCTTCAATACGGTGCAGTCGTCCTGTCCCCTTTGCAGAAAAGCACCCCCAAAAATGATGTTTCCACCCCCATGCTTCACAGTTGGGACAGTGTTCTTGGGGTTGTTTTCATCCTCCCAACCCGGGTGAGTGGAGTTGATCACCAAAAAGCTGTATTTTGGTGATATCTGACCACATGACCTTCTCCCATGCCTCCTCTGGAACATCCAGATGGTCACTGGCAAATGGGCCTGGACTGTGCTGGCATGAGCAGGGGGACCTTGCTGCCCTGCAGGATTTTAAAACATGATGGCGTAGTGTGTGTTACTAATGTAATCTTTGCGACTGTGGTCCAGGTCTCTTCAGGTCATTGACCAGGTCATCCCATGTAGTTCTGGGCTTTCTCAGAACCATCCTTACTCCACAAGGTGAGATCTTGCATGGAGCTCCAGATCAAGAAAGATTGACAGTCGTCTTGTGTTCTTCCATTTTCTAATAATTACGCTAACAGTTGTTGCCTTCTCACCAAGCTGACTGTCTGTTGCCTATATACAGGTAACAAGTTCAAACATATGCAATTAATGCAGGTGAAGAGTGCAGAATAGGAGGGCTTCTTAAAGAAAAAAATAACAGGTCTGTGAGAGCCAGAATTCTTGCTGATGGTTCACGATCAAATACTTATTTCATGGAAATTAATTATTTAAAAACCATACAATGCGATTTTCTGACTTTTTTAATTCTGTTTCTCCCAGTTGAAGCTTACCTATGCTAAAACATTACAGACTCTCCATTTCTTTGTATGTAGGTGGGAAAAATTGCAAATCGACAGTGGATCAAATACTTATTCATCTCACCGTATATTGTAATATTTTAAATATTCTTCCATCCCACTACATTTTTATTTCTGTTTTTCTTACCTTATCATGAAATGGATTCTGCAGCCTTTCTGCTGTTACATTGTCGGGCTTGAACACCAAAATTGTTGATGAGGGAAGGAGTTAGTCCTTGCAGCCAGCTTGTGCACATGATGACAACATTAAATGCTATAATCTTGTATCTTATTAAATTAAAAAACATCACATAAGAGAATGAACTCATTAATTCATGGGGAACTTTGATGTACAATAAAGTCAAAGAGTGACTTTGTTTTAGCCCATGTAATATCCAATAGACATGACTGCTCTGCCCGTAGAGATGAATCGCAGACATCGTCATTCACTGAAGCAGCCAGTGATGAGTATCTCGGGCCGCCGTCGAGAGAGAGGGATTGAATGACGTTCACAGTGTAATCAAAGCAATGTGCTTGTTGCTTACACTACAAAAGTAACAGGAATGTTTCAGGAGGTGGATCCTATCTATGAAGTATTGCTGCTATTATTAGGATCTTTTTTGTTTTAATCCAACAGAATTTTAAAAACTTTTATTGAAGATAGGATTGGGCGATTAAACACTTAAATAAGCACTTTATTCACATAAATCATCAAATTTTCATCATCACAAATTTACATTGGATTGAAGAACACAGTACGTGTGTTTCCACACACAACACTGAATTCCTCAGCACAGCAGTTCTCACTGCAGTGTGTCAGTGAGTGCTGCAGGGCAGAGTGAACTTCTGATTCCTGCTGCCGCCGCTTTCTGAAGAAACGCCTGTCTAATTTTAAGTAGGATCTCAGGATGTGGTGTTATATAAAACAAATACTGAATGTTTTCTGTTTGTGCAATGAAGAGAAATTTCATTATTTGAAAGATAGAATGGCACATACAGTGCCATTCAACTCAACTGACACCTCATTCAGTGGTGTGTTCCATCTTTTAACACATGTAAATTTCTTTACCATTGGACTCATAACATTCATTATTTGTATACTGTCACAGTCAGGTTGCAGTACATGTTTTTAAAAACATATTTTGTTCTCCTTATTTTAAATACACACCATGTCTGTTTCTGATGGACCAAGCATGTGACATGACCTTTCTTATCAGCCAGTCAGGTAGTGCCTTTCACACGAATAAATCAGTTCTCCTTGTCATGTTTGTTTTCCTCCTGGTAAAAGAAACATTACACATTATAGGTGTGTAGCCAGAGGTGCAAGGGGATGACAGCCCCCACCCCACCAACGCCACCTTAGAGTAAACATTTTTTGCAAATAATAATAATGAATGCATGAATGAATGAAGCATCCCCACAGCATGATGCTGCCACCACTATGCTTCACTGTAGGGAGTAGGGATGGCGCCTGGTTTCCTCCAAACATGACACCTGCCATTCATGCCAAAAAGTTCAATCTTTGTCTCATCAGACCAGAGAATTTTGTTTCTCATGGTCTGAGAGTGCTTCAGGTGCCTTTTGGCAAACTCCAGGTGGGCTGCCATCTGCCCTTTACTCATGGCCTCTTCACACCCCACACCTGCTCAAAATGTACATTCAGATCCACTCATATGATTTTGAGACATCCTTTTGACAAACAAACACAGAACTGTTGGCAGATGTATGTGCTCTGAGTACTCTTTTGGAAAGTGGTCTTTTTTTCTATTATCTTGATGTACAGTATTCCCATCTCTTGTCTCTTGCATTACAGGCTCCGTGCGTCTGCAGGGTGGCCGCTCCAAACTAGATGGCAGTGAGTGGAAGTGTATGGGGTGGATTGTGGGGGTCTGTGTGTAGTGATGAGTGGGGAGACACAGATGCTCAGTGGTTTGCAGTCAGTTGGACAAGGGGTGAGCGTGCACACATGCACACACAGTAGTTTGCTTAGATATGCCCTATTTATCACCCTCTGCTTCTGAAATGCACATGTGCACACTCTAGTGCAAAATGAAATTACCATATGGCATAAATTCACAGTGTGAAACTACGTTTAGAGATCTGATGAAAAATGGTCAAAAAGTTTTATTATACTCGTGAGACATGAGATATATGCATGTGTTTGCTTTGTTCGTTTCTCTGGCCCTCACATTCCAACCCCTTTTCCCCCCAGAGGTATTCCATACCTTAAGCCCTCACTTATTTACCTTGTTTCACGCTCACATGTCTGCACACAAAGCTTTGTGTTGAGATGTTGACATTTCTGTGGAGGCTCTGATCTGTCAGATCACCACTGGTCCTCCAGACAAGTATACAGTTAGTTGAGAAAGTGTCTAATTTCTGTGCTGAAGACATTCTGTGTATTTAAACAGTGACACTAAGGCCCGAGCTGGTGCAGATTATGCTGACTTGCATTCCTGTGTGCGCATATTCACACATGAGTCAATGAATGTGCTCAGCGGAAAGGGAAAGAAGGCAATGTCAGTCATGTGTCACGTGAAGGTTATGTGATTCCACAAGGTCATTTATTGAATGCTGTTGTGTGTCAGACTACTGACTGTATTGACTGTCAAATTATAGATCGGGGTGACACTGATGGCTCCGAGTTGCAGGTGCCGTTTAGTTTTTTCTTGACAGAGGATACTATAGGCTTGCAGAAGGATCTCTCTCAGGAAGTATGAATAAGAATGTCCATTGTTGAACCAAGGCAACATGCATTGTGTTTGCTTTTTCTATCAGTTGCTTGGAAGTACACATTGAACTATAGAGTTATAAGGGTTCAGGGATTCTCATCCAGGGCTACAGGTCGCGCACGTGCAGTTCATCTGTCCGTGCAGGAATACAGAAGTTCCATTGGAGGGCAATACACTGCCAAGGAGATGAGCCAGATCTGCTCCAGTGTCCCAAGATTGCTTGGAATGGAGGGGAGTGCCCTCTGGCTGCAGCTGTGACCTGCACCCAGCAGCAAGGTATGTGTGCCTCGTGGTAGTGTAGCTTTCAAACCCATGTTTGATCATTCTCAAGCTAAAAAATTAAAAAACAAACAAAACCCCCACCAATAACAAAAACCTAACTCTTGAAGTTAAATGCATTTTTAACAATAGACTTTGCTCTTGGGTGAGACATTGTGATGGATTATGTACGTTTGCTTCTTACATATGTGTGAGGTGTGATTAAGCCAGTGTTTCGTATTCAATGGTCTACTGGCAAAAAACAAGGGAATAGTCTTTGCTTATACAAGTGTCTTGTAAAGCCCCATTGCCAGAACCTCAATATTCAGTCATTTTGTACACCTGTGCATTCAAATAAGGGTCTGGAGCCTATCCCAGCTGTCATTGGACCAGAGGCAGGGTTCACTCTACACAGCCTGCCAGTCCATCGTAGGGCCACATATAGACAGACAAACATTCCCATTCAACAGTCAATTGGAAGTTATCATTTCACCTACCATGTATGTGTTTGGAAGTGGGAGGAGACCAGGTGGGAAGTGATCCAACGACCTTCTTGCTGTGAAGCCACTGTGATGCCAGAACTTCCGTATTTCTACTTAATTGTATAGGAAGGTTTTAAAGTCTTGTAAAGACAGTGGAATGACTGATTAAGGGGGCCAGTAGGCTGACCAGTAAATTAAGCAAGGTTGCCATGCCCTCCTTTTGGTGACCTTTTAGGGATCTCCTTAGGTTAGGTCTGTGGCGCATGGTCTAAGATGCATAGTACAAGTGCATTTAGGGCATGTCCAACAAATGCTTGCTATTTAGAAAGCATGTAATCTAAAATCTGAATATGGGGGCATGAGGAAAGGGGTTGTTGGATTTATTCTGTCAGGTAGTCTTGGGTGTGTTTTAGGCATGACTGAAATAAACCAATCAGGACCATATGTCATCCCTTGTTAAAGGCAGAGTGAGTCAGACATAAGCAAAGGTTTTGGTGTGTGAACAGATCTGCACCAGTGCACCAAACTCTCCATTGGGCAGCCGGCACTAAACTTTCATCATGGATACAAGCAGAGTGTATGTGCATTGTGAACCCACTTGTGTATCTGAATATTTCATTCTTTTTCTATACACGCTTACTTCAATTAAGAGTCATGGGGTGGGGGACTGGAGCCTATCCCTGCAGTCTTAGGGCAAGAAGCGGGCTACACCCTGGACAGGATGCGAGTGTATCACAGGCCCAGTATAGACAAATAAACACTCATACTCTCACTCACACCTGCAGTCAAATTAAAGTAGTTTACAATTTTCCTAATCTGCATGTGTTGATCCCAAAATGTGAATCTGCTGCAAATCCTGAATTATCCACAAACCATTAATGAAAATTCACATAAACCGCGAATATCCACGAACTGTTAATAATTTTGCTGCAATCCTTGAACAGAATATCCCACAAAACGTGAATGCAGATCTCTCAAAACATAAGTCGCAAGACATGAATCTCATTCATGATATATATTTTATTTCAGTTTAAGTAGTTTCCAGATTTCAGTTTATGGATCAATTGCTTCAGGAAATCTTGATTGCAAACCCTATCTCTGGAAAAAATTTTTTTTTGGGGGGGGTCACTACACCTGGTGAGGTGAGGAAGCGAGCCCTGACTGGTCCGTCACTTGTGACATGAAGCGCACGGCCCCACAGGGCGTGATCCGCTCCAGGAAACGGTGGCAGGTGGGGAGTCTGACTGGGGCGGTACACCTGTCATATAGTAATGCAGGTGTCCTAAGGCAAACTCAGGCAGGACAGAAACCTCCTGTGGAGCAGAAGTGCAAAAGCTCGCTTGATCTTGATTTTCAGTATGAATACAGACTGTGAAATTGGGGCCTCACAATCCGTCTGACTTTTTGGGCTTTAAGCAGGAGGTGTCAGAAAAGTTACCTCAGGGATAACTGGCTTGTGGCACCAAGTGTTCAAAGCGACGTCACTTTTTTATCCTTAAATATGGGCTCTTCCTATCATCATGAAGCACAATTCACCAATTTTTGGATTGTTCACCCACGAAAAGGGAACATGAAAGATCCTGCACTGCCGCGCAATTTGTCATGCCAGTGCGTCCCGCTTTGTCCCGCTTGACACCATGCTATAAAAAATTATAATTTTGTAGCTGACGTATTTGCTCTCAGAACTTAGCTGATGAAACCATTCTCTCATTGCTCCCAGAATCAGAGAAATTATCCACGTACAGCTGACGTTTGTGTGTGTTGTGTGGTGGAGAATGCATTTGGAATCTTGTCTCAGGCTCTATTGATCCAGGACGTCCTGAGAGAACAGAGAAGTTTCAGAAGAAGTCGGTTTCAGCATTTTATCCGGATATTCCACTGTTAAAGGAGATTTTTTTAATGAAAGACGTGCGGACGGGTCCGCGCGTCGGGACGCAGCCGCCGCGACGCTCCGCCACAGGAAAAACACCTCTGTTGAAAGCCTTAAGGACAAGTTGGAACATGTCCTGCCTGTTAAACAATTTCTCATATACTCACTCCACTGAAAGCCATCAAAAGCCGCCTGGATTTTACAAATGGTTATCAACACGGAGGTGTTTTTCCTGTGCCGCCGCACCGCGTCGGCTGCGTCCCGACGCGCGGATCCGTCCGCACGTCTTTCATTAAAAAAATCTCCTTTAACAGTGGAATATCCAGATAAAATGCTGAAACCGACTTCTTCTGAAACTTCTCTGTTCTCTCACGACGTCCTGGATCAATAGAGCCTGAAATGTGGAGGTTTTCAGCTTGAACAGGCTGATGACGCCACCTGAGAGCGCTGCGCGACGTCTCGCACCGTGAAAAGTCCTTAAAGCGACAGAATCACCTCAAAATCTCTCATCAGCCGTTAAAATTTTCACTGAAAACCATCTTAATTTTTCGAACCGTGTCCACTTCGATGTGTCTCACAGGTTTAGAAAAAATTTTGATTAAAACAACGCGCCAGTCTCTCAGCAACTTCTCAGACAAAGGAATTCCGACGAGGGCTGGATGACTCCTCCCACAAGGAGTGCTCACAGACGAATGACGTCACCGACAGGCGTGGAAAAACTCACGCATGCGCACGAGGGTTCAAGCATGTCTGACGTAAAAACATATGAATGAAATCCATATAGTTTTTGAAAAAAATAAAAAGGACCATTACTTTATTGACAGCCCTCGTATATATTTGTAAATTTGACTGTGTGAAAGCTACATTTAAGTTTTTGTGTGCCAGTGGTACTCCCTATACGACTGGTGGGAGGTCGATCAGGGTCGGAGGGCACAGTAGAGGTTTTCCATGCTGGACAGTGGGGTTCCATATGTGACGACCAATGGGATGACAATGATGCGGAGGTGGTGTGTCGACAGCTAGGGCTGAGGTGAACAGACACACACCCACACACACACTTGCACTCATAGATATTCATCTTCGCATTCATTCCATCCATTTAATGAGCGTAAATTGAATACTTGGGAGACAATGAAGAAAAAGCACCATAGAATGATAGAGACAGAGAGAAAAGCTGAGATGACTTAATGTGGATGGTCAGGCGTTTGTCTCTCCCACAATCTTCAAAAATATGAGAAGTATTCTTTCCATTCAGACATTCACAGAGAGGAACGAGCAGTAAAGAACATCTGGGGGTCAGATCATGAATCGGGCTCTTGTTCCTGCATGAATTCTAGTACCACAGAGATATGCATATTTAGCAACACTGCATTCTCAGCAAATTGTATGACATTTGTAATGTTGGTGTCAGCAGAGATGTGCGTGCCAGGCAGATACTTAGACTTATTTGATTCCATTGCCAAATTAAACAAAATCAGCATCATTCTGCTCCCATCATTTCAAAACCAGAATCATTTCATTTGTTTTTGTTACATCATATTGTGAACCTGTTCTTCTTCTGTATCTTGTGTTTGTATTGCAGCGGTGTGGCGAGGGCGTGGGGCCAGGCACATTTTGGAAAAACTTCAGGTCGTGTTTGGCTGGATGAGGTGGGTTGCACAGGCAATGAGCTCACTCTGGAGCAATGTCCAAAAAGTGCCTGGGGAGAACACAACTGTCTACATTCAGAGGATGCAGGCGTGTCCTGCAGCCTCCTTAAAGGTAGAGCAACCTCAGCCTCAGCACACCACACAAATGTACAAATGCAATGTGAGATTCTTGTACAAATGTACAAAAATCTCCTCAGGAAATTCTTCCTTAATGTGCTGAAGAGGTTATGCTGAAATAATTGTGGAAGGAGTTATAGCTACTTGCATTGTTACATGTACCTAACTGGTCTCAGTTGAGGAGCCAAAGAACGCCCCTTATTGAAAGGCTTTGTGGTCAAAGATAGAGCTTCTTCATGTTCACATTCAGGAAAAGTGGACCTCTTCTTGGAGTGACATCTATTAGGTGAGCTCACAGGCAAGTTGCATGATCCAACATGATCTGCGTGTTATGGTTAGAGATTTGGGCGGGACCGAACCGTTGCAGGCAGTTTGACCCACTGTTGATTTTGCAAGTTGTACCACCTACAAAGAATGGAGAGGTCTGTAATTTTTATTGTAGGTACACTTCAACTGTGAGAGACAGAATCTAAAGAAATTCTGAAAAATACATTGTATGATTTTTAAATAATTCATTTTCATTTTATTGCATGAAATAAGTATTTGATTACCTACCAACCAGCAAGAATTCTGTACTTTGCTGCACGGTGAAACTGTCTGATAAGACCGATGATTAAGTTGTGCACATATCATTCATCACAGAACCTACTGTGGACAAACTGTATCTGCATGAATTACCGACCAATTCCCATTTAAGTCAAATGGGAGCCTTGCTACTGTCAATACATGAAGTTTATAAAATGTGTAAAAAAGTTTATAATTTTGCCTGGGCTGAAGAGGATTAATTGCACCTGTTGTTATATGTCGGACGCAGCCCGGAGAACCGACCAGCGTTTGAAGGACCCAGTATAAAATAAGCAGAGCACGGTACAAAGGATAACAGAGTTTAATAAACATAACAGTGATGTGAAAAAATATAAAAGTGCACGGTCTGGCGTGGTGGATTGCGGTGCGCTCCCAGCAGCGCTAACGGTCCGGAGCCAGAACCAATTCGGACCCAAGGACCCCGCCGACACCCCCCAGGTGGCCGCGACAAACCAAGTCTGTGAAAGAAGGAATCATTATGTGAGTCCACACTCAACACACAGAGAGACCACTCAAAGGTGTACAAACAGCAAACACTTCCTGGCTTAATTGCAAATCAGCTTCCCACCCTGCAGGCATGGAACACCCTGTTCACAAAACTCCACTGCAGTGGAAGCTGATTTAAACGACCAACATACAGCTCAATATAATAAGGTGTGAGGGACACCACATTTACTGACTGTATAAATGTTAGTCACAAAATCTAACGTACCTCAGGAAGTGTGCTGACGAGCGTGAGACCTCACCCTCTCCTCTTTCACAGACCATGCATCAACCTGGACGTTCTCTGCATCCACTGATGATGAGATGGCTCCCGAGACGACGATCTCACCCGTCTGGTCACAAGGTCGAGTCTCTGGCAAATACACACTGTGTACTCCAGTCTTAAATGCCACCATGTTCCAATCCATGTAGATGCACCACAGCTGTGAGTCCTGACGAGCCGCAGGTGATCAGCCTCAGGTGATCAGGGTGAGGTCCTGATAAACTCAGCTACACAGCCACTCAGTCCCAAATGCAAGCCACCTGGAAGGAAAAACAAAAGACAGGACAAAAGACAAACAAAAAGGCAGCCAGGCCCCCCCAGCCATACAACACCTGTTTGAACTTGTTACCTGTATAAAAGACATCTTTCCGCACACTCAATCAATCACACTACAGCCTATCCACCATGGGCAAGACAAAGAGCTGTCTGAGGACACCAGGGACAAAATTGTGGACCCGCACAAGGCTGGGATCGGCTACAGGACAATAGGCAAGCAGCTTGGTGAGAAGGCAAAAGCTGTTAGCATTATTATAAGAAATGAAAGAAACACAAGATGACTCCAACTCTTCTCTGTCTGGGGATCCATGCAAGATCTCACCTTGTATAGCAGGAGGCGGTAAAAATCACAAGTCAGAATTTCAATACATCCACTTGAGAAATGATTCACAATATTAATACAGCATTTGGCATCAAAATTAATCCTATATCTTGTAACCTCCACCCCTTGAATGTAACAAAGTATGGTCTATTTTCAATTATCTGGTTATTCCGCTATGTGTAAAGTTTGTCCATGCTCTTCAAAAACTTTATAAACACAATTCTTTCACAAAGGTTTTATTTCAGTAACACTGTGTGGATAACTTAGGAGGAGGCCATGCTCTTCAAAAACTTTAAAAACATAAACCATTGTCAAAGGTTTTATTTCAGTCACACTGTGTGAATAACAGAACTTAGGAGGATGCCATGCTCTTCAAAAACTTTAAAAACATAAATCATTCTCAAAGGTTTTATTTCAGTCACACTGTTAGCCTGAGATCTTAGTTTTGGCTTGGCCATGATACTTGATTTACTACAACTTGCTATGCTGTGACCTGAAATTACATGTGTAATTGCATGATCACTGTAATAATATCAGTACTTATGTAGCTTTTGTGACTTCTCTAAAACAAGTACTACCAAGTCAGGAGCATTATATATCATAAACTTGAATGTTGTGTTCAATGCAGGGTTCATCAAAACTAATCATGAAGTCAAAACAATTACATTCTAATATTTCGAAAGATGTTACAATTACAGTATACGAGGTCTGTCCGTAAAGTATTGTACCTTTTTATTTTTTTCAAAAACTATATGGATTTCATTCATATGTTTTTACGTCAGACATGCTTGAACCCTCGTGCGCATGCGTGAGTTTTTCCACGCCTGTCGGTGACGTCATTCGCCTGTGAGCACGCCTTGTGGAAGGAGTGGTCCCGCCCCCTCGTCGGATTTTCATTGTCTGGAAATGGCGGAATGAAAAGGACTTTTTTTCCATCAGAATTTTTCAGAAGCTGTTAGAGACTGGCACCTGGAAACCATTCGAAAAATTTATCTGGCTTTCAGTGAAAATTTTACGGGCTTCACAGAGAATAAGGACTTTAACTACAGGTTTAAGGACCCCTTTAAAGGACGGTCGGTGCGCCGAGCTGCGAGCTGCGACGATGCGGCAAAACCACTGGATCATTTCTAAGCTGATGGCTCTGTGGATACGAGACCGTCGTGTGCTCTTTCTCTGGTTATCACAAGACCTGGACATCATCCATTTTCTGGCAGATTTCACTTTTAACAAGAGATTTTGTCATGGAAAGCCGCGCGGAGGCTTCGCGCGTCACGACCGATTCGCTGATGAAGCGAGACAAAGGAACACCTCCGTTTCGGAGTGTTAGAGGACAAGTTGGGACATGTCTATCTCGGCTTTCAGTGCTTACCAGCCCAGTGAGTATAAAAGAACTTGTGGAGAGCTGGACATGTCCCAACTTGTCCTCTAACACTCCGAAACGGAGGTGTTCCTTTGTCTCGCTTCATCAGCGAATCGGTCGTGACGCGCGAAGCCTCCGCGCGGCTTTCCATGACAAAATCTCTTGTTAAAAGTGAAATCTGACGGAAAATGGCTGATGTCCAGGTCTTGTGATAACCAGAGAAAGAGCACACGACGGTCTCATATCCACAGAGCCATCAGCTTAGAAATGATCCAGTGGTTTGTGCCGCATCGTCGCAGCTCGCAGCGCGGCGCACCGACCGTCCTTTAAAGGGGTCCTTAAACCTGTAGTTAAAGTCCTTATTCTCTGTGAAGCCCGTAAAATTTTCACTGAAAGCCAGATAAATTTTTCGAATGGTTTACAGGTGCCAGTCTCTAACAGCTTCTGAAAAAATTCTGATGGAAAAAAAGTTCTTTCATTCCGCCATTTCCAGACAATGAAAATCCGACGAGGGGGCGGGACCACTCCTTCCACAAGGCGTGCTCACAGGCGAATGACGTCACCGACAGGCGTGGAAAAACTCACGCATGCGCACGAGGGTTCAAGCATGTCTGACGTAAAAACATATGAATGAAATCCATATAGTTTTTGAAAAAAATAAAAAGGTACGATACTTTACGGACAGACCTCGTATATTGCAGTTTTCTTTTTTGCATGGGGTGGGGTTTTTTTGTCATGGTAGACACCCACTTCCTATATGAAATAGCTCCCAAATTGCACAATGCACAATCTCTGAAGTGGATGTAAGCATATTTGAAAAAAATATATATTTTCTACAATTACCACCTCCTGCTACCTTGTAGGGTAAGGATAATTCTGAGAAAGCACAGAACTACATGAGAGGACCTGGTCAATGACCTGAAGAGAGCTGGACCACAGTCTCATAGATTACGTTCGAACCACACTACGACGTCATGGTTTAAAATCCTGCAGAGCAGCAAGGTCCCCCTGCTCATGCCAGCACATGTCCAGGCCCATTTGAAGTTCACCAGTAACCATCTGGATGATCCAGAGGAGGCATGGGAGAAGGTCTTGTTGTAGATGAGACCAAAATCAAGCTTTTGGTATTAACTCCATTTGGCGTGTTTGGAGGATGAGCACACCCCAAGAGCACCATCCCAACCGTGAAGCATGGGGGTGGAAACATCATTTTTGGTGGTTTATTTCTGTAAAGGGGACAAGGACGACTGCACTGTATTGAAGGGAGGATGGATGGATTTGTGTATTGCAAGATTTTGGGAAACACCCTCTTCCCTCACTAAGAGCATTGAAGATGGTCATGGCTGGGTCTTCTAGCATGACAATGACCCGAAACACACAGCAAGGGCAACTAAGTAGTGGCTCAAGTAACAAGCATTTCAAGGTCCTGCAGTGGCTTAGCCAGTCTCCAGACCTGAACTCAATAGGAAATCTTTGGAGGGAGCTGAAACTCCAAAGCTGAAAGATTTGGAGAAGATCTGCATGAAGGAGTGGACCAAAATCCCTGCTGAAGTGTGTGCAAAACTACATCGTGAAAAACTACAGGAAACGTTTGACCTCTGTAATTGCAAACAAAGGCTACTGTACCAAATATTAACATTGATTTTCACAGGTGTTCAAATTGACCAAAATGCCTGCTGCAGTGTGTGCAAACTTGTTCAAGAACTACAAGAAACGTCTGATCTCTGTAACTGCAAACAAAGCTTTCTGTGCCAAATAAGTTCTGTTTTTTCGACTGTATCAAATACTTGTTTCATGCAATAAAATGCAAATTAATTATTTAAAAATCACACAATGTGATTTTTTTAAGATTCTGTCTCACAGTTGAAGTGTACCTACAATAGAAAATACAGACCTCTTCTTTTTTGTAGGTGGGAAATGTGCCAAATCCACAGTGGATCAAATACTTATTTGTCTCACTGTATGTGTAGCACCTGTACATGTTCTTTAGGGTTGGGAAAAACAATGAAACATGATATTGAAGGGGTTTTTTTTTTAAGAAAATTGATTTTTGAAATCCAGAATTGATATACAGTAAAACTTGCCTTACCCATCATTGTATAAACCAGATATTTGCACTCACCGAACAAAGGCAAAAGTCCCAATATTTTTGTATGGTTTTCCATGTAATAAACACTGACACACATCAGACAAAACGTCCCACCCCATTGTAATGTATTCTATTAAAAACCACTTTCATGTACCGTACAGAGCAGTCTGGATATGCCCGCTAACAGAGATACGAAATGAAGTTCAGCACTCTCCACTCGCCGATTCAAGGAAAGTGGGTAATTTCTATGATTAAAATACATGGAAACCGCTTTAGATCAGAGCCCTCTGCGTGGCTGCGAATCCGTGCACCTGCTAAAACAGATACCGCAAAGGGCTGTGATTTGTCACTTTTACCTTTTCACTCCTTCCTCTCCCATCATATTTTAAAAATTTTTGCAGTGTGCAAGCTGAATACATTTTGATCATGGATCAAATACATTTGGCAGATAGTCCTCAAATATGACCAACTTTATAACATGAAGTCAGAAAAAGTCGCTCAAAGACCCACAACCCATGGAGGAAATTGTACGTACCATATCGTTGATTTGGAGGTTGATGATTGTTTTATATGTCTGATGGATTTTGGCCATTTTGTACATATAACAGATTTCAATTATAACAGAAAAATTGACTGGTCCACCTGAATCCATTATGTGCAAGTTTTAATGTAATTCAGATTCAGTTGCTTGTAGACAAGAATGAAAAATATGATGCCCTCATCAGAGGGCATCATATACGAGGTCTGTTAGAAAAGAATCCGACCTTTTTATTTTTTGCAAAAACTATATGGATTTGAATCATGTGTGCTTGCATCAGCCAAGCTTGAACCTTCGTGCGCATGCGTGAGTTTTTTCACGCCTGTCGATTGCGTCATTCGCCTGTGAGCACGCCTTGTGGGAGGAGTGGTCCAGCCTCCTCTGCGGATTTCATGTGCAGGAAAATTGGCTGAGCGACTGCCGCTTTACTGCATCAAAATTTTTTCAGAAACTGTGAGAGACAGCTAGGTGGAAACGATTTGGAAAATTCAGATGGCTTTCGGTGAAGATCTTATGGGGATCACACAGATTAAGGTGCATTACAACTGGATTAAAGACGGCCCACAGCGGCGGAGGGCGCGGCGGAGGGTGCGCCGTGCTCCGAGCTGCGATCAACAGGCTGAAATGACCAGATCATTTCCAAACTGAACGCTGTGTTGATCCGGGACATCATCTGACTACCACAGAAATGGCAGAAGAGTTGGACATCAGCACTTTTTCGGCAAGACGTGCGGAGGAATTTGCGTGAAAAAACTCATGCATGCGCACGAAGGTTCAAGCTTGGCTCATGCAAGCACACATGATTCAAATCTATATAGTTTTTGCAAAAAATAAAAAGGTCGGATTCTTTTCTAACAGAACTCGTATTTGTCATAGGCCTAATGTGAGCATTACGTGACATCACCTCTGGTTCAACAAACACGAGAAGAAGAAAATAAAAAAGCTTTTTAACCTACCATCCCTGGTTCTCAAGACCAGGCACCTAAGTGGCTCTACTCTACTCTTTTCTACTCTCCTATTTTACTCTTCCTTTTTAGATATTTAGATATACCTTTTGTATACTGGCATAGTTCCACCTTAGAATTGGAATATAATATATAAGATATACCTTACTGAATTTTCATGGTCAGTGAAGGATCGTGCTGGGAATTTCCCCAGGAATCAACTTCATCACTGAGGAATATGTACTTTAAGGAGTTTCAGAACAGGTCTGGACAATACATACAGAAAGTAGTCGGATCTGGATCTTGCTGATTTGTGTGTGTGATTAATTCTCAGTATTTGTGATGAAGTGGGCTACAAGTGGCAAATAACACATTGAATGAAGGATGCATGTTGTTTGGATTTATACTCACCAGTGTGAATGCAACCTGAATTTCTGTTTGTTTTTTTTCCAAGCAGATGGCACTGTTAGGTTGATGGGGGGTACAGGGAGCTATGAGGGACGTCTAGAGGTCTCGTACCATGGTCAGTGGGGGGCAGTGTGTGATGACGGCTGGACAGACTCAAACACACAAGTGGTATGCCGACAACTTGGGTACAGGTAATGTGTAGTATGTGTGCTCTTCAGACCTGGACACTCACAACTTATGTGTGTCACTAAAAATGTTTTGTCTATGCTGCCTGTCTCACCCTGCAGGTTTGATGAGACCCTGCTTCCTGAAGGATTAGACATCACTCCAGTACCAAGGTTTGGAGTAGGTTCGGGTCCCATCGTTTTGGATGACGTGAGTTGCACAGGGAAGGAGCCGAGCATATTGCTGTGCAAGAGGAAGGAGTGGCTTCGGCATGACTGCACACATCATGAAGACGTCAACATTGCTTGCAGTCCTGAACGCAGTGGAGAGACTCTTCTCATCAGTAAGACAGCATTTATCTTTAAGATGAGCTTCAAAAGCTAACAGAGTGCAGACAATCCGCCTGGGTGAGGGACACTGTGCAGCCTTGTTTCTCTATTTGTAATTCATTCTTACTCTGCTTGCAGACTGTGCACCAGGGTATTGTGATGGCTCATATGTGTGTCAGAATATTTACAAAATAACAGGAAGAGGTGAGCATTTTCACCTAACTTTGTCTGAATATTTATGGGGTGAGTGTCTCAAGTTAACGAACAAGTAAAAGGTGTAGTCTGAAGAATGTCTTTCTAATGCTGTTACAACATAAAGGTTAGCCCTGGATGTGTGCAGTGGAGCATTTTTTTTTCATGCTTCCCTGATGTGAACTTTTTGGTTGAGCAATCGTGACTCCCAGGACCAACACAACCAAGGTTTCTTGAGCCATTGAAGAGGTACTGATATCGAGAGGGGACTGAACATCCCACCCTCATTTTCTTTGATAAGTTTTCTGGAGGCATAGTTGTATTAATCATGGAGCACTCACTCCTTGGAAGGCTGTTGGTCACACTATATTTTAGGGAACAGAGCATCTTTTTGATGACTTTACAAAGCTTCAATGTAATATTTGACAACAATTATTCATTCACTCATTTTCAATACCCCCTTACTCAAATCAAGGGTTACAGGGGGGTGGAGCCTATCTCAGCAGTCATAGGGTGTGAGGCAGGGTACACCCTGGACATGACCCTAGTCTGTCACAGGGCCACATAGAGACAGACAAACACATTCACACACCTACAGTTAATTTAAAGTTTCCAGTTTACCTAAAATGCATTTCTTTGGAGTTGGTAGGAAGCTGGAGCACCTGCAGGGAAACCCATGCATACAAGGACTACACAGAAAGGAACAGGTGGGGAAGCGATCCCACAACCTTCTTGCTGTGAGGCAACAGTGCTGTCACTAAGCCACCGTGCTGCCGAACAATACTTAATAGAAAGCAAATAAATTGTACCACTCAGAAAATGCTTGTTCACCTTGTGAGACACCAATTTGGTGTACTACCTCATATGAGGTAGTACTTACCTCTGTACAAATGTTAATCCTAACAACAGCCTTTCTCAAGGAGTGGTCTGCCGACCACTGGCGGTCTGCGAGCAACCCTTGTGGTCCTTGAGTACATTCTTAAAATGTCACATTTTCAATTAATATCATATTCAAACTTAAAAAGTGTTTCTCAAACTGTTTAAAATGGCCCCACTGTCTAATGCTGCATTCACACCAGGCGCGACGTGAGCGACAGCAGCGACAGGTTGCCATGTAATCCCTATGGAACAACGCGTTTTGGCGCCAAATCACGCAGCACAACGCGATGGACGCAAATGAAGTGACGCGAGTGAAGCGATTTTGAGCGATTGTCGCGTTTGTGGCGCAATATTGCGTCGCATCACGTCGCGTTGCCCTCCTCCCCAAATTGAAAAATCTGAACTTTTTCATCTCGACGCGCTGCGATGACCAATCAGGGACTGAATATGCAGTGACGTGGAGATGTCTGGAGTTTGACTGAAGATGTGAACATGTCGTGTATCTGGTAGCAGCCTGTGAGCAGGACTTATGTCTCTTTTGTCCTTTATTTCACAATTAAGACAGACTTTTTGGAGCAGCAGCCCCACAGCAGGGGGAGTGGAGTTTCTTTTTCTTTCTACTTTACGTGCGCACGCGAGGCGAATTGTCCATGGAGATTATTTTACTTATTAACTACACAGATGTATAATAAAACAAATGGTGACTGGTTTCTAAACACAATTATGACAGAGTTTTTGGGGAAAGAGCGAGGAGCAGCCCCACAGGAGGGGCAGCGGAGTTTCTTTTTTTTAATTGTTTACATGTGCGTGCGTGAACGGGACAGGAGGTCCTCAAACTGGGTCCTGCAGAGGCGGAAGGACCGCTGAAAGCAGCCGTCATCCGGACGCAGCTCCTGCAGCAAATAGGCTAATGATACTCCCTGAATTGGGAACGTCTCATGACGTTTGTCAGCTTTCCACAACAACTCGCTCCATGTAATCAAGGTCCATCATGTTAACTTGACTGACAACTGGAGCCGGCGAACGGAATGGAAGCTCCTCCTATTTGATGACCCACCGGGGCGAATTGTTGCAGCAAAAGCAGAGTGACACACCGGGCGATGGTGGCGCGTCCGTTGCCACGCGACCCCCGCCAATTTGTAGCGTCTGATCGCTCCAGTGTGAACGCGGCATAATAGATATGAGCACATATGTCACTGAGTGAACAAAGCTATTGTAAAGCTGTCAATATTAGGTTGTAATTTGTAATGTGTCATTGGAGTGGTAAATGTTGTTGGATATTTGATGAATTGGGTGGTCCGTGAGATTTTTTTAATTGGCTAAAGTGTGGTTTCACACGGCAGGATCTTAAAATTATCTTTAGGTTTCCAAAAACTGAGAGACCACACACGTGAAGATAAAAAATCATGGATCTAACAGGTTTGGTCGTACAGTGTGTGGTGTTCAGCCACACGGTAAGGACAACAACACCACACACACAACACATTTCACACACGAACATTCACAGCTCAGACAGGAACTCTCGCAAAATCTCTCAAGATTAAACGTGACTTCAGAGGTAAACAAACAGAGATACTTTGTGGTCTATTTAAAACAGGGAAAACGATACAAAAAGAAAAAGAAAAAGTGTTCTTTAAAGGATTGGAGACAGCGCGACCACCAGACTTCTGGTAAGTCAGAACAGCTGTTTTGATTTTATTTTCCACTCCGTGCGTCCGTCACCTCGCTTTCTATTGGCTGCACGTCACATTCATCAGGCTGCATGCACGTTTGTGGTCGGACGACACAACACACGCTGCGATATCGGGCCAAAAACATGTTGAATATCCCTGATTTGCGATCGGAGCGCTCCTGACGCCCTTCTGAGCAGATCAGAGTGCTCTTAACACACCACACACGGGAGGAATATCTGATAAGCTTATCTTTAGCGTCATCACAATTGTCGGGCGTCCTTATGATTGTCGGAAGGGGAAGATCGGGTCCGATATCGGCCTAATTATCCTGCCGTGTGAACCCGGCCTAAGTTGTTCTTGGTCTCAAAAAGCTTGAGAAACACTGGTTTATAGGGATATGAATGTGTAAGTCTGGCGACATCACTGTGGTGACTTAACCTGAACTGCAGCAGGTTATGTTCAGAGTTTCATGTTAACCTTCTGGGGTCCAGCGTATAATTGGCTGTTTTTGACTGCTTTTGGTTTTATCTTCATGTAACCCCAATTCCAATGAAGTCGGGACGTTGTGTAAAATGTAAATAAAAACAGAATACAATGATTTACAAATCCTCTTCAAACCTATATTCAACTGAATACACCACAGAGACAAGCTATTAATATTCAAACTGATAAACTTTATTGTTTTTGTGCAAATATTTGCTCATTTTGAAATGGATGCCTGCAACACGTTTCAAAAAAGCCGGGACAGTGGTATGTTTACCACTGTGTTACATCACCTTTCCTTCTAACAACACTCAGTAAACACTGTCTTGTGGTGTATTCAACTGAATATAGGTTGAAGAGGATTTGCAGATCATTGTATTCTGTTTTATTTACATTTCACACAACATCCCAACTTCATTGGAATTGGGGTTGTAACTTAGAATGCAAATATAAATTGTAAATTTGAAAAACATATTTACAAATGTAGCAAACAACAAAGTTATATTCATCTATTTACATTAAAATGCAGGGAATGCTTCAGGTGTGTTTTTTTTTTTTTTGTACATCTGTTTACAAAACAATCAGATGTCACAATAAGATGCCACACAAAATTATTTGTGCCACTCAAAAAACAATTCCTGTCCAACACAAGACAGGGGGGCACATCACCGGCCTGACACTTTTAGGGTGTCATTTCTCCTGTTGTCCACCTGGAGGTAGCATTGGCACCTCAGTCTGCCTTGAGTGGCTTTTTGGCCAGCATGTGGTGTCAGTGAGCACAGGAATATGATTCTCTCATGCTCTTGGCAGCAACACCAATGACATGCATATCAGGAAGACCAAAAATTTGCACAGATCTTCCATTTCAATTCTGTCAATATCCCGCTCTCTCCACATTTCATTCGGCTGTGCATTTCCCTGCTCTATGCTGTGCACAGGTCTCTCCTCAGCCATGAAATATGTGGGTTGTGACTAGGGATGTCCCGATCAGAGTTTTGGCCCCGATCCGATTCCGAGTCATCTGATTTTGAGTATCTGCCGATACCGAGTCCTGATCCGATACTTTAAAAAACTGAATGAACAATGAACAAATATATACAGTAGTGTTCAGAATAATAGTAGTGCTATGTGACTAAAAAGATATTAAGTATATTTCTTATTGTTACATAGGAAACAAGGTACCAGTAGATTCTCACAAATCCAACAAGACCAACCATTCATGATATGCACACTCTTAAGGCTATGAAATTGGGCTATTAGTAAAAAAAAAAAGTAGAAAAGGGGGTGTTCACAATAACAGTAGTGTGGCATTCAGTCAGTGAGTTTGTCAATTTTGTGGAACAAACAGGTGTGAATCAGGTGTCCCCTATTTAAGGATGATGCCAGCACCTGTTGAACATGCTTTTCTCTTTCAAAGCCTGAGGAAAATGAGACGTTCAAGACATTGTTCAGAAGAACAGCGTAGTTTGAATAAAAAGTTGATTGGAGAGGGGAAAACGTATACGCAGGTGCAAAAAATTATAGGCTGTTCATCTACAATGACCTCCAATGCTTTAAAATGGACAAAAAAAAAAAAACAGAGATGCGTGGAAGAAAACGGAAAACAACCATCAAAATGGATAGAGGAATAACCAGAATGGCAAAGGCTCACCCATTGATTAGCTCCAGGATGATCAAAGACAGTCTAGAGTTACCTGTAAGTGCTGTGACAGTTAGAAGACGCCTGTGTGAAGCTAATTTATTTGCAAGAATCCCCCTCAAAGTCCCTCTGTTAAATAAAAGACATGTGCAAAAGAGGTTACAATTTGCCAAAGAACACATCAACTGGCCTAAAGAGAAATGGAGGAATATTTTGTGGACTGATGAGAGTAAAAGGGCCACAGACAGTTCGTGAAACGACCCCCAAACTCTGAATTCAAGCCACAGTTCACAGTGACGACAGTGAAGCATGGTGGTGCAAGCATCATGATATGGGCATGTTTCTCCTACTATGGTGCTGGGCCTATATATCACATACCAAGTATCATGGATCAGTTTGGATATGTCAAAATACTTGAAGAGGTCATGTTGCCTTATGCTGAAGAGGACATGCCCTTGAAATTGGTGTTTCAACAAGACAATGACCCCAAGCACACTAGTAACTGAGCAAAATCTTGGTTCCAAACCAATAAAATTAATGCCTCGCAGATGTGAAGAAATCATGAAAAACTGTGGTTATACAACTAAATACTAGTTTAGTGATTCACAGGATTGTTAAAAAAGCAGTTTGTACATAATAGTTTTGAGTTTGTAGCGTCAACAGCAGATGCTACTATTATTGTGAACACCCCCTTTTCTACTTTTTTTTTACTAATAGCCCAATTTCATAGCCTTAAGAGTGTGCATATCATGAATGCTTGGTCTTGTTGGATTTGTGAGAATCTACTGAATCTACTGGTACCTTGTTTCCTATGTAACAAATAAGAAATATACTCAAAACCTGGATTAATCTTTTTAGTCACAAAGCACTACTATTATTCTGAGCACTATTGTATAATATATATTATATATATATATATATTATATATAATATATATATATATAGGGATGGGTATTGATAAGGTTTTATCGATATCGATGCCATTATCGATTCTGCTTATCGATCCGATTCCTTATCGATTCCCTTATCGATACCTCGTGAATTTTGTACTGAAAGTAAGCTTTACAGGTTTTCTATGTATTTCCTTGAGTCTTAAAGTAAATAAATATGAAATTAGTCACTGTGTCCTTGATCTCTGGACATAAATGAAAATAAACAAAACTGTGTTTCGCTTTGAAGTTATTAATTCAGACTGAATTCTATCATTCTATCTTGACTTGTCAGAGAGCCGCGCAATGTTTGGAGCTGTGTGAACAGAACGGAGGATGATTCTCGTTTCTTTCTCGCAACAAGACAGGAGTCCCAGTTAGTAACTTTAATCAGCACAAAAGTGAATCGCAACTCATATTCAGGGGTGAAAGTAGTGAAAAACAAAAAAAGTTGAAACCCAAAATTACCCCCCAACACCACTTGCATGAAAATGTTTGAATTCTAGAAGCTCTGAAATGCAATCTGGGACTATTCCAGACAATAAACTGGAGTGAGTGCTAAATCCATTTAGGTGAGGAAAAAAAAATACAACTTTCCTTATTCAGATTCATTCCAGTAGTATTCTGCTCTTACTAGGATGCAGCAGTTTTCTAGTTTGACAGATAGTTCTGGAGGAAATCACTAAAGAAATTAACAAACTAAAAATATGGTTTGACTGAAACAAACTGTCATTAAACTTAAATAAGACAGGGATGAAATGGAGGTGTGAGAGTCAGTAGGTGTTCACAGGAAACATTTATTTCTGTATGTATTTTTATTATGTTAGTTGCTATTATATATTTTCTCTTGTGTTTCTGTTCAGGTTCTTTTTGTCTCTTTCTCTAAAATTGTATATAATAATCATTAGATTATTAATATATAAGCAAAAATAAATTTAAGGAATATTACAATTTGAAAACAAATGCACCCGAACGTGATGACGGCTGCAATTGCTAAATGCTAACTTTTAACATTGAGAATGCCATAGACATGCTAACGCGTTAGCATCGCTCCCGTTTTTAAGTTATAAAATACATCTATCAACTGTTTCAGAAGACCATAACAGGTCGGTTTAACATAGAAAAGGTAAATAATACTCACAGACGTACGCTCTTTAGGGTTTTAGCGGGGGAAAATTAAGCGAAAGAAAGAAATAAACGAAGCAATCGACCGAAGCATTGCTTCAATCTGCGAACCACGCTTCAATTGGTTCAAGGTTCAAAGCAAAGCCGCGCTGCAGAAAAGTTGATTAAGGACCCGCTGCAGGGTCTGTAATCAGTGTAGAGAAATGATCATTTTCCTGACAAACACCCGCCAAAACAATGGCCACTCTGAAGGACCGATAACAGAATCGTTAAGCACAAAGCTTATTGATGTCGGTGGATCGAATCATTTCTTAACGATACCCGAAAGGAACCGGTTCTCGATACCCATCCCTATATATATATATATATATATATAATTTCATTTTAATCACCTTATTTTATTATTTATCACTTAAACAGTGCACTTCTCCTTGAGGTAGCTTGAACAATCAAGTAATAATCTACCAGACTTAAAAATGTACAAATTTCCATGTTATTTTATTTGTCTAAAAAAATGTCCAAGGTTCCGTATGTTAAAACAAGAAATTATCTCATCTGAAATAACAGGTGGTTTTAATTTATAGATGAAAGTTTTCTAAAGAACCATTTACTGATTTAGCTATTTTAATTACATCTAAACTTTTTTAAACAGTAATTAGAAATTTTGAGGTAACAAACAACAACAACAAAAAACATTTCCAAGGATTTTTCTTCAGACACGTGGTTTCTGCACTGATCTGTGGTTCAAATCCCCGCCTGACTGGAAAAATCACTAAGGGCCCTTGGGCAAGGTCTTTAATCCCCTATTGCTCCCGGTGTGTAGTGAATGCCTTGTATGGCTGCACCCTGACATCGGGGTGAATGTGAGGCATAATTGTAAAGTGCTTTGAGCATCTGATACAGATGGAAAAGTGCTGTATAAATGCAGTGCATTTACCATTTGTACAGATCAGTGGTTTCTGCCACTAGTCTTCCGTGTTTTGGCCCGACACGTTGTTCCTATTGGACAGCGCGAAGCTACGTCACAGCTCAGAGCGTCGAAAGTTCAAAAGTCAACTTGAAAAGTAAAAGGAAAAAAAAACAACTTGCATTTGCGCCCTGACAGTCCTCAGTGTACCCCTGTGATGCTTTATCAGTGTTCAACAAGTTCAGAGCAGCGCAGTGAACGTGAATGAAGACAGAAGCTCTTTAAGATGCACTCCTAAATGTGATGAGTGCGCACGGCGCTCATGCGCACACCATCTCTCACTCCGTTTTGCAGACAAACAAACGCAGGACAATTTGTTCTTTCTTTTTGTTAATCAGATGACAGATCGTCGTCCTGATGATTTGGTCAGCACTGGGTCCTGCTGCGCACGGAAGGATGACTGAGCAAGAGTTTCGGTGGGAAAGTGTCCATCATGCTCTTGTCATTCCATCGAGGCGTCAAGCTGAGCACGTAAACACACAAACAGCAGTTCTGTGAATGAAACTTTGCACACATAACTCCCCCCATTTCTGTCCGTGTTACAATTCCATCTCTTCTTCCCAAATTCACTGCGCAACTCTTGTTCTCTTTTCTCCTCTGGAATCGGTTTCAGCCGTACGCATGTGCAAGAATGTCCAGTTGAACTTATGTTTTTTCTTTTGTTCAGTTAAAAAAAAAGAAAAAAAGATTGGGTTGAACTTTGACCGCGTCAGCCTGCCGACAAGCGGCAATGCGCGCTCCCATCAGAAGCGTTGCGTCAAAAGCTGAGCTAAAGCGATGCTTCTGACGCCTCTAAAAAGCAACACGTCTCACGCCTCTGACACTTCCGACGCGTGAAAGGCCCATTAATCTGCAATAACGAGTTTGAAATAGCACTGATCAAAATAATGAGAATAAAATCTATATTGGATTCCTGATCGGGATACAACGTCCGATTTCGATCAAGTCTGAAACCACGTGATTGGGCCCGATTTCCGATCACGTGATCGGATCGGGACATCCCTAGTTGTGACCCACGTATTTGGGTCACAATAAAATACAGATATGTGACCATGGGTGACTCAGGACCCGAAGAGGACAAAGGAGACCACAGGTGGGTTGATGGGAAGACTTACCCCTTGCACACACAGTACAGGACAACACAAAAGCCTTGCAGTCAGCTGCCACCAAAAATGTCTCTTAGCAATATCCAGAGTACAGCGAATGCCAGGGCAACAGGTGAGTTTGGAGGAGTTACAGAATTGCATTACATGAGAGATGGCCAGGGGTGGAACAAATTGTCGACCAGGTGGGTCCCCACTTGGGTCCGGGTGTTGCCTCTGTGTCTCGCGGATGAGTTGTTCAGTGTCCCATGTGAGGCTCTCAATCATGACACAGGAGAGGTTGTTGTTTTCGTGAGTTCCTAAGTGTCTGAGGTGAATTGTTGTGACAGTGCCTCTGGCTTTGTATTTTTGGATCCATGTCTGTAAGTGATTGAACAAATCAAATCTTCCAAAAAACAAGGCCCACCTGGCTTGACGAGCATTGAGTCTCTTTGCATGAATGTAGGTAAGATTCTTGTGATCAGTCCAGACAATGAATGATACTGTGGACCCCTTCAGCCAGTGTCTCCACTTCTACAGAGCCTCTTTGATGGCTAGCAGTTCCCGTTTACCTACATCATTGTTTACTTCAGCTGGGGACAGATGGTGACAGTAAAATGCACAGGGATGGAATTTATTATCAGACCATCTCTGGGAAAGTACAGCCCTGATCCCGCTATCATAGACATCGACCTCCGCTGGCTGGGGTCCAGCTGAGTGAGAATAAGTGCAGATGTAACAAGGTAAGGTGTTGAAGATGGATGAAGACCTGGTTAGCTGTGGGTGTCCAGCTGAACAGTTTCTTGGGTGAGATGAGGTTGGTAAGTGGCAAAGCAACCTGACTGTAATTCCGAATTAATGTGCGGTAAATGTTAGTGAAACCTAAGAACTACTGGAGTTGTTTGAGTGTAGTGGGAGCTGGCCATTCACTAACTGCTTGGATCTTATCGGGGTCTGGTTTTACGGGGCTGGCACCCACCAGGAAGATGACTATAGAATGATTCCAGAGGACAGAGACTCCTGAACGTACTGCTCCATCGATTCATGTTCCTGGCGATTTAGATAGAACAACCTGCTTGAAGGCATGGTTGCCCCGGGAAGGAAATCGATGGAGCAGTCATAGGGACAATGAGCTGGTAAAGAGAGGCCCTATCCTTACTAAAAAATCTGGCTAGGTCAGGGGTGGGCAATCATGTGCCATGAAGGGCCAAGACACTACAGGTTTTCCTTTCTACCAATCACCTCAGCAGATGTTTATGTTCAGCGGAGAAGCTCATCAGCAAACCCACCTGCTGAGGTGACTGGCTGCAAGGAAAACCTGCACTATCTTGGCCCTCATTGCCCACCCCTGGGCTAGGTCATGATAAACAGTTGGAACCAAAGACAAATCGGGAGGAGTCTAATCTGAAGTCGGAATCGTGGAATGTATAACAGGGAGAGAGAGTGATGCTGGTCAGGCCCTCTGGTCTCTCTCTCTGCACTACTCCCACAACCAGGTCAGGTCAGGTGACTCAGTGGCTGTAGTTCATCCCAAGCCACCAGTTCATCTCATAATTTGTCTGCCAGGCTGTTAATAAACATGCCTTGCAGCCATGTGATGTCCTAGTCCGCCTCTTCTGCTAAAATACGGAACTCAACGGAATATACGGCGACGCTACGGGAGCCGTGCTGGATACTGAACAATCTTTCAGAGGCCATGTACCCCACAGGGGATGATCGAAGACTTTGCAGAATTCATAACATAAGGCATCTTAAAAGTCAAGGATTGAGGACTCGCCTTTCCTCAGACCAATGATCCACATTAGTGCCTCCCCTTGGAGCCGACTTGTGAGGTTACCTTACTTTTTTCTGTGCTAAATTTTGACGGTCTCTGCGAAAAAACAATAGATCATTTAAACAAAACTAAAGAACATATGTTGAATTTACCATGTAGTTGTAACTAATTGTGGTGGAGTCTGAATGATGCTCGGTGCAATTTCCGTGAGTGCTGTGATCTGTGCACAGAGATGTGATACCTCACCTGATAATTGTGAATTGCTGTCATGGAGTTCCTAGATTTGCTGCTCGTGTTGCCTGAATAAGCTGTCCTTAGAGGAGAGTGCACAATGAAACTGGTCAGCCCTTGCTGAGTCCATGTTTACGGCCAGATCGTTCTGTTGTAGATTCACTGGGAACTGAAGAGGACTCAATGATGCAATAAGGCAGTGGTAAAAGCAATGAGTTTATTTTACTGGTTGTTGATTAGTAATGATTGCAAGGTGGTGAAGACCAAGAGACGAAGACACTGGAGAATGGGTTGCAGGTGAGGTCGACCAGGTGGGCCAGAGGAGCTGGTGGCGGCTGTGAACACTCCGAATGTGGAAAGATCTGGCGGCATCTTCTTGTTCAGCTGAGACTTAAATAGGATGCAGGATTTGAATGTGTTATCCAGTTGGAATCCCAACTTTAGAGGGCATTCCTGGGAGGTGTAACAGGGACATTCGAAATGGAACACACCAATCAGTAAAAACCTGAAAACTAAACAGAATTACTGCACCTTTGTTGGTTTACTTAAAAACCAGTAAAAAATATCAATACAAACCAGAATTATTTGTCTTATATTCTTTCATCTGTTTTACTTTTATTTCATTGTTTGGTTAATTTTTGTTTCAAATTCAGCTTTGTGATACTATGATCTGTGAATGTGCATTCCTGTGCCTATGTGAGTCTATCTCAGTATTGTCTCTTGTAAATGGCAGAAAATGTGTGCACTGGATTTTAGACCAAGCTTTTTAGACCAGAACACCCATGGGTGTACAAGTGATTACTATTATACTTGGTACTTATATGATGTGGGCTTTGGACGTGCATCCACCCTTTTCAGGTTTCAAATCCCGCAAAACCTCGGAGAGTTCACCGTGCTGTGAGATCTCAGTAACATTGAGAACTGCATTGAGACGCTCTGATCACGCTGCACTTGAACCGCTGCACACGGACAACACCATTAACATCGCAACATAAAACTACTTTTATATTGTGCCTAAAACTCTCATGAATATATTCTCTGGGTTTAGAGACGTTGTTATTGTGTTTATTTTATGTAAACATGCGAGAATCACAGGCTGTCTCTCCGTTGTTTTCAGTGGGAGCTGCTGTGAGCTACACTCGCTTCCTGATCATGTCTTTCTGAGGGAAAGTGAAGTTTGCTCTTTAATGTCTTTATTATTGTTCTTTACAACACTGTTTGTCCTCTTTGTTCCAGACTAATATATATAAGATGTCTGAAATTCAGTTTCCGTTTATTAAATTCCACGCAGATTAAATGTAGCAGACACGGATTATTTGTTATAATTGTTTTAGCAAGTTTTCAGGGTATCATGCAGCAGTCTCTTATTAACGTGATGAAAAGCATAAAAAAATTAAATTTTTTGTAGTATAATATTTATTTACAATTGTCATCATGTGGATTCTCTATGTTGTTTTGACTGCAGGGACTCTCTGGCACGCAAGGGATTATGGGATACATGAAAACCCTGGATGACTAATTACACTTGTGTTGTCCCTGGTGGAAGATATCTGCAGCTCATAATCAGAAGATGTTAGTGCAGTTTGAGCCTGTATTTCTTCACTGATTCTGAAATTTCACTCAAACTCAAGTTAAGTTGAGCCTGTGTTTGTGAGTCTGTTACAGACTGCTAGAGGATGAGGTACATCACAGTAACTGAGACCGGCAACGTTGTTAGTAGACTTATCATGTCTTTACAACTGCAGTGCTAGAAAGTTTTCATGATTTCATATGTGTCCCTCTCCATTCCTCACTCTTCCTTAGCTATGTTGTACATCATGCATACCAGTGAGGTCACTTCTTCACAATAGTGGCTATGAACCAAAACCTCCTTTGGCATGTGGATAACAGATATACTGTAGGGACGGTTTCGACGCTGACTGACACCAGGAAAGGATCGAATGGCAGTAGGATTAATCAAGCGCATGTCTGTAACCTCAAGACGCCAATAATGATGATGCTGCTGGACAGAACAGAGAAGTGGGTCAAATTTCACCTCACAGTGTATATATGATTTAACTTCCGTGTTGTCTCTGTTTTCATGATGAATGCAATATTAGAGTACATTAGTCTCGTGACAGTAATGTGACAGAAGTAGCACCCCATTTTAATGAGTTGAAGAGTATGATTGCTTTGGGCAGAGAGAGAGAGAGAGCACAGAGTACTGACAGAAATAGATTCCACTTATCGGCTTTAGTTTGCTTATGTTGTTTGGCAGAAACCTGCAGGACGCATTCACCCCACACCCTGAAGCATTATGGCAGCACGGTGGCTTAGTGTTTAGCCCTGTGGCCTCACAGCAAGAAGGTCATGGATTCGATTCCCACCTGTGGCCTTTCTGTGTGGAGTTTACATGTTCTCCCCGTGTTTGCGTGGGTTTCCTTCGGGTGCTCCGGTTTCCTCCCACATCTAAAAACATGCAGGTTAGGTGAATTGGAAACTTCATAATTGTCCAGGTCTCCCTTGCAAAAGAGGTCTCGATCTCGGGACTAACCTGGTTAAATAAAGAGTAAAAAAAAAATGAAACAGTGTGAATGTGTGTATCTGCTCACATTTGTGCACACGACTCTTTGTGTCCTTCCCCCTCAGCATATCACAAGCAAATTGGTTTATGTTGCTTTTGGAAAAGAAGAAAACACAGATAAACCAAGCAGTGTTTTAATCTCTCTCTCTCTCTCTCTCTCGCTCACACACACACACCCACCACACAACACACACACACACAACACACACACACACCACACACACACACACACACACAAATGGTAAATGGACTGCATTATATAGCGCTTTTCCATCTGCATCAGACACTCAAAGTGCTTTACAAATAATGCCTCATATTCACCCCGATGTGAAGCTGTTTGAGTTTCAAAGAAAACTGATGTAAATAAGTGTTTCTTCAATACCCATGAGCAATGAAAAAGTAAGCATTCCCACAGTTAATCCCCTACCTGCTGTTAATCTCATCCTCCTACAATTCAGATGGGCACACACGCTTTTTTTGGTCACTTTATACAGTACACTACACCTGTTAGGACTGTCGAAAAGTGCTGGAAGTGTTCATCTTGAGAATGACGAGAGAGAAGTGTTGATTGTGACACATGGACAACCACACTGACCTCTTGTATTGATTGGACTGATGTACAGTTATGCCCAGTGCCTAAATTCTTTAATAGCAACTTTGCTTGTGCTCATTTGTGCGCCTCTGAAGAGAGTGCTGCTGGAATGGCTTTATGACTGTCATAGAGAGACTCAGATGAGGAGTATCTCTTGATTGTGAGGAAACATCAGATACAACATTTTAAATGTGGCACATTTCTCTGTGCGTGATTCAGCATGCAAGTGCCTCAGTGTTGAGGACCTCAGGAGCTGGAAAAGTCCAAGGGGAGGTACCACATTTCACCTGGCTGTGGTAGAGAATCTGTTTTTGAGAAGTGGGGATGGAACAGTTGTCTGCCTAGGTGGTTGCTGTCCAAGCCAGGTGTGGTACTGTGGTGTGGAGGATGCCGCCACATGCTCCGAGACAGGAACTAATTTGTGCACCTATAGGTGTCCCTGTGTTAGGATCAAGTGTGGTAAGGCATGGTGTTGGTGCACTGTTGTCATGAGGCAGCAGAAAGCAATTCCATAGACAAAAGCTCCATGGACCATAAACCTGGTCTTCCTGCTATTTATACTGCACTGTATTCAAATGCACCTTACATGGCGAGTTCACAACAAGCACACCCTCTGCATCTCAGCACCCTGAAACTAAAAACAACAATTATGGAAATTAATGAAAAGACTAATGAGAAATACAATCATTTGAAGTTACTGCTTCGCTGCTTTGCGACAAGGAGCTTTGGTGGCTTGTTGGAGTCTGCTGTCTAAATGGCAGTGTGCCAGTTGCCAGTACAACCAATAAAGGAAGTGACAGATGACACTGTGATTGGTTTATTATAAAAAAAATGCCCACAATTTATTGACAAAACACAATCCCTTTGTGTCTTCTACTCTACTTTGCTCACACGCCCTTGAAAAAAGCAAAGTGGAGTTGGACATATGCCAAGTGCAAGTTTGTGCTTTGGACTGTGCATCATAAATCATTAGAATAGGATGCAGGTGTTCACATACATCATCAGGATAATGAGGAAACAGGAAAAAATGCCAAACATACTCATAAGTACTGTGATAAAATGTTCCATTTATCCCACCCTTCAGTGCACATTATTGTAAACAACATATGGACACACTTTCCCAAATTTCTCCAACTGGTGTCACGTGACCACTGTTTGATGGGACCTGATTCCTTACGAAAAAAGCAAAATATATATTTTAAACATTGTAAAAATGTTTAAAAACTTTTTTCCTCCCCAAATGGGACGTATGTCTCCACAATATGAGAGTTAACACACTTTGTATTAATTAAGGCTAAAACAAGTGAATTAAACTCACCAATACATTAGTACCTTGCACAGTGCATGAAGGTGCATGTAGTTAGTGCACCTGCCAAACAGAATATCCCATGTTCAAGGCTGGTCATTTCCCATTCTCATTGTGCACTATACAGCTTGAGTTGTGTTCGAAAAAACAAATCAACACATGGATCCCAAACTCGACCTCCTGTGGTGACCCTACATATGGAAATCCAATGAGATCACACTGATTTTTTTGAGAATTAGTCTGGCAACCACAGCTGTTAACTGTAATTTCATGGTGGGCCAGTACCGTAAACATTTTAGAGTAATAAGATGTATGCCACAGTAGGCACTCTATAGAGTAGTAAGTAACAATATAATAAAACAATAATAATATATAACGTCTAATAATATATAACAATATAATAAAATAACAGTATAAAGCTGGTAACTAGCTGCCAGCAGTTCACTGTACACAAATAGGAAACATTTTCCAGTGAGTTTGTCATTGGCCTTCCAGATAAGATAATTATAGTGGGCGATTTTAACATCCACACAGATGCTGAGAATGACAGCCTCAACACTGCATTTAATCTATTGTTAGACTCGACTGGCTTTGCTCAAATGAGTCCACCCACCACTTTAATCATACCTTAGATCTTGTTCTGACTTATGGTATGGAAATTGAAGACTTAACAGTATTCCCTGAAAACTCCCTTCTGTCTGATCATTTCTTAATAACATTTACATTTACTCTGATGGACTACCCAGCAGTGGGGAATAAGTTTCATTATAGTAGAAGTCTTTCAGAAAGCGCTGTAACTAGGTTTAAGGATATGATTCCTTCTTTATGTTCTCCAATGCCATATACCAACACAGGGCAGAGTAGCTACCTAAACTCTGTGAGTGAGATAGATTATCTCGTCAATAGTTTTATATCCTCTTTGAGGACAACTTTGGATGCTGTAGCTCCTCTGAAAAAGAGAGCCTTAAATCAGAAGTGCCTGACTCCGTGGTATAACTCACAAACTCGCAGCTTAAAGCAGATAACCCGTAAGTTGGAGAGGAAATGGCATCTCACTAATTTAGAAGATCTTCACTTAGCCTGGAAAAAGAGTCTGTTGCTCTATAAAAAAGCCTTCCGTAAAGCTAGGACATCTTACTACTCATCACTAATTGAAGAAAATAAGAACAACCCCAGGTTTCTTTTCAGCACTGTAGCCAGGCTGACAAAGAGTCAGAGCTCTGTTGAGTATTCCTTTAACTTTAACTAGTAATGACTTCATGACTTTCTTTGCTAATAAAATTTTAACTATTAGAGAAAAAATTACTCATAACCATCCCAAAGACATATCGTTCTCTTTGGCTGCTTTCAGTGATGCCGGTATTTGGTTAGACTCTTTCTCTCCGATTGTTCTGTCTGACTTATTTTCATTAGTTACTTCCTCCAAACCATCAACATGTCTATTAGACCCCATTCCTACCAGGCTGCTCAAGGAAGCCCTACCATTAATTAATGCTTCGGTCTTAAATGTGATCAATCTATCTTTATTAGTTGGCTATGTACCACAGGCTTTTAAGGTGGCAGTAATTAAACCATTACTTAAAAAGCCATCACTTGACCCAGCTATCTTAGCTAATTATAGGCCAATCTCCAACCTTCCTTTTCTCTCAAAAATTCTTGAAAGGGTAGTTGTAAAACAGCTAACTGATCTGCAGAGGAATGGTCTATTTGAAGAGTTTCAGTCAGGGTTTAGAATTCATCATAGTACAGAAACAGCATTAGTGAAGGTTACAAACCTGGCCTCAGACAGTGGACTTATCTCTGTGCTTGTTCTGTTAGACCTCAGTGCTGCTTTTGATACTGTTGACCATAAATTTTATTACAGAGATTAGAGCATGCTATAGGTATTAAAGGCACTGCGCTGCAGTGGTTTGAATCATATTTATCTAATAGATTACAATTTGTTCATGTAAATGGGGAATCTTCTTCACAGACTAAGGTTAATTATGGAGTTCCACAAGGTTCTGTGCTAGGATCAATTTTATTCACTTTATACATGCTTCCCTTAGGCAGTGTTATTAGACAGCATTGTTCCTAGGGTTTTTAAGAGTAGAATGGGAGGCAGAGCCTTCAGCTTTCAGGCTCCTCTCCTCTGGAACCAGCTCCCAATTTGGATCAGGGAGACAGACACCCTCTCTACTTTTAAGATTAGGCTTAAAACTTTCCTTTTTGCTAAAGCTTATAGTTAGGGCTGGATCAGGTGACCCTGAACCATCCCTTAGTTATGCTGCTATAGACTTAGACTTAGACTTAGCTGGGGGGATCCCATGATGCACTGTGTTTCTTTCTCTTTTTGCTCTGTATGCACCACTCTGCATTTAATCATTAGTGATTGATCTCTGATCCCCTCCACAGCATGTCTTTTTCCTGATTCTCTCCCTCAGCCCCAACCAGTCCCAGCAGAAGACTGTCCCTCCCTGAGCCTGGTTCTGCTGGAGGTTTCTTCCTGTTAAAAGGGAGTTTTTCTTTCCCACTGTCGCCAAGTGCTTGCTCACTGGGGGTCGTTTTGACCGTTGGGGTTTTTCAATTTTAATTATTGTATGGCTTTGCCTTACAATATAAAGTGCCTTGGGGCAACTGTTTGTTGTGATTTGGCGCTATATAATAAAATTGATTTGATTTGAAATTGATTTGATACCAGGGAGGTGAGATGGCGCCACAGTGGTAAGTCCCTGTGTGATGTTTGTGGAGGCTCTCAGTTATCCAGGTCATGGTATTTAGGTAGGTTGAGTCAGGTAAAGAGGACTTGTTTAGTTCCTTGAAAACATTTTGATCTTCATCCAGAAAAGCTTTATTGACCTGATTCAACCTTCTTGAAATCCCTGCTTATTCACATGGAGCTCTTGGATGACTGCAGAAATGTTCAGTTAAACTTTTGAACCATAACTGAAAACACATCAAATATAGCAGCGTAGTTTAGATGTTGGGAATCTACAGTCTTACTGATAGGACTGTGGACTCCCAAAGGTACTGAGAACTACATGAAATAGCCCAAGCTCCCAGAATCACATGATGAATACATCTTGATGCTGAGTACAAAGTTGAATGACATATAAAACCTTTTATGCAACTACACACAGGTAATTCCACAGGCTCAGGCTCTCAGTGGCAGATGTGTGTGTCTCTCTTTAATGTTTTGGCTCTTCCAGCTGCAGTAAAGTTTTGTCTGTTTATCTCGTCAGGCAAAGGGCCAGAAGGGGGATATAGAATTGCACTCTGTCTGTCCAGCCATGCATTCTCGTGTGCCTCTGTGCGTGTGTCCATGCTGATTGTACTTTGCTTATTGCCTTTCCAGACAAGGCTTGTCAAATGCCCTGCTGCATTTACCATTGGGTTATTCTCGGTGCATGAGTGTACCTTGTTTTCATTGTGTTTTAAAACTCCTTACTCTGCTCTGTCCACTGTAACTCATGTTTTGAAGAAATCCTGTTCTATGCAAATTCTTATAGTTTTCCCACAGACTGCATATACAGTTGTGCTCAAAGGTTTACATACCCTGGCAGAATTTTTCTTTTTTGGCCATTTTTAAGAGAATATGAATGACAACACAAAAACTTTTTTTTCACTCATGGTTAGTGGTTGATGGTAAAGCTGCCACTGAATATGTTTCAGACTTTATTACTATATCAGAGAGCCTCGTCCACAACTACCACAAAAGGCTCCAAGCTGTCATTGATGTTAAAGGGGGCAATACACAGTATTAAGAA
The DNA here is from genome assembly GCF_902500255.1 of Thalassophryne amazonica. Lineage (NCBI taxonomy): Eukaryota > Metazoa > Chordata > Actinopteri > Batrachoidiformes > Batrachoididae > Thalassophryne > Thalassophryne amazonica. The sequence goes on from NC_047117.1 coordinate 37,418,359, forward strand.
CTTTTGATCAGGGTCATTTGGGTAGTTCTCTTGTCATTTTGACTTAAAAAGAGGAAACACGGTTGTTTGACAATACATGGCTTCACCCAACCACTAACCATGGTGAAAAAAGTTAATGTATTGTCATTCATATTCTCTTAAAAATGGCCAAAAAAGCAAAAATTCTGCCAGGGTATGTAAACGTTTGAACTGTACGTTTGAAACGTCACAACTGTATACTGGACAAAACCTGTGTGATGTCACCCATAGGTTTTTTATATTGGAACAGCCGATATGAAGCTCGTGTCTGGGTGTCACCATGTCATCAGCAGTTGTCAGTGCTGATTCACGATGAACTGTGAATCAGCAGTGTGTAAAGTGTTGCAGTGTGGGTGGCTCATTGTGTGCTGAAAGAAGCCTCAGACTCCTCTCTTCAAGCCCAACCACTTAAGCTAACAGACTAACCTTGATTTGGTTGTTTATTAAGTTATATTTTTGGGGACTGAGTGGTGCCTCTCCTAATGATTTGCTTTGGTATTGACATTAGAAGTTATGAGCTGCTTATTTTCTCAGTAATCGTGCATTAAATGGACTTAATGGATGAAGCTATCAACAACTACTAAAAGTGCTAACGCCATCACCATACATCATTAATTATTCCAGGTGTTTATAATAAAATACTCCAAAGAAAACAGACAGCGTCCACAGCTGCTACCAGTCGCATCAGGTGGACACTGATCTACGGCCATAGTGAGAGGCGGAGACGCTTGACTCAGCCACTGTCACTCAAAGCGACCACGCCCACAAATTTACAGAAACTTATGGCTTACAACGTCTTAAATTAAGAAGTTAGATAAAAATTCACTCCCCGTACAATTGTCATAGAGGAGGAAACTGTCTATAGAGACCAAAACCATTTTTTTTACCAGGCTGTAAACATGTATATTTCTGCCCTAAATTTGGACATTTTAACATGGAGTCCTACGGGAATGTGCTATGTTTTGGAGCCATCCTCAAGTGGCCAGCCAAGGAACTACAACTATTTGTACTGATGCCATAGAAGTTTCCCGCTTGAGCATTTCCATTCTCATTTCACTTAACACTCAATTACCTCTGTAGGTCCAAGTGATATGCAACAACTGAATTCAGCTGTACACAATTAATCTGCTCAATTAAAGAGAGAAAGAAAACACACATCTGGCTGTGAAACAGCAAAGCAAGATATTGTCCAATTACATTTGGTCTGCAACAAAATGAAGGAATGACAAACGAAAACTGTTGCAATTTCAGCACTGTTTACAAGACTCTCATGTTTAGCTTAAAACTAAACATGAGAGTTTGCGCCAATAACCCGTCATCATTCACAGTAAAAAGCATTATGTCTTATCCTTAGTTCTCATATTACAGGGTAACACATGTCATATCTTAGAATCCAATGGATGCCAACCTTTTTTGACCATTACTTGGGAGACAGATTAAGTCAAAATTGGCTTCTGGTTCATGGAGAAGAATACAATACAGCCATTTCCAGCCTGTTTGCAAAATCTACCACCATCTGCATTCCTCTCCTCTCACACTGCCCCTGACACGCTCTCCACCTCTTTCTTCTTCGACTTCTCTTCGTCGTGTGGTGTGTGTAGATGACAAGTCTGAGCACATTGTGAGTGCGCTCGTATTTGCTGATGGGTGATTCGCAGACTCAGTTCGAGGAATTGCAATGGCTGTGAAAGCACAAATAAATCCAACCTGGTCTCACAGCATGTCATGATTCAGCAGCACAAAATATACATTAATCTATTGGTTTGTGATATTGTCACAAAAAGCGCAAAAAATTTTTTTGTCACGGCAGCACAAATTCATTCTAATACATTCTGTGATGGCTGCATGAAATTAAAAGTGAAGCTGGGGGGTCGGGGTGGTTATGGTTAGGGTGGGGGGTAGGAGTAGGGTTAGTAATAGTGAGTTAAAAAAAAAACCTTTCAAGAAAATTTTACTCATTTCGTGATGGGAGCATGAAAAAAAAAACATAAGACCGGGCTGAATAAATCAGAATCAGCTTGGTTTAGTCAAGTGAATCATCATTTATGCAGTGTTGGGGTTCAGTTGGTTGAAATGTTTTGTTCTTTTTAAGTGGTTCCTGCCCCCCTGTCCCTTTTACAGTGAGGCAAATAAGTATTTGATCCACTGTCAGTTTTGCAAGTTTTCCCACCTACAAAGAATGTAGAGGTGTGTAGTTTTTATCGTAGGTACATTTCAACTGTGAGAGACAGAATCTAAAAATAAATAAATAAATAAATAAAATAGAAAATCACATTGTATGATTTTTAAATAATTCATTTGCACTTCATTGCATGAAATAAGTATTTGGTACAATAGAAAAACAGACCTTAATATTTGGTACAGAAACTTTTATTGCAATTACAGAGCTCATACATTTCCTGTAGTTCTTGACCAAGTTTGCACACTGCAGCAGGGATTTTGGTCCACTCCTCCATACAGATTTTCTCCAGATCTTTCGGGTTTTAAGTTTCAGCTCCCTCCAAAGATTTTCTATTGAGTACAAATCTTGAGACTGGCTTGGCCACTCCAGGACCTTGAAATGCTTCTTATGGAGCCCCTCCTTAGTTGCCCTGGCTGTGTGTTTTGGGTCATTGTCATGCTGGAAGACCCAGCCATGACCCATCTTCAATACTTTTACTGAGGGAAGGAGGTTATTTGCCAAAATCTCACAATACATGACCCCATCCACCCTCCCTTCAATACGGTGCAGTCGTCCTGTCCCCTTTGCAGAAAAGCACCCCCAAAAATGATGTTTCCACCCCCATGCTTCACAGTTGGGACAGTGTTCTTGGGGTTGTTTTCATCCTCCAAACACGGTGAGTGGAGTTGATACCAAAAAGCTGTATTTTGGTGATATCTGACCACATGACCTTCTCCCATGCCTCCTCTGGAACATCCAGATGGTCACTGGCAAATGGGCCTGGACATGTGCTGGCATGAGCAGGGGGACCTTGCTGCCCTGCAGGATTTTAAAACATGATGGCGTAGTGTGTTACTAATGTAATCTTTGCGACTGTGGTCCCAGGTCTCTTCAGGTCATTGACCAGGTCATCCCATGTAGTTCTGGGCTTTCTCAGAACCATCCTTACTCCACAAGGTGAGATCTTGCATGGAGCTCCAGATCAAGAAAGATTGACAGTCGTCTTGTGTTTCTTCCATTTTCTAATAATTACGCTAACAGTTGTTGCCTTCTCACCAAGCTGACTGTCTGTTGCCTATATACAGGTAACAAGTTCAAACATATGCAATTAATGCAGGTGAAGAGTGCAGAATAGGAGGGCTTCTTAAAGAAAAAAATAACAGGTCTGTGAGAGCCAGAATTCTTGCTGATTGGTTCACGATCAAATACTTATTTCATGGAAATTAATTATTTAAAAACCATACAATGCGATTTTCTGACTTTTTTAATTCTGTTTCTCACAGTTGAAGCTTACCTATGCTAAAAATTACAGACTTCTCCATTCTTTGTATGTAGGTGGGAAAATTGCAAAATCGACAGTGGATCAAATACTTATTCATCTCACCGTATATTGTAATATTTTAAATATTTCTTCCATCCCACTACATTTTTATTCTGTTTTTCTTACTTATCATGAAATGGATTCTGCAGGCCTTTCTGCTGTTACATTGTCGGGCTTGAACACCAAAATTGTTGATGAGGGAAGGAGTTAGTCCTTGCCAGCCAGCTTGTGCACATGATGACAACATTAAATGCTATAATCTTGTATCTTATTAAATTAAAAACATCACATAATGAGAATGAACTCATTAATTCATGGGGAACTTTGATGTACAAATAAAGTCAAAGAGTGACTTTGTTTTAGCCCATGTAATATCCAATAGACATGACTGCTCTGCCCGTAGAGATGAATCGCAGACATCGTCATTCACTGAAGCAGCCAGTGATGAGTATCTCGGGCCGCCGTCGAGAGAGAGGGATTGAATGACGTTCCACAGTGTAATCAAAGCAATGTGCTTGTTGCTTACACTACATAAAGTAACAGGAATGTTTCAGGAGGTGGATCCTATCTATGAAGTATTGCTGCTATTTATTAGGATCTTTTTTGTTTTAATCCAACAGAATTTTAAAAACTTTTATTGAAGATAGGATTGGGCGATTAAACAATTAAATAAGCACTTTATTCACATAAATCATCAAATTTTCATCATCACAAATTTACATTGGATTGAAGAACACAGACGTGTGTTTCCACACACAACACTGAATTCCTCAGCACAGCAGTTCTCACTGCAGTGTGTCAGTGAGTGCTGCAGGGCAGAGTGAACTTCTGATTCCTGCTGCCCGCCGCTTTCTGAAGAAACGCCTGTCTAATTTTAAGTAGGATCTCAGGATGTGGTGTTATATAAAACAAATACTGAATGTTTTCTGTTTGTGCAATGAAGAGAAAATTTCATTATTTGAAAGATAGAATGGCACATACAGTGCCATTCAACTCAACTGACACCTCATTCAGTGGTGTGTTCCATCTTTTAACACATGTAAATTCTCTTACCATTGGACTCATAAACATTCATTATTTGTATACTGTCACAGTCAGTGTTGCAGTACATGTTTTAAAAACATATTTTGTTCTCCTTTATTTTAAATACACACCATGTCTGTTTCTGATGGACCAAGCATGTGACATGACCTTCTTATCAGCCAGTCAGGTAGTGCCTTTCACACGAATAAATCAGTTCTCCTTGTCATGTTTGTTTTCCTCCTGGTAAAAGAAACATTACACATTATAGGTGTGTAGCCAGAGGTGCAAGGGGATGACAGCCCCCACCCCACCAACGCCACCTTAGAGTAAACATTTTTTGCAAATAATAATAATGAATGCATGAATGAATGAAGCATCCCCACAGCATGATGCTGCCACCACTATGCTTCACTGTAGGGAGTAGGGATGGCGCCTGGTTTCCTCCAAACATGACACCTGCCATTCATGCCAAAAAGTTCAATCTTTGTCTCATCAGACCAGAGAATTTTGTTTCTCATGGTCTGAGAGTGCTTCAGGTGCCTTTTGGCAAACTCCAGGTGGGCTGCCATCTGCCCTTTACTCATGGCCTCTTCACACCCCACACCTGCTCAAAATGTACATTCAGATCCACTCATATGATTTTGAGACATCCTTTTGACAAACAAACACAGAACTGTTGGCAGATGTATGTGCTCTGAGTACTCTTTTGGAAAGTGGTCTTTTTTTCTATTATCTTGATGTACAGTATTTCCATCTCTTGTCTCTTGCATTACAGGCTCCGTGCGTCTGCAGGGTGGCCGCTCCAAACTAGATGGCAGAGTGGAAGTGTATGTGGGTGGATTGTGGGGGTCTGTGTGTAGTGATGAGTGGGGAGACACAGATGCTACAGTGGTTTGCAGTCAGTTGGACAAGGGGTGAGCGTGCACACATGCACACACAGTTTTGCTTAGATATGCCCTATTTATCACCCTCTGCTTCTGAAATGCACATGTGCACACTCTAGTGCAAAATGAAATTACCATATGGCATAAATTCACAGTGTGAAACTACGTTTAGAGATCTGATGAAAAATGGTCAAAAAGTTTTATTATACTCGTGAGACATGAGATATATGCATGTGTTTGCTTTGTTCGTTTCTCTGGCCCTCACATTCCAACCCCTTTTCCCCCCAGAGGTATTTCAATACCTTAAGCCCTCACTTATTTACCTTGTTTCACGCTCACATGTCTGCACACAAAGCTTTGTGTTGAGATGTTGACATTTCTGTGGAGGCTCTGATCTGTCAGATCACCACTGGTCCTCCAGACAAGTCATACAGTTAGTTGAGAAAGTGTCTAATTTCTGTGCTGAAGACATTCTGTGTATTTAAACAGTGACACTAAGGCCCGAGCTGGTGCAGATTATGCTGACTTGCATTCCTGTGTGCGCATATTCACACATGAGTCAATGAATGTGCTCAGCGGAAAGGGAAGAAGGCAAATGTCAGTCATGTGTCACGTGAAGGTTATGTGATTCCACAAGGTCATTTATTGAATGCTGTTGTGTGTCAGACTACTGACTGTATTGACTGTCAAATTATAGATCGGGGTGACACTGATGGCTCAGAGTTGCAGGTGCAGTTTAGTTTTTTCTTGACAGAGGATACTATAGGCTTGCAGAAGGATCTCTCTCAGGAAGTATGAATAAGAATGTCCATTGTTGAACCAAGGCAACATGCATTGTGTTTGCTTTTTCTATCAGTTGCTTGGAAGTACACATTGAACTATAGAGTTATAAGGGTTCAGGGATTCTCATCCAGGGCTACAGGTCGCGCACGTGCAGTTCATCTGTCCCGTGCAGGAATACAGAAGTTCCATTGGAGGGCAATACACTGCCAAGGAGATGAGCCAGATCTGCTCCAGTGTCCCAAGATTGCTTGGAATGGAGGGGAGTGCCCTCTGGCTGCAGCTGTGACCTGCACCCAGCAGCAAGGTATGTGTGCCTCGTGGTAGTGTAGCTTTCAAACCCATGTTTGATCATTCTCAAGCTAAAAAAATTAAAAAACAAACAAAACCCCACAATAACAAAAAACCTAACTCTTTGAAGTTAAATGCATTTTTAACAATAGACTTTGCTCTTGGGTGAGACATTGTGATGGATTATGTACGTTTGCTTCTTACATATGTGTGAGTTGTGATTAAGCCAGTGTTTCGTATTCAATGGTCTACTGGCAAAAAACAAGGGAATAGTCTTTGCTTATACAAGTGTCTTGTAAAGCCCCATTGCCAGAACCTCAATATTCAGTCATTTTGTACACCTGTGCATTCAAATTAAGGGTCTGGAGCCTATCCCAGCTGTCATTGGACCAGAGGCAGGGTTCACTCTACACAGCCTGCCAGTCCATCGTAGGGCCACATATAGACAGACAAACATTCCATTCAACAGTCAATTGGAAGTTATCATTTCACCTACCATGTATGTGTTTGGAAGTGGGAGGAGACCAGGTGGGAAGTGATCCAACGACCTTCTTGCTGTGAAGCCACTGTGATGCCAGAACTTCCGTATTTCTACTTTAATTGTATAGGAAGGTTTTAAAGTCTTGTAAAGACAGTGGAATGACTTGATTAAGGGGGCCAGTAGGCTGACCAGTAAATTAAGCAAGGTTGCCATGCCCTCCTTTTGGTGACCTTTTAGGGATCTCCTTAGGTTAGGTCTGTGGCGCATGGTCTAAGATGCATAGTACAAGTGCATTTAGGGCATGTCCAACAAAATGCTTGCTATTTAGAAAGCATGTAATCTAAAATCTGAATATGGGGGCATGATGGAAAGGGGTTGTTGGATTTATTCTGTCAGGTAGTCTTGGGTGTGTTTTAGGCATGACATGAAATAAACCAATCAGGACCATATGTCATCCCTTGTTAAAGGCAGAGTGAGTCAGACATAAGCAAAGGTTTTGGTGTGTGAACAGATCTGCACCAGTGCACCAAACTCTCCATTGGGCAGCCGGCACTAAACTTTCATCATGGATACAAGCAGAGTGTATGTGCATTGTGAACCCACTTGTGTATCTGAATATTTCATTCTTTTTCTATACACGCTTACTTCAATTAAGAGTCATGGGGTGGGGGACTGGAGCCTATCCCTGCAGTCTTAGGGCAAGAAGCGGGCTACACCCTGGACAGGATGCGAGTGTATCACAGGCCCAGTATAGACAAATAAACACTCATACTCTCACTCACACCTGCAGTCAAATTAAAGTAGTTTACAATTTTCCTAATCTGCATGTGTTGATCCCAAAATGTGAATCTGCTGCAAATCCTGAATTATCCACAAACCATTAATGAAAATTCACATAAACCGCGAATATCCACGAACTGTTAATAATTTTGCTGCAATCCTTGAACAGAATATCCCACAAAACGTGAATGCAGATCTCTCAAAACATAAGTCGCAAGACATGAATCTCATTCATGATATTATTTTTCAGTTTAAGTAGTTTCCAGATTTCAGTTTATGGATCAATTGCTTCAGGAAATCTTGATTGCAAACCCTATCTCTGGAAAAAAATTTTTTTTGGGGGGGGTCACTACACCTGGTGAGGTGAGGAAGCGAGCCCTGACTGGTCCGTCACTTGTGACATGAAGCGCACGGCCCCACAGGGCGTGATCCGCTCCAGGAAACGGTGGCAGGTGGGGAGTCTGACTGGGGCGGTACACCTGTCATATAGTAATGCAGGTGTCCTAAGGCAAACTCAGGCAGGACAGAAACCTCCTGTGGAGCAGAAGTGCAAAAGCTCGCTTGATCTTGATTTTCAGTATGAATACAGACTGTGAAATTGGGGCCTCACAATCCGTCTGACTTTTTGGGCTTTAAGCAGGAGGTGTCAGAAAAGTTACCTCAGGGATAACTGGCTTGTGGCACCAAGTGTTCAAAGCGACGTCACTTTTTTATCCTTAAATATGGGCTCTTCCTATCATCATGAAGCACAATTCACCAATTTTTGGATTGTTCACCCACGAAAAGGGAACATGAAAGATCCCTGCACTGCCGCGCAATTTGTCATGCCAGTGCGTCCCGCTTTGTCCCGCTTGACACCATGCTATAAAAAATTATAATTTTGTAGCTGACGTATTTGCTCTCAGAACTTAGCTGATGAAACCATTCTCTCATTGCTCCCAGAATCAGAGAAATTATCCACGTACAGCTGACGTTTGTGTGTGTTGTGTGGTGGAGAATGCATTTGGAATCTTGTCTCAGGCTCTATTGATCCAGGACGTCCTGAGAGAACAGAGAAGTTTCAGAAGAAGTCGGTTTCAGCATTTTATCCGGATATTCCACTGTTAAAGGAGATTTTTTTAATGAAAGACGTGCGGACGGGTCCGCGCGTCGGGACGCAGCCGCCGCGACGCTCCGCCACAGGAAAAACACCTCTGTTGAAAGCCTTAAGGACAAGTTGGAACATGTCCTGCCTGTTAAACAATTTCTCATTACTCACTCCACTGAAAGCCATCAAAAGCCGCCTGGATTTTACAAATGGTTATCAACACGGAGGTGTTTTTCCTGTGCCGCCGCACCGCGTCGGCTGCGTCCCGACGCGCGGATCCGTCCGCACGTCTTTCATTAAAAAAATCTCCTTTAACAGTGGAATATCCAGATAAAATGCTGAAACCGACTTCTTCTGAAACTTCTCTGTTCTCTCACGACGTCCTGGATCAATAGAGCCTGAAATGTGGAGGTTTTCAGCTTGAACAGGCTGATGACGCCACCTGAGAGCGCTGCGCGACGTCTCGCACCGTGAAAAGTCCTTAAAGCGACAGAATCACCTCAAAATCTCTCATCAGCCGTTAAAATTTTCACTGAAAACCATCTTAATTTTTCGAACCGTGTCCACTTCGATGTGTCTCACAGGTTTAGAAAAAATTTTGATTAAAACAACGCGCCAGTCTCTCAGCAACTTCTCAGACAAAGGAATTCCGACGAGGGGCTGGATGACTCCTCCCACAAGGAGTGCTCACAGACGAATGACGTCACCGACAGGCGTGGAAAAACTCACGCATGCGCACGAGGGTTCAAGCATGTCTGACGTAAAAACATATGAATGAAATCCATATAGTTTTTGAAAAAAATAAAAAGGACCATTACTTTATTGACAGCCCTCGTATATATTTGTAAATTTGACTGTGTGAAAGCTACATTTAAGTTTTTGTGTGCCAGTGGTACTCCCTATACGACTGGTGGGAGGTCGATCAGGGTCGGAGGGCACAGTAGAGGTTTTCCATGCTGGACAGTGGGGTTCCATATGTGACGACCAATGGGATGACAATGATGCGGAGGTGGTGTGTCGACAGCTAGGGCTGAGGTGAACAGACACACACCCACACACACACTTGCACTCATAGATATTCATCTTCGCATTCATTCCATCCATTTAATGAGCGTAAATTGAATACTTGGGAGACAATGAAGAAAAAGCACCATAGAATGATAGAGACAGAGAGAAAAGCTGAGATGACTTAATGTGGATGGTCAGGCGTTTGTCTCTCCCACAATCTTCAAAAATATGAGAAGTATTCTTTCCATTCAGACATGCACAGAGAGGAACGAGCAGTAAAGAACATCTGGGGGTCAGATCATGAATCGGGCTCTTGTTCCTGCATGAATTCTAGTACCACAGAGATATGCATATTTAGCAACACTGCATTCTCAGCAAATTGTATGACATTTGTAATGTTGGTGTCAGCAGAGATGTGCGTGCCAGGCAGATACTTAGACTTATTTGATTCCATTGCCAAATTAAACAAAATCAGCATCATTCTGCTCCCATCATTTCAAAACCAGAATCATTTCATTTGTTTTTGTTACATCATATTGTGAACCTGTTCTTCTTCTGTATCTTGTGTTTGTATTGCAGCGGTGTGGCGAGGGCGTGGGGCCAGGCACATTTTGGAAAAACTTCAGGTCGTGTTTGGCTGGATGAGGTGGGTTGCACAGGCAATGAGCTCACTCTGGAGCAATGTCCAAAAAGTGCCTGGGGAGAACACAACTGTCTACATTCAGAGGATGCAGGCGTGTCCTGCAGCCTCCTTAAAGGTAGAGCAACCTCAGCCTCAGCACACCACAAATGTACAAATGCAATGTGAGATTCTTGTACAAATGTACAAAAATCTCCTCAGGAAATTCTTCCTTAATGTGCTGAAGAGGTTATGCTGAAATAATTGTGGAAGGAGTTATAGCTACTTGCATTGTTACATGTACCTAACTGGTCTCAGTTGAGGAGCCAAAGAACGCCCCTTATTGAAAGGCTTTGTGGTCAAAGATAGAGCTTCTTCATGTTCACATTCAGGAAAAGTGGACCTCTTCTTGGAGTGACATCTATTAGGTGAGCTCACAGGCAAGTTGCATGATCCAACATGATCTGCGTGTTATGGTTAGAGATTTGGGCGGGACCGAACCGTTGCAGGCAGTTTGACCCACTGTTGATTTTGCAAGTTGTACCACCTACAAAGAATGGAGAGGTCTGTAATTTTTATTGTAGGTACACTTCAACTGTGAGAGACAGAATCTAAAGAAATTCTGAAAAATACATTGTATGATTTTTAAATAATTCATTTTCATTTTATTGCATGAAATAAGTATTTGATTACCTACCAACCAGCAAGAATTCTGTACTTTGCTGCACGGTGAAACTGTCTGATAAGACCGATGATTAAGTTGTGCACATATCATTCATCACAGAACCTACTGTGGACAAACTGTATCTGCATGAATTACCGACCAATTCCCATTTAAGTCAAAATGGGAGCCTTGCTACTGTCAATACATGAAGTTTATAAAATGTGTAAAAAAGTTTATAATTTTGCCTGGGCTGAAGAGGATTAATTGCACCTGTTGTTATATGTCGGACGCAGCCCGGAGAACCGACCAGCGTTTGAAGGACCCAGTATAAAATAAGCAGAGCACGGTACAAAGGATAACAGAGTTTAATAAACATAACAGTGATGTGAAAAAATATAAAAGTGCGCGGTCTGGCGTGGTGGATTGCGGTGCGCTCCCAGCAGCGCTAACGGTCCGGAGCCAGAACCAATTCGGACCCAAGGACCCCGCCGACACCCCCCAGGTGGCCGCGACAAACCAAGTCTGTGAAAGAAGGAATCATTATGTGAGTCCACACTCAACACACAGAGAGACCACTCAAAGGTGTACAAACAGCAAACACTTCCTGGCTTAATTGCAAATCAGCTTCCCACCCTGCAGGCATGGAACACCCTGTTCACAAAACTCCACTGCAGTGGAAGCTGATTTAAACGACCAACATACAGCTCAATATAATAAGGGTGTGAGGGACACCACATTTACTGACTGTATAAATGTTAGTCAAAATCTAACGTACCTCAGGAAGTGTGCTGACGAGCGTGAGACCTCACCCTCTCCTCTTTCACAGACCATGCATCAAACCTGGACGTTCTCTGCATCCACTGATGATGAGATGGCTCCCGAGACGACGATCTCACCCGTCTGGTCACAAGGTCGAGTCTCTGGCAAATACACACTGTGTACTCCAGTCTTAAATGCCACCATGTTCCAATCCATGTAGATGCACCACAGCTGTGAGTCCTGACGAGCCGCAGGTGATCAGCCTCAGGTGATCAGGGTGAGGTCCTGATAAACTCAGCTACACAGCCACTCAGTCCCAAATGCAAGCCACCTGGAAGGAAAAACAAAAGACAGGACAAAAGACAAACAAAAAGGCAGCCAGGCCCCCCCAGCCATACAACACCTGTTTGAACTTGTTACCTGTATAAAGACATCTTTCCGCACACTCAATCAATCACACTACAGCCTATCCACCATGGGCAAGACAAAGAGCTGTCTGAGGACACCAGGGACAAAATTGTGGACCCGCACAAGGCTGGGATCGGCTACAGGACAATAGGCAAGCAGCTTGGTGAGAAGGCAAAAGCTGTTAGCATTATTATAAGAAAATGAAAGAAACACAAGATGACTCCAACTCTTCTCTGTCTGGGGATCCATGCAAGATCTCACCTTGTATAGCAGGAGGCGGTAAAATCACAAGTCAGAATTTCAATACATCCACTTGAGAAATGATTCACAATATTAATACCAGCATTTTGGCATCAAAATTAATCCTATATCTTGTAACCTCCACCCCTTGAATGTAACAAAGTATGGTCTATTTTCAATTATCTGGTTATTCCGCTATGTGTAAAGTTTGTCCATGCTCTTCAAAAACTTTATAAACACAATTCTTTCACAAAGGTTTTATTTCAGTAACACTGTGTGGATAACTTAGGAGGAGGCCATGCTCTTCAAAAACTTTAAAAACATAAACCATTGTCAAAGGTTTTATTTCAGTCACACTGTGTGAATAACAGAACTTAGGAGGATGCCATGCTCTTCAAAAACTTTAAAAACATAAATCATTCTCAAAGGTTTTATTTCAGTCACACTGTTAGCCTGAGATCTTAGTTTTGGCTTGGCCATGATACTTGATTTACTACAACTTGCTATGCTGTGACCTGAATTACATGTGTAATTGCATGATCACTGTAATAATATCAGTACTTATGTAGCTTTTGTGACTTCTCTAAAACAAGTACTACCAAGTCAGGAGCATTATATATCATAAACTTGAATGTTGTGTCAATGCAGGGTTCATCAAAACTAATCATGAAGTCAAAACAATTACATTCTAATATTTCGAAAGATGTTACAATTACAGTACGAGGTCTGTCCGTAAAGTATTGTACCTTTTATTTTTTCAAAAACTATATGATTTCATTCATATGTTTTTACGTCAGACATGCTTGAACCCTCGTGCGCATGCGTGAGTTTTTCCACGACTGTCGTGACGTCATTCGCCTGTGAGCACGCCTTGTGGAAGGAGTGGTCCCGCCCCCTCGTCGGATTTTCATTGTCTGGAAATGGCGGAATGAAAAGGACTTTTTTTCCCATCAGAATTTTTTCAGAAGCTGTTAGAGACTGGCACCTGGAAACCATTCGAAAAATTTATCTGGCTTTCAGTGAAAATTTTACGGGCTTCACAGAGAATAAGGACTTTAACTACAGGTTTAAGGACCCCTTTAAAGGACGGTCGGTGCGCCGAGCTGCGAGCTGCGACGATGCGGCAAAACCACTGGATCATTTCTAAGCTGATGGCTCTGTGGATACGAGACCGTCGTGTGCTCTTTCTCTGGTTATCACAAGACCTGGACATCATCCATTTTCTGGCAGATTTCACTTTTAACAAGAGATTTTGTCATGGAAAGCCCGCGCGGAGGCTTCGCGCGTCACGACCGATTCGCTGATGAAGCGAGACAAAGGAACACCTCCGTTTCGGAGTGTTAGAGGACAAGTTGGGGACATGTCTATCTCGGCTTTCAGTGCTTACCAGCCCAGTGAGTATAAAAGAACTTGTGGAGAGCTGGACATGTCCCAACTTGTCCTCTAACACTCCGAAACGGAGGTGTTCCTTTGTCTCGCTTCATCAGCGAATCGGTCGTGACGCGCGAGCCTCCGCGCGGCTTTCCATGACAAATCTCTTGTTAAAAGTGAAATCTGACGGAAAATGGCTGATGTCCAGGTCTTGTGATAACCAAGAAAGAGCACACGACGGTCCATATCCACAGAGCCATCAGCTTAGAAATGATCCAGTGGTTTGTGCCGCATCGTCGCAGCTCGCAGCGCGGCGCACCGACCGTCCTTTAAAGGGCCTTAAACCTGTAGTTAAAGTCCTTATTCTCTGTGAAGCCCGTAAAATTTTCACTGAAGCCAGATAAATTTTTCGAATGGTTTACAGGTGCCAGTCTCTAACAGCTTCTGAAAAAATTCTGATGGAAAAAAAGTTCTTTTCATTCCGCCATTTCCAGACAATGAAAATCCGACGAGGGGGGCGGGACCACTCCTTCCACAAGGCGTGCTCACAGGCGAATGACGTCACCGACAGGCGTGGAAAAACTCACGCATGCGCACGAGGGTTCAAGCATGTCTGACGTAAAAACATATGAATGAAATCCATATAGTTTTTGAAAAAAATAAAAAGGTACGATACTTTACGGACAGACCTCGTATATTGCAGTTTTCTTTTTTGCATGGGGTGGGGTTTTTTTGTCATGGTAGACACCCACTTCCTATATGAAATAGCTCCCAAATTGCACAATGCACAATCTCTGAAGTGGATGTAAGCATATTTGAAAAAAATATATATTTTCTACAATTACCACCCTCCTGCTACCTTGTAGGGTAAGGATAATTCTGAGAAAGCACAGAACTACATGAGAGGACCTGGTCAATGACCTGAAGAGAGCTGGACCACAGTCTCATAGATTACGTTCGAACCACACTACGACGTCATGGTTTAAAATCCTGCAGAGCAGCAAGGTCCCCCTGCTCATGCCAGCACATGTCCAGGCCCATTTGAAGTTCACCAGTAACCATCTGGATGATCCAGAGGAGGCATGGGAGAAGGTCTTGTTGTCAGATGAGACCAAAATCAAAGCTTTTTGGTATTACTCCATTTGGCGTGTTTGGAGGATGAGAACAACCCCAAGAGCACCATCCCAACCGTGAAGCATGGGGGTGGAAACATCATTTTTGGTGGTGTATTTCTGTAAAGGGGACAAGGACGACTGCACTGTATTGAAGGGAGGATGGATGGATTTGTGTATTGCAAGATTTTGGGAAACAACCTCTTCCCTCACTAAGAGCATTGAAGATGGGTCATGGCTGGGTCTTCTAGCATGACAATGACCCGAAACACACAGCCAGGGCAACTAAGTAGTGGCTCAGTAACAAGCATTTCAAGGTCCTGCAGTGGCTTAGCCAGTCTCCAGACCTGAACTCAATAGGAAATCTTTGGAGGGAGCTGAACTCCAAAGCTGAAAAGATTTGGAGAAGAATCTGCATGAAGGAGTGGACCAAAATCCCTGCCTGAAGTGTGTGCAAAACTACATCGTGAAAAACTACAGGAAACGTTTGACCTCTGTAATTGCAAACAAGGCTACTGTACCAAATATTAACATTGATTTTCACAGGTGTTCAAATTGACCAAAATGCCTGCTGCAGTGTGTGCAAACTTGTTCAAGAACTACAAGAAACGTCTGATCTCTGTAACTGCAAACAAAGCTTTCTGTGCCAAATAAGTTCTGTTTTTTCGACTGTATCAAATACTTGTTTCATGCAATAAAATGCAAATTAATTATTTAAAAATCACACAATGTGATTTTTTTAAGATTCTGTCTCACAGTTGAAGTGTACCTACAATAGAAAATACAGACCTCTTCTTTTTGTAGGTGGGAAATGTGCCAAAATCCACAGTGGATCAAATACTTATTTGTCTCACTGTATGTGTAGCACCTGTACATGTTCTTTAGGGTTGGGAAAAACAATGAAACATGATATTGAAGGGGTTTTTTTTTTAAGAAAATTGATTTTTGAAATCCAGAATTGATATACAGTAAAACTTGCCTTACCCATCATTGTATAAACCAGATATTTGCACTCACCCGAACAAAGGCAAAAGTCCCAATATTTTTGTATGGTTTTCCATGTAATAAACACTGACACACATCAGACAAAACGTCCCACCCCATTGTAATGTATTCTAGTAAAAACCACTTTCATGTACCGTACAGAGCAGTCTGGATATGCCCGCTAACAGAGATACGAAAATGAAGTTCAGCACTCTCCACTCGCCGATTCAAGGAAAGTGGGTAATTTCTATGATTAAAATACATGGAAACCGCTTTAGATCAGAGCCCTCTGCGTGGCTGCGAATCCGTGCACCTGCTAAAACAGATACCGCAAAGGGCTGTGATTTGTCACTTTTACCTTTTCACTCCTTCCTCTCCCATCATATTTTAAAAATTTTTGCAGTGTGCAAGCTGAATACATTTTGATCATGGATCAAATACATTTGGCAGATAGTCCTCAAATATGACCAACTTTATAACATGAAGTCAGAAAAAGTCGCTCAAAGACCCACAACCCATGGAGGAATTGTACGTACCATATCGTTGATTTGGAGGTTGATGATTGTTTTATATGTCTGATGGATTTTGGCCATTTTGTACATATAACAGATTTCAATTATAACAGAAAAATTGACTGGTCCACCTGAATCCATTATGTGCAAGTTTTAATGTAATTCAGATTCAGTTGCTTGTAGACAAGAATGAAAAATATGATGCCCTCATCAGAGGGCATCATATACGAGGTCTGTTAGAAAAGAATCGACCTTTTTATTTTTTGCAAAAACTATATGGATTTGAATCATGTGTGCTTGCAATCAGCCAGCTTGAACCTTCGTGCGCATGCGTGAGTTTTTTCACGCCTGTCGATTGCGTCATTCGCCTGTGAGCACGCCTTGTGGGAGGAGTGGTCCAGCCTCCTCTGCGGATTTTCATTGTCAGGAAATTGGCTGAGCGACTGCCGCTTTACTGCATCAAAATTTTTTCAGAAACTGTGAGAGACAGCTAGGTGGAAACGATTTGGAAAATTCAGATGGCTTTCGGTGAAGATCTTATGGGGATGCACACAGATTAAGGTGCATTACAACTGGATTAAAGACGGCCCACAGCGGCGGAGGGCGCGGCGGAGGGTGCGCCGTGCTCCGAGCTGCGATCAACAGGCTGAAATGACCAGATCATTTCCAAACTGAACGCTGTGTTGATCCGGGACATCATCTGACTACCACAGAAATGGCAGAAGAGTTGGACATCAGCACTTTTTTCGGCAAGACGTGCGGAGGAATTTGCGTGAAAAAACTCATGCATGCGCACGAAGGTTCAAGCTTGGCTCATGCAAGCACACATGATTCAAATCTATATAGTTTTTGCAAAAAATAAAAAGGTCGGATTCTTTTCTAACAGAACTCGTATTTGTCATAGGCCTAATGTGAGCATTTACGTGACATCACCTCTGGTTCAACAAACACGAGAAGAAGAAAATAAAAAGCTTTTTAACCTACCATCCCTGGTTCTCAAGACCAGGCACCTAAGTGGCTCTACTCTACTCTTTTCTACTCTCCTATTTTACTCTTCCTTTTTAGATATTTAGATATACCTTTTGTATACTGGCATAGTTCCACCTTAGAATTGGAATATAATATATAAGATATACCTTACTGAATTTTCATGGTCAGTGAAGGATCGTGCTGGGAATTTCCCCAGGAAATCAACTTCATCACTGAGGAATATGTACTTTAAGGAGTTTCAGAACAGGTCTGGACAATACATACAGAAAGTAGTCGGATCTGGATCTTGCTGATTGTGTGTGTGATTAATTCTCAGTATTTGTGATGAAGTGGGCTACAAGTGGCAAATAACACATTGAATGAAGGATGCATGTTGTTTTGGATTTATACTCACCAGTGTGAATGCAACCTGAATTTCTGTTTGTTTTTTTTTCCAAGCAGATGGCACTGTTAGGTTGATGGGGGGGTACAGGGGGAAGCTATGAGGGACGTCTAGAGGTCTCGTACCATGGTCAGTGGGGGGCAGTGTGTGATGACGGCTGGACAGACTCAAACACCAAGTGGTATGCCGACAACTTGGGTACAGGTAATGTGTAGTAGGTGTGCTCTTCAGACCTGGACACTCACAACTTATGTGTGTCACTAAAAATGTTTTGTCTATGCTGCCTGTCTCACCCTGCAGGTTTGATGAGACCCTGCTTCCTGAAGGATTAGACATCACTCCAGTACAAGGTTTGGAGTAGGTTCGGGTCCCATCGTTTTGGATGACGTGAGTTGCACAGGGAAGGAGCGAGCATATTGCTGTGCAAGAGGAAGGAGTGGCTTCGGCATGACTGCACACATCATGAAGACGTCAACATTGCTTGCAGTCCTGAACGCAGTGGAAGAGACTCTTCCTCATCAGTAAGACAGCATTTATCTTTAAGATGAGCTTCAAAAGCTAACAGGAGTGCAGACAATCCGCCTGGGTGAGGACACTGTGCAGCCTTGTTTCTCTATTTGTAATTCATTCTTACTCTGCTTGCAGACTGTGCACCAGGGTATTGTGATTGGCTCATATGTGTGTCAGAATATTTACAAAAATAACAGGAAGAGGTGAGCATTTTCACCTAACTTTGTCTGAATATTTATGGGTGAGTGTCTCAAGTTAACGAACAAAGTAAAAGGTGTAGTCTGAAGAATGTCTTTCTAATGCTGTTACAACATAAAGGTTAGCCCTGGATGTGTGCAGTGGAGCATTTTTTTTCATGCTTCCCTGATGTGAACTTTTTGGTTGAGCAATCGTGACTCCAGACCAACACAACCAAGGTTTCTTGAGCCATTGAAGAGGTACTGATATCGAGAGGGGACTGAACATCCACCCTCATTTTCTTGATAAGTTTCTGGAGGCATAGTTGTATTAATCATGGAGCACTCACTCCTTGGAAGGCTGTTGGTCACACTATATTTTAGGGAACAGAGCATCTTTTTGATGACTTACAAAGCTTCAATGTAATATTTGACAACAATTATTCATTCACTCATTTTCAATACCCCCTTACTCAAATCAAGGGTTACAGGGGGGTGGAGCCTATCTCAGCAGTCATAGGGTGTGAGGCAGGGTACACCCTGGACATGACCCTAGTCTGTCACAGGGCCACATAGAGACAGACAAACACATTCACACACCTACAGTTAATTTAAAGTTTCCAGTTTACCTAAAATGCATTTCTTTGGAGTTGGTAGGAAGCTGGAGCACCTGCAGGGAACCCATGCATACAAGGACTACACAGAAAGGAACAGGTGGGAAGCGATCCCACAACCTTCTTGCTGTGAGGCAACAGTGCTGTCACTAAGCCACCGTGCTGCCGAACAATACTTAATAAGAAAGCAAATAAATTTGTACCACTCAGAAAATGCTTGTTCACCTTGTGAGACACCAATTTGGTGTACTACCTCATATGAGGTAGTACTTACCTCTGTACAAATGTTAATCCTAACAACAGCCTTTCTCAAGGAGTGGTCTGCCGACCACTGGCGGTCTGCGAGCAACCCTTGTGGTCCTTGAGTACATTCTTAAAATGTCACATTTTCAATTAATATCATATTCAAACTTAAAAAGTGTTTCTCAAACTGTTTAAAATGGCCCCACTGTCTAATGCTGCATTCACACCAGGCGCGACGTGAGCGACAGCAGCGACAGGTTGCCATGTAATCCCTATGGAACAACGCGTTTTGGCGCCAAATCACGCAGCACAACGCGATGGACGCAAATGAAGTGACGCGAGTGAAGCGATTTTGAGCGATTGTCGCGTTTGTGGCGCAATATTGCGTCGCATCACGTCGCGTTGCCCTCCTCCCAAATTGAAAAATCTGAACTTTTTCATCTCGACGCGCTGCGATGACCAATCAGGGACTGAATATGCAGTGACGTGGAGATGTCTGGAGTTTGACTGAAGATGTGAACATGTCGTGTATCTGGTAGCAGCCTGTGAGCAGGACTTATGTCTCTTTTGTCCTTTATTTCACAATTAAGACAGACTTTTTGGAGCAGCAGCCCCACAGCAGGGGGAGTGGAGTTTCTTTTTCTTTCTACTTTACGTGCGCACGCGAGCGAATTGTCCATGGAGATTATTTTACTTATTAACTACACAGATGTATAATAAAACAAATGGTGACTGGTTTCTAAACACAATTATGACAGAGTTTTTGGGGAAAGAGCGAGGAGCAGCCCCACAGGAGGGGCAGCGGAGTTTCTTTTTTTAATTGTTTACATGTGCGTGCGTGAACGGGACAGGAGGTCCTCAAACTGGGTCCTGCAGAGGCGGAAGGACCGCTGAAAGCAGCCGTCATCCGGACGCAGCTCCTGCAGCAAATAGGCTAATGATACTCCCTGAATTGGGAACGTCTCATGACGTTTGTCAGCTTTCCACAACAACTCGCTCCATGTAATCAAGGTCCATCATGTTAACTTGACTGACAACTGGAGCCGGCGAACGGAATGGAAGCTCCTCCTATTTGATGACCCACCGGGGCGAATTGTTGCAGCAAAAGCAGAGTGACACACCGGGCGATGGTGGCGCGTCCGTTGCCACGCGACCCCCGCCAATTTGTAGCGTCTGATCGCTCCCAGTGTGAACGCGGCATAATAGATATGAGCACATATGTCACTGAGTGAACAAAGCTATTTGTAAAGCTGTCAATATTAGGTTGTAATTTGTAATGTGTCATTGGAGTGGTAAATGTTGTTGGATATTTGATGAATTGGGTGGTCCGTGAGATTTTTTTAATTGGCTAAAGTGTGGTTCACACGGCAGGATCTTAAAATTATCTTTAGGTTTCCAAAAACTGAGAGACCACACACGTGAAGATAAAAAATCATGGATCTAACAGGTTTGGTCGTACAGTGTGTGGTGTTCAGCCACACGGTAAGGACAACAACACCACACACAAACACATTTCACACACGAACATTCACAGCTCAGACAGGAACTCTCGCAAAATCTCTCAAGATTAAACGTGACTTCAGAGTAAACAAACAGAGATACTTTGTGGTCTATTTAAAACAGGGAAAAACGATACAAAAAGAAAAAGAAAAAGTGTTCTTTAAAGGATTGGAGACAGCGCGACCACCAGACTTTCTGGTAAGTCAGAACAGCTGTTTTGATTTTATTTTCCACTCCGTGCGTCCGTCACCTCGCTTTCTTATTGGCTGCACGTCACATTCATCAGGCTGCATGCACGTTTGTGGTCGGACGACACAACACACGCTGCGATATCGGGCCAAAAACATGTTGAATATCCCTGATTTGCGATCGGAGCGCTCCTGACGCCCTTCTGAGCAGATCAGAGTGCTCTTAACACACCACACACGGGAGGAATATCTGATAAGCTTATCTTTAGCGTCATCACAATTGTCGGGCGTCCTTATGATTGTCGGAAGGGGAAGATCGGGTCCGATATCGGCCTAATTATCCTGCCGTGTGAACCCGGCCTAAGTTGTTCTTGGTCTCAAAAAGCTTGAGAAACACTGGTTTATAGGGATATGAATGTGTAAGTCTGGCGACATCACTGTGGTGACTTAACCTGAACTGCAGCAGGTTATGTTCAGAGTTTCATGTTAACCTTCTGGGGTCCAGCGTATAATTGGCTGTTTTTGACTGCTTTTGGTTTTATCTTCATGTACACCCCAATTCCAATGAAGTCGGGACGTTGTGTAAATGTAAATAAAAACAGAATACAATGAATTTACAAATCCTCTTCAACCTATATTCAACTGAATACACCACAGAGACAAGCTATTTAATATTCAAACTGATAAACTTTATTGTTTTTGTGCAAATATTTGCTCATTTTGAAATGGATGCCTGCAACACGTTTCAAAAAAGCCGGGACAGTGGTATGTTTACCACTGTGTTACATCACCTTTCCTTCTAACAACACTCAGTAAACACTGTCTTTGTGGTGTATTCAACTGAATATAGGTTGAAGAGGATTTGCAGATCATTGTATTCTGTTTTTATTTACATTTCACACAACATCCCAACTTCATTGGAATTGGGGTTGTAACTTAGAATGCAAATATAAATTGTAAATTTGAAAAACATATTTACAAATGTAGCAAACAACAAAGTTATATTCATCTATTTACATTAAAATGCAGGGAATGCTTCAGGTGTGTTTTTTTTTTTTTGTACATCTGTTTACAAAACAATCAGATGTCACAATAAGATGCCACACAAATTATTTGTGCCACTCAAAAAACAATTCCTGTCCAACACAAGACAGGGGGGCACATCACCGGCCTGACACTTTTAGGGTGTCATTTCTCCTGTTGTCCACCTGGAGGTAGCATTGGCACCTCAGTCTGCCTTTAGTGGCTTTTTGGCCAGCATGTGTGTCAGTGAGCACAGGAATATGATTCTCTCATGCTCTTGGCAGCAACACCAATGACATGCATATCAGAAGACCAAAAATTTGCACAGATCTTCCATTTCAATTCTGTCAATTCCCGCTCTCTCCACATTTCATTCTGGCTGTGCATTTCCCTGCTCTATGCTGTGCACAGTCTTCTCCTCAGCCATGAAATATGTGGGTTGTGACTAGGGATGTCCCGATCAGAGTTTTTGGCCCCGATCCGATTCCGAGTCATCTGATTTTGAGTATCTGCCGATACCGAGTCCTGATCCGATACTTTAAAAAACTGAATGAACAATGAACAAATATATACAGTAGTGTTCAGAATAATAGTAGTGCTATGTGACTAAAAAGATATTAAGTATATTTCTTATTGTTACATAGGAAACAAGGTACCAGTAGATTCTCACAAATCCAACAAGACCAACCATTCATGATATGCACACTCTTAAGGCTATGAAATTGGGCTATTAGTAAAAAAAAAAAAAAGTAGAAAGGGGGTGTTCACATAACAGTAGTGTGGCATTCAGTCAGTGAGTTTGTCAATTTTGTGGAACCAAAACAGGTGTGAATCAGGTGTCCCCTATTTAAGGATGATGCCAGCACCTGTTGAACATGCCTTTTCTCTTTCAAGCCTGAGGAAAATGAGACGTTCAAGACATTGTTCAGAAGAACAGCGTTAGTTTGAATAAAAAGTTGATTGGAGAGGGGAAAACGTATACGCAGGTGCCAAAAATTATAGGCTGTTCATCTACAATGACCTCCAATGCCTTTTAAAATGGACAAAAAAAAAAAAAACAGAGATGCGTGGAAGAAACGGAAAACAACCATCAAAATGGATAGAGGAATAACCAGAATGGCAAAGGCTCACCCATTGATTAGCTCCAGGATGATCAAAGACAGTCTAGAGTTACCTGTAAGTGCTGTGACAGTTAGAAGACGCCTGTGTGAAGCTAATTTATTTGCAAGAATCCCCCTCAAAGTCCCTCTGTTAAATAAAAGACATGTGCAAAAGAGGTTACAATTTGCCAAAGAACACATCAACTGGCCTAAAGAGAAATGGAGGAATATTTTGTGGACTGATGAGAGTAAAAGGGCCACAGACAGTTCGTGAAACGACCCCCAAACTCTGAATTCAAGCCACAGTTCACAGTGACGACAGTGAAGCATGGTGGTGCAAGCATCATGATATGGGCATGTTTCTCCTACTATGGTGCTGGGCCTATATATCACATACCAAGTATCATGGATCAGTTTGGATATGTCAAAATACTTGAAGAGGTCATGTTGCCTTATGCTGAAGAGGACATGCCCTTGAAATTGGTGTTTCAACAAGACAATGACCCCAAGCACACTAGTAACTGAGCAAAATCTTGGTTCCAAACCAATAAAATTAATGCCCTCGCAGATGTGAAGAAATCATGAAAAACTGTGGTTATACAACTAAATACTAGTTTAGTGATTCACAGGATTGTTAAAAAAGCAGTTTGTACATAATAGTTTTGAGTTTGTAGCGTCAACAGCAGATGCTACTATTATTGTGAACACCCCCTTTTCTACTTTTTTTTTACTAATAGCCCAATTTCATAGCCTTAAGAGTGTGCATATCATGAATGCTTGGTCTTGTTGGATTTTGTGAAGAATCTACTGAATCTACTGGTACCTTGTTTCCATAGTAACAAATAAGAAATATACTCAAAACCTGGATTAATCTTTTTAGTCACAAAGCACTACTATTATTCTGAGCACTATTGTATAATATATATATATATAATATATATATATATATATATATATATATATATATATATATATATATATATATATATATATATATAGGGATGGGTATTGATAAGGTTTTATCGATATCGATGCCATTATCGATTCTGCTCATCGATCCGATTCCTTATCGATTCCCTATCGATACCTCCGTGAATTTTGTACTGAAAGTAAGCTTTACAGGTTTTCTATGTATTTCCTTGAGTCTAAAGTAAATAAATATGAATTAGTCACTGATGTCCTTGATCTCTGGACATAAATGAAAATAAACAAAACTGTGTTTCGCTTTGAAGTTATTAATTCAGACTGAAGTCTATCATTCTATCTTGACTTGTCAGAGAGCCGCGCAATGTTTGGAGCTGTGTGAACAGAAACGGAGGATGATTCTCGTTTTCTTTCTCGCAACAAGACAGGAGTCCCAGTTAGTAACTTTAATCAGCACAAAAGTGAATCGCAACTCATATTCAGGGGTGGAAAGTAGTGAAAAACAAAAAAGTTGAAACCCAAAATTACCCCCAACACCACTTGCATGAAAATGTTTCAATTCTAGAAGCTCTGAAATGCAATCTGGGACTATTCCCAGACAATAAACTGGAGTGAGTGCTAAATCCATTAGGTGAGGAAAAAAAATACAACTTTCCTTATTCAGATTCATCTCAGTAGTATTCTGCTCTTACTAGGATGCAGCAGTTTTCTAGTTTGACAGATAGTTCTGGGAGGAAATCACTAAAGAAATTAACAAACTAAAATATTGGTTGACTGAAACAAACTGTCATTAAACTTAAATAAGACAGGGATGAAATGGAGGTGTGAGAGTCAGTAGGTGTTCACAGGAAACATTTATTTCTGTATGTATTTATTTATTTATGTTAGTTGCTATTATATATTTTCTCTTGTGTTTCTGTTCAGGTTCTTTTTGTCTCTTTCTCTAAAATTGTATATAATAATCATTAGATATTAATATATAAGCAAAAATAAATTTAAGGAATATTACAATTTGAAAACAATGCACCCGAACGTGATGACGGCTGCAATTGCTAAATGCTAACTTTTAACATTGAGAATGCCATAGACATGCTAACGCGTGTCGCATCGCTCCCGTTTTTTAAGTTATAAAATACATCTATCAACTGTTTCAGAAGACCCTAACAGGTCGGTTTTAACAT
The DNA here is from genome assembly GCF_902500255.1 of Thalassophryne amazonica. Classification (NCBI taxonomy): domain Eukaryota; kingdom Metazoa; phylum Chordata; class Actinopteri; order Batrachoidiformes; family Batrachoididae; genus Thalassophryne; species Thalassophryne amazonica. The sequence continues at coordinate 37,443,693 of NC_047117.1, forward strand.
AGAAAAGGTAAATAATACTCACAGACGTACGCTCTTTAGGGTTTTAGCGGGGGAAAATTAAGCGAAAGAAAGAAATAACGAAGCAATCGACCGAAGCATTGCTTCAATCTGCGAACCACGCTTTCAATTGGTTCAAGGTTCAAAGCAAAGCCGCGCTGCAGAAAGTTGATTAAGGACCCGCTGCAGGGTCTGTAATCAGTGTAGAGAAATGATCATTTTCCTGACAAACACCCGCCAAAACAATGGCCACCTGAAGGACCGATAACAGAATCGTTAAGCACAAAGCTTATTGATGTCGGTGGATCGAATCATTTCTTAACGATACCCGAAGGAATCCGGTTCTCGATACCCATCCCTATATATATATATATATATATAATTTCATTTTACTCACCTATTTTATTATTTATCACTTAAACAGTGCACTTCTCCTTGAGGTAGCTTGAACAATCAAGTAATAATCTACCAGACTTAAAAAATGTACAAATTTCCATGTTATTTTATTTGTCTAAAAATAAATGTCCAAGGTTCCGTATGTTAAAACAAGAAATTATCTCATCTGAAATAACAGGTGGTTTTAATTTATAGATGAAAGTTTTCTAAAGAACCATTTACTGATTTAGCTATTTTAATTACATCTAAACTTTTTTAAACAGTAATTAGAAATTTTGAGGTAACAAACAACAACAACAAAAAACATTTCCAAGGATTTTTCTTCAGGACACGTGGTTTTCTGCACTGATCTGTGGTTCAAATCCCCGCCTGACTGGAAAAATCACTAAGGGCCCTTGGGCAAAGGTCTTTAATCCCCTATTGCTCCCGGTGTGTAGTGAATGCCTTGTATGGCTGCACCCTGACATCGGGGTGAATGTGAGGCATAATTGTAAAGTGCTTTGAGCATCTGATACAGATGGAAAGTGCTGTATAATGCAGTGCATTTACCATTTGTACAGATCAGTGGTTTCTGCCACTAGTCTTCCGTGTTTTGGCCCGACACGTTGTTCCTATTGGACAGCGCGAAGCTACGTCACAGCTCAGAGCGTCGAAAGTTCAAAAGTCAACTTGAAAAGTAAAAGGAAAAAAAAAACAACTTGCATTTGCGCCCTGACAGTCCCTCAGTGTACCCCTGTGATGCTTTATCAGTGTTCAACAAGTTCAGAGCAGCGCAGTGAACGTGAATGAAGACAGAAGCTCTTTAAGATGCACTCCTAAATGTGATGAGTGCGCACGGCGCTCATGCGCACACCATCTCTCACTCCGTTTTGCAGACAAACAAACGCAGGACAATTTGTTCTTTCTTTTGTTAATCAGATGACAGATCGTCGTCCTGATGATTTGGTCAGCACTGGGTCCTGCTGCGCAGGAAGGATGACTGAGCAAGAGTTTCGGTGGGAAAGTGTCCATCATGCTCTTGTCATTCCATCGAGGCGTCAAGCTGAGCACGTAAACACACAAACAGCAGGTTCTGTGAATGAAACTTTGCACACATAACTCCCCCCATTTCTGTCCGTGTTACAATTCCATCTCTTCTTCCCAAATTCACTGCGCAACTCTTGTTCTCTTTTCTCCTCTGGAATCGGTTTCAGCCGTACGCATGTGCAGAGAATGTCCAGTTGAACTTATGTTTTTTCTTTTGTTCAGTTAAAAAAAGAAAAAAAGATTGGGTTGAACTTTGACCGCGTTCAGCCTGCCGACAAGCGGCAATGCGCGCTCCCATCAGAAGCGTTGCGTCAAAAGCTGAGCTAAAGCGATGCTTCTGACGCCTCTAAAAAGCAACACGTCTCACGCCTCTGACACTTCCGACGCCTGTTGAAAGGCCCATTAATCTGCAATAACGAGTTTGAAATAGCACTGATCAAATAATGAGAATAAAATCTATATTGGATTCCGATCGGGATACAACGTCCGATTTCGATCAAGTCTGAAACCACGTGATTGGGCCCGATTTCCGATCACGTGATCGGATTGGGTACATCCCTAGTTGTGACCCACGTATTTGGGTCACAATAAAATACAGATATGTGACATGGGTGACTCAGGACCCGAAGAGGACAAAGGAGACCACAGGTGGGTGATGGGAAGACTTACCCTTGCACACACTGTACGGACAACACAAAAGCCTTGCAGTTCAGCTGCCACCAAAAATGTCTCTTAGCAATATCCAGAGTACAGCGAATGCCAGGGCAACAGGTGAGTTTGGAGGAGTTACAGAATTGCATTACATGAGAGATGGCCAGGGGTGGAACAAATTGTCGACCAGGTGGGTCCCCACTTGGGGTCCGGGTGTTGCCTCTGTGTCTCGCGGATGAGTTGTTCAGTGTCCCATGTGAGGGCTCTCAATCATGACACAGGAGAGGTTGTTGTGTTTCGTGAGTTCCTAAGTGTCTGAGGTGAATTGTTGTGACAGTGCCTCTGGCTTTGTATTTTTGGATCCATGTCTGTAAGTGATTGAACAAATCAATCTTCCAAAAAACAAGGCCCACCTGGCTTGACGAGCATGAGTCTCTTTGCATGAATGTAGGTAAGATTCTTGTGATCAGTCCAGACAATGAATGATACTGTGGACCCCTTCAGCCAGTGTCTCCACTTCTACAGAGCCTCTTTGATGGCTAGCAGTTCCCGTTTACCTACATCATTGTTTACTTCAGCTGGGGACAGATGGTGACAGTAAAATGCACAGGGATGGAATTTATTATCAGACCATCTCTGGGAAAGTACAGCCCTGATCCCGCTATCATAGACATCGACCTCCGCTGGCTGGGGTCCAGCTGAGTGAGAATAAGTGCAGATGTAACAAGGTAAGGTGTTGAAGATGGATGAAGACCTGGTTAGCTGTGGGTGTCCAGCTGAACAGTTTCTTGGGTGAGATGAGGTTGGTAAGTGGCAAAGCAACCTGACTGTAATTCCGAATTAATGTGCGGTAAATGTTAGTGAAACCTAAGAACTACTGGAGTTGTTTGAGTGTAGTGGGGAGCTGGCCATTCACTAACTGCTTGGATCTTATCGGGGTCTGGTTTTACGGGGCTGGCACCCACCAGGAAGATGACTATAGAATGATTCCAGAGGACAGAGACTCCTGAACGTACTGCTCCATCGATTCATGTTCCTGGCGATTTAGATAGAACAACCTGCTTGAAGGCATGGTTGCCCCGGGAAGGAAATCGATGGAGCAGTCCATAGGGACAATGAGCTGGTAAGAGAGGCCCTATCCTTACTAAAAAATCTGGCTAGGTCAGGGGTGGGCAATCATGTGCATGAAGGGCCAAGACACTACAGGTTTTCCTTTCTACCAATCACCTCAGCAGATGTTTATGTTCAGCGGAGAAGCTCATCAGCAAACCCACCTGCTGAGGTGACTGGCTGCAAGGAAAACCTGCACTATCTTGGCCCTCATTGCCCACCCCTGGGCTAGGTTCATGATAAACAGTTGGAACCAAAGACAAATCGGGAGGAGTCTAATCTGAAGTCGGAATCGTGGAATGTATAACAGGGAGAGAGAGTGATGCTGGTCAGGCCCTCTGGTCTCTCTCCTCTGCACTACTCCCACAACCAGGTCAGGTCAGGTGACTCAGTGGCTGTAGTCATCCCAAGCCACAGTCATCTCATATTTGTCTGCCAGGCTGTTAATAACATGCTTGCAGCCATGTGATGTCCTAGTCCGCCTCTTCTGCTAAATACGGAACTCAACGGAATATACGGCGACGTACGGGAGCCGTGCTGGATACTGAACAATCTTCAGAGCCATGTACCACCACAGGGGATGACGAAGACTTTGCAGAATTCATAACATAAGGCATCTTAAAAGTCAAGGATTGAGGATCGCCTTTCCTCAGACCAATGATCCACATTAGTGCCTCCCTTGGAGCCGACTTGTGAGGTTACCTACTTTTTTCTGTGCTAAATTTTGACGGTCTCTGCGAAAAACACATAGATCATTTAAACAAAACTAAAGAACATATGTTGAATTTACCATGTAGTTGTACACGAATTGTGGGGAGTCTGAATGAGCTCGGTGCAATTTCCGTGTAGTGCTGTGATCTGTGCACAGAGATGTGATACCTCACCTGATAATTGTGAATTGCTGTCATGGAGTTCCTAGATTTGCTGCTCGTGTTGCCTGAATAAGCTGTCCTTAGAGGAGAGTGCACAATGAAACTGGTCAGCCCTTGCTGAGTCCATGTTTACGGGCCAGATCGTTCTGTTGTAGATTCACTGGGAACTGAAGAGGACTCAATGATGCAATAAGGCAGTGGTAAAAGCAATGAGTTTATTTTACTGGTTGTTGATTAGTAATGATTGCAAGGTGGTGAAGACCAAGAGACGAAGACACTGGAGAATGGGTTGCAGGTGAGGTCGACCAGGTGGGCCAGAGGAGCTGGTGGCGGCTGTGAACACTCCGAATGTGGAAAGATCTGGCGGCATCTTCTTGTTCAGCTGAGACTTAAATAGGATGCAGGATTTGAATGTGTTATCCAGTTGGAATCCCAACTTTAGAGGGCATTCCTGGGAGGTGTAAACAGGGACATTCGAAATGGAACACACCAATCAGTAAAAACCTGAAACTAAACAGAATTACTGCACCTTTGTTGGTTTACTAAAAACCAGTAAAAAATATCAATACAAACCAGAATTATTTGTCTTATATTCTTTCATCTGTTTTACTTTTATTTCATTGTTTGGTTAATTTTTGTTTCAATTCAGCTTTGTGATACTATGATCTGTGAATGTGCATTCCTGTGCCTATGTGAGTCTATCTCAGTATTGTTCTCTTGTAAATGGCAGAACAATGTGTGCACTGGATTTTAGGACCAAGCTTTTTAGACCAGAACACCCATGGGTGTACAAGTGATTACTATTATACTTGGTACTTATATGATGTGGGCTTTGGACGTGCATCCACCCTTTTCAGGTTTCAAATCCCGCAAAACCTCGGAGAGTTCACCGTGCTGTGAGATCTCAGTAACATTGAGAACTGCATTGAGACGCTCTGATCACGCTGCACTTGAACCGCTGCACACGGACAACACCATAACATCGCAACATAAAACTACTTTTATATTGTGCCTAAAACTCTCATGAATATATTCTCTGGGTTTAGAGACGTTGTTATTGTGTTTATTTTATGTAAACATGCGAGAATCACAGGCTGTCTCTCCCGTTGTTTCAGTGGGAGCTGCTGTGAGCTACACTGCTTTCCTGATCATGTCTTTCTGAGGGAAAGTGAAGTTTGCTCTTTAATGTCTTTATTATTGTTCTTTACAACACTGTTTGTCCTCTTTGTTCCAGACTAATATATATAAGATGTCTGAATTCAGTTTCCGTTTATTAAATTCCACGCAGATTAATGTAGCAGACACGGATTATTTGTTATAATTGTTTTAGCAAGTTTTCAGGGTATCATGCAGCAGTCTCTTATTAACGTGATGAAAAGCATAAAAAATTAATTTTTGTAGTATAATATTTATTTACAATGTCATCATGTGGATTCTCTATGTTGTTTTGACTGCAGGGACTCTCTGGCACGCAGGGATTATGGGCTACATGAAAACCTGGATGACTAATTACACTTGTGTTGTCCCTGGTGGAAGATATCTGCAGCTCATAATCAGAAGATGTTAGTGCAGTTTGAGCCTGTATTTCTTCACTGATTCTGAAATTTCACTCAACTCAAGTTAAGTTGAGCCTGTGTTTGTGAGTCTGTTACAGACTGCTAGAGGATGAGGTACATCACAGTAACTTGAGACCGGCAACGTTGTTAGTAGACTATCATGTCTTTACAACTGCAGTGCTAGAAAGTTTTCATGATTTCATATGTGTCCCTCTCCATTCCTCACTCTTCCTTAGCTATGTTGTACATCATGCATACCAGTGAGGTCACTTCTTCACAATAGTGGCTATGAACCAAAACCTCCTTTGGCATGTGGATAACAGATATACTGTAGGGACGGTTTCGACGCTGACTGACACCAGGAAAGGATCGAATGGCAGTAGGATTAATCAAGCGCATGTCTGTAACCTCAAGACGCCAATAATGATGATGCTGCTGGACAGAACAGAGAAGTGGGTCAAATTTCACCTCACAGTGTATATATGATTTAACTTCCGTGTTGTCTCTGTTTCATGATGAATGCAATATTAGAGTACATAGTCTCGTGACAGTAATGTGACAGAAGTAGCACCCCATTTTAATGAGTTGAAGAGTATGATTGCTTTGGGCAGAGAGAGAGAGAGAGAGCACAGAGTACTGACAGAAATAGATTCCACTTATCGGCTTTAGTTTGCTTATGTTGTTTGGCAGAAACCTGCAGGACGCATTCACCCCACACCCTGAAGCATTATGGCAGCACGGTGGCTTAGTGTTTAGCCCTGTGGCCTCACAGCAAGAAGGTCATGGATTCGATTCCCACCTGTGGCCTTTCTGTGTGGAGTTTACATGTTCTCCCCGTGTTGCGTGGGTTTCCTTCGGGTGCTCCGGTTTCCTCCCACATCTAAAACATGCAGGTTAGGTGAATTGGAAACTTCATAATTGTCCAGGTCTCCCTTGCAAAAGAGGTCTCGATCTCGGGACTAACCTGGTTAAATAAAGAGTAAAAAAAAAATGAAACAGTGTGAATGTGTGTATCTGCTCACATTTGTGCACACGACTCTTTGTGTCCTTCCCCCTCAGCATATCACAAGCAAATTGGTTTATGTTGCTTTTGGAAAAGAAGAAAACACAGATAAACCAAGCAGTGTTTTAATCTCTCTCTCTCTCTCGCTCACACACACACACACACACACACACACACACACACACACACACACACACACACACACACACACACACACACACACACACACACAACACACAAATGGTAAATGGACTGCATTTATATAGCGCTTTTCCATCTGCATCAGACACTCAAAGTGCTTTACAAATAATGCCTCATATTCACCCCGATGTGAAGCTGTTTGAGTTTCAAAGAAAACTGATGTAAATAAGTGTTTCTTCAATACCCATGAGCAATGAAAAAGTAAGCATTCCCACAGTTAATCCCCTACCTGCTGTTAATCTCATCCTCCTACAATTCAGATGGGCACACACGCTTTTTTTGGTCACTTTATACAGTACACTACACCTGTTAGGACTGTCGAAAAGTGCTGGAAGTGTTCATCTTGAGAATGACGAGAGAGAAGTGTTGATTGTGACACATGGACAACCACACTGACCTCTTGTATTGATTGGACTGATGTACAGTTATGCCCAGTGCCTAAATTCTTTAATAGCAACTTTGCTTGTGCTCATTTGTGCGCCTCTGAAGAGAGTGCTGCTGAATGGCTTTATGACTGTCATAGAGAGACTCAGATGAGGAGTATCTCTTGATTGTGAGGAAACATCAGATACAACATTTTAAATGTGGCACATTTCTCTGTGCGTGATTCAGCATGCAAGTGCCTCAGTGTTGAGGACCTCAGGAGCTGGAAAAGTCCAAGGGGAGGTACCACATTTCACCTGGCTGTGGTAGAGAATCTGTTTTTGAGAAGTGGGGATGGAACAGTTGTCTGCCTAGGTGGTTGCTGTCCAAGACCAGGTGTGGTACTGTGGTGTGGAGGATGCCGCCACATGCTCCGAGACAGGAACTAATTTGTGCACCTATAGGTGTCCCTGTGTTAGGATCAAGTGTGGTAAGGCATGGTGTTGGTGCACTGTTGTCATGAGGCAGCAGAAAGCAATTCCATAGACAAAAGCTCCATGGACCATAAACTGGTCTTCCTGCTATTTATACGCACTGTATTCAAATGCACCTTACATGGCGAGTTCACAACAAGCACACCCTCTGCATCTCAGCACCCTGAAACTAAAAACAACAATTATGGAAATTAATGAAAAGACTAATGAGAAATACAATCATTTGAAGTTACTGCTTCGCTGCTTTGCGACAAGGAGCGTTGGTGGCTTGTTGGGAGTCTGCTGTCTAAATGGCAGTGTGCCAGTTGCCAGTACAACCAATAAAGGAAGTGACAGATGACACTGTGATTGGTTTATTATAAAAAAATGCCCACAATTTATTGACAAACACAATCCCTTTGTGTCTTCTACTCTACTTTGCTCACACGCCTTGAAAAAAGCAAAGTGAGTTGGACATATGCCAAGTGCAAGTTTGTGCTTTGGACTGTGCATCATAAATCATTAGAATAGGATGCGGTGTTCACATACATCATCAGATAATGAGGCAAACAGGAAAAAATGCCAAACATACTCATAAGTACTGTGATAAAATGTTCCATTTATCCCACCCTTCATTGCACATTATTGTAAACAACATATGGACACACTTTCCCAAATGTTCTCCAACTGGTGTTCACGTGACCACTGTTTGATGGGACCTGATTCCTTACGAAAAAAGCAAAATATATATTGTAAACATTGTAAAAATGTTTAAAACTTTTTCCCCTCCCCAATGGGACGTATGTCTCCACAATATGGAGTTAACACACTTTGTATTAATTAAGGCTAAAACAAGTGAATTAACTCACCAATACATTAGTACCTTGCACAGTGCATGAAGGTGCATGTAGTTAGTGCACCTGCCAAACAGAATATCCCATGTTCAAGGCTGGTCATTTCCCATTCTCATTGTGCACTATACAGCTTGAGTTGTGTTCGAAAAAACAAATCAACACATGGATCCCAAACTCGACCTCCTGTGGTGACCCTACATAATATGGAAATCCAATGAGATCACACTGATTTTTTTGAGAATTAGTCTGGCAACCACAGCTGTTAACTGTAATTTCATGGTGGGCCAGTACCGTAAACATTTTAGAGTAATAAGATGTATGCCACAGTAGGCACTCTATAGAGTAGTAAGTAACAATATAATAAAACAATAATAATATATAACGTCTAATAATATAAACAATATAATAAAATAACAGTATAAAGCTGGTAACTAGCTGCCAGCAGTTCACTGTACACAAATAGGAAACATTTTCCAGTGAGTTTGTCATTGGCCTTCCAGATAAGATAATTATAGTGGGCGATTTTAACATCCACACAGATGCTGAGAATGACAGCCTCAACACTGCATTTATCTATTGTTAGACTCGACTGGCTTTGCTCAAATGAGTCCACCCACCACTTTAATCATACCTTAGATCTTGTTCTGACTTATGGTATGAAATTGAAGACTAACAGTATTTCCCTGAAAACTCCCTTCTGTCTGATCATTTCTTAATAACATTTACATTTACTCTGATGGACTACCCAGCAGTGGGGAATAAGTTTCATTATAGTAGAAGTCTTTCAGAAAGCGCTGTAACTAGGTTTAAGGATATGATTCCTTCTTTATGTTCTCCAATGCCATATACCAACACAGGGCAGAGTAGCTACCTAAACTCTGTGAGTGAGATAGATTATCTCGTCAATAGTTTATATCCTCTTTGAGGACAACTTTGGATGCTGTAGCTCCTCTGAAAAAGAGGAGCCTTAAATCAGAAGTGCCTGACTCCGTGGTATAACTCACAAACTCGCAGCTTAAAGCAGATAACCCGTAAGTTGGAGAGGAAATGGCATCTCACTAATTTAGAAGATCTTCACTTAGCCTGGAAAAAGAGTCTGTTGCTCTATAAAAAAGCCTTCCGTAAAGCTAGGACATCTTACTACTCATCACTAATTGAAGAAAATAAGAACAACCCCAGGTTTCTTTTCAGCACTGTAGCCAGGCTGACAAAGAGTCAGAGCTCTGTTGAGTATTCCTTTAACTTTACTAGTAATGACTTCATGACTTTCTTTGCTAATAAAATTTTAACTATTAGAGAAAAAATTACTCATAACCATCCCAAAGACATATCGTTCTCTTTGGCTGCTTTCAGTGATGCCGGTATTTGGTTAGACTCTTTCTCTCCGATTGTTCTGTCTGACTTATTTTCATTAGTTACTTCCTCCAAACCATCAACATGTCTATTAGACCCCATTCCTACCAGGCTGCTCAAGGAAGCCCTACCATTAATTAATGCTTCGGTCTTAAATGTGATCAATCTATCTTTATTAGTTGGCTATGTACCACAGGCTTTTAAGGTGGCAGTAATTAAACCATTACTTAAAAAGCCATCACTTGACCCAGCTATCTTAGCTAATTATAGGCCAATCTCCAACCTTCCTTTTCTCTCAAAAATTCTTGAAAGGGTAGTTGTAAAACAGCTAACTGATCTGCAGAGGAATGGTCTATTTGAAGAGTTTCAGTCAGGGTTTAGAATTCATCATAGTACAGAAACAGCATTAGTGAAGGTTACAAACAATCTTCTTATGGCCTCAGACAGTGGACTTATCTCTGTGCTTGTTCTGTTAGACCTCAGTGCTGCTTTTGATACTGTTGACCATAAATTTTTATTACAGAGATTAGAGCATGCTATAGGTATTAAAGGCACTGCGCTGCAGTGGTTTGAATCATATTTATCTAATAGATTACAATTTGTTCATGTAAATGGGGAATCTTCTTCACAGACTAAGGTTAATTATGGAGTTCCACAAGGTTCTGTGCTAGGATCAATTTTATTCACTTATACATGCTTCCCTTAGGCAGTGTTATTAGACAGCATTGTTCTAGGGTTTTTAAGAGTAGAATGGGAGGCAGAGCCTTCAGCTTTCAGGCTCCTCTCCTCTGGAACCAGCTCCCAATTTGGATCAGGGAGACAGACACCCTCTCTACTTTTAAGATTAGGCTTAAAACTTTCCTTTTTGCTAAAGCTTATAGTTAGGGCTGGATCAGGTGACCCTGAACCATCCCTTAGTTATGCTGCTATAGACTTAGACTTAGACTTAGCTGGGGGGATCCCATGATGCACTGTGTGTTTCTTTCTCTTTTTGCTCTGTATGCACCACTCTGCATTTAATCATTAGTGATTGATCTCTGATCCCCTCCACAGCATGTCTTTTTCCTGATTCTCTCCCTCAGCCCCAACCAGTCCCAGCAGAAGACTGTCCCTCCCTGAGCCTGGTTCTGCTGGAGGTTTCTTCCTGTTAAAAGGGAGTTTTTCTTTCCCACTGTCGCCAAGTGCTTGCTCACAGGGGGTCGTTTTGACCGTTGGGGTTTTTCAATTTTTAATTATTGTATGGCTTTGCCTTACAATATAAAGTGCCTTGGGGCAACTGTTTGTTGTGATTTGGCGCTATATAAATAAAATTGATTTGATTTGAAATTGATTTGATACCAGGGAGGTGAGATGGCGCCACAGTGGTAAGTCCCTGTGTGATGTTTGTGGAGGCTCTCAGTTATCCAGGTCATGGTATTTAGGTAGGTTGAGTCAGGTAAAGAGGACTTGTTTAGTTCCTTGAAAACATTTTGATCTTCATCCAGAAAAGCTTTATTTGACCTGATTCAACCTTCTTGAAATCCCTGCTTATTCACATGGAGCTCTTGGATGACTGCAGAAATGTTCAGTTAAACTTTTGAACCATAACTGAAAACACATCAAATATAGCAGCGTAGTTTAGATGTTGGGAATCTACAGTCTTACTGATAGGACTGTGGACTCCCAAAGGTACTGAGAACTACATGAAATAGCCCAAGCTCCCAGAATCACATGATGAATACATCTTGATGCTGAGTACAAAGTTGAATGACATATAAAACCTTTTATGCAACTACACACAGGTAATTCCACAGGCTCAGGCTCTCAGTGGCAGATGTGTGTGTCTCTCTTTAATGTTTTGGCTCTTCCAGCTGCAGTAAAGTTTTGTCTGTTTATCTCGTCAGGCAAAGGGCCAGAAGGGGGATATAGAATTGCACTCTGTCTGTCCAGCCATGCATTCTCGTGTGCCTCTGTGCGTGTGTCCATGCTGATTGTACTTTGCTTATTGCCTTTCCAGACAAGGCTTGTCAAATGCCCTGCTGCATTTACCATTGGGTTATTCTCGGTGCATGAGTGTACCTTGTTTTCATTGTGTTTTTAATCTCCTTACTCTGCTCTGTCCACTGTAACTCATGTTTTGAAGAAATCCTGTTCTATGCAAATTCTTATAGTTTTCCCACAGACTGCATATACAGTTGTGCTCAAAGGTTTACATACCCTGGCAGAATTTTTCTTTTTGGCCATTTTAAGAGAATATGAATGACAACACAAAAACTTTTTTTTCACTCATGGTTAGTGGTTGATGGTAAAGCTGCCACTGAATATGTTTCAGACTTTATTACTATATCAGAGAGCCTCGTCCACAACTACCACAAAAGGCTCCAAGCTGTCATTGATGTTAAAGGGGGCAATACACAGTATTAAGAACTTTTGATCAGGGTCATTGGGTAGTTCTCTTGTCATTTTGACTTAAAAAGAGGAAACACGGTTGTTTGACAATACATGGCTTCACCCACCACTACCATGGTGAAAAAAAGTTAATGTATTGTCATTCATATTCTCTTAAAAATGGCCAAAAAAGCAAAAATTCTGCCAGGGTATGTAAACGTTTGAACTGTACGTTTGAAACGTCACAACTGTATACTGGACAAAACCTGTGTGATGTCACCCATAGGTTTTTTATATTGGAACAGCCGATATGAAGCTCGTGTCTGGGTGTCACCATGTCATCAGCAGTTGTCAGTGCTGATTCACGATGAACTGTGAATCAGCAGTGTGTAAAGTGTTGCAGTGTGGGTGGCTCATTGTGTGCTGAAAGAAGCCTCAGACTCCTCTCTTCAAGCCCAACCACTTAAGCTAACAGACTAACCTTGATTTGGTTGTTTATTAAGTTATATTTTTGGGGACTGAGTGGTGCCTCTCCTAATGATTTGCTTTGGTATTGACATTAGAAGTTATGAGCTGCTTATTTTCTCAGTAATCGTGCATTAAATGGACTTAATGGATGAAGCTATCAACAACTACTAAAAGTGCTAACGCCATCACCATACATCATTAATTATTCCAGGTGTTTATAATAAAATACTCCAAAGAAAACAGACAGCGTCCACAGCTGCTACCAGTCGCATCAGGTGGACACTGATCTACGGCCATAGTGAGAGGCGGAGACGCTTGACTCAGCCACTGTCACTCAAAGCGACCACGCCCACAAATTTACAGAAACTTATGGCTTACAACGTCTTAAATTAAGAAGTTAGATAAAAATTCACTCCCCGTACAATTGTCATAGAGGAGGAAACTGTCTATAGAGACCAAAACCATTTTTTTTACCAGGCTGTAAACATGTATATTTCTGCCCTAAATTTGGACATTTTAACATGGAGTCCTACGGGAATGTGCTATGTTTTGGAGCCATCCTCAAGTGGCCAGCCAAGGAACTACAACTATTTGTACTGATGCCATAGAAGTTTCCCGCTTGAGCATTTCCATTCTCATTTCACTTAACACTCAATTACCTCTGTAGGTCCAAGTGATATGCAACAACTGAATTCAGCTGTACACAATTAATCTGCTCAATTAAAGAGAGAAAGAAAACACACATCTGGCTGTGAAACAGCAAAGCAAGATATTGTCCAATTACATTTGGTCTGCAACAAAATGAAGGAATGACAAACGAAAACTGTTGCAATTTCAGCACTGTTTACAAGACTCTCATGTTTAGCTTAAAACTAAACATGAGAGTTTGCGCCAATAACCCGTCATCATTCACAGTAAAAAGCATTATGTCTTATCCTTAGTTCTCATATTACAGGGTAACACATGTCATATCTTAGAATCCAATGGATGCCAACCTTTTTTGACCATTACTTGGGAGACAGATTAAGTCAAAATTGGCTTCTGGTTCATGGAGAAGAATACAATACAGCCATTTCCAGCCTGTTTGCAAAATCTACCACCATCTGCATTCCTCTCCTCTCACACTGCCCCTGACACGCTCTCCACCTCTTTCTTCTTCGACTTCTTCTTCGTCCAGCAATCAAATTCCACTGGCACGCTGCTGCAAAACAGCACCAGTGGCAGTCTCAAGCCTTGACGAACCACATCCCATCTCTCTCTCTCTCTCAAGCACCTTTGTGTGTGTGTGTGTGTGTGTATGTGTGTGTGTGTGTGAGAGAGAGAGATTAAAACACTGCTTGGCTTATCTGTGTTTTCTTCTTTTCCAAATGCATCAAAAAACAATTTGCTTGTGGTATGCTGAGAGGGAAGGACACATAAACATTCAGTCGTGCACAAATCGGAATCAGAATCAAATTTATTGTCAAGTAAGTTCTCACATACAAGGAATTTGATCTGATGTCATTGGTACATTAGCAACAATAAAAAGAAAAGGAAAAAAAAATACTTCTGCAATAGACAAATAGGTAAAACTATGTTCACTGTCAAATGAATATAATGTAGTGAAATGGGGCTGTGCAAAGACATGCAGGTGTTCAGTACCTTTCAGTGCAGGGATGATCTGTCTGTACTTTGTGGGAATGGGGGGTCAGGGTAAGTGGGGTCTCTGGCATTATTTATAAGTAAATATAAGTAAGTATAAGTAAGTATAAGTATAAGCTGGTGATGGAAAGAAGCTGTTTTTGTGTCTTGAGGTTTTAGTCCTGATGGACCTCAGCTATCTGCCAGAGGGGAGGGTGACAAAAAGTTTGTGTCCTGGGTGAGAGGTATCAGCCACTATTTTCCTTGCTCGCCTCAGGGCCTTGGAGGTGCACAGGTCCTGTAGGGATGGCAGATTGCAGTTGATCATCTTCTCTGATGATATGCTGCAGTCTGCTCCTGTCAGCAATGGCAGCAGCGTAGCAGATGGTGATGGAGGAGGAGATGAAGGACTCAATGATGGCAGTGCAAAAATTCACCATCATTGTTTTTGGCAGGTTGTACTTCCTCAGCTGCCGCAGAAAGTACACCGTCTGTTGTGCTCTCTTGATGAGAGAGCTGACGTTCAGCTCCCACTTCAGGTCCTGGGTGATGGTGATCCTCAGGTAATGGAAGGACTCCACAGTGGTGACTGGGGAATCACAGAGGGTGATGGGGTTGGCTGGGACTGGGTTCTTCCTGAGGTCAACAACCATCTCCACTGTCTTGAGGACATTGAGTTCCAGATTGCTCTTTTTGCACCACAACTACAGGTGATCGATCTCCCATCTGTAGGCAGACTTGTCCTCATCAGAGATGAGCCCGATGAGGGTTGTATCGTCTGCAAACTTCAGGAGCTTTACAGACTTGTGACAGGAGGTGCAGCTGTTGATTTACAAAGAAAAGAGTAGAGGAGAAAGAACACAGCCTTGTGAAAAGATACACATTCATATTGCTTAATAATTCTTTGGTGTGGGGTATGCACATCCTGTAGGTTTCTGCCAAGCAGTAAGCAAATTAAAACTAATAAATGAAATATCTATTTCCGTCAGCACGCTGTGCTCTCTCTCTCTCTCTCTCTCTCTCTCTCTCTCTCTCTCTCTCTCTCTCTCTCTCTCTCTCTCTCTCTCTCTCTCTCTCTCTTTCTTTCTCTCTCTCTCTCTCTCTTTCACGTTATTTTTTTTTTTTTTTACATATTTGAAGTCCTGAACATTTCTGTGAGATAAAAAGTTCTGAATAAATATTGATTAAAATAATATACAGGCTTTAATTTTGCAAAGGTCACCCTACCAGCGCTGTTGACCTATAAAGACATTTTTTTACAATTTGACATGGAATGAGAGAGTACACATTTTGTCTCCCAGCTGGATAAGTGGTATAACTTTGGATCAGTGTCATACGAAACCGTGAGCAGATGTTGATTGCATTCAGATGGAAATGATTCACAATGGATCTGTATGTGTGCAGAAGCAAATGTGACGGATTGTTTAAATCCACAGGTCAGACTGATCATCTTACCAGTCTAAATACATGTCATGTGAGAAAGACAGACCATGTGAAAACCCAGAGAGGCAATTAGAATAAATGTTCTTTTTATTGTGAAGTGAGTTTTATGAGTTTTCCTTTATGGTGGCAGACAAAGCAAAATATATCTCACTCACTTTATACCTTTATACGTTTGTAAATGGAAACATACAGGTGCTTCAGACAGGAGCATGCAGTAAGCAGCACACAAGCCTGGTGTGTGTCATGAACCAGAAATGACTCTTTACCAGTCTGGACTTTGTGTGTCTTCCAGGTGTTCCCATAAAGCTCGTGGGAGGAGAGAGCCCTGGGGAAGGACGGGTGGAGCTTTTCCTGTCTGGACAGTGGGGGACAGTGTGTGACGATGGCTGGACTGACCAGGATGCTGACGTGGTGTGTCGACAGTTGGGATACAGGTAGGACACCTTAAGCCCCTTGCTCATGGGCAATTTACTGAATCATTTATCTGATAGGGAGCTGAAACAAAGAACGTCTGGTCACAAGCCCATTGCACTAACCTCCAGGCTCCTATACATATGTGACGGTGGGTGTGTATTTTCCAATGTCTTTTTCCATAAGCTTCATCAAGTCCCACCATCCTCTAGCCTTTCCTCTGATTAATTCCCTCTTCAGTCACAATGTGGGAACAAAGGCAGAATGTGAATGGAAAAACAGAGCTGTCAGGTTGTAACGCGACCCCTCTCCACATTACACTTACTAAGTGAATCCAGACCACCAATTTTATTCACAGAATCGCCTCTTGCATTTGGCATCTATTTTACTTTCGCCCCCTCTTCCTGTCTGAGTCTCTCATCTGTCAGTCCTTTTCTGTTTCCAGTTACTTTACTATACATCACTTTCTCAAAGGAACAGCTATAGTATCATCTCATGCATCAGTATTTAAAAGAATGAATAAAACAATTGCTGAACACATTAATTCTTTGTCAACTCTTTTGATAATTAATTAATCTTTGAAGTCATATTCTTTTCCTAACTGCTGTATATGAATGATCAATAATTGCTTATAAGATGCCTACCATTCTTTTTTTTTTTTTTTAATCTAGGCAGGAGGTGTAAAGTGTAAAGTGATAAAGTGTAAAGTAAAGTAAAGCGGTATGTATTACATGTACGCATGTACATGCTACAAGCCTTGAATTTATTCAATAAGCCAAAAAAGACAAACAAAAAAGCCACAAACAACTGATAATATTAGAGGTCTGTTAGAAAAGTATCCGACCTTTTTATTTTTTTTCAGAAACCTGATGGATTTGAATCACGTGTGCTTGCATAAGCCAACCTTGCACCTTCGTGCGCATGCGTGAATTTTTTCACGCCTGTCGATTGCGTCATTTCCTGGTAAGCAGCCTTTGTGTGAGGTGTGTGTCGTGCGCTCGGGGTTTTTTCATTCCAAGGAAAAAGACGGAATGACTGGAGCAGTGCGACTGCATCAAATTTTGCCAGAAACTGGGTGACAGCCAGGTGGAAACCATTCAGATTATTCAGATGGCTTTCGGTGACGATCCTCTGGGCATCACACAGATTAAGGAGCGGTACAACCGGTTTAAAGACATCCGCACAATGGTGGAGAGCGAGCCATCAACATGCAGAAATGACCAGATCATTTCCAAAGTGAACGCTGTGGTGATGTGGGACCGTCGTGTGACTGTCCGAGAAATTGCAGAAGAGGTGGACATCAGCACTTTTTCAGCACATTCCACTGTGACTTGGCCATGAAAAGAGTTGCAGCGAAATTCATGCCGATGGCTTCGGCACGAAGCTGCTAATGGAGCAAAAGCGCCACAGTGTTGAAGTCTCACGGGACATGCTGGACTCCGAAAAATGATGCCCACCTTTTCCACCATTCAGAAGATTCAGACGGCTTTTGGTGGCTTTTCAGTCGTGTGACTATCCGAGAAATTGTGGAAGAGGTGAGCATGTCACAACATGTCCTGTGAGACTTCAACACGGAGGCACTTTTGCTGTGCCATCACCTTTGTGCCGAAGCCATCGGCATGAATTTCGCTGCAACTCTTTTCATGGCCAATCACACCTCACATAAAGGCTGCTTACCAGAAAATGACACAATCGACAGGTGTGAAAAAATTCACACGTGCACGAAGGTTCAAGGTTGGCTCATGCAAGCACACGTGATTCAAATCCATCAGGTTTTTGAAAAAAAATAAAAAGGTTGGATACTTTTCTAACAGACCTTGTTACTGCAACCAGAAACTGCATTTTTTTAAACAGTCCAGAACAGAAATATTTATTTGAAATATTTGCAGCAAGCTAATAATTCAAATTTTATTTCTCTTATTGGAAATTAAAATACATTCAGCTTGCAATAATGTGGTGCTGAGTTCACTTCCTGTGTACCTCTAAATATCATAACTGTCTCTCTCTCTCGAGAGCAGACAGTTATGATAAAGTAAAAGTAAGTAAAGTAAGTAAAGTAAAATATGATGTGGTCTCCCTATTAATACGATTAATTAATTGATTCGTATTGTGCGATGTACCTCATATGCTCAACACAAATATGAATGGAACACTTTAATTTTTGTAATGTTGAGGTGAAAGACAGGATGCAGAGGACAGGAAGGAAAGGAGCAGTAGTAACCAGTAAACCAGTATTGAGCAGTATTTCTAGAATTTAGATTTGTGTACGAGGTCTGTCAATAAAGTATAGGTCCTTTTTATTTTTTTCAAAAACTATATGGATTTCATTCATATGTTTTTACGTCAGACATGCTTGAACCCTCGTGCGCATGCGTGAGTTTTTCCACGCCTGTCGGTGACGTCATTCGCCTGTGAGCACTCCTTGTGGGAGGAGTCGTCCAGCCCCTCGTCGGAATTCCTTTGTCTGAGAAGTTGCTGAGAGACTGGCGCTTTGTTTGATCAAAATTTTTTCTAAACCTGTGAGACACATCGAAGTGGACACGGTTCGAAAAATTAAGCTGGTTTTCGGTGAAAATTTTAACGGCTGATGAGAGATTTTGAGGTGATACTGTCGCTTTAAGGACTTCCCACGGTGCGAGACGTCGCGCAGCGCTCTCAGGCGCCGTCGTCAGCCTGTTTCAAGCTGAAAACCTCCACATTTCAGGTTCTATTGACCCAGGACGTCGTGAGAGAACAGAGAAGTTTCAGAAGAAGTCAGTTTCAGCATTTTATCCGGATATTCCACTGTTAAAGGAGATTTTTTTAATTAAAGACGTGCGGGCGGATTGCAGCGTCGGCTCGCAGCCGCTGCAACGCTCTGCCACAGGAAAAACACCTCTGTTGGAAGCCTTAAGGACAAGTTGGAACATGTCCAGCTGTTAAACAATTTCTCATATACTCACTCCACTGAAAGCCATCAAAAGCCGCCTGGATTTTACAAATGGTTATCAACATGGAGGTGTTTTTCCTGTGCCGCTGCACCGCGCCGGCTGCGTCCCGACGCGCGGACCCATCCGCACGGACCCATCCGCACGTCTTTCATTAAAAAAAATCTCCTTTATCAGTGGAATATCCGGATAAAATGCTGAAACTGACTTCTTCTGAAACTTCTCTGTTCTCTCACGATGTCCTGGATCAATAGAGCCTGAAATGTGGAGGTTTTCAGCTTGAAACAGGCTGACGACGGCGCCTGGGAGTGCTGCGCGACGTCTCGCACCGTGGGAAGTCCTTAAAGCGATAGTATCACCTCAAAATCTCTCATCAGCCGTTAAAATTTTCACCAAAAACCAGCTTAATTTTTCGAACCGTGTCCACTGCGATGTGCCTCACAGGTTTAGAAAAAATTTTGATCAAACAAAGCGCCAGTCTCTCAGCAACTTCTCAGACAAAGGAATTCCGACGAGGGGCTGGACGACTCCTCCCACAAGGAGTGCTCACAGGCGGATGACGTCACCGACAGGCGTGGAAAAACTCACACATGCGCACGAGGGTTCAAGCATGTCTGACGTAAAAACATATGAATGAAATCCATATAGTTTTTGAAAAAAATAAAAAGGACCTATACTTTATTGACAGCCCTCGTATTTCTATTTTTATTTGCAAATTTTGTTTTACTTTCACTTTTGATACTGTGTGTGTTTCTTACCCTGTGTGCTGCCATACGATGCTGCTGGAACCTCAGTTTCCCTGAGGGAGTCTTCCCAAGGGATTAATAAAGTTCTGTCTCATCTAATCTCTAATCTAATAGTAATGTCACGGCAACAAAAGTGCACAACAAAGAAAATAAAGTGCCGTCATTTTGTCGCCCATCAGTACTCTGCAGGGGGACACTTATGCTATTTCTCTGACCCACCTGTGTGCATTGAATGTCACATCTGGAGAGCAAAAACCCAGACAGAATGAAAGTGTGATGACAGTGTGTAAAAGCCATGTTATGATGATTGTCATTCTGTGTCATATAGGGTGTGGTGAAGTGTCATTACTGCACACACGCAGCAGATCCTTGGGGCTTAGACCACATTTGTGGTGATGGAAGCAGCACACAACACACTGCAACACATGCCAGGGACAATCACATAGATTAAAACATGCTTTTGGGACTTTATATGAAACTCTCACAGAAAAAGGCGTCATTTACTCTCAGACAGTTCATGAGAACAGAAACATAATGATTATAATGAATAACATTTTGTTCCACTCCGTTTTTTTACTGGTGTACAGAAAAACTTGCATATAGTGGATTCAGGTGGACCAACAAATTTTGTCCGTTATAATCGAAAACTGTTATATGTACAAAATGGACAAAATCCATTTTATATATGTAAAGGATTAGTTACAGTCAGGAGGTGCTGAACGATCTACGGGGAATCCCCAGCACCACACCAAATCAGTTTATGTATTTCCTTGAGTAAAAGCCTGACCTTGAATCGGGACCTGCGTCATTTAATGACCGAGTCAAAACTTCGTCTGAAAAAAATAAACACCTGCCTTCAATAAGCGCCAGGCATTATGTGCATTAAAAAGATTACATTTTGTCCAGTCTGGAACCTTAAAATCCTAATGGCTGATTAAGGCTTCTGCAACTCTGTGGCCATGCAATGACATTGACGTGTGCCTGACCCTTTTAAAGTTCTCCATTGCATCTTTATACAATTTGTGAGAAGAAGAGCAGCTTTTTCTGGTTTAATTTGTCCCTCAACGAACTCCACTTCTTTATACAATCATCAACTTCCAAACCAATGATACGGTATGTATAGTTTTCGTCCTTGACTTGCAGGTAATTTGAGCATCTTTTTCTGACTTCATGTTGTAAAGTGGGTCATATTTGTGGACTTGTCTACCAAACGCATTTGATCCATGATCAAAATGTAATCAGCGGGCACACTGCAAAAACTTTTAACATATGATGGGAGAGGAGGGAGTGACAACGTAAAAGTGACAGATCACAGCCCTTTGTGGTGTCCGTCATTTAGCAGGTGTGCGTTAGACACTGGAGAGGGTTCACAGCTACACAGAGGGCTCTGATTTCAATTTTGATCATTTATATAGCTCCAAATCATAACAAAGTTGCCTCAAGACACTTCACACAAGTAATGTCTAACCTTACCAACCCCTAGAAGGAAGCATACAGGTGACGGTGGGAAGGAAAAACTCCCTCTGATGATTTCTGGAAGAAACCTCAAGCAGACCATACTCAAAGGGGTGACCCTCTGCTTGGGCCATGCTACCGACACAATTGACAATACGAATATACAGGAAATTTTGGGAGTCCATGCTGGTGCACAAGACGGGAGGCCTGCAGAAGAAGACATCCACTCCCATCTCTGGATGGAGCGTGCATCCAGAGTGTGCATATCATGAATGCTTGGTCTTGTTGGATTTGTGAGAATCTACTGAATCTACTGGTACATTGTTTCTCGTGTAACAGTAAGAAATATACTCAAAACCTGGATTAATCTTTTTAGTCACATAGCACTACTATTATTCTGAACACTACTGTAGGTTGAAGAGGATTTTCAAATCATTGTATTCTGTTTTCATTTACATTTCACACAACACCCCAACTTCATTGGAATTGGGGTTGTATATACGTATACACCCAGGCATATGTCTGAAATGTAACACCATATATCAGTGCAGGCAGTAACTTAATTTCATACCTCTGTTACTGGGTACATCCAGACTGCTCTGTTGAGGGGTTTTTAATGGAATTCATTACAATGGGGTGGGATGTTTTGTCTGATTTGAGCGAAAATACATTGTACAAAATCCGTTATACATGGTGTTTATTACATGGAAAACCATACAAAAGCACTGGGACTTTTGCTTTTGTCCAGTGAGTGCAAATATCTGGTTTATATGATAATGGTTTAGGCGAGTTTTACTGTATTTTCACCACATTAGGAAATATATGTGCCAGTGACAGCTTCTGAAAAATATTCTAGGAGCTATATGTGTTACATATATGCCCCTTTATGTAATTTAACACAAACAGTGGGATATCAGCGATCTGGAAAATTTCACTGAATTGGCCATAAAAAATAAATAAATAAATAAAAATCAGCAGATTATATTGAAAATAATCATTCATTCTCACTTTAATGTGCAACAAAAATGACAAAACTATTGCATTAAGCATTTTGGATTTAGGGACATTTATATATACAGACCCTCTGTTTTCTGAGTCCATACGTAATTGGACAAACTGGATCCAGAGATTGCTGTTAATACAAATTATCAGAGGTGGAACGAAGTGACTCTCAAGTCATGAATCGGCAAGTCACAAGTCTCAAGTCAAGTCCCAAGTCAAGTCTCAAGCTGACTTGAGACTTGACTTGAGAATGACTTCACAGTGACTTTGTCCCACCTCTGCAAATGATCACATTTATGGGCAGTTTCTTCAGAGAGGTCAGGGATGATACATGAACATTACCAAATCTGTTAACCATAAGAAATACAAATTTTGTGGTACTGTATGGCAAATATGTCTGAAGTAGACACTTCTGAAAAGCAGGTGATTTCACTGATTAATATCACTTTCAGCAGACGGTATCAGTTAAACAGTGAAATCACTTGGTGGAGTCAGTGGCGGCAAATAAAAGCTGCACCCTCTTGGCTGTTTTTGGAACAAGTGGCCCACCCCTGCCCTAATATCTATCTGTGGTGCACATTTGGTGAGAATCCGGGAAGTAGTTTTGAAGTAATCCAAGTGGGGATGGAGAGAGAAACTGAAAGGACTTATCTTTTTACATGATGAAGTGAAGCAAACTACCTCATTTGATTCTGTTCAAAGTTCAGATCTCGATCTGGATCACCTCGAAAATTTAATGGAGTCTTCCATGCCCTAATATGGATCTGTGTTGAAAATTTCATCAAAATCCACACAGTAGTTTTGATGTAATCTTGCTAATAGCCAGACAGACAAACAAATAAATAAATGGCGATGATTTTATTACGTCCTAGACGGATGTAATTACACAGATGTTTTCTGGTGAGGCTGTTGTCAGCTGTAGCAGTTTAACCACAGGGGTTCATTTTCATACACACATTCATCCATCCCTGGGACAATAACTTCATTGACCTTCAGGCACCAAATTCAAGCACGTTGAGTTACCAAATTTTTTTGTAAGTACTTGTAAGTTTTGTGACACACGATCGGTCAGCAGTTGGTGCCATTGCTGCACTGATGGACCATGATTCTCTTGCCTCACAGAGAATGTGGCTGAATGCCACATATGTTTCAACCATATTGTTTTGAATTTCAGTAAGTATACATTGTTGTGCATTTTAAACACGTTCATCATTAAAAATATCAGGAAAAATCAAACACACCTTCTCCTGGGTGGTGAGGGGTGTGTGTGGGAGCACCACGCCACTTTAAGCAAGTGTGAAAAAAAAAGACGGTGCATTCAGAGATTTTGCTTTGCAGAAATGTGGCAGAGGATTGCTGTTCATTCAGACGATAGCAACTGTTGCCTCATTTTGTTGAACAAATTCACCTCGGCTACATTTTCCTTACATTCACTTCTGCAGTATTCCTTAGAGGAAGAAAACCCAGGTGTGTTATTTTGCCTTCACTGTCACAAAAGCAAAAAGGTTGGCATGTGTACCTGCTGCCACCTGCCTGGCTTATGTTGCATGTTGTTACATTCCTTTCAGATAGAAGCTGCAAGTTCACACACATCCATTTCTGAACATTCAGAGCAAGTAACAGCACACCAAGGACCTGTCATCAGGTTACTGTAAAGGTCAGACGTGAAAATTAATAAATCACATTTATATTAATTGATAGTGATGATCATGCAATATTCTTTCAACTTGGAATCTTCTTCATATTTTCAGTGCATTGATCAAAATTGGTGCATCGCCCAAGAATGTCACAACCGTGATTTGACAGATTTCCTTTAACATTGTTGTCTAAATCCTAATCTAATCAATAAATTGATGTGACAATGAAGCCAGCAGCAAGCCCATGGTGAATGAATTTACTTGGCACAAACAGTCTCAAAAAAGCAAAGAAAACTCATAAAGACATCAATTTAACAACATACTCATATGCCTGAAAGGGTGTAGGCAGAAGCAAAAGCCTGTAAACGCCCATCTCTGTAACCTAAAAAATAAAAAAGTATACATATGTATATAAAAATATACATATAACAAATACAAAATATAAATTAATCACTGAACTAAAATTTCAAAACACATACATGCAAACAGCAGTGCACCATGCACAAACCCAAAAACAAAACAAAATTGATAAACCTAATTCATCATGCTACAACAAGTAATTAAATAATATTTATAGAGCCTTTTTATCAAGCTGTGAGGGTGTCTGGAACCCGACGAGGGGGGGCCCTCAATGCCGACTCCAACACCAGGCTTAGGTGTAAAAGAAATCATCTTTATTCCAGGCTCAGGTACAGTACACAGGTTATCAATCAGCGGAGCAGCAGTACAAACAGGGCTAGGCAAAAACACAGTCATGGTCAATCAGGGTTCAGAGGCACGAGCAAACACAGACATCAGGGTTGAGGCAAAAAGGCGTGGTCAAAAATACAAAGCAGGTTTGAGGTACACGGCAGGACAAAACAGGATGAAGAAAGAGCTGGAATGCGTACTGACAGAGGTGTGGTGGCTGGGAGGAGTTTAAACAGGCTTGTTATGGTTTGGACGCGGATTGAGGAGCGATCCGGCGTCTGACTGAACCCAGTATCAAATAACCAGAAGCAGTTCCAAAAGAAACAAGTTTTATTTCTTTCCCCTTGTGCTGTACATGAAATACTAAATAAAGCTGGTGAGGTGAAGAGGCGGCGCGCTTTCTCAGCGTCTCAACAGATCGGAACCCGAACGTTTTGGACTCAGGAATTCCGCCGACACCCCCCCGCCCAGGTGGCTTTTCCCAGGACTGTACTCTGTGAAGGAGGAACAGAGGTGAGGTTATTCAACACTGTTACCACGAAATATTATTTAGAGGCACACTTATCAGCTACACGTTCAGGTCTGCTTTCGGATTTAGTTCAAAAGGGCTGCTGCTCACAGCTAGTGGATAACCAAGCTGCACCACCCCACAACACTAAAGACGAACGGTCAGAAGTGTGTGAGGTTGGGGTTAGGGGACAGGGAAATAAAAACCAACAAAACAAAACGATCCACACCACTAACAAAAATTAAACAACTATAAATAATAAAAACCCACGCTTACCTGAGCCCAAGCGAACTCCGATCAGCCAGCCTGTTCACTCCACCAGAACTACCTCGAGTGCTGTACACAAAAATCAGTTCACAAAAACTCCCCTATTATATCCCAAATAATTCCCAAAAAACACCTGGAGCCATTTTACTGTGCTGTCTCCTGACACTCGTTTGACCGGGGCAATATGGCTGTTCTAACCCTTCCGAGTTGCATTGGCTCATCCACTAGAGGAGCTAGAGGTCCCATCGGAGGAGTCTCAGTGGAGCGAAGAAGAGTCCGGACCCGTGTCGGGGAAAGCCCCAAGACACAAAACCCCGCTCGGACGTTCGCCCTCTCTCCTGTCCACGCTCCTTAATCCGATCATCTAGACGAATAACCAAGGATATCAACTCATTTAAATCCTTTGGTTCGTCACGGACTACTAGCTCGTCTTTCAGGGAATCATTCAACCCGTCTACAAACACCCCCCTCAAAGCAGCAGCGTTCCAACCGGATTGTGCAGAAAAGATTCGAAAATCCACAGAATAAGCAGCTGCGCTTCGCCGCCCCTGTCGGAGGTTCAGCAATCGTTGAACCACGGTATTTGTCTTTACCGGATGATCAAAAACCAAACGGAACTCATGGGAAAATTCATCAAAAGATTCTAGCAGTGATGATTTATTGCTCCACAACGCAGTGACCCAAGCCAGGGCGTCCCCTCGCAGCAGATTTGTAACATATGACACACGGCTGCTCTCAGAAGAGAAAGACGCCGGTCGCTGAGCAAAAACCAAAGAACACTGCATCAAAAACGGAGCACAAGTCTCCACATCTCCCAAATAAGGTTCCGGATGACATATAACCGGTTCAGGAGCCGAATCTCTGGACGGCGAACTTATCTGTACTGGGCTCGATGGAACCAGAGCTGCAACCGCAGGAAGCGGAACTGCCTGCGCTACTAGCTCCGTAACACGGGCATCTGTCTGCTGAATTTGGATCAAAAGGTGCTGTACTTGCTCCCAAATCATCTCCAGGTGTTTCTGGACTTTTTCCTGAAAAGGAACTGCCTCTGCCGCTGTGTCCATACTGGAATGGCCGGAGAATTCTGTTATGGTTTGGACGCGGATTGAGGAGCGATCCAGCGTCTGACTGAACCCAGCGTCAAATAACCAGAAGCAGTTCCAAAAGAAACAAGTTTTATTTCTTTCCCCTTGTGCTGTACATGAAATACTAAATAAAGCTGGTGAGGTGAAGAGGTGGCGCGCTTTCTCAGCGTCTCAACAGATCAGAGCCCGAACGTTTTGTACTCAGGAATTCCGCCGACACCCCCCCAGGTGGCTTTTCCCAGGACTGTACTCTGTGAAGGAGGAACAGAGGTGAGGTTATTCAACACTGTTACCACGAAATATTATTTAGAGGCACACTTATCAGCTACACGTTCAGGTCTGCTTTCGGATTTAGTTCAAAAGGGCTGCTGCTCACAGCTAGTGGAGGATAATCAATCCGCGTGCCACTGCTGTGAGGAGCAAACCAGACAATTTTCACCAATATTTAATTATAGCTGCGCAAAAACGCCAAATTGCAATTACAGATAGGCCTTGCAGAATAATCACCTCTGACGTGTGCTGACCACGTTTGCCTCTCACCCTCGTCCTCCTTCACAGGCGCAATGTCAGAATCTGGAGCGGCCCTCAGCGTCCCCAAACGATCGTCACATGGTCGTATTCTCCGGCAATTCAGCCTTGATCACTGCTGGCTTAAATGCAGCTCTTCATTTCTTCATTGGCACCAGCTGAGAGTCCTTAGATCTGCACGTGAATGCCACAGGTGTCGTAGATCGTCCTGATAGAGAGCCGCACGTGAGTGCAACAGGTGCAGCAGATCACCGTAACAGAGGTGAGAGACTCTTCTGCAGCACACTCTCCCCAGAGATCAGCCCCAAACCACCTGGGAGGAAAATAAACACAAAAACAGCAAAACAATGCCCAGCCAAACCCCCCAACACACAACAAGGCTGGTGTTAAGAAGGTACACGTGCAGGTGAACAATCTAGAAAGGGGGCTTGGCTGGAGGACAAAGATTGTGCATGGTGCAAGATAGTGAGGAAGGACTACACAAAGTGGAGTAATGAAAAGGACAGACACATGAGCAGGAGCAAAGAGTGTGAGGGAATAGAAACACAAAGCAGACAAGAAGCAGAGACAAAAGCAGAGACGAAGACAAAATGGCAGAGTGACACTTTGGCCTTGAGTGAAAACAAACAAATGGAATGAAGGTAATGAGAACAACGATAAGCCAAAACCTGAAGACAGAATACAGTACTAATAGTTAAATAATCTAACCAAACTAAAACATAACAACTGAGAATGGAACTACAAGAAAATAAACACTTAGACAAAACTAGACTGGAACTGAATTACGACTGAAGTACACAATAAAAGATATCTAGGTGGCAAAACAAACTATAAGTAAATGGAGCTACATGATAACCGAAAACAAAACCCAATACTAAAGCATAACAGATAATATCACAATTGGAAAGAACTAAATAAACAATTGATAACTAACTGATAAATAATGAAAACATAGACTGGCTGAAGACAAGAAGAACAGAACTGAATCATGGCTAAAGAATAAAAAGTAACAAAGAAGCAAAGTGGCAAAGCAAAACAGAACAGAGAATAACCATGACAAAAATAAAACAACAAATAAATCAAAGCTGGGGCAGACGGTGAGTAAAAGAAAGGGAAAAATAGAATCAAAATCCTGGATCTGGGCTGAAGCCTGACACTTTTAAAGCCAACCAAGTTACCAAATGATTTAATGGTATCAGGACACCTATTTCAAATATTAACACCTTAAACAGAAATACAATGACTTTTTTAGTCGTTCAAATCTTTGATTTATCAAAAAATAATGCTCCTCACAAATTATATACTGTATATACTTTTTTTTTGCCAGCTTGCACTCGGCCGAGACGGACGCACTTTTCTCTTCTCCCTCCCTCCTTTCCTGCTTCTGTGGCGTGTTGTCTGTGAGGCTGCAGCTTTGCTCTTCTGGAAAATGACAAAAATGGATCTGTTAAAGTGGTCTTTGAACGCAATTTACACTATTTTTTCTACAAGACATTCGGGGGCGGAGGACCCGACCTGTCCTGCCGGGACGCATGTGATGGGTTACGTGATGGACTCGTGGAGGAGATGGCAGGTCATGTGCCTTTACATGCTTTCTGTGGAGGACGTCAAAGATGTGTATATATTTGGCTTGGTGGTGACCGGCTTTCTGCTGTGTGGAGTGGGCATGGCGCTGGTTTACCGGAAAATCAAGAAAGTGGAGGCAGCTTTGATTGGGCTGTCCAGACTGCCCTACATGATTGATTCGATTGGGAAGGCAGTGGCTGCGCAGTCGGCGGGTGTTAACCGCACGCTGGAAAACATCTCGGGCAGGATTGCAGCTCTGGAAACCCGCTTTGACCGTCTGTAAAGACCACATTCTGCATTCAGATGCATTGAGAGCCACTCTGTTCTCAGAACTGTGGAATCTTTCAGGCGAAATCTGGATATTCATTTGGCCTCCCCAAAACACAGCTGCACTCCAAGGCCGCTGTGATAAAAACCCTCCTCAAGAAGATCAACACTTAAGCCTCGCTCCCTGGTCATCCCCCTCCCCTCAGCTTCTCCAGCTCTGACGTTGACTGTGGACAGTGGACTGCTCAGGGCTGAGCCCCTCCCCCTCCCCCTCCAGGATTGTTGGACAAGGCCGTTGACGGCGCCTAATAGGCTGCCTCCGGAGTGTTCTGATAAACTGGACCTTCAAATCTCAGTTGTCGTCCTACGTCTTTGTTTGTCTGTGTGATTATTGTTTTTCTGTGCTGATGGGCTTTTTTTTCCTCATTGCTGCTGTGTAACGCAGCGGCTATGAGGGTTTTGTTTTCTCCTTTTTCCCTCGTGTGTGCTTTTTTAACATGTGTTTATGTACCGGGCCGGCCTATGTGTGTTGTGTGTTGTGTGTCGTTTGTTATGGGTCGTCTTGGTTTGCTCAGCCCTGCTGTTGACCAAGGCAGGGATGTACATCTGAAGCTGGTCCCTGGGCGCCTAATGGCGACTTCTGCTCCTACTGGCAATTAGGATGGGTTAAATGCAGTAGACACATTTCATTGTGCTGGGAACATGTTCTTTTGTGCATATGACAACAAAATTCTTTTGAATCCTTTGAATCCTTGAATCCTTGAATATCATTTTAAACAGGTCCTGAACTTGTGGTAAAAGTTTATTTATTTTTTTACTTTCAACATAATTTGTATTATGATAAAA
This sequence comes from Thalassophryne amazonica, assembly GCF_902500255.1. Taxonomy (NCBI): domain Eukaryota; kingdom Metazoa; phylum Chordata; class Actinopteri; order Batrachoidiformes; family Batrachoididae; genus Thalassophryne; species Thalassophryne amazonica. Next base: position 37,473,381 of record NC_047117.1, read on the forward strand.
TCAATCAGGGCCCAACATTTTAAAATGTGGTCATAACTTCAGTGTTAATCACTTAAGCTGGATCCATCAAAGTAAAAAATTTACACTTAATATTTTTTGCACTGATCTGAACTTACTACATCATGCATTTCCCTTTTTAATTTAATATCTAATATTGTGTTTCATTTTCTTTCTTTATTTCTTCTTGTTTTTACCTCAAACACACATCATGAAGACACATCATGCAGACGCATGTTTTGCAGGCAGTTGTCTTAGACAGTTCCTCATTAAAGTCAGAGGTGATGTAATTATACTCTGAAGCTGCTGTTATCAGCTTGAAAGGAGAAAAAAGGCAATGACATAGTTCACATCACTGCCTAAGAATGTCAAACATAACATCCACTCTAACATATCAGCCTAAAACTGGAGAACCTCAGGTGCAGTGCATCCGGCAAGTATTCACAGCACTACACTTTTTCACATTTTGTTATGTTACAGTTTTATTCCAAAATGGAGTCTATTCATTTTTTTTCGATAACCTCCCAACACATGTGTCCTGTGGGTTAAGGGTCATGGGGGCTGGAGCCTAAAGCAGCAGTCATAGAGCGTGAGGCGGGGTTCACCCTGGACATGACGTCAGTGTGTCACAGGGCCACATATAGACAGACAAACACATTTAGACTTGCACACTCACCTATGGGCAATTTAAAGTTTCCAGTTCCCCCAACCTGCATGTCATTGGATGTGGGTGGAAGCCGGAGCACCCGGAGAGAACCCACACAAACAGGGGGAGAACATACAAACTCCACACAGAAAGGCCGCAGATTATTGTTCCAACAGTTCATCTGTTTTACAGCCAGTTTTCGTCAGACAAGTCAGGGGATGGAAACGGGGAAACAGGGGATGGTCGCCAACACAAATACAACTCCCATCTCTGGATGGACATGCACCTTAAACAGAGAAAAAACAGAATCAGGCATCAGAAAGACAAAAAAAATATGTATAATTTGCCAGCATTAATCAACAAGAAAAACAGAAGAAATACTAAGGTGATCACCGGCCATCAGTCAGGAATTCAACAGTGTGGTACACCTTGGACAGGAGGCCAGTCTGTCACAGGGCCACACAGAGAGAAACAAACACAGTCACACCTGCACGCACACCTACAGACAATTTAAAGTTTCTAATCCACCTAAAGCTGCATATCTTTGGGAGGGAACCCACGCAAACACAGGGAGAACATGCAAACTCAACACAGAAAGAGCACAGTTGAGAATCGATCCCATGATCTTATTGCTGTGAGGCAACTGTGCTAACCATTAGCTACTCTGCTGCAGCAGCTTTTGTCTTATAAGTAAATAAATAATGCACAGCGTTTTCAAACGTTTAATTGCATTGCACCTTCACCTCACATACGATCGTCTGTTCAGTGGCTTGAAGAAGCCATTTACTCACGTTTTCTGCCTGGTAGCGTGACCTTAATTAGCTCATTAACTGTGATCCTTAACAAAGTGTTTCTGCCTTATAAATAATGCAGTGATTAAATTTATTTTGCTTCTTGTTGTAAGAAGTGGTAAATGTGACCTATACTCTGGTCCAACATATACTCTGGAAAATACGGTAAGTCACTTTGACGTATAAGTCAAAAGACCAGCAAAATAAAAATAAAAACCATGACCTAAAGTCCAGAAAACACTGTGCTTGTTTGTCAAAGCACTACAGAAAATAAATTCTTTATTTATAAAGTATTTTTAAAATAAAAAATTTATAAAATACATACTTTAAAGAAAAATAAATCACTTCTGAAATGCTCTGATATGAAAAATATTGGTGAAATATCCCCTTTAAACTCTTATTAGTTCAGTGATTCCATACATATTAAATTGAATATGATTGCACCACAGACTACTAAAACCTGGTTGAAAGAAGAGCAGAGATGTCGTAGGGTGCAGTATTCAGATGCACCTTAGACGAGTTCATGTCACCTGTGCACTCTGCATGTATACGCAACACAAATTAATTTAATACAACTAAACCCATGAAAAAATACAAAACGTCACCTTACTGCCTATTTGCTTCACCTTAAGGACCTTCACCTTAAGCAGAGTAAACCTCTCACTTGAGCCCATTTTCTAAATAGCAGGTGCACTCTGGCTGTCAAAGGGAATGGCAGATTATAATCACAATTTTATTTCATGTTGTGCCCAAAGCATGTCCATGACTAAAGGAATAAATTTCTCCCCTTTGCAGTCTGTGTCCTTTTTGTCTAAATAGGAAAGTAGAGTTGGAGGTTTCCTAAATGCACCTGTGCTATGTGCTATAGATCATGCACCATAGACAATCGAGATAGAATCTCAAGTAAATCCAGTGGTACCCAAGGGTTCTCTGAGGACAATCCATTTCAATGGTTAAAATTTCTCATTTTGCATTTTATTTATAGATGTAATAAAAAGTACTTATTTCACAATCATCACAATCGTTCAATTTATCACTGATTTTGAAATGGCAGTAAATTTGAATTGTCTTCTTGTGTTTTCAGTGGGGTGGCGAAAGCTCGCGTGATGGCGTATTTTGGTGAAGGGACAGGGCCCATCCATGTGGACAACGTGAAGTGCAGCGGAGACGAGCGTTCATTAGCAGACTGCATCAAACAAGCACCAGGCACACATAACTGTCGCCACAGTGAGGACGCTGGAGTCATCTGTAACTACGGTGACTCACAGACAAGCTTCAGAGAGTTCAGAGGTTAGTGGTTTTCACTGAGTAGATTGACTGTATTTGTTATGTTACGGTGGAGACACTCCCAATGTATCATATACACAGAAAACCTAATGAGAAAAAAATGACTGAAGAAAAGTCCACAGATCAGTATTTGGTGGAGAAAGCAGGAGGGGTCCAGACGTTAAAGTGCACAGCACTGTTACTGGTTCACACTGCCTGTCACGCATCAGATATAACTACATAATGCCATCTATTACCTGCAATATTAGCAACATTTCATCAGCATGGCACAGAGGGGCATGGCAGATCAGTGTTTAGAGCGCCAGCCTTCTGTTCAAGTTCACCGGATGTCCCCCTGTTGCTCACCCAACAGAAACAACGGTAGCTGAGTGATTTCAAATGGGGAGGTACAGTAAGGTCCATATGTATTTGGACTGTGATACAATTTTTGTAATTTTGCAACTTTAGACCACCACACTGGAGTTGAAATGAAGCTATCAAGATGAGCATATAGGGCAGACTTTAGAATTGAATATAATAGAATAGTCTTTATTGTCATTAATTCAGCCAGAGGGAGTGTGCAGCCAGTACATTCTGAGTGCCGGTCCCAAGCCCGGATAAATGAGGAGGGTAGAAAGAGTCAGGGGCCCCTTCGGACAGGCATACACAATACCGCGGCAACGGTTTCTTGCACACTCGTGCACGTGCACGAACACAGTGCGAGCACCTAGTACGAGTGGCATCACATTGTGCCCCTGCTGTGGGGGGGACAAACACACACAACATAAAAAAACACAGCCATTTCTAATATTTAATCCCTCTTATCAAGCGGACAATACAAGTATGATCCTTCTGTTTCTCTGTGTATGACCCATAGCTGTAGACAGCAAAGTCATGAAATGACATGAATGAAGCAGTGCGCTCTTATCATGTCCACATCTGCTGGCCCAGCACGTCCAGTGAGTGGTGCACAGAAGGACACCACATCATGTGGACCATAACATGGGTGACGTGACAGTCAGATTGCCAGCTGAGTGTACACATGATCAGACACTCCTTTTCACCTGCCACATCCTGCAGATGTGCGCGCTGTGTGATCGCTCCAACCCGTTGCAAAGGCGATATATGTTTTTATGTATTTCCACGTGAGGGCAGAAAGTACACACATGCGCCTCATGGTGGAGAGTTGTAAGATCATGTCCTTTATAATACTGTGCGTGTTCTCCAGCTGTGACTTGCAGGTCCACAGATCTCAACAGCAGCGGCTCGCGCGGACACGCCCACCATTTCAATCAGTGCACAGAACAAAGTGTCACTCTCTGTTTCTTTGTTCTTTGATTAGTTATTTAAGTTATTTGTTATGTAATTATGTATGTAGTTATTGTAGTATTTATTTATACACTTGTCCTGACTGTGTTCTCTGTGTTTTTAATTTAACACGTCATGTGCACTGAGCCATCATTTCCAGCTGTCAGTGAGTGGCTGGCCGGCAATCAGCTGTGAGGTGCCTTGCTGTGTGTGCTCAGACGTGGCTGGCCGGTCCCCATGTGATCTTGTCTGTACATAATTATCAGCATGTCATGCAAGTGTGCTTGCACGCCACATGTGTTGTGGGGGAGCGGGGGCGCGACGCCGTCACAGGACACATGTTGGGGGGTGGGGATACGATACGATATGATACGATAAACTTTATTGTCCCCTTCGGGAAATTTGTCTTGGAGTCCAAGAACTGCACAGATAAAGCTGCCATAGCATAGTTACATAACTCATGCATATTGCACATCACTTAATACACACACCAATATTGCACATACCCCTTTTGCACAACAGTCTTGCACAGATGGTTCATGCATATTGCACATATCCCTAATACACATATCTAACTGCACATAACTGTATTGCACAGTAGTCTCACACAGATTATCAAATCAAATCAAATCAATTTTATTTATATAGTGCCAAATCACAACAAACAGTTGCCCCAAGGCGCTTTATATTGTAAGGCAAAGCCATACAATAATTACGGAAAAACCCCAACGGTCAAAACGACCCTCTGTGAGCAAGCACTTGGCGACAGTGGGAAGGAAAAACTCCCTTTTAACAGGAAGAAACCTCCAGCAGAACCAGGCTCAGGGAGGGGCAGTCTTCTGCTGGGACTGGTTGGGGCTGAGGGAGAGAACCAGGAAAAAGACATGCTGTGGAGGGGAGCAGAGATCGAACACTAATGATTAAATGCAGAGTGGTGCATACAGAGCAAAAAGAGAAAGAAACAGTGCATCATGGGAACCCCCCAGCAGTCTACATCTATAGCAGCATAACTAAGGGATGGTTCAGGGTCACCTGATCCAGCCCTAACTATAAGCTTTAGCAAAAAGGAAAGTTTTAAGCCTAATCTTAAAAGTAGAGAGGGTGTCTGTCTCCCTGATCTGAATTGGGAGCTGGTTCCAGAGGAGAGGAGCCTGAAAGCTGAAGGCTCTGCCTCCCATTCTACTCTTACAAACCCTAGGAACTACAAGTAAGCCTACAGTCTGAGAGGGAAGCGCTCTATTGGGGTGATATGGTACTATGAGGTCCCTAAGATAAGATGGGACCTGATTATTCAAAACCTTATAAGTAAGAAGAAGAATTTTAAATTCTATTCTAGAATTACGAGGAAGCCAATGAAGAGAGGCCAATATGGGTGAAATATGCTCTCTCCTTCTAGTCCCTGTCAGTACTCTAGCTGCAGCATTTTGAATTAACTGAAGGCTTTTCAGGGAACTTTTAGGACAACCTGATAATAATGAATTACAATAGTCCAGCCTAGAGGAAATAAATGCATGAATTAGTTTTTCAGCATCACTCTGAGACAAGACCTTTCTAATTTTAGAGATATTGCGCAAATGCAAAAAAGCAGTCCTACATATTTGTTTAATATGCGCATTGAATGACATATCCTGATCAAAAATGACTCCAAGATTTCTCACAGTATTACTAGAGGTCAGGGTAATGCCATCCAGAGTAAGGATCTGGTTAGACACCATGTTTCTAAGATTTGTGGGGCCAAGTACAATAACTTCAGTTTTATCTGAGTTTAAAAGCAGGAAATTAGAGGTCACCCATGTCTTTATGTCTGTAAGACAATCCTGCAGTTTAGCTAATTGGTGTGTGTCCTCTGGCTTCATGGATAGATAAAGCTGGGTATCATCTGCGTAACAATGAAAATTTAAGCAATGCTGTCTAATAATACTGCCTAAGGGAAGCATGTATAAAGTGAATAAAATTGGTCCTAGCACAGAACCTTGTGGAACTCCATAATTAACCTTAGTCTGTGAAGAACATTCCCCATTTACATGAACAAATTGTAATCTATTAGATAAATATGATTCAAACCACCGCAGCGCAGTGCTTTAATACCTATGGCATGCTCTAATCTCTGTAATAAAATTTTATGGTCAACAGTATCAAAAGCAGCACTGAGGTCTAACAGAACAAGCACAGAGATGAGGCCACTGTCTGAGGCCATAAGAAGATCATTTGTAACCTTCACTAATGCTGTTTCTGTACTATGATGAATTATAAACCCTGACTGAAACTCTTCAAATAGACCATTCCTCTGCAGATGATCAGTTAGCTGTTTTACAACTACCCTTTCAAGAATTTTTGAGAGAAAAGGAAGGTTGGAGATTGGCCTATAATTAGCTAAGATAGCTGAGTCAAGTGATGGCTTAATTACTGCCACCTTAAAAGCCTGTGGTACATAGCCAACTAATAAAGATAGATTGATCATATTTAAGATCGAAGCATTAATTAATGGTAGGGCTTCCTTGAGCAGCCTGGTAGGAATGGGGTCTAATAGACATGTTGATGGTTTGGAGGAAGTAACTAATGAAAATAACTCAGACAGAACAATCGGAGAGAAAGAGTCTAACCAAATACTGGCATCACTGAAAGCAGCCAAAGAGAACGATATGTCTTTGGGATGGTTATGAGTAATTTTTTCTCTAATAGTTAAAATTTTATTAGCAAAGAAAGTCATGAAGTCATTACTAGTTAAAGTTAAAGGAATACTCGGCTCAATAGAGCTCTGACTCTTTGTCAGCCTGGCTACAGTGCTGAAAAGAAACCTGGGGTTGTTCTTATTTTCTTCAATTAGTGATGAGTAGTAAGCTGTCCTAGCTTTACGGAGGACTTTTTTATAGAGCAACAGACTCTTTTTCCAGGCTAAGTGAAGATTTTCTAAATTAGTGAGATGCCATTTCCTCTCCAACTTACGGGTTATCTGCTTTAAGCTGCGAGTTTGTGAGTTATACCACGGAGTCAGGCACTTCTGATTTAAGGCTCTCTTTTTCAGAGGAGCTACAGCATCCAAAGTTGTCCTCAATGAGGATATAAAACTATTGACGAGATAATCTATCTCACTCACAGAGTTTAGGTAGCTACTCTGCTCTGTGTTGGTATATGGCATTGGAGAACATAAAGAATGAATCATATCCTTAAACCTAGTTACAGCGCTTTCTGAAAGATTCATGCATATTGGACATATCCCTAATTCACATACCCATATTGCCCATACCCCTATTGCACAGTTGTCTCCCACATATGGGTAAAAGGAAAATGCTGACAATATAGTGAATGACAATGAATAAATAACACTGAATAGCAATGCCACCATGACATTAATGCACAATCCTACTTCCTATCCCAGGAACCATTATTTAAAACTCTAATTGACGTTGACATGAATGAGTTCTTAAAGTGATTCAGTTTACATTGAGGGACTCTGTATCGCCTACCAGACAGTAGGAGTTTATACTAGGGGTAAAGGATGTGGGAAGGAGCCGACAAAGCTCGCTGTGCTTGTTTCAGAACAGACTGTTCATACATGGACTGCAGGGAAGAGTTTCCAGTCCTCCCTACAACTTTTATGGCAGTCTTCACCAGACAAGCAGACTTAGATTTTAACTGGACAGAGAGATTACCGTACCAAGATGACATCCCATACCGGATAATGCTTTCCAAAACAGCCTGATAAAACACAAGCAAGATTTTCCGATCAACCCCAAACACCCTGAGTCTGCGCAGAAAATATAACCTCTGCTGTAAACAGGAGCATAAATTAGTGACGTGTTTCCCAGCTAAACTGGTTATCTAAGTAAATGCCTAGATACCTGTAAAAGCTGACCTGACTGATGAAGAGAGTGAGAACTTAACAAAGGATCAGATGGTAGAAGCTCATGGAGGAAGACTGTTGTGTTAAATTCAGTGAGCAGATGAGAGGCACTGGATGGAGGGGAAACAATTTTGGACAACTGGAGAAGTACTGCAGATGTGATGAGGGAGACAACTAGGAAGGTACTGGGTGTGACATCTGGACAGTGGAAGGAAGACATGGAGACTTGGTGGTGGAAAGAAAATGTCTCGGAAAGCATAAGGAGAAAGGTTGGTGAAAAAGTTTTGGAATAGTTGGAGAGATGAAGAAAATAGTACAAGGAGATGTGATGTAAGGTGAAAAGAGAAGTGGCAACACCTAAGGAAAAGGCATATTGCAAGCTGTACAAGAAAACAAATTGTACCAAATGGCCACACAAAGGGACAGACCTGGAAAGGATATGCAGCAGGTTAGGGTGGTAAAAAATGCACATGTGCTGGCAAGGGGGGAGAGTGTATTGAGAAGGTGGAGTGAATATTTTGAGGAGCTGATGAATGAAGAAAATGACAGAGAGAAAAGGCTGGATGATGTGGCGAGGGTAAATCACGAAATATGACAGATTAGCAATGATAAAGTGAGGGCAGCTATGAAGAGGATGAAGAGTGGAAAGACTGTTGGTCTAGATGACATTCCAGTGGGGGCTTGGAAATGTCTAGGATAGATGGCAGTGAAGTTTCTAGCCAGATTGTTTCATAAAATATTAGAAAGTGAGAGGATGCCTGAGGAGTGGAGACGAAGTGTGCTGGTTCCTCTTTTTAAACTCAAGTGTGATGTGCAAAGTTGCAGTAACTACAGAGACATAAAGTTAATCAGCCACAGCATGAAGTTATTCGAAAGAGTAGCAGAAGCTAAGTTTAGAAAACAGGTGCTGTGAGCAGCAATATGGTTTCATGCTGAGGAAGAAACACTATGGATGCAGTGTTTGCTCTGAGAATACTGATGGAGAAGTATATAGAAGGCCAGAAGGAGATCCATTGTGTGTTTATGGATTTAGAAAAAGCTTGTAACACCATTATGTGAGTAGGTTTGGAGTGGCAGAGAAGTACATATGTGAGGGTAGTGCAGCACATATACAAGGATAGCATGACAGCGGTGAGATGCACAGTAGGAATCATTCAAGGTGGAGGGGAGATTACACCAAGGATCAGCTCTGAGTCCTTTCTTGTTTGCAATGGTGATGACAGGTTGACAGATGAGATCAGACAGGAGTTTTCGTGGACTATGATATTTGCAGATGACATTGTGATCTGTAATGACAGTAGAGCACAGGTTGAGTCTAACCTGGAGAGGTGGAGATATGCTTTGGAGAGGTGGGAAATGAAAGTCAGTAGGAGCGAGACTGAGTACATGTGCATGAATGAGAGAAAGCCCATTGGAATAGGGCAGTTACAAGGAGTAGAAGTGGTGAAAGTAGATGAGTTTAAATACTTGTCCAAAGTAATGGAGAGTGTGGTAGAGAGGTGAAGAAGAGAGTGCAGGCAGGGTGAAGTGAGTGGAGAAAGGTGGCAGCAGTGATTTGTTTTTCATGCAAATGTTACCAGAACATTTTGATAACAATATACAAAATCGAGTCTTATCAAATCTTATTTCATCAAAGTGTTACGACAAGTTACGACAGTTACTGATTCAAACACTTTGCACTAAGAAGTAAAGTGAAGTTAGAAGTAATATCCTTGTTCTGTCAAATTTCCCTCAACTATAGACGTGATCTATTAATTAAAGTATTTCATGTTTCATCACTTAGAGGAATCAAGCACATTCATTTATTTATTAAACAGGTCTTCCAAGCAGTGTTTCATTTGAGCTTTCTCATAAGATTTTAATAACATTACATAAATTGTCTAAATGTATGTTTCATCCAAATGTTCCCAGAATGTTCCTTGGTAACGTTTACCTATATTCACTGAATAAATCTGGATAAGAAAAAAAAATGTTTAGTCAATTTTTCCTTAACTATGCATGTGACCTTTTTAAAGTACTTCATCTTACATTATACACAAAACACACTGGCCTTCCCAGTGTTAAATGTTCCCAGAACTTTCTGGTCATGTTACCTATATATTCACTGAAGGAAGACTATATGAGAAGTTACAGCCTTGGAAAATGTTTGTTAAATTCCTCTTGACTGTAAACACAACCTACTAATTGTATGTTTAACCATTCACAAAATACGCCATCCAGACAGCTTTTAATCCAAAAATTCCCAGAACATTCTGGTACATAAAGATATGTTTCATTCAAACATTCCCAGAACATTCGAGTAATGTTACATAAAGACATAGTGTAGTCATTGAAAGAAATTTGGAGTAAGAAAGAAAGATGGTGAGATGAGAATCAGTATATTTGTCAAATTTACCTCAACTATAAGTATGACTTGTCAATAGGGATGGGTATCGATAAGATTTTATCAATATTGATACCATTATCGATTCCGCTTATTGATCCAGTTTCTTATCGATTCTCTTATGGATACCTCTTGTGAATTTTTTGTGTACTAAAAGTAAGCTTTACAGATTTTCTATGTCAGCGGGTCAAAAAGCTTTTTCTTATCATGCATCCGCTCTGTGGAATGGTCTTCCTGCGACAGTGAGGCAGTCGGAGTCTGTGGACATTTTTAAGTCAAGACTTAAAGCTTATTTTTATTCTCTTTCTTATGAATAGTTTTTATTTTTTTATCTGTTTTATTCTTTTACTTCTGTTTTTTAATTATGTATTTGAATTTTTTATTTTTAGTTATTTATTTTAATTTTTTATGTTGAACTGTTCTATGTGAAACTTAGAACAGTAAACTTAAACTTAAACTTTGGACATAATAAACTCTACATGGTGGATCCTTGATCTCTGGACATAAATAGAAATAAAAATCTGTAGTTTTTGTCAAAAGCATTTCCTTTCAGACACTATTGGCATGAATGTCTTTCCATACATCTGAGCTGAACTTTTGCAGCTGGCTGTGCTGCATGTCAGGATGTAATTTATAAAGAATGCAGGATGTCTCATTTTGGGAGGAAAAAAGTTTTAGTCGATTGTAGTTTCTTGTCTGTATTACAACATTTGTAAGAGGTGTCATTTTATTTAAAGTGGCAATTCATTTTAAAGTTATTAATTCTGACCGGACTCTGTCTCAGCAGAGAGCCGTGCAGCGTTTGGAGCTGTACCAACGGAACGGAGGACGATTCTCTTTTCTTGACTGCAACAAGACATGAGTCCCAGTTAGTGACTATAATCCACACAAAAGTGACTCACGGTATTTTAATGGCTTTGAGTGGGGTTAAGAAGCGGACTTGCCATTTCTGAAGAGCAGCGAATCAAAGAACCAACAAGCTAGTGGATGGAAACATTGCTTCACTGGTTCATGCTTCAAAGTGGTGTCGCGCTGCAGAAACGGTTGATTACAGACCTGCTACAGGGTCTGTAATCAACATAGAGGAATGATCATTTTCCTGACAAACACCCACAAAAACAACGGCTGCTCTGAAGGACCGATAATGGAATCATTAAGCAAAAAGGCTATTGATAACGGTGGATCGAATAATTTCTTAACGATACTCGAAAAGAACCGGCTCTCGATACCCAACCCTACTTGTCAATATGTCAAAGGAAGTAATAATGTTAGGAAAGCATTCTAGAAACATTTCTAACCATAACCTAACCCTATAACGCCAAGTGTATCATATTTGACACAGGATTTTCTGAGATGTCTGCTTCATCAGTGTGATATGTTCTCCTCAAAAAAACCCATCGTATACAATGAGATACTTGTAGTGCACAGACAAACTACCAGATGTCAGTATCTTATACATCAGAGGGCCTTCAGATGAGACATTCATAATGGCTGCCTGAAACAAGTGATCCACAGTAATTTCCCTAAGAAAATGCAGCATTTTATAGGTTTGAAGTGTTATGTTTACTCTGGATTTAAAATGGATGTTTTTATGCTAGAACGCCCAGTGTAGCAAATATAATACAAATTAAAAACTCATATATGCAAAAAGGTTTTTTTTTTTGGTTTGTTTGTTTTTTTGGTGGGTTTGTTAAAAGGTCCAATAAAGACATTTGTTTAAAAAAAAATTAGAATTTTCTGACAATTATTTCACAGGGTGGGCTTTATAGGGCTAAATATAACCAATATAACGTTACCAAATCCTTATCTATTCGCTGGGTGTATTGTCCCCGTCGCAGATGAGTCTAACCACTGTGATAACATATGCATATTTTTTTCGTAGGTATACAGTGCATACAGTAGAGGGCTCAGAACGCAGCCTTGAGGGGAACCAGTGCTGAGTGTGAATGTGGAGGAGTGGTGGGGGCAGAGTCTGACAGACTGTGGGCTGCTTCTCAGAAAGTTTTTAATCCAATTACTTCGAGGTGAGGGCGGGTGGGATCTGTAATTTCAGCAGTTTGGTGATGAGAATGTCCGGTTTGATGGTGCTAAACGCTGAGCTGTAGTCCACAAACAGCATCCTTCTTGTTCTCCAGGTGGCTCAGCGCTGTGTGGAGAGTGAGGGCGATGGTGTCCTCCGTAGAACGGTTTGCCCTGTAAGCAAACTGGTGGGGGTCGCAGGAGGGAGGGATGCCATCTCTGAAGTGCTGGGAGACTGGTTGCTCCAGGCAGTTCATGATTACACATGTCAGGGCGATGGGTCTAACGCATTTTCAAAGCTCAAGAATGAACATGGGACTTACTTTACCTTACTTATGCCACCATTTCTCTCTTCCAAAGTCAAACCAGTGCAGACCTGTATTTTAAGTTCTCAGGGTAATAAATTACATCTTCCCGAAAAACACTTAGACTTTAAACATAGACACACGTGTGTGTATACTGTGAAAATGATCTCTGGTGTATTTAATCTGCTTCATTTCAGATCATGCATCATAGTAGAAATAGAGATATCAAATTCTCTTTCAATCAGTCTAAATATTTAATCAGCATAACATCTGAGCCTAACTGTGTGGTTTAATCATCAACTCCCTCCCTGCATATACACAATCAGTGAACGCTCCGTTTTCTCCATCAGATCCTGTTAACTCACTTTGTGGTCTGAGGCTCATACGTACTCGCCAGCGCCGAATCATCGGAGGAGAAAACTCTCTCAGGTGAGCAACACTTATTAGAAGTGCAAAAAAAAGGCTGCACTCACAGCTGATGTTATCTAAAATAAATAAATAAATAAATAAATATAATTTAATTGTGACACTGGGAGGAATTAAACTCTATTTCAGACACAAATGTAGGATTTACAGGTGAAAAGACATTTGTTGAAACAGAGCTTAGACTTTCAGACTGTAGATGATGACGAGATAATTGACAGGACAATATGTCAGGAAGTAGACGATCCCGTGGGTGGAGGGGTTTTAAAGGTGGATTAACAGACAGAGGTGACTGACAGATAGGCAGAACAGGAAGAGAGGTTTAGGAAGACAACAGAAGCGACCCAAGAAAAACAACGTAGACTGCTGATAATCCATCATTAAGATGTGTAACGGCCAATGATTTGACACAACACATTGCAACTCCCCCCCCCCCCCCCCCCCCCCGTTACAGACAACAAAGAAAACCTCATGTTTTCCATCTGAAGAGAAAGTGCACACAAGAGAGCACCAAGACCTCTCACTTTTTAAATTCAGTTAAAAAGTACCACATGTCTCAGTAGTTCCATTCCTAGAGGAAATTGTTTGTGGGGTCCATTTCAATCTTAAACAGCTGCACCCTACGCACATGCACAGTTGACTTCCTGCATTAAGTCTCTTCTGCCTGCTGAGACTGTGCATGAGTGCGCACTATGCCCATGATCAGTTTTCTCACCAGAAAACCTCTCAGTTTCATCCACTGTCTCAGTAATAACACATAATGACGACAATGCCACGAAGTACACATTCTTGGCCGCTGATCACGAATGTGATGATTAGGGGCAGAAGCGTCAGGTGTCTTCAGGAACTGTTGCAACCTGTTACCACACGTTATGATTAATGACATGTGTTGCTGGAGAATTATCAGGAACCATTATGCACGGTCAAGAATAATGTTCCGCGTTGTTGCGCGCTGTTGCACACTATTGCGCGTAACAGCGCATCGTCAAGTTCTGTCACGTGAATGAGGTGAATTGTCTCCACACACACACCCATATTCATCCAACCATTGCTAACAATTCAGATCGCTCCAGTTTTTCAGAAGAACTTTGTGACTTCATGCGTAGTTGGGCTCTGTGCCATGGAGTGGCACAGAGAGGAGGAGGAGGACAGAGCCAGATGTGTGGCTTCATGCAGCTCTCGTCTCACGCGTTTTCCCAAACATCAGGCACATGGAGCAGGTGGAACACCTGCAGGAGCGCGGTGAAGAGCACTGAAATGAGACTTTTAGCTGACATGGTGTCAGCAATCAAACTGAATGCGGTGCAGCAGGGTTGAATTGTGCGCACGCTTCTTCCTCCACCGGACTGGAGGAGGTGCAGAGATGTCTGGCTGCACGTGAGTCTCCTCTTGCTCCTCTGGTTGCTCAGACTCGTTCTCCCGTTCATCGGTTACAACAGCAGGTGGAACACCTGCAGGAGCATCCTGAGGAGCTTCAGCAGGAACTGTGGAACGACACTTGTCTAACTTTGCGTCACTATTCCTCTTCGGCATACTGCATCAAACTGAACGCTGTGGAGCCGAGTTTAATTGTGCGCTCATGACAGAAAACTGATTCGTCGTGGTGTGCAGTGAAATGTGACGCCGCGTTACAAGTCGTGTCAAAACTTGACAGTTTCCATGTCACTTTGTAATAACACGTGACAGTTTAGGCTCCAAGATCCATCACAGGAACCACTACGAACGTTGTCACGTTCTATTAAGGATCACTACTCATCAAGACGGATCAACACACTCAGTTGCGACCTCCACGACATGAGGCGAAATGAGGGTGGTGTGTGACATTCGTGGAAGATTTTTTGACAGGCAAAAACATGCTCCACGAATATCAAGAATATCACGCACCAACACGCACTATTAAGAACCGTATTCAGATGCGTTAAGTCACATTAAGAATGTCAGCAGTGTGTCATGAATGACAGAAAAATGACATTCGTAATGCGTCTTGCTTATGTGTAAACGCACCATGACACTGTGCACGTGACTATTCCATCTTAAAGGAAATTACAGGTGACAACCAGTCCCAGCAGAAGACTGCCCCTCCCTGAGCCTGGTTCTGCTGGAGATTCCTTCCTGTTAAAAGGGAGTTTTTCCTTCCCACTGTCGCCAAGTGCTTGTTCATAGGGGGTCGTTTGACCATTGGGGTTTTTCTGTAATTATTGTATGGCTTTTGCCTTACAATATAAAGCGCCTTGGGGCAACTGTTTGTTGTGATTTGGCGCTATATAAATAAAATTGATTTGATTTGATTTGATTTGCATTCAGATTGGTTGATGACTCATTAGTCATCAACCATATAAGGTAAATCCAATACTTTTGTTCTCAGCGCTCAACAACTCATCCTCGAGACCATTTAGCGTTTGGACATGCCTCAAATGCACCTGTGTCATGTTACGTGCTATGTATATATATCAGAAGAGGATGGAACTGCCATGAAGGCCAAAGAAAATGTTTAGAGATGTGATGAGGGAGGACATGCAGTGGCTGGTGTGATAGCAGTAGACAGGGTGATCTGCCGCGGTGACCTCTAACAGGATCAGCTGAACAAAGGTGAGCAACCTGTCACCTACAATATATTTGTTGCCATGCTTGAACTGCACAGGAAATAAAAAAGCATTTCCTGTGGTTGGATACAGTTCATAGTTTGCACATCAGAATGTAAACTTACCCTTCCAGTTACTGCTGATATTGATTTTCCATCAACAAATCCTCTTATCATGGGTTGGACAGCACAGTGGTGATGCAACAGACAAAAGTGACCAGTGGTTAGCATTTATGACAGAAAAGAATCTGGAGCAGGTCCCATGTTCACTTCCGTCCTCATCCTTCTGAGTTTGCGTGTTCTCCCCATGTATCCATGGGTTCTTCCCAGGTGCTTTGGATTCCTCCCACTTCCACAGACAAGCGGGTTAAACTTTAAACTGAGCATCAGTGGGAGTGTGAATGAGTTTGTCTATCTATATAGGCTTGCAGTTTGCCCAGTGACCTCTGGGATGGGCTCCCATTACCCTTCATTGGAATACGTGGGAATAGAAAATGAAGAAACACTGAGAGGATCTCCTCAACCCCACCTTGTGCAAGTGTAGTTCAACCTCCATGGTGGAAGTTATTGAGGTAGTCATAAAACTGTTCAGTGACAGGTCAGGGGTGGTCAAGATTTAGGGCCCCATTCACACATAGTGTGAAGTTTGGTCAAATATGGCAAAACAGTGTGAAACAGTTCGAATTAGCGCACCACGAAACATTGCGCTGACGGACAGGCGTGCATGATCCCGGTGCGAGAGTTCGTGCACGCGACGGTGTATTTCAAGCAGGAACAGTGTGAGGTGCACCACATTGCACCGCTTATGTGGAATAAATAAAAAATAAAAACCAGCCAGTACCTATTGTACCACGTCGCGTCGCTTTTGTGGAATAAATAAAAAAATAAAAACCAGGCGATACCTTTGGGACCCCATTGCGCTGCTTATGTGGAATAATCAATCAATCAACATTTATTTATAAAGCACCTTACAGCACCGACTGGTGTCCAAAGTGCTTAATATTAAAAACACAAATTCACAAAAATAAAACACATATAGAATAAAATTTTAAAACAACACATAAAAAAGAACATAAAAATAACAGAACATAAAATAAAATAAATAAAAAATAAAAACCAGCCAGTACCTGTGGGACCACATCACGTCGCTTATGTGGAATAAATAAAAAATAATAACCAGCTGGTACCTGTGGGACCACATCGTGCCACTTATGTTGAATTTAAAAAAAATATATATGTTTTGGCGTTTACATCCGCAGGGGAGGCTGGCCCTGGCAAGCTGCTATTCGTTTGCGAGGATCTAGAGGAGATGGGAGATTAGTGTGTGGAGCGACTCTCATTCACACCTGTTGGGTTCTTACGTCGGCACACTGCTTCAAGAGGTAAAAATCACACATTCATTCAGTCACACACACACACACACACACACACACACACACACACACACACACACACACACACACACACACACACACACACACACACACACACAGTGTGATTGTACATCTGTGTATAGTAGTGTTGAATTTCTTTGTGTTAATGGATGTTTTTAAGTTGACAGACTTCAGAATTTTTGTCAGTGGGGCATGCTCTGGATGCAATGGACAGCTATTTTTTTTATTATGAATTACTTCTTAAATGTTTTAGTAATTAGCTCGTTTGGGTTCAGTCTGTAAAATGTCAGAAATGGTGAAAAACAATATTCATCACAGTATCCCAGTATTACAAACTCACCCTGCTCATGTGTGGACTCAAACAAACAAACACACACACACACACACACATTGTGCTCTCTTATTACATAAATACGTCATGTTGTCACATTTTCATTCAGACTCCAAATCAGGGTTTTTTTTTTTTTGTGTGAGTAATCCCGTGCATTCTTCTCTGCTTGCTGGTACATGTTCCTTTCCACCCGCTGCTGTTGTTTGTGTTTGTTTCGGCTGTATAGTTTATTTTCATACATACCTAAATCATCATAAATGTAGTCAAACTTATCATCAATGAGTTTATCCCAATTTATGCCTGTTTAAAGCTGTGATTTATATGTTTCAGTTCACTTTAAAACATTCCCTACTGTGTGGGCTCTGATCTGGTTTATGACAGCAGGGAGGAGGGATTCGGTTTGGAGGTCAGAACTTTAAATGGGATTGGAAACAATGAAATCATAATAATACATCTTTAACAGTAATATGAATATAATAACCCATGTTTTGGTACAAAAACACAGTACACACACTAACTGCACACTCCAGTTTAACAGATAAAGAAGGCTCATCCAGTTAAAGTGCACAGTGTGTGAGCATGATTGCAAAAGTCCAAGTAAAGACAGATTGATTAGTTATTCATTCACCTTAAAGTCCTCCAAGTGGCATGTCTAGGTCCATTCATTCTTTCAGAAATTTGAGGTCCATCTGAAAGGCCGGTTGAGACATCTACATACACAGCTTTCCACTGTGAATACACTTCATACGTAGTAGTACAACAGGTTTTAAAGGATGCAGTATTCTTATGTTATGCATGTCACTTTCACAGATATGCATCCAAAAATCTCATGGTTTGAATTCTTGTCTTTACATGGGAAAACCATTAAGAGTGGGAGAGGGTGTTGATTGTACCATCATCTTGTTTTAACCGTGGCTGAATTATAAACTTTGATACAGTTTGGTAATGCCTTGGATTTCCTTGGTGGCTGCACTCTTGTCATACATGTTGTGACATCATCTGGAGGAAAATGCTAAGATTGATGGCATGGCTTTGTTAATATTGGCTCAGAATTTGGACAATATATGATGAACAGCTTTGTTACCATGACATGATTGATGGTTTATTATGACTGGAATACTTGCGAACCTTTACTAGGAATTTGGGAACAAGCACAGGCACCAATATCAAACTTATTTCTACTTACAGACAGGTGACAAACCTTTATTCTTGCACTAACCCGGTAACATATCTGTTGACAGTGCTGTAAGCTATTGAGCTTCAGCAAAGGCAGAAAAGGCATTTGTTGCCTTTGCTTCGGGCCCCTTAACACATAGTGTGAAGTTTGGAAGAAGTGCACACTTAGTGCGCATGACGCAGGAATCGTGTGCAAACCATGTAATGTCGTACCTGCCGCCAACGCCTCGTACACCTGTTGCTACAATTATTTGCACACACAAGCACAAATAAAGACAAAGTGTGTGCTATGCGAACCCATCGCACCCTCTCGCGGCAGGTGCCAGCCAAATTCCAGGTGGCACACACAAACACCTAACACCGCTTGTATGGCACTTAGAAAATGTTTGGCCAGTCGCAGTCTTGGCATGACAACAGACTCCAGACAATCACTGTCGTACTGCTGTGAAATTTGTCTAAGTTCATCACGAGTTTGACTTTGCAAACACACACTGACACATGGGTGTGTGCACTCCACTCATGGGAGGCATAGCTTCCAACAGATGCAGCTGTGGTGATCTGTCAATCTGGACATTCCAGCTACACAACACCTACTCTGTGTGGACAGTCATGGACTAACAACTGTCCACTGTGAGGTGCGTGTGTCTGATTGCTGTATTTATGTGGACATAAATAAAAACATATATCACCGTGGTGGCGATAAGCTGCAGCAAGCAAGCGTGCACAGAGCGGACACTGACAGTCCCCCAAGGTTGAAATGGACCGTCAGATCAGAACACACAGCAGGCGAGCTGACCGTCATTTCACCCATGTGAGCTCTGTTCCACATGATGCTGTGTCTGTGCTTTTTATTTATTCCACATAAGCGGCATGATGTGGTTCCACACGTACAAGCTAGTTTTTATTTTTTATTTCTTCCACATAAGAGGAACCATGTGGTGCACCTGGCACTGTTCCTGCTCGATGGATTCTGGCGCATGCACGAATTCTCACACCGGGTTCGTGCACGCCTGCTTGTCGGCGCAACGTTTCGTACTCTAATTTCAAACTGTTTCGCACTTTTTCACCGTTTTCATCCAAATGCCATCCAAACATCACAGTATGTGTGAAGGGGCCATTCATAAGAACTCAGGCTGAGATGCAAATATGTAAC
This sequence comes from Thalassophryne amazonica, assembly GCF_902500255.1. Taxonomy (NCBI): domain Eukaryota; kingdom Metazoa; phylum Chordata; class Actinopteri; order Batrachoidiformes; family Batrachoididae; genus Thalassophryne; species Thalassophryne amazonica. The sequence continues at coordinate 37,492,998 of NC_047117.1, forward strand.
TTTTTCTATAGTAATACGAAATTTTTGTCACATTAAAACACACTGGAACCTTGTGCACACACACATACTATATGAGGTCATACAGCTGGCATACTTACCTCAGTGTTTCCCAACATGTCCATAACTCTGGATGACATCAGAAGTTGCAACCAACCAATATAACTCACGCGATCATCTGACCTGATACCTAACACTGGTAAACAATTAAGAACATGCATAAAAGCTGACACAGACACTGATCTCATACAGTCGACATATTAAACCTATTTATACTTTAAAGCCCACACACAGGTCTTTGCCAGCAGTAATATAACTCCAGCAGATTTTTAAACTGCCTTTAGCAACAACAGGGTAAAAGTCGACTCAGAAAACACATTCAAGATTGAATATAATTTGAGATAATGCCATTACTCACAGTCTTACACCTCTTTGCTCTGGCACCAATATTTCTTTATGTAATAAAAGTGTAGCAATAAAAGTGTAGCTGATAGCATGCACTTGCGCACGTGCATGGTGGATGGGTATGCACTTCACTGGCTGGTCAGCAGTGTCTCTGTGCCAGGAAACAAGTTGCATTCCCAGGTCATAGGATCATTCCGGAAACATTCTAGACATTGTAACCTGACACAGAGCATTGACTCGATCTAAAGGCCTTCTTCCTTACACTTCTTCCTTCTCTCTTCTTTCCCTTCTTGCTCTTTCAGGCCTGTCATTCTTCCTAAGTGGCTGTTAAATTAAAAGTAACAACAGTCAATATGAACAAAACAATGTAAATCACTAAATGTAAAATAATACACTATTGAAGTACAGACAGTATCAAAGAAAAGAAACAACCTGTTAAAATTTAAGAGAGTTATTCTCAGGTGCTCAGACAGGTTCAGATAGACTCAATAATCAGACAAGACAACAAATGATTTGCATGACTCTTCAGTTGTACATGGGCTGATCACGGATTAGAATATTCACTGGCTTTGGAAAAGCCCAGACATGTATCCTGTAAAATGCAGTGATAGATGGACACATAGATGAATAAGGTCCTTTAGTATTTGGACAGTGACACAATTCTGGACAACACTACAGTGGAGCTGAAATGAGACAATTAAAATGTAGTAGACTTATATTTTTAATTCAAGGGGTAGAAATATTACATTAGCCATTTAGAAATTATGGCTGTTTGCTGACATAGTCACTCCATTTTTAGAGCCTAAAAGTAATTGGACAAACTAAATATAAGGATTATGTTTAATACAGATCATTACTTTTACAGCCACTTTTACTTGGTTAAGTCAAGGGATGGACATCAGACCAGAAACACCCAGAAGGAAGTGTTTAAACTGAACTTCAGAGGCTCAACCGGAGACTGGTGACAGAGAGAGGTTAAGGTTCACAAGAGAGATTCAAATTCTGTAAGGTTTGCGAGTGAACGACCTCAAGATAAGAGACGACCTCACTTGAAGCTGTGGGGTTTTGTTGATAGAAGCAGACAGACATGGAACCATAAACTCCAGGACTGACAGGGCTTCAGGAGCTAAAGCCCCTTTCACATTGGCGTATTCGTAGAGCTGCTCATTGTGGCGTATCGTCTACGCCGAGTTGAGCAGCTGTCCGCCCACTTTTAGCAGCTCAACGTCGAGTTTTTGGTCCCTGCACAGCAGTATGTTGAGGGCTACACGCGTAGAAATTTAACATGTTTAATTTTCTTCAGCGTAGAGCGCTGGAAACAGTTTTAAGTAGGTCGGCGCAGCACAGCATTACCGCATGCAAGTCTGTGCAACATGGCGCTCCTGTACACAACCAAAAACTGAGTGCGTGAATCCAGAGGAATCAGCTGAGAACATGAGAACATAATCACACAGCCCACAGCGCCTGCGTGTGATCAGAACAGGGAAGTCAGAATTCCAGAAACAGCAGGTCGGTCGCTCTCTCTCTCGCGCCCTCTCCCTCACTCCCTCACACTCTCTCTCTCTCTCTCTCTCTCTCTCTCTCTCTCTCTCTCTCTCTCTCCCTCTCTCTCTCTCTCTGTGTGTGTCTGATCAAACCTGTGACTTTAAAATAAAAGCGCACTCGCTGCATGTCTGTGCACTCATCAAATGCCCTGATCGATCAGGTCTGATCAAACCTGAAAAGAGCTGTGACTCTTTAAATTAAAAGCCTCGTCGCTGCATGTCGGTGCGATCATCACACAACCTGATCGATCAGGTCTGATCACATCACTGGACCTGATCAGAGCAACCGGAGGTTTAAAAGTTTAACGAGTCACAGCACTTCATTCACCGCAGCTTTTACCACAGCCAGACTCAGCAGCATCTGTACACAATGAAAATGATCCACCAAGACAAAAAATAATAATAATAATAAAAAAATAATAATAATATTAATAATGTTAAATGACTGTTTCTGATGTGCACCACACCGTGCAATAGAGAATAGAGCGCACGTCCACAGAGGCAGAAAATATCAGCTTTGGCTACATACGTGGCAGTATTGAAACTGTAAAACCTCAAGATACAGTCCACTGTTTTCCAAGTGCAGTGATGTGTTCTGCACAGCCGGCAGGAGTGAACTGGTTTTAAATAGCTGCAAGGTACACGCGACTGTGTGCACACATTAAAAAGCGAACACATGCAGCTGCATCAGATCTACGAACACGGAAAAAGGCTGAGTATGCACGCATTTCGGGCGTATTTAAATGAAAGACAGTGCTGCAATACGCAGCTCTATGAATACGCCCGTGTGAAAGGGGCTTAAGGAAAAGATGGCAGTCAGGGGCAGCCAGATGTCAGATAGCAGAGATGTGGACAAGATTACTAAGCCTGAGGCAGACACATACAGATGAGGTCAAATGTATTAGCCCCCTATGAAAGTGCTTTTTTAACAAAGGAAAGATTTTTTCAACACAGCATTTCTAAACATCCTAGTTTTATTTTGGATGCTTACATTATTTTACCTTGCACACAGAAACAAATAATAATAATTTTATAATAATAATAATAATAATAATTTTGTCCTCATCTGTAGTTCCGAGGCAGGCAGAGAACAGACAACAGGAAGGAAGACATGGTAAACAAACACTGGGTGACTTGACTTAAGATGACACAAGAGAATCTGGCACTAGAGGGTAATCAGGACCTTTCGTTAATAAATAGACATAGTACTCTCATCTTATTACCACTTGCTGGCATTGCAGCAGTCAGGTTGTTTTCTGTTACAGCCAGACTTTTCAGATTTGCAGTTTACAGGCTGAAGTACCTGCTGGGATTTTTCTGCATGCTAGTTCAGGGGATTTTAAGTGTCAGTAAATCTCTCAAATACCGGCGTTCTAATGGTTTCTGCCATGTATAAGCCAATGGCAGCAATTAACATGTTTCATCATTGTGTCTACAGCACTCAGTTAACTTGGGTTAACAGTATCAACAGTGCTCTGCATTGCCTGAAGATCTTGGGCATGACATCTCAAAACATTTGTCCGCATTTAAATTTCTATATGTGAGAGACTGTGATGAGGTAGCAAGACCACCTTGTGTCTTGTGGTACTCAGTGTTGACACAGTGTACAGCCCCTATCACACCAGGGCCAATGTAGAGTTGCGTATTGCTGCGTACTGACTACGCCGAGTTAAGCGGCTCTACGCCCCGCTGAGTTTTTGCTCCCCTACGCAGCAGTATGCTGAGAGCTACGCAAGGTGGATGCAAAAAATTAAACATGTTTAATTTCTTTCGGTGTAGAGCACTGGACGCAGAAAGTACCCATTTTTATGCAAGTCTACACAACACACCGCAACTGTATGTAAATCTACACAGCACTGCGCTACTGTACAGCAAGCCTTCGCAATTCTACATGCAATTCTACACGCCAGGGTGAAAAATCCTTTCAACAGTACAAACCTGGATTGATAGACTTTATTCATCCTGCTGGACTTAGCTGGCAGTGAAGCTTCAAAACCACGGAAGAAGAGGCGAGCCAAGCTTCCATGTTCAGAGGACATGTCCACGTCCAGGTTAACTCTTCACGGACAGATGGCTAGCAAGAGGACATGTCCACTGTTCACTCCTCATGGACGGATGACGCGCGCGACCACCAGATGCATCTCTGCTTTGCTCTCACTTCCTCCAGTTCTCTTAAGATTGTGACAAGTTAAATAAAAAGTCCATTAACTCCTGGAAATACTGTCTTCTGACTTTTTCCAATGTATCAAATTCATCCCTGTGTCAGTCTGTAGCATCATGGAGCCAACTTCTCCCTCTGCATGCAAGGTTTCTTTCTCTCTCTCTCTCTCTTTTCTCTCTCTCTCTCTCTCTCTCTCTCTCTCTCTCTCTCTCTCTCTCTCTCTCTCTCTCTCTCTCTCCCTGCATGCAACAACGCAGCCGTGACGAGACAGCAGCTTCTCTCCCGCTGTACATCTGGAAACATGAGTGCTGTTCAAGTACCATTTTTAGAATGGAGCACAAAAAAAAAAAGTGGACAGAAAAAGAGGCAGAAAAATAGCGGCAAGGGCTGCATACATGGCAGTAATCAACTGAAAGCAAGACTAGGAACGCAACCACACACAATCGCATATGTACGTAACAGCGTACACGGGGAATACGCCAAAACTGCACAATTTTTCAGCGTACTCCATACGCATCACAACGCAACTGTATGCAAGCCCGGTGTACAAGGGGCTTAAGAATTTTTTTTACTTTCTAGCAACTTGACCTTATTATTAGATCATTGTTGTTCCTCGCCCAGTTTCATTCCTACTATAAAGGTGTTTCTCTTTCAATTAAAGATTGTGTTACAACCCACTTGATCACTGATAAATACAAACGTTTTTTTTTAAAGCAGTCCCCCTGTCTTCATCTGTCTGTTCTCTGTGCAGGTATGGAAATAACACTAAACTGTACAAAGTTAGAGTCGGTGACTATCACTCACTGGTCCCTGAGGAAAATGAAGAAGAGTATGGTGTCGAACGCATTGTCCTACATCCAAATTACCGCTCCCATAGTAATGATTATGACTTGGCCTTGGTCGGTCTGGCACCGAGAGCAGTGGGTCAGATGCCAGGAGAGTGTGTGTATTTCAACCGACATGTCCTTCCTGCCTGTCTTCCGCTGAGAAAAGAGAGGGTGCTCAAACAAGCTAACAACTGTCACATCACTGGTTGGGGTGACACAGGTGAGTGTGTGTGTATGTGTGTGTGGGTGTGTGGTTGGGTGGGTGTGTATGTGTTTGAAACAGTATGGTGACCCTAGGACTCGAAGACCTTGAAATTTGAAAAGACACTGGAATAAATTTGAGAAGCCATCGTGACACTGCTACTTGTTTATAAAATAAAATAAAAAATAAATTCAAGACTAAATTTAAGTAACATGGCAGCACGGTGGATTAGTGGTTAGCACTGTTGCCTCACAGCAAGAAGATCATGGGTTCAATTCTCACCTGTGGTCTTTCTGTGTGGAGTTTGCATGTTCTCCCCGTTTGCATGGGTTTCCTCCATTGGAAACTTTAGAATTTTCCAGGTCTCCCTTGCAAAAGAGATCTCAATCACAGTGGGACTAACCTGGTTAAATAAAGCTTCAATGAAATTAAACATTTGTATTTCAAAGGAGAGAGGTCTGATCTGGGAAAATGAGCTGGTCCATTGAACCACTGTGTTCACCACACAATGAAACCATCTTCGGTCCTGGATGGCAGCAATCAAGTAGACAACCAGTCCATCTGGGCATATCTCACCCATATTGGCCTCTCTTCATTGGCTTCCTGTTAATTCTAGAATAGAATTTAAAATTCTTCTTCTTACTTATAAGGTTTTGAATAATCAGGTCCCATCTTATCTTAGGGACCTCGTAGTACCATATCACCCCAATAGAGCGCTTCGCTCTCAGACTGCAGGCTTACTTGTAGTTCCTAGGGTTTGTAAGAGTAGAATGGGAGGCAGAGCCTTCAGCTTTCAGGCTCCTCTCCTGTGGAACCAGCTCCCAATTCAGATCAGGGAGACAGACACCCTCTCTACTTTTAAGATTAGGCTTAAAACTTTCCTTTTTGCTAAAGCTTATAGTTAGGGCTGGATCAGGTGACCCTGAACCATCCCTTAGTTATGCTGCTATAGATGTAGACTGCTGGGGGGTTCCCATGATGCACTGTTTCTTTCTCTTTTTGCTCTGTATGCACCACTCTGCATTTAATCATTAGTGTTCGATCTCTGCTCCCCTCCACAGCATGTCTTTTTCCTGGTTCTCTCCCTCAGCCCCAACCAGTCCCAGCAGAAGACTGCCCCTCCCTGAGCCTGGTTCTGCTGGAGGTTTCTTCCTGTTAAAAGGGAGTTTTTCCTTCCCACTGTAGCCAAGTGCTTGCTCACAGGGGGTCGTTTTGACCGTTGGGGTTTTACATAATTATTGTATGGCCTTGCCTTACAATATAAAGCGCCTTGGGGCAACTGTTTGTTGTGATTTGGCGCTATATAAAAAAATTGATTGATTGATTGATTGATCTCCACTTCTTGAAAGTAGCCATTTATCTGCCACAGCCAGGTGAAAGTGGGTCCCTTTGTGGGCTTTCTGCACCTGCTGGAGTCCTCAACCCTGAGGCACCTGCCTGTTGGATGATGCCCAGATAAATATACCACACGTCCAGTATGTTGTTGCTGGTGTTCTGTTATCATGCAAGTGACGCTCCTCATCTGAATCTTCCTAAGCAACTGTTTGTTTGACACAAAGTCATCCCAGCAGTACTCAATAACCCTCTGAAGAGATGTAGTATCAAAGACATCCAGTTATTCATTTAGGTCACTATTTAGAATCTAAGTCTCCCAACTGTACAGGAAGATGGGAAGCACCGGGGTTCTAAAGACTTGGTCGTTTGTTCTCTTGCAAATGTATTGGCAATGACAATCACCTCTTTCCAGTGACCTAATCACTCTATAAGCACTTTCCAGGGAGACCCAGAGACATGAACATCACTGCCAAGACAAGTGAATGTCTCTCCAAAGTTCAACACTTTCATCGCATACAGATACACTTCTGTTGGCTGAGTCTAGGAAGTGACTGAAAGCCTGGATCTTACTTTTGATCCAGCACATTCACAAACCCAGACAGTCCAATTCCTCACTCAGTAGCTGATAGAAAAAAAAAAAAAAAAATCTGCCACATAAGTACACACATCAATACTTAGAAAAAACCCCACACATGATATCAAAAACACTAGTTAGATAAAAGCAGTCAATGCATTAAATATTTTCATAACCTACATACATTTGTGGAAATATCAGGCTTGGCCTAGGGCACATTCCATTATTTCAAAAGTGGGTCTGGATGAAAGGAAATTCATTCATTTTCTGTACCCACTTATTCCATTTAAGGGTTGCAGGGGGCCAGACAGTCCAGACGGAAAAACACATTCACACTTAGGGTAAATTTAAAGTTTCTACTTCACCTCACCTTCATTTTTTTTGGAATTGGGACGAAACCAGAGGGAACCCATGCAAACACAAGGAGAATGCCACACCAAAAGGACCAGTTGGGAAGCGATCCCAGAACCACTTCCTTTGATGCAACAGCACTAACCACCAAGCCAGCCCCATGAGAGGAAATGTTGCAGTATTTTTGGGAAACCTATGTTACTTTGTCCTTGGTTGATGCAGTTTCATGACCGCGCAAGGACCGCTGGACTGATCCCGTCCCTGCGTTACGGGGGTTTTCATGGAAAAGTGCGGAAGAAGAAAGGCCCATTGATGCTGGTGCTTATCTCTGGATTCTGTATAATGAGGCAGATGACAATCTACAACTCTCTCTAGATGGGATGCCTGTTAAGAAGAAGAAGGACCCATTATACTACCTACATACAATGAAATTTCTCCTCTGCATTTAACCCATCCTAATTACAGTTAGACACAATCCAACCACTAGGATCAGTGAGCAGTCACAGTCTGGTGCCTGGGGACCAACTCCAGATGTAGAGAAACTGCCTTGGACTAGGACAGAGAAAGGAGCAGACCCTAAATAAGCATGGTTTTGATTGAGGAAAGCCACACAGACACAGGGGGAAGTTGAAGGAAGTGTTTCTTATGTGGTGCAGACCTGAAAGTGGCTGGTTGAATTTCATTTTGCATTTATGGTCATGAACAAACACAGAATCCTCATCATCATGTTGCCACCACCTGTTAATTACCCTAATTATTCTTGCAAAACATTCCAACCCAATGTGCACCAGCCACACAATTTAGTGCCTGTTATGTGCGATCATAGTAAATCAGGCTCTAAGTCGCTTGTCCAAGGACAAAGACAGGTAGCGTGGGAACTGAACAGTTCAAATCCCTTAATCACTGATCTGCCTGCTCTGTGCTAGTCTCCTAAATAATCCAAACCACATCGTGTCACTCTGGAAGAAATGTTTCCATCATACTGTTCCATTCCAAACTGCGTACACGATGAGCCAGTATGAGGCTCTCCATTGTCTCGCTTGTCTTTTTATTGAACAATTGGAATTCCAACAAACAGCTGAACATGCACATCTGTAAACAGTCAGTTCCCACCAAGTGTACCACTGACAGATTCTATCCGGAACATCAAAAAGTGCTTCATATCCCACACATTTGAGTAAAAATTTATTTGTGTTTGATTCATACACGCTCACAGAGAACACACATCGTTATTAAAAGGCAGCAGAAGAGTTTTGGGGCTGGTCTCACTTAAACCTCTGCAGCTCCCTCCACTTTTACGCCTGGCCTTTGACCTGTAATATTTACAGATGTCTTTGAACGTTGCATATAAGTCATTCTAAACTTGAACTTTTCTGTTTCTCCAGGCCGGTCATACTCCAAGACCCTCCAGCAGGCCCCCCTCGCTCTGCTGCCACGCCGTCACTGCCAGCAGCATTACCACAGGGCTTTCACCAGCCGCATGCTCTGTGCCGGCAGCATCCATCCCAACAGGCGCGTGGACAGTTGCCGGGGTGACAGTGGTGGTCCGTTGGTGTGTGAGCGACCAGGGGGGGGTTGGGTGGTTTATGGGGTCACGTCCTGGGGTCATGCCTGTAGGACACAACAGTCTCCAGGTGTGTACACCAAAGTCTCTGCTTTCATCTCGTGGATACACAAAATAATCGGTTCACAGGACAGAAAAGAGAAAAAGCCATATGAGTGGACTGACAGACTTTAACAGACTGCCTAACAGAAGATGGCTTCATTAATCAGGTGACTGCTATACACCAGTCCTGAGTAACCTGACCTGAGTACCTGGTTAAGTAAACTGTAATGTGACTTCAGTTTCATAAGACAACGCACTGCTGGGCTTTTTCTCCTGGGATCTGCTTTGAGGGGAGGAAAGCATGTCTCGTCTCTCACTGGAGTCATCAGCACTTACGTTAATGACTTAATACTTCATTGAACAATAAGGTTTGGGATGCGTCATCTCAATCAGCAGCTGTAATGTACCTTTTTGTGTGATAAAGATATGTGTTTTAATAGAAAGAATGAAATCATATGTATGCTTTTTCAAGCAGCTGTTGTAAATGGATTGCCAAACATGTCAATGCAATTGCTGAAAAGGGACCACGGTATTAAAAATAAAGTGGCTATCTGTATGTAGGGATATTAATAATGTGGATAGAAAAGTAAAGGTGCACATCGTCACAGTCATGTGACCTAGACTGACCAGTCAGAAATACTACTTATGGGCAGAATTTTGTATTATCAATGCAGTTATGTACAGATAGCCACTGCCATTAAAAAAGTATGAATGCATGCACTCATGCAAACAGGGATGGCATGATTTGAAGAACCCTTGATGTACTTACAGCATGATGTAGTCATATTTACAGACATTTGCTCAAATGAAATGTTCTCAGCCAATGTATCAATTCAACACTTTCATGTCTGCCTGAATTTTGCACGAGATGAAGTAAAAGATATACTATTTATTCTATACACACAAAAGGCTTATTTCTCTCTGATTTTGTTCACAAATTTGTTGGCAAGCAAGTGATCTTTGCCAGTATAATCCATCCACCTGGCTGGTTGTGAAACAGTGATTCTTTCACTGATGTGTCTTGGATTACAATAAAAGACCACAATAAAATGAGCTGTTGGAAAATAAATAAATGAATAAATAAATAAAAATTGGTGAATAAGCCACATGTGTCAGTCCAGGGCTGGGATGGAGGCACTGAAGGTTTATAGTAGTGAAATCAACATTCCTTTCACAGGCAACGGCTCTGGAGCCCAGTCATACAGTGTTCTGATTTTCAAGGAGAAAGGCGTGCTTTTGGCAGGCATTTTGCTGGTCAGTGGAAAAAGGGAATTAATCAATTCAATTCAATCAATCAATTTTTTTATATAGCGCCAAATCACAACAAACAGTTGCCCCAAGGCGCTTTATATTGTAAGGCAAGGCCATACAATAATTATGTAAAACCCCAACGGTCAAAACGACCCCCTGTGAGCAAGCACTTGGCTACAGTGGGAAGGAAAAACTCCCTTTTAACAGGAAGAAACCTCCAGCAGAACCAGGCTCAGGGAGGGGCAGTCTTCTGCTGGGACTGGTTGGGGCTGAGGGAGAGAACCAGGAAAAAGACATGCTGTGGAGGGGAGCAGAGATCGATCACTAATGATTAAATGCAGAGTGGTGCATACAGAGCAAAAAGAGAAAGAAACAGTGCATCATGGGAACCCCCCAGCAGTCTACGTCTATAGCAGCATAACTAAGGGATGGTTCAGGGTCACCTGATCCAGCCCTAACTATAAGCTTTAGCAAAAAGGAAAGTTTTAAGCCTAATCTTAAAAGTAGAGAGGGTGTCTGTCTCCCTGATCTGAATTGGGAGCTGGTTCCACAGGAGAGGAGCCTGAAAGCTGAAGGCTCTGCCTCCCATTCTACTCTTACAAACCCTAGGAACTACAAGTAAGCCTGCAGTCTGAGAGCGAAGCGCTCTATTGGGGTGATATGGTACTACGAGGTCCCTAATATAAGATGGGACCTGATTATTCAAAACCTTATAAGTAAGAAGAAGAATTTTAAATTCTATTCTAGAATTAACAGGAAGCCAATGAAGAGAGGCCAATATGGGTGAGATATGCTCTCTCCTTCTAGTCCCCGTCAGTACTCTAGCTGCAGCATTTTGAATTAACTGAAGGCTTTTTAGGGAACTTTTAGGACAACCTGATAATAATGAATTACAATAGTCCAGCCTAGAGGAAATAAATGCATGAATTAGTTTTTCAGCATCACTCTGAGACAAGACCTTTCTGATTTTAGAGATATTGCGTAAATGCAGAAAAGCAGTCCTACATATTTGTTTAATATGCGCTTTGAATGACATATCCTGATCAAAAATGACTCCAAGATTTCTCACAGTATTACTAGAGGTCAGGGTAATGCCATCCAGAGTAAGGATCTGGTTAGACACCATGTTTCTAAGATTTGTGGGGCCAAGTACAATAACTTCAGTTTTATCTGAGTTTAAAAGCAGGAAATTAGAGGTCATCCATGTCTTTATGTCTGTAAGACAATCCTGCAGTTTAGCTAATTGGTGTGTGTCCTCTGGCTTCATGGATAGATAAAGCTGGGTATCATCTGCGTAACAATGAAAATTTAAGCAATATCATCTAATAATACTGCCTAAGGGAAGCATGTATAAAGTGAATAAAATTGGTCCTAGCACAGAACCTTGTGGAACTCCATAATTAACTTTAGTCTGTGAAGAAGATTCCACATTTACATGAACAAATTGTAATCTATTAGACAAATATGATTCAAACCACCGCAGCGCAGTGCCTTTAATACCTATGGCATGCTCTAATCTCTGTAATAAAATTTTATGGTCAACAGTATCAAAAGCAGCACTGAGGTCTAACAGAACAAGCACAGAGATGAGTCCACTGTCCGAGGCCATAAGATCACTTGTAACCTTCACTAATGCTGTTTCTGTACTATGATGAATTCTAAAACCTGACTGAAACTCTTCAAATAGACCATTCCTCTGCAGATGATCAGTTAGCTGTTTTACAACTACCCTTTCAAGAATTTTTGAGAGAAAAGGAAGGTTGGAGATTGGCCTATAATTAGCTAAGATAGCTGGGTCAAGTGATGGCTTTTTAAGTAATGGTTTAATTACTGCCACCTTAAAAGCCTGTGGTACATAGCCAACTAACAAAGATAGATTGATCATATTTAGATCGAAGCATATAAATAACGGTAGGGCTTCCTGAGCAGCCTGGTAGGAATGGGGTCTAATAAACATGTTGATGGTTTGGATGAAGTAACTAATGAAAATAACTCAGACAGAACAATCGGAGAGAAAGAGTCTAACCAAATACCGGCATCACTGAAAGCAGCCAAAGATAACGATACGTCTTTGGGATGGTTATGAGTAATTTTTTCTCTAATAGTTAAAATTTTGTTAGCAAAGAAAGTCATGAAGTCATTACTAGTTAAAGTTAATGGAATACTCAGCTCAATAGAGCTCTGACTCTTTGTCAGCCTGGCTACAGTGCTGAAAAGAAACCTGGGGTTGTTCTTATTTTCTTCAATTAGTGATGAGTAGAAAGATGTCCTAGCTTTACGGAGGGCTTTTTATAGAGCAACAGACTCTTTTTCCAGGCTAAGTGAAGATCTTCTAAATTAGTGAGACGCCATTTCCCTCTCCAACTTACGGGTTATCTGCTTTAAGCTACGAGTTTGTGAGTTATACCACGGAGTCAGACACTTCTGATTTAAAGCTCTCTTTTTCAGAGGAGCTACAGCATCCAAAGTTGTCTTCAATGAGGATGTAAAACTATTGACGAGATACTCTATCTCACTTACAGAGTTTAGGTAGCTACTCTGCACTGTGTTGGTATATGGCATTAGAGAACATAAAGAAGGAATCATATCCTTAAACCTAGTTACAGCGCTTTCTGAAAGACTTCTAGTGTAATGAAACTTATTCCCCACTGCTGGGTAGTCCATCAGAGTAAATGTAAATGTTATTAAGAAATGATCAGACAGAAGGGAGTTTTCAGGGAATACTGTTAAGTCTTCTATTTCCATACCATAGTCAGAACAAGATCTAAGATATGATTAAAGTGGTGGGTGGACTCATTTACTTTTGAGCAAAGCCAATAGAGTCTAATGATAGATTAAATGCAGTGTTTGAGGCTGTCATTCTCAGCATCTGTGTGGATGTTAAAATCGCCCACTATAATTATCTTATCTGAGCTAAGCACTAAGTCAGACAAAAGGTCTGAAAATTCACAGAGAAACTCACAGTAACGACCAGGTGGACGATAGATAATAACAAATAAACTGGTTTTTGGGACTTCCAATTTGGATGGACAAGACTAAGAGACAAGCTTTCAAATGAATTAAAGCTCTGTCTGGGTTTTTGATTAATTAATAAGCTGGAATGGAAGATTGCTGCTAATCCTCCGCCCCGGCCCGTGCTACGAGCATTCTGACAGTTAGTGTGACTCGGGGGTGTTGACTCATTTAAACTAACATATTAATCCTGCTGTAACCAGGTTTCTGTTAGGCAGAATAAATCAATATGTTGATCAATTATTATATCATTTACCAACAGGGACTTAGAAGAGAGAGACCTAATGTTTAATAGACCACATTTAACTGTTTTAGTCTGTGGTGCAGTTGAAGGTGCTATATTATTTTTTCTTTTTGAATTTTTATGCTTAAATAGATTTTTGCTGGTTATTGGTAGTCTGGGAGCAGGCACCGTCTCTACAGGGATGGGGTAATGAGGGGATGGCAGGGGGGAGAGAAGCTGCAGAGAGGTGTGTAAGACTACAACTCTGCTTCCTGGTCCCAACCCTGGATAGTCACGGTTTGGAGGATTTAAGAAAATTGGCCAGATTTCTAGAAATGAGAGCTGCTCCATCCAAAGTGGGATGGATGCCGTCTCTCCTAACAAGACCAGGCTTTCCCCAGAAGCTTTGCCAATTATCTATGAAGCCCACCCTCATTTTTGGGACACCACTCAGACAGCCAGCAATTCAAGGAGAACATGCGGCTAAACATGTCACTCCCGGTCCGATTGGGGAGGGGCCCAGAGAAAACTACAGAGTCCGACATTGTTTTTGCAAAGTTACACACCGATTTAATGTTAATTTTAGTGACCTCCGATTGGCGTAACCGGGTGTCATTACTGCCGACGTGAATTACAGTCTTACCAAATTTACGCTTAGCCTTAGCCAGCAGTTTCAAATTTCCTTCAATGTCGCCTGCTCTGGCCCCCGGAAGACAATTGACTATGGTTGCTGGTGTCGCTAACTTCACATTTCTCAAAACAGAGTCGCCAATAACCAGAGTTTGATCCTCGGCGGGTGTGTCGGTCGAGTGGGGAAAAATGGTTAGAGATGTGACGGGTTGGCGGTGTACACGGGGCTTCTGTTTAGGGCTACGCTTCCTCCTCACAGTCACCCAGTCAGCCTGCTTTCCCGGCTGCTCGGGTTCTGCCAGGGGGGAACTAACGACGGCTAAGCTACCTTGGTCCGCACCGACTACAGGGGCCTGGCTAGCTGTAGAATTTTCCACGGTGCGGAGCCGAGTCTCCAATTCGCCCAGCCTGGCCTCCAAAGCTACGAATAGGCTACACTTATTACAAGTACCGTTACTGCTAAAGGAGGCCGAGGAATAACTAAACATTTCACACCCAGAGCAGAAAAGTGCAGGAGAGACAGGAGAAGCCGCCATGCTAAATCGGCTAAGAGCTAGTAGCTATGCTAAGCTAGCAGATTCCTAAAAACACGCAAAGTGAATAATGTGTAAATAATTTAGAGGTGATTCAGCAGAAGGAGTGCTTTAGTTAAGGCACGTAAAGATTACACTGGGAAACAAATCGTAATCTAGATAACTAGATCAATCTAACTGCGCAGATTAAACAGCTAACAGATACAGAAAAACACCGCTGTGCTCCGGAACAGGAAGTGATACAATACCGCAGTGATATATATATATATGTGTACTGAGACAATAACTCAACGCCATGAGTTCTTTCATTAAGCTGCGTTCACATGCATACAAATACAGAAACAAAAATGTTTAAATATATTTATATATACTTGCAGTTGTTATTTAATACAATATGTACATGGTGGTCACAGGCGGCATTTTAATTTTAACAGTGTGGTTGGGGGTGATGGGGGTGGTACTTTTTACCCTGACTGAGGTAAGAGTCATTTCTACTTGTAATAAAATGTTAGTAAAAATCATATATATGTTGTTGTCATTAAAAGACTAGCAATAATATTACAGTGGAAAAAGCAGCAAGATAAATAACCACAATGGCAAGGCATACTTCAGATTTATATTTTAATACATAAGGATTTTTTATCCAGGCATGTATGGGTTCATTAGAGCTTTTAGTCAGCTTGAATACAACTTACAAGGCTTCATTCATAAAAAGCCATCAAGAATTATGATGACAGGAAAAAAAATATCACATTAAATGAACAGAATGGCATATTTTTCCCCAAATTTCCACACTTTATATAAAACATTTTTTTTTTCTACCCAGGCATGTTTGGGTTCATTGGAGAGAGCAATTAAAGGGCTTTAAAACAAGCCTACTTTTATTAAAATCTGTTAACAAATAGCGACAAGAGAGCGAGAAAAGCAGCACAGTTTGTCATAATTTCTGCAATTTTCTGCATTTTACGTAAAGGTTTTTTCACCCACACATGCATAGGTTCATTGGAAAGAGCTTTCAAAGGGCTTTAAAACGAGCCTACATTTACTAAAAAATGTTAAGAAATAGCAACGCTTGTGCGAAAAAAAAAAAAGCGGTCACTTTATTATTTATGATCTGCACATCTCCACCCTTGGTAATGGCGCCGCCCTGTGTTTAGCGATGCTAACAGATTGAGGTCCAGGTCTATATTTCCATGAATGCAGAAATATATTTGTTCACTTTAGAGTGACATATGTTGTATCCAGGCAGATCTTTTTGAAGGATGTCCCTGCATCTTCCAGCATGACAACACAAAACCACATTCCGCCTGTCTTCAAAGTGAAGTAGCTCTGTGGGCAACCTCTCCAGTCAGGGTCTGTGTCTAACTGAGAACGTGTGGTACATTATGAAGTGTAAAAAAAAAGTGGCATAGACCCCAGACAATATCACAGCTGATGATCCACATAACGGCTAAATGTGGGAACATTCCTCTTTCTAAAGTTGCCTTGACACTTGCATAAATTAATTTGATCCGCACACTGTCATGCAATCTGCCATGCCAGAGATTAAATTTCTTGTAAACTGTGCACGGCTTTGTGCAAGTGCGCAAAGAAAATTCTGAAATGTTCAAAACCTCTAATTTTGTGAACGACACATGAACATTGCGCAAACAATTAAAAAACACTCTGGGTCACTGCGACTCATTCCGTTGGCGCACCGCATCACAGCGCAGCTCATCTGAACGATTTTGCCGAGGTGTTAAATCTATAATAAACCTAATTTTACAGATACTCATAAGAAGAATTGAAAATGCAACTGCTTTTACCAAGCCATTACAATATAAACATTACAAATAATTACCTTTTAGATGATTCCAAATACTTTCTCCACGTCATGAAGTGCACAACAACAGCTGCAGCTGTAGAAAATTCCTTTCTGATTCCAGAGTGATTAGATGTGGTTTCATCAGCCAGGTCTGAGAGCAAATGATTAATCTGCTACAAAGCAATTCTTTTAAATAATGCAATGTGCAGCGACACAAACAGCGGCATCCAGTGGAACACAGCAGGTCGCATTGGCACAGCGAATTGTGCAGCGGTGTGGTGGTTAAATGCATGCAAGTGTCAAGGTCCCTTAACACTGTAAAAAGTGCCCAAACACTTTAAGTGTTACTGAAAGAAAAGTTGATGTAATACAGTGATAAACACATGACTGTGCCAAATATCTTGAAACATGTTGTTTTAACTTGAGTGTATATTTTCATTAAATAAATAAAATAATAATAAAAAAGATTTGTTGAGGTATTTTCAAATTCACCTTTAGTTAAGCATTTATTTACAGCTTTTTTAAATATATATATTTTTTTACTTTTATTTTTATATTATTATTTTATTTTTATTTATTTTATAGCTTTTTTATTTACAGCTTTTTCACAACTGTGTCAGCTTTTGTGTTCTTTGGCATAGTGAGGATTGATGGTTTATTACACATAGGTATGTGCTTGCAGAGTGCACTTTGAGTTTAAAGTTGTCATGGTTGTAACAAAACTCAGCTTTCACAGCAGCACCTGGTGTATTTGAAACTGCATTCTGTGGTTATTGAGTTCTGTTTCTCTGTGTTTTTTAAGAGCTGACGTAACGTGAATTTCTCCACTGTGAGATCAATAAAGTCTTATCTTAGTAGATATGGTACTTTAATATTTGCTTGTAGACAATGATTTTGTAAAGAAAAAAGTTTCTTGTTTTTAGCATTTTTTTTTCATAAATTCTCACAAATTCTGTTTATGTACAGAAACTGTTTCTGTTGTACATGACATTTTTTAACCTCTCGTCTGTGTATCACTTTAATGGGACTCACAGCTGGCTCATGGATTTAAGAATTTTGTTAATACTGCAGGAACAGTTTCTTTCCCACACAACTGAACCAGCAGTTGTTTGTTTCTAAGTGCAAATGGACAAAGTGAGTGGGACAATGTCAGACGATGTGTCCACACATACGGTCACACAGAAGTCCTGGTATGTCACACAGTGCCTACAAGAATGGCAGACATTTTCTCAGTAATCTTCATTTGTAAGGCAAACAGCAGATGTTGACTTGAACCCCCCCCCCCCACACACACACACACTTTTTTCTACTAGCTGTTAATGTGAAGTAGCAAACGTTTTGTCATCTTTACACATTTCAACATTATGTGCATATGTTTTTGTGTTCTTTGTGGAATAAAAAAATTTAAGGTTATTTTAAGCATTTTGATCCTGGAAGAAGGTGCTTTGCCCTCTTCAGGTCGGTGGAGTGTCCTTGCCTCAAGTGGAGGAGTTTAAGTATCTCGGGGTCTTGTTCACGAGTGAGGGACGGATGGAGCGTGAGATTGATAGACGGATCGGTGCAGCATCTGCAGTGATGCGGTCGCTGTATCGGACCGTCGTGGTGAAGAGAGAGCTGAGTAGGGGGGCAAAGCTCTTGATTTACCGATCAATCTACGTTCCGATCCTCACCTATGGTCATGAGATTTGGCTCATGACCAAAAGAACGAGATCGCGAGTACAAGCGGCCGAGATGAGTTTCCTCCGCAGGGTGGCTGGGCGTTCCCTTAGAGATAGGGTGAGGAGCTCGGTCACTCGGGACGAGCTCAGAGTCGAGCTGCTGCTCCTCCACGTCGAAAGGAGACAGTTGAGGTGGCTCGGGCATCTTTTCCGGATGCCCCCTGGACGCCTCGCTGGAGAGGTGTCCCGGGCACATCCCATTGGGAGAGGCCCGGGGAAGACCCAGGACACGCTGGAGGGACTACATCTTTCGGCTGGCTTGGGAACGCCTTGGGGTTCCCCCGGAGGAGCTGGGGGAGGTGTGTGTGGATCGGGAGGTCTGGGTGGCTTTGCTTGAGCTGTTGCCCCCGCAACCCGACTTCGGATAAAGCGGAAGAAAATGGATGGATGGATGGATGGATATTGTGTTGACACTTCACATATGTCCAGTATATGTGAGTTTATGAATAAAAAAACAGCAATGGCAGCCCTTTGTGGTCACTGGGAACCCTGCGATTAGCTACAAGCCTCCATAAATCTGATGCAAACACAAGGCCTACAACCTGCCTGAACAAGCACAGACGTGTCCCACTCTACCAACATTCCCATTTAAACTAATTTATTTATTTATTTATTAGGTATACCTGCTCAGTGCATTTAAGCATCTAGACTTGGTGAAGACAACTTGCTGATGTTCAAACCGAGCACCAGAATGGAAAAGAAAGAGGATTTAAGTGACTTTGGATGTGGCATGGTTGTGACGGGGTGGTCCGAGTATTTCAGAAACTGCTGATCGAATTTGCATGCACAACCATCTCCAGGGTTTACACAGAATGATCCGAAAAGAGAAGATATCCAGTGAGCGGCAGTTGTGTGGAAGAAGTATGCATTGTTGGTGTCAGAGGTCAGAGGAGAATGGGCAGACTGGTTGAATGGGTGACTGTGTGATGCTAAATATATATATGTCGCGGACATGAATGAGCGAAGCATCTCACCATGTAATTTAGGTCCTTCAGACTTTTTTTAGTAAATGGTTCAGGGGAGCATTAGCATGGCTAAAACCTTTCAGCTTCTGGGGGGCTTTGCTCCCCACCCCAGACCCTCTGCCTTTTTAAACATTTTTCTTTTTTTAGCCTCTCACATGCCTTGCAGCTCCTCACCATCTAACCATGTCATTTAGGCCCTTCAGACATGTTCCCCAAGGCCCCCTGCCTTTTTAAATATTCTTCTTTTTTTGCCTTTCAGCTTCTGTGGGGGGGAGCACCCCACAAGAACCCCCCCCCCATTACAGCCATCTTACCCCCTGCCACTTTAAGCATTTTTTTTAATGTAGATGTAAATTTTTCAGCTAGTTGACTGTAGGGCTGTAGAATATGGTCAAATTATCGTATCTCAATATTGTCATATCATTATGATACATGTTGTTCACTTTAGAGTGACATATGTTGTATCCAGGCAGATCTTTTTGAAGGATGACCCTGCTCATATACTATGATTTCACACAAAGTGCAGCAACAATGAAAATTAAACATTCTTAAAAAAAAACACTAATCATACACTAATCATAAGGTTAGGATACTGTGCCCTCCAAAAGTATTGGAACACTTGGTATTTCACACATTTGAATTTGTTTATCCCATTTCAAATACAAGAAATACAAAAAATATAAAGAATAAAAATTTCTAAAATTATCTTCCTCAAACTCAAACTGAAAGCAAATCTCTAACACCTGATAATACCTGTAAATAATAATCAGTTTTATTGCCAGTTTTCTTCAGACAAGTCAGGGGATGGGAACATGAACATTTCCAAGTTAATGAATATGCCTGGTCTTTTATTTATATCAATTATGAAGAAATACTAAAGTTTCTTCACCAAAACAATTGTAGCTGATCTATCAGGTCTTCTTTTTAAGAAAATCCTCCTCTACACCACTTCATTGGGAAGCTGGATTTTAGATTTTTAATTAATTTATATAAAGTTGTAGACATTTGCTTTCAGTTTGAGTTTAAGGAAGATAACTTTAGATTTATTTATTTATTGATATTTGTAATAGCATAAACAAATTAAAATGTGTAAAATACAAGTGTCCAATACTTTTGAGTACAGCTGAGAAACACCTCGTGGCATGTGTATTTTTAAGTGAAATACATCATCCTGGTGTCAATCAGAGAGCAAAATTAAGAGGCTATTTAAGTCCTTCAGACAGCAAAATTGAGGTCATTTAATCAACAGCTGCCTGCTCATTTAAAATCACTGGAAACACACCCATATATAAGGCAACCCAAATTAAAGGAGAAATGCCACTTTTAACACCCTGGACCTCAGTTCTGGCATAAAATAGGTTTGTTTACTCACCAATATAACTTTGGTGTCATTATTAGTCCATGGTTCAAATGACATGTTCAGTTTAAATCTGAGACATTTTTCTTCTTCTACTAAAGTGGATTAGAACTTTTTGTGGTACACAGCACCAACTACTGGACAGGAGGAAGCTAGCAGTCAATGTGACTGATTTCAAAATGCAGCACTTTTCAACCAGAAGTGTGGTGATGTGACATGTCAAACATCTGTGTCCAATCAGATTTCAGGGGAGTCCAGTGCAACCCTGGCCTCAGCTGTAGCTCCACACATGCCAGGATGTGTTCAACATTTGAGATTTCCTGCTGGCCAGTGGACTGACAATTTGACACTTACTGTTTCAGTGTCAACTTGCCACTGAGTTCCCACGAGATTCCATGGGGCCTCATCTGTCAATCCAGGAAGTGTCTGACATTTGACATTTCCTGTTTCACTGTGGACTCAAAATTTGGCACTTCCTATTTGGGACTCCCTGTACCATAAGCGAGCTTTGCGTCACTGCACGGCACTTCGCTCATATTATATCAATATTGGCCAACATCTCTGAGGAATGTTTCCAACAACTTGTTGAATCTATGCCATGAAGAATTAAGGCAGTTCTGAAGGCAAAAGAGGGTCCAACCCAGTACTAACAAGGTGTACCTAACAAAATGGCTGGCAAGTGTACATAACAGTAACTGTAAATTATTGTGTTAAAAGATGCTAACATAGTCCAAAATAGGAGGTTAACTGGTCACCCATATCAATCAGAATCCAAGAAGCTGAATATGTGCACATGCAGTTTTTATGCAGTTACTGAGGGAAATTTTGCAGACTGTCATCTCTGCAGACCCCTCACACCCTGGACACACACTGTTTAAACTCCCCCCATCTGGTCAACTTTACAGAGCTCTGTATGTCAAAACAACGAGACACAGGAACAGTTTCTTTTCACAGGCCATCACACTGATGAACAATTTAACCTGCCAAAAAACTAATTTATATATATATCATGTACAACTCAATCTGTTTGTTTCTCCTTTGCACACTTTTTTGCACCTTTTTTTTATTGTGAATTATTTAGTGTTTAATGTATATTTATGCTCGTACAGGGAAAGTACAGTTCAAACTGGAGTCAAATGGCTTATTTTCTTGTAGATACTTGGCAAATAAAGGCTCTTCTGATTCTGATTGCACTTACAATTTAAACAAAAATTCAAAATCAGGTATTGGCATGCCCTTCAACTCATAAATTTTCATTACTGAATTGATCTATTAAATGTTAGTGGTTTGGGATGTGCAGACGAGGGATGCAGTTCATATCAGGAGAAGGATGTTGACGATGGAGCCACTTGGATAGAGGAGAACAGGAAGACCAAAGAGGAGAGTTCTGGATGTGGTGAGAGGTTATTCCATGGAGTGGTGTGTAAACCTGACACCAGCCCATGCTCCTGAACATGACTTTATGGAGGGCGTGTAAGTGGTTGGTGCGACAGAAGGAGATGGTGGACAGGGTGAGATGGAGATCTGCTGTGTGGAGACCCCAAACAGGAGCAGCTGAAAGAAGAACACAAAGAAACTTCCAATCACCCTTATTACCCCATTTAAATATAAACCCAAATCAATTCGATCAATCTGAAATATGTTACAAACTTGTACAAAAAAATAATTAAATGGTAAAGATGTTCCTTTCATTTCTGGTCTGAACTGCATTTATGTAAATAAGCTGTTATTTGAAGTCAAAATGTTTGATTTTATGACCATACATCTCTTCATCTGGATCTTTGAGCCATTTATTTTCTAGTCTTTCTAAAGTACAGTAGTTACTCAACAGTTTTTACATCAAAATATCAGTCGTAGAAAATGATTTGTATGCAGATGAGCACAGATAATGATATTTAATCAAAAGTCATCAAAAGGAACAATATGCAGTTCATGGAAATAAGTTGAACTCCGTTATAATGGACCTTGTAACTTTTTAAACACGATTAAACTCCGACTGATTTGGTCTGTTTGCGCCCTCTGGTGGTGGTTGTCAAAAATAACTCCTCTATAGTGTATCTGGCATATATACTTTTTGTTACAACCATTTTTAAGGTGACAAAGGATAGTGCTCGCTTCTAATGTGAACACGTGTAACAAAACAGTACTTTGAGATGTAATTAATTAGCAAAGCCATAAAATGTAGATTTGTCATTCATAAGACAAAAACAATTTCGTTAGTTTTGGACAAAAGTTGCAAAGTATTACACAAAATCCATGTTACAATTGATACTCCTCTTGTTACATATTTTTGTCTTGTTCCTGTTCTTTGCAAATCTGAAATCTGGAAAAAAAAATACTTTTGATAGTCATCCAAGTGTCATTCAGTATTTTTAGTATGGTACAGGTTTATATATTTTATTATTATTGAATAACATCAAAGCAATATAAAAATATTTATTACCTCAGAGTGAAATTATTTGTGTTTGCAAAGTGACAGTATCCTATCAAGTATATTCACTCTTATTATTTCATAGATACAAATAATAATACAATTAAAACAACATGTGAAAATACTGTATTGTTGTAATAAAATCTAAAATCTACACTTGAAAGAAACAAAAAGAGACACTCAGAGAGGGCAACACACGGTCTCGTCATACTTTTGATACCATTCCTGCAAAATTCAGTGCTGCCAAAAAGTTTACCCTTGAGCTTTTTATGCATGAATTTTGTAATTACATCATGTAAAACTATATATATATATATATATATATATATATATATATATATATATATATATATATATATATATATATATATCTTCTTTATGTTAAAGTTTTGAAAATGATGCCTTTTAAATTCACAGTGGAAACTAATTTCTTACTCGTAGCATTAGAGTCCAGTGGAACAGAGAAAGACTTTCTTAGAAAGAACATGAAACTGTTTGCAGTGAGACACATAAGACGCTCAAACCGACAGTAGGTCTGATCTGTTTTCTTGTATGAAAATCCTCCCCTGCTCCACTGTGAAGATCTGAGTGGTGATGCAACAGACAAAAGTTGCACTATGAATAGTTACTTCATTCACAACCACAGTCAAAGTTGCCGTGGATGTCTTGGTGGCTTTCCTCATTTGTCTCCGTGCATGGCTATACAGTATCATACTGCATTCAAATTTGCTGTAAATGAAGTCAGACTTGGGGTGACTTGGATGACTCTGAATTGTTTTAAGAAAAGTGGCTAAAAAGTGACACTTTTTGTGTTTGTGTTGTACTTAAAGGTATGTATACTTATTTACACTTTTTTTACTTTAATGTTTTTATTTAATTCATGTCATGGTGAATTTTAATATGAAAAAGCCAATTTTTTTAAACTTTAATTTTGGGCACACACACATTTACCTCAGTAAACCTCTCATGTCTCACCTCTCGTCTTCTTGTGACATGTAAAGCTGCTCAAACTTCACTTTTCTGCCATCCTAATCGCAGTGCACAAGGGCATTTTTGCACCCAGCTGTAAAGCACAATAACAGATGACATTTTGTCCTTGCAGCGCCTGATTTTATTCTCAGATTGTGTCCCATGTAAACAGCAAATCCCCCCCCCCAGCCTCATGCACATTTGCTGTGTTTTTGTCAACCCAGTCTCACAAGTTCTTTTTGAGCTCGTCATGAAATGAGTCAAATTTCCGTTTTTATTAATCAATCAATCAATCACAACAAACAGCTGCCCCAAGGCGCTTTATATTGTAAGGCAAGGCCATACAATAATTACGTAAAAACCACAACGGTCAAAACGATCCCCTGTGAGCAAGCACTTGGTGACAGTGGGAAGGAAAAACTCCCTTTTAACAGGAAGAAACCTCCAGCAGAACCAGGCTCAGGGAGGGGCAGCTTCTGCTGGGACTGGTTGGGGCTGAGGGAGAGAACCAGGAAAAAGACATGCTGTGGAGGGGAGCAGAGATCAATCACTAATGATTAAATGCAGAGTGGTGCATACAGAGCAAAAAGAGAAAGAAACACTCAGTGCATCATGGGAACCCCCCAGCAGTCTAAGTCTATAGACATATTACCTTCCTGTTACTAACCCTACCCCTTCCCCTAACCCTAACTCCCCCAGACCCCCCTGCATCACTTTTCATTTTGTGCAACTGACACGGAATGTATTCAAATAACTTCATGTTTCTATTACGAAAATTTGGCACTTTTCATGACAAAATCACGAACCAATACATTAATGTATATTTTGTGAGCCTGAATCACGACATGCCGTGAGATATGGTAGGTTTTTGTCTGTGTGCTATAGTCAAGATAAGGGCTAAGATCTTCATAATATAGAACTATTTAGTACATGTCCTACATACTGTACAGAAGATGAACACATGTCCTTCATCAAAGTCTGACTTTATTTTTTTTTTTCCCACATATAAAACATGTATCTCTGTACTGGGGGTGCAGCAATCTTTTCTATTCATTTATTGCTGCTTGTGTGGGTCTGGATCATGATGGCAAGGACACCAAGCTCATCTCACACTTCACCATCCTCAGCCAAGTCCTCCAAATCTTCTGGAAGAGCCCCAGGCCAATCCATCCATCTGGGACATATAAACCCTCCAGCGTGTCCTTGGTTTTCCACAGGGCCTCCTCCCAGTTGGAAGTGCCTGGAAGACCTCTTGAGGGAGATGACCAGAGGGCATCCACATCACATGTCCCCAGGCATTCTTTCAAAATAAAAAAAACACATCTGACATCTGAGTTTTAGAGCAGTTCATCAAAGCACTGTCAAGTATCTTTTATTGGGCTCCTCTCTGTGCTGGCAGACTGTTTGAAATGACATCTTCAGACTGTGAGGTTTTCAGCTTCCATTGTATATGTTTAGCCCGTGCTTGTGTGCGTTCTAACACAATACTTGACCAAACATTTTTGTCTCATGTGGAACTAAGCATTACTGTCTTGTCTGTTAATTAGTGGTGATGTGAATCAAGAAATCAGAAATGATCTTCTACTGTATGTCAGCTTGACTTACCTGAGAAAATGAGCACTGTGATCGTGCAGCAGGTGTGAACGTGGACTTTGCTGACTTGGTGATTGGAGAATTAAAAAATAAATAAATAAAAACACCATACTGCCAGTCATATCAATTTATTTAATTTTGGTTTCTCTGTTTGTGATGGGGACTTTTTTTTTTTGCATTCAAACTGAAGCTAAACATTGGCCACTGGTTTTAAAAAAGGGATGCAATGAGGCCAAGGTTTAACTGAGACACTGACAAAAGAAAAACTGGCTGCAGTTACCATAGCTACGTAAGTACCAAGTCCATTCAGCTCAATTTGGTCAGTTTTATTTCCATAAAGTCGCATATTGTCAGTCCACTGATTATATTGAGTGTTGATGCTGTGCACGAGCTCATCACAAGAGAGAAAACATCACCAGGCCTTGCTTCAGTCTGTCCTTCTCAAACCTGAATGGATGTCTTAAGACTACCAACCTGCTTTACTGTTAAAAAAACAAACAACAACAAACATAATCACAATGAGAACGTATGACAGAAAACAAGCTCTCACTCACCCTGAGTCGATACACTGCCTTTAAAATGTGAACCTTTCATCTGCTTTGTGTCATTGTGAGCAAAGAGAACACAATGTGTGTGTTATTGTCTCATTCACAGAACACAACTTCATATGGAAGCCGCACACAGCTGACCAGCGCTGCTCTGGCATCATAAATTATAGGTAACAACAACAAAGTGATAACCATCAAATTCACTGCAGATCAACAGTTCAACAAACATCTGAACCCATTCAAGCCATCAAAGAACTTTAAAAGCTCCCTCAGCTCCATCACGTGGTTTGTCCTGTTCAGTCTACTTTCAGCAGCACCATCCAAATCTCTTTCTGTCCGTCCTTCCATCCAGTCTGTTTTCAAGCAGTTGAGTTTCATCATGCAAAATTTCTGTTCTCATGGTGCCGTGTGCGCCTGTCAGCGAGGTTCATGGCTCCTCCAGCTGAAAACACAGCGTCCCTCACCACAGCTTCACTGAAAGGCCGCAGCCATCTGACCGGTCCCCTCCTGATCTTTGACATGTGAGCTTTATCCCAGGCTCGTGGATGTAAAGGTTATCTAACCTTCAGAAAGTGGGAAAGATTGAGGGGAAACAAACAGGGAGAGGAAACAGGAATAAATTCATAGGAATTACACACATCTGCCAGGTTCTTAAGCGACACGGGCACAGTTTTGTGATTTTGCCTTTGTGCACCACCACAATGGAGGTGAAATGAAACAATCAAGATGGATTTGTAGTTCTGACTTTCAGCTTTAATTCAAAAGATTTAACAATACATTGCCAGCTATTTACAAATTATAAGTAAGGATTAAACAACGAGAAGCTGTGCATTACACGGTTTGAATGCACCATGACGCAAAGCGGAGTGGTGTTACTCCGCAAAGTACATTCAAACCGTAATGCACGGCTTTGAGTTGTTTAATCTGCTTATACCATCGTCCGACACAGTGAGCTAACACAAATATTTATTTAAGTTAACAGAACTTGATAAAATGCATAAGTATTTGGGACTTTTATGCCAGTCTCAAGATATTTTCATCCTTGGCAACCCTTTCATTTTCCCATCTTCAATCTTCCAGTTCGTCCGATGTTAATCTTTATGCCGTTGCTTTTGCTCTTCTTCTCGTTTGCTCTCCTCCTCTTCCCATTCCTCAAAATTTTTTTTGGCCAAAAATATTAAAATTCATTTGGAAATCCTGTTTTAATGCGTTTCTGTCATTCACCTGTCAAAACACAGCTGATCTGTGCCAACTGATTTGTGCGTTGCTGTGGTGACGACCAGAGCGGAGTGATATTACAGTGACTTAACTTGCGTGTGCATATACACGAAAATAATGCATGCCAGTTAGACATGGAATTCTCACTGACCATGGTATAACTGTTTGTATACACTCCCTCCATTTTGACGAACCCATAAGTTATTGGACTAGCTATTGATTATTGGATTATTTTTTAGCCAGTTCCTTTAGACAAGTTGGGATGAATCATTTAATCAGACGATACCAGATCATCTTACACAAACAGCAATGGTACTATATCATAAATGTTTAGCAAGCAGGTATTTTGCAAAGACTGAGTGACCATGTAAGAAGGACACTAGTGAAGGAAGCCACCAAGACACTCAGACAACGCTGAAGGAATTATATGTGACAGAAGTCTTGGATTTTTTACTTTATCTGATGAAAAATGAGAGTTGAAACAAATGTGTTGCATTCATATTTTTGTTGAGTATGTTAGCATGGGGCAGGAAATTTGACTTTGATTGTTGTCCAAACCATAATCACTTATTTCTATCCATAGGCCCAATGAACATATTTACATAGAAACCAAGGAGATCATCTGAATGTATGTCTCTGGCACCATCAGTAATAACCTGACAAAAATAAAAGATAATGAAGTCCCCCCCCCAACGACCCTTTTTGAATATACTTCAGCAAAGACTACTGCTTTTCATGCAAGCTTTGAATATTTTAATACTGACTCACTGGACAAGGAACTTGCTCTCTGCAAACTCAGTGATGTTAGACTTTTATGCCGTGTTCACAACGGACGCCACGCGAGCATCAGGTTGCCATGTAATCCCTATGGAAGGACGCATTGTGCCACCACAAAAGTTCAAGCCACACAATGCGACATGATGGATGCGAATAAAGCGACGCAAATAAAGCAATTTTGAGCGATTGCCGCATCTGTGGCACGATATCATGTTGCATCGCGTCACATTGCCCTCTTCCCCAAGTTGAAAAATCTGAACTTTTTCGTCTTGTCGCACCACGATGACCAATCAGGGACTGGATATGTAGTGACGTGAAGATGTCTGGAGTTTATACTTGATGTGGACATGTCGTGTCTCTGGCAGCCACCCTGTGAGCAGAACATATGTCCTGTTTGCCCATTATTTCACAATTATGACAGAGTTTGAGAGGAGTGAGCAGCAGCACCCAGCGCAGCCAGTTTTTTTTCACGTGCGCGCGCAAACAAATCGTCCATGAAGATAATTTTATTAACTACACAGATGTATAATAAAACAAATGGCGACTGGTTTATAACACAATTATGACAGATTTTGAGGAGAGAGCGAGCAGCAGCACCGCAGCAGCAGCAGCCAGTTTTTTTCCAAGTGCACGCGCAAACAAATTGTTCGTGAAGATAATTTTATTAACTACACAGATGTATAATTGTTGTGTGTGCCGCTGAAGAGGAGGTACTGCTGGCCCACCACCAGAGGGCGACCTGCCTGAAGTGCGGGCTTCAGGCACGAGAGGGCGCCGGAGCAACCGGGAGTGGCAGCTGTCACTCATCAACAACACCAGCTGTCACTCATCATCATCACCCACACCTCCATAAGAGCCGGGCAGCATCTTCACCTCACTGCCGAGAAATCGTCTACCGA
Source organism: Thalassophryne amazonica (assembly GCF_902500255.1). Classification (NCBI taxonomy): domain Eukaryota; kingdom Metazoa; phylum Chordata; class Actinopteri; order Batrachoidiformes; family Batrachoididae; genus Thalassophryne; species Thalassophryne amazonica. The sequence goes on from NC_047117.1 coordinate 37,521,928, forward strand.
ACAGGTAAACCACTCAGGCTGAAGTATCACATTAGTGATGTTCTTGCTTCTGTGTATACAAGTATTTCTGCAGACGTTCCTGTTTTGTACGGAGTAGTCGTGTGTGGGGAGTTGGCGTACTCCGCTCCTCGGTTGGAGGCTACGTACTTGCCAACAGGATCTGCACGTAAACATTGTGATTGAGAGGTAGAGGTGCTTTCCACCTTTATACTGAACTGTTTGCTGGGTGTTCACGCACCCACCATCACCTGTCTGTTCTTCCTGCCAGAAGTACCCGATCTGACAGCCGGAGGCAGTGGCCACCTGGGGACCCAGTGCTTGGTGGCTCCAGGGTTGCTTCAGATCCGGTGGAGTGGAAGGCGTGTGGGATCCGGCTCTTTTCTGGACGGGCGTCTTCTATCCTCGAGCCTGCTCACACATCACTGTGACTAATTTGACTGTTGATCTCAGTTGTGTTGTCTGTTGCTCTGTTGTGCACATTCACAACATTAAATTGTTATATTTTCGGCTTATTCCATTGTCCGTTCATTTGCGCCCCCTGTTGTGGGTCCATGTTCCTACACTTTTCACAACAATAATAAAAACAAATGGTGACTGGTTTACAACACAATTATGACAGAGTTTTAGAGGAGAGTGAGGAACTGCAGCAGCAACCAGTTTTTTTTAATTGTTCACATGTGTGCACGGGAACGGGACAGGAGGTCCTCAAACTGGGTCCTGGAGAGGCGGAAGTACCGCTGACAGCGGCCGTCATCCAGACGCAGCTCATGCAGCAAATAATGAAACCCCTCGAATTGGAAATGTCTCATGAGGATGTTGTGAACCCAGGGACGGTGCCGCTGGCAATGTTTGTCAGCTTTCCACAACAAATAGGGCATAGCAACTTGCTCCGTGTGATCAAGGTCCGCCATGTTGACTTGACGGGGGGCGGAATGGAAGCTCCTCCTATTTGATGATGCATTGGGGTGATTTTTCACAACAAAAGCAGAGCGACACACCAGGCGATGGTGGCGCATCCATTGCCAGGTGAGGGACGCAAATTTATGGCATCGCGTGGCATAAGTCCCAAAAAACAGTTTTATTTGTTATTATCTATCGTCCACCTGGTCGTTACTGTGAGTTTCTCTGTGAATTTTCAGACCTTTTGTCTGACTTAGTGCTTAGCTCAGATAAGATAATTATAGTGGGCGATTTTAACATCCACACAGATGCTGAGAATGACAGCCTCAATACTGCATTTAATCTATTATTAGACTCTATTGGCTTTGCTCAAAATGTAAATGAGTCCACCCACCACTTTAATCATATCTTAGATCTTGTTCTGACTTATGGTATGGAAATAGAAGACTTAACAGTATTCCCTGAAAACTCCCTTCTGTCTGATCATTTCTTAATAACATTTACATTTACTCTGATGGACTACCCAGCAGTGGGGAATAAGTTTCATTACACTAGAAGTCTTTCAGAAAGCGCTGTAACTAGGTTTAAGGATATGATTCCTTCTTTATGTTCGCTAATGCCATATACCAACACAGTGCAGAGTAGCTATCTAAACTCTGTAAGTGAGATAGAGTATCTCGTCAATAGTTTTACATCCTCATTGAAGACAACTTTGGATGCTGTAGCTCCTCTGAAAAAGAGAGCTTTAAATCAGAAGTGTCTGACTCCGTGGTATACTCACAAACTCGTAGCTTAAAGCAGATAACCCGTAAGTTGGAGAGGAAATGGCGTCTCACTAATTTAGAAGATCTTCACTTAGCCTGGAAAAAGAGTCTGTTGCTCTATAAAAAAGCCCTCCGTAAAGCTAGGACATCTTTCTACTCATCACTAATTGAAGAAAATAAGAACAACCCAGGTTTCTTTTCAGCACTGTAGCCAGGCTGACAAAGAGTCAGAGCTCTATTGAGCTGAGTATTCCATTAACTTTAACTAGTAATGACTTCATGACTTTCTTTGCTAACAAAATTTTAACTATTAGAGAAAAAATTACTCATAACCATCCCAAGACGTATCGTTATCTTGGCTGCTTTCAGTGATGCCGGTATTTGGTTAGACTCTTTCTCTCCGATTGTTCTGTCTGAGTTATTTTCATTAGTTACTTCATCCAAACCATCAACATGTTTATTAGACCCCATTCCTACCAGGCTGCTCAAGGAAGCCCTACATTATTTAATGCTTCGATCTTAAATATGATCAATCTATCTTTGTTAGTTGGCTATGTACCACAGGCTTTAAGGTGGCAGTAATTAAACCATTACTTAAAAAGCCATCACTTGACCCAGCTATCTTAGCTAATTATAGGCCAATCTCCAACCTTCCTTTTCTCTCAAAAATTCTTGAAAGGGTAGTTGTAAAACAGCTAACTGATCCTCTGCAGAGGAATGGTCTATTTGAAGAGTTTCAGTTCAGGTTTTAGAATTCATCATAGCACAGAAAGAGCATTAGTGAAGGTTACAAATGATCTTCTTATGGCCTCGGACAGTGGACTCATCTCGTGCTTGTTCTGTTAGACCTCAGTGCTGCTTTTGATACTGTTGACCATAAAATTTTATTACAGAGATTAGAGCATGCTATAGGTATTAAAGGCACTGCGCTGCGGTGGTTTGAATCATATTTGTCTAATAGATTACAATTTGTTCATGTAAATGGGGAATCTTCTTCACAGACTAAAGTTAATTATGGAGTTCCACAAGGTTCTGTGCTAGGACCAATTTTATTCACTTTATACATGCTTCCCTTAGGCAGTATTATTAGACGGTATTGCTTAAATTTTCATTGTTACGCAGATGATACCCAGCTTTATCTATCCATGAAGCCAGAGGACACACACCAATTAGCTAAACTGCAGGATTGTCTTACAGACATAAAGACATGGATGACCTCTAATTTCCTGCTTTTAAACTCAGATAAAACTGAAGTTATTGTACTTGGCCCCACAAATCTTAGAAACATGGTGTCTAACCAGATCCTTACTCTGGATGGCATTACCCTGACCTCTAGTAATACTGTGAGAAATCTTGGAGTCATTTTTGATCAGGATATGTCATTCAAAGCGCATATTAAACAAATATGTAGGACTGCTTTTTTGCATTTACGCAATATCTCTAAAATCAGAAAGGTCTTGTCTCAGAGTGATGCTGAAAAACTAATTCATGCATTTATTTCCTCTAGGCTGGACTATTGTAATTCATTATTATCAGGTTGTCCTAAAAGTTCCCTAAAAAGCCTTCAGTTAATTCAAAATGCTGCAGCTAGAGTACTGACGGGGACTAGAAGGAGAGAGCATATCTCACCCATATTGGCCTCTCTTCATTGGCTTCCTGTTAATTCTAGAATAGAATTTAAAATTCTTCTTCTACTTATAAGGTTTTGAATAATCAGGTCCCATCTTATCTTAGGGACCTCGTAGTACCATATCACCCCAATAGAGCGCTTCGCTCTCAGACTGCAGGCTTACTTGTAGTTCCTAGGGTTTGTAAGAGTAGAATGGGAGGCAGAGCCTTCAGCTTTCAGGCTCCTCTCCTGTGGAACCAGCTCCCAATTCAGATCAGGGAGACAGACACCCTCTCTACTTTTAAGATTAGGCTTAAAACTTTCCTTTTTGCTAAAGCTTATAGTTAGGGCTGGATCAGGTGACCCTGAACCATCCCTTAGTTATGCTGCTATAGACGTAGACTGCTGGGGGGTTCCCATGATGCACTTGTTTCTTTCTCTTTTTGCTCTGTATGCACCACTCTGCATTTAATCATTAGTGATCGATCTCTGCTCCCCTCCACAGCATGTCTTTTTTGCTGGTTCTCTCCCTCCGCCCCAACCAGTCCCAGCAGAAGACTGCCCCTCCCTGAGCCTGGTTCTGCTGGAGGTTTCTTCCTGTTAAAAGGGAGTTTTTCCTTCCCACTGTAGCCAAGTGCTTGCTCACAGGGGGTCGTTTTGGACCGTTGGGGTTTTACATAATTATTGTATGGCCTTGCCTTACAATATAAAGCGCCTTGGGCAACTGTTTGTTGTGATTTGGCGCTATATAAAAAAATTGATTAATTGATTGATTGATCTGGTGTGAACGCGACATTACAGTGTATAATTTGATGTGATGAGCATGACAGCTTGCTGACCTTCTGCAGCTCCTCTCGTAGCCAGGAGGGAAGTGGTTGGCCAAGGCGATGGAGTAGCTTTGACAGCTCCACATTCTGTTCTCTGTAGTACCTGGAGAGATACGCACGTGCCTGAAGAAAAAGCAGATAAGAAGGAATGAATTAATGAAAGGGTACAGAACAAAGGTAATATATATACAATCCCAATTCCAATGAAGTTGGATGTTGTGTAAAATGTAAATAAAAACAGAATACAATGATTGCAAATCCTCTTCAACTTATATTCATTTGAATACACCACAAGACAAGATACTTAATGTTCAAACTGATAAACTTTATTGTTTTTGTGCAAATATTTGCTCATTTTGAAATGGATGCCTGCAACACATTTCAAAAAAGCTGTGACAGTGGTATGTTTACCACTGTGTTACATCACCTTTCGTTCTAACAACACTCAATAAGTGTTTGGAAACTGAGGACACTAATTGCTGAAGCTTTGTAGGTGGAATTCTTTCCCATTCTTACTTGATGTACAACTTCAGTTGTTCAACAGTCCGGAGTCTCCGTTGTCATATTTTGCGTTTCATAATGCACCACACATTTTCAATGGGCAACAGGTCTGGACGGCAGGCAGGCCAGTCTAGTACCCGCACTCTTTTACTATGAAGCCACGCTGTTGTAACACGTGCAGAATGTGGCTTGCATTGTCTTGCTGAAATAAGCAGGGATGTTCCTGAAAAAGATGTTGCTTGGATGGCAGCATGTGTTGCTCCAAAACCTGGATGTACCTTTCAGCATTGATGGTGCCATCACAGATGTATAAGTTGCTCATGCCATGGGCACTATCATACCCCCATACATCACAGATGCTGGCTTTTGAACTTTGCGCTGGCAACAATCTGGATGCTCTTTTGTCCGGAGGACACGATGTCCATGATTTCCAAAAACAATTTGAAATGTGGACTCATCAGATCACAGCACACTTTTCCACTGTGCATCTGTCCATTTCAAATGATCAGGCCCAGAGAAGGCGTGGCATTTCTGGATGTTGTTGATGTATGGCTTTCGCTTTGCATGGTAGAGTTTTAACTTGCACTTGTGGATGTAGCGACGAACTGTGTTAACTGACAATGGTTTTCTGAAGTGTTCCTTAGCCCATCCGGTAAAATCCTTTACACAGTGCCACCTGAGGGATCGAAGGTCAAGGGCATTCAATGTTGATTTTCGGCCTTGCACTTACGTGTAGAAAATTCTCCAGATACTCTGAATCTTCTGATTATTTGGACTGTAGATCATGGAATCCCTATTTTTTTCACTATTTTTTCATGCAGTTGTTCACAAAGTGGGATCCTCACCCCATCTTTGCTTGTGAATGGCTGAGCCTTTTGGGGATGCTCCTTTTAACCAATCAGACACTATGTTTCCAATTAGGTGTTCTTTGTGCATTCATCAACTTGTTGCCCCGTCCCAACTTTTTGAAATGTGGGCAGCATTTAAAAATGAGCAAATATTTGCACAAAAACAATAAAGTTTATCAGTTTGAACATTAAATATCTTGTTGTGGTGTATTCAACTGAATATAGGTTAAAGTCAGGGAGGATTGTTAAAGATTTATATATATATATTATCACTGTTTAACATTTGTTCCTTGTCTTGTTCTGATGAAATGTTATTGAGTGTTTTGCACCTGTCTTAACATAACCCTGAGAATGTACTTGTTATTATACATGATAGAACACCTTTGTTTTTGTAGCCACTACGACTGGGAGTGAAGAGATGGAGGTTATTTGACCTTATGCTGTACAAATGCTTACTGTTTTGAACAGGACACTCCAAGCTTTGAAGACAGATGATAAGTGCAAACAGAGGAGCCTGCAAGAACGGATGTGCTGACCTTCAATGATATGATTAAAACAAAAGGAAACCGTTTCTCCACACAGCTTGCAACCATTGGCATACGTGCCATGAGATGTTTTGTATTATGGGAGGAAACTTGTCATGCGACACCCCCTTAGGGACAACTTTCACAATGTGGGTAGGTTTCCTAATAAAAAGAGTGAGCATGCGCAGCAGTCCCCCAGGCTTTCAGTGGTACTACGTGTACGGCTGTCTGCACTCCTCGCGAGCTAAATTTGACTTTCTGTCTCACTGGTTGTTTCTTGACTCTGTTTTCTTGTTAAAGGTTTTAAGAATGTTTGGAGGAGAAAATACCCAACATTGACTGGGGCTAACGTCCGGGAGATCAACAATACTGGAGGTGTCCGGCGGGGGTCGTCAAGTCCAGACGAAAATCCTTGGCCAAGGTCCGATCGATTGATCGTGTCTGCAGTTGTCGACCGCCGTTGGCATCGTCTGGTTGACGAGATTTTCCCGAAGAAGACAGACAGGAGGTCGAGTCAGTGAGTAGAATTTTCTTTGTGACAGTACTGAATGAGTGGTGATCAGATCACATAAAACAGTTAACTCCGTAAGCGATGGCGTGGAATCGTCTGTTAATGTAAAGCAGTTAAACTCCGCGAGGAGGGCGGACTCCTCTACAGTAGCGAAGAACGCACGTAGTTAAATTCCGAAGGAGGGTACGGACTCCTCTGTTTTACTACGTAAAGGAAATACCGGATAGAAATACGTGCACAGTGAAAAGGCAGTTAAATCTCGCAGGGACGGTGGAGTCCCCTAATGCAGGACATTAGTAAATTCCACGGGAGGGCGAGCTCCCCTGGCCTAAGAATACGCGTACGGTTATTAAAAGTGTTTCTATGTATTTGTGTAAATAAAATAACTGTGTGAAAGTGTAATACTTTGGACAACGTAAGTGACAACCGTGTGTGGAAGCAGAGGCAAGTGATTCCGCTTCCTACGGGGAGGTGAAAGGAATCAACCACACGACGGGCTGTTAATTGTCACGTCCAAGGAAGTGAAAACTTCAGATTTAGAACACCCTAGGTGTGCCCCCCGTCTGAAGTCCAAATTATAACAAAGAATAATAAAATGGGGGGAAAGACGTCTAAGAAGAGAGAAAATTTATCAACTGACGACTGGAAATTTATGGAAGCAAAAAATCCAATAGCAACAAAGAAATTGGAGACCTGGATAAATAAACATGACTTTGACGGACGACTGAACCTGACCAGTATACAGAAACTGAAGAAGGAGTTAGAACAGGAACATAAAGGTGATGAGAAAAAGAAGCAGAAAATAGGGGCAGATTTAGTGGCATTTTGGGAGGAGGAAGCAGAGAACAGACGTAAGGGAGCAGAGAAGCGACGATTAGAGAAAGCAAGGAAAAAGCTGTAGGTAAGGCAGAAGAAGATGTGATAATTCAGCACAGAGAACCAGAACAACCTCACAACCACCGTCGGCTGGATCGTCGGTGACACAACACCTTTATATCCTCCTCTACCAGAGGATGATGATGTGCCGCCACCACAGTATGATATGGTGGTGCGACCTAAGTAAAAAGTGAAAAACAAGAAAAGCACACAAACACGCAGTCAAACAAAAGTGCCTACAGCTCCTCCCATGGAGGAACACAGTGACCAGGAAGGTGCCTATCCTTTGATAGAAGTACCAAATCCTCGTGCAGGAACAGCAGGGCATCGACCAACCATGCTCGTATATCGAACATGGAATGCTGATGATATCAAAGCAGCAGTTGACATGATACCATCACCTCATGTTGACATTGAGAGATTCATGCAAGACATAGAAAACATTAGAAAGTCGTATCACCTAGATGGAACTGAGGTCCAACAGGTATGGATGAAAGCATGTGGCCCAAAATGGAGTCAGGTACGTGGGGACTGGAATCCTGTAGACGCGGAAAGAAAGCCACTGGAGCATGATAATCCAATGTTGCAGACAAGAATGGAAGCTATGATTACACGAGCAAAAGGAGTACTGGGCCCAAAGATAAATTATACAGAAATTACTAGGACAACTCAGAAAGAAGGAGAACCATGGACAGAGTTTAGATGCAGATTTGAGAGTGTATTTAGGGTCCATAGTGGCATATTGCCAGGAACACTAGTGTATGAACAACAGTTAAAAAACGCTCTGATCCAACACTCCAATAAGGATATAAAAGCTTGGATACAGAAACATTGGATTGGATTGCCTACAGGCACATTGGAAGAAACACATACACACTGCTGTCATGCAGAAGAAGTCTTAAAACAGAAAAAGACAGGAAACAGCGACAAAGGAGTGTATGTAGTACAAGGAGGGGATGAAATATATTACCAACAAGGTAACTTAAGACAGCAGAAGCAGTGCAAACGCCCCCAAAAGCCATGGCAAAACAGACAAGGTGGACAGCCACAACGTCAAGGACCATGGCAACCGCGACAGCAGTACAGACAGGGAGGGCCACCATGTGGTCCCCTGATTTGTTGGAACTGTGGGAGAGAGGGACATATGTCTAGAAATGGTCCGAATCCACCTGCTGATGGAGCGGCAGGAAGAATTCCACAACGGAATAATCCTCCACAACCACAGTATCCACAATGACTAGATTCCATAATCCATGACACCACTCCAGACAGTGAGTCTGAGTGCGATATGGATTTATGTGCCTTACTGGGAAATCCGGTACCAAAACCGGAAGTGACTTTGTTAGTAAATGGACGACCAGTGGTATTTCTTTGTGACACAGGAGCATGTAGAACCACATGTAATGACAACATACCTGTCCATAAATTAAGCAACGAAACCTTTAGGGTTCGCTCTGCAAATGGACAAACATCAGACGTCCCTCTCACTAAACCTATAACGTTGACAGATCCATTTGGCCTGACATGTACTATGTCAGTGTTGAACATGCCACAATGTCCAGTTAACCTCTTAGGACGAGACGGATTGACTGCATTGGGCTTGTCCATAATTGTGGAACAAGGGAAATTAGTTGTTGAGCGCACAGGAGGTGTTAACATGGTGAGAGAAGAAAGCGATGACCCCACATTCCACTATTACTATACATTTGACATTTCTGAAGAAGATGCTGCAGGATGGGGTAAAGATGTCGTCTTGCAAGCGACAGCCCTACTGAAACATCCTGAACAAAAGATGTCACCACCTGACCTGCATGTCACAATGTGGCATAAAGATCCTCCAGGTCCGGATGGTGACTATGAAAACAAATTGAAAAACATTTCACCTGTAAAGCTGACAATGACAGATTTGATTCATGATGGCAACTCAACAGCTGTCATAACAGTGACAGGTGCCACTGAAGATGTTTTAAAATTGAGATTCACAGGTATGCCATTACATGTGTCACTTTGTAAACCATATTTGACAGAATGGCAAGATTTGGGACTGACAGTCATGACAGCTTTGTCAGCCACTGATTGGAGCAGAGTTGGACCACGAACGGAGTTCAGTCCATCAACTAAATTGTATAAAGTGCCAGTTAATGTCTCATTGGTGCTGACAGCCGGAACACATATTGATGTGTCCACTTCACAATCCTGAGTGTTTCAGTTGAGTCCTGAAGAAGATGATCTTCTTTCTTCAGTACCATCAGGATTGTGGACAACAGGTCCTTCAGACGTAGGACTGATTAAAAATGCACAACCTGTAGTTATAAGACCAAAAACAGAATACAGACCATGTGTAAAACAGTATCCATTGAAACCTGATGCAATTGAAGGAATCAGACCAGTAATAGAGGATTTGTTAACAGCAGGAGTTATAGTACCATGTCCAGATTCACCATGTAACACACCCATATTTCCTGTAAAAAAGGCTCCGCCCTCAGTGGGATGGAGAATGATACAGGATCTCCAAGCTGTAAATGCTGCTGTAGTAAAAAGAGCTCCATGTGTTCCAGATCCACACACACTGTTAAACTCATTGAGATCAAATTCTAGTTGTTTTTCTGTAATAGATATCAGTAATGCATTTTTCTCTGTACCAGTGGACCCAGATAGTCAATTCTGGTTTGCCTTTACCTTTAAAGGACAACGATATACATTTACCAGATTACCGCAGGGTTACGCAGAGAGTCCAACTATTTATTCTCAAGTCATGTCAGCATGTTTAGCCAATTTCGTTCCACCGGCAGATAGCCAACTATTAGTGTATGTTGATGACATTTTGATTGCCTCTGACACACGAGAAAACTGCATAACTGACACAGTAGCATTATTGTGTTTCTTATTTGATAATGGCCACAAAGTGAGTAAAAACAAAGTTCAGTTGTGTAGGGATAAGTAAATATTTAGGACATGAATTATCAGCCACAGGGCGCACGATCCTGTCTGACAGAAAGGAAGCGATTTTACATGCTCCAAAACCACAAACTAAAAAACAGATGATGTCATTTCTTGGACTGACAAATAACTGCAGGGCATGTATTCCTTGCTATGCAGAGTTGACTAGTCCACTTTCTGATTTGATGTACAAAGATGATATTTCAATGTCAACCATGTTGGAATGGAACAAAGATGCTGAGGAAGCTTTTGTGAAAGTGAAACAAACATTAGTGTCATCCACAGTTTGGCACTACCGGATTATAGTAAACCATTCATTCAAACAGTTGATTGTAAGAATAAGTTCATGACTAGTGTTTTGGTACAAGTGTATGGCTCAAAATTAAGGCCAGTTGCCTACTACTCATCTAAATTGGATGCAGTGGCAAGTGCTCTACCACCATGCGTACAAGCCGTTGTTGCAGCTTCTATGGCTGTTCAAAGTAGCAGTAATGTTGTTCTATTCCATCAGCTGACATTGAAAGTTCCACATGCAGTTTCTGCACTTCTGTTGCAGACAAACATAAGCTTTTTGTCCCCAGCAAGACATCTTTCGTGCATGTCCTTGCTATTATCACAACCACACCTTACGGTAGAGCGATGTACAACATTGAATCCATCCACATTGATACCTTTACCTGAGGATGGTGAGCCGCACAATTGTCTTGATGTAGCAACTGTCTGTATGAAGGCCCGTGTTGATCTTTTGGATACGCCCATCCCACACAGTACAATTGTGTATGTGGATGGATCCTCCACTAAAAATGCTTATGGACAAACACAATCTGGATATGCTGTTGTTACAACTTCAGAAGTATTGGATTCTACTTCGTTGCCATCATCATTCTCAGCTCAAGCAGCTGAATTAGTGGCTCTAACTGCAGCTTGTCATTTATTTAAAGGAAGGGCTGTAACAATCTATACAGACAGCCAGTACGCTTTCAGCACAGTGCATGTGTTTGCAAAACTGTGGGAAGAGCGTGGAATGGTGACATCATCTGGAAAGCCAGTGACTCATGCCACACTCCTAACTGCACTACTGAAAGCTGTGAAATTGCCTAAACAAATTGCTATATGCAAATGTGCGGCTCACACCAAAGGCTCTGACAGTGTTTCAAAAGGAAATGATTTCGCTGACAAAACCGCAAAGGCAGCAGCAGCTTTTTCTATTTTTCTCCTACACAAAACCTCTCCGGATTTGCATTTAGGTCATACACTGCTTGCTGACATGCAACAGCAGGCAACTGAAAAAGAAAAACAAATGTGGTTAAATAAAGGAGCTACATATGCAAACGACTTGTACTTATGACCACAAAAGAAACCCATATTGCCAAAAAATATGTTTAAATGGGCAGCTATCATGAGCCATGGCGTGACGCATGTCTCATCAGGGGGTATGATATCGCAATTACAATCTATTTTTTGTCTTTATGGGTTTGATGCATATGCAAAACAGCATTGTAGAGCATGCATGACATGTGCAAAACACAACTCACAAGGCAATTTGAGACCCCAAAGAGGCAAATTCCCCACACCACAATATCCCTTTCAAGTGATTCATATGGATTATATACAGTTGAGTAAACATGAAGGGAAGGAATTTTGTTTAGTCATAATTGATGCCTTCTCAAAATGGGTAGAATTGTTCCCCACAAAACATGCAGATGCACTTACAGTGGCTAAAGCACTGTGCAAAGACATCATTCCACGATTTGCAATACCAGAAACAGTCTATTCAGATAATGGAGCGCATTTTGTTAATACAATAGTGCAACATGTGGGAGAAGCACTACAGATCAATCTTAAAAATCACTGTGCTTATCATCCACAAAGTGCCGGATTAGTGGAAAGGATGAATGGGACAGTAAAAAACAGACTTAGGAAGACAATGGAGGAAACAGGCAGACCATGGACACATTGTGTAGATTTAGTAAAAATGTACATAAACATAACTAGTACCATGGGGTTGACACCGTATGAAACATTGTTTGGCAGAAAATACCGATTGCCATATTATGGGCAAATTTGGGATGTACCTGAGGAAGCCAATTTGGCAGATTACATGAGGAAGATGTTAGAAAGACAACGAGGGAGAGTTTCAAATACTGATGATCCCATTTCTCCACAGGATGACCCTAAAGTGGTACCTGGAGACTGGGTGTTGATAAGAAGCATCAAGAGAAAACACTGGCATTCACCTAAGTGGGAAGGGCCCCATCAAGTACTACTCACAACACCCACAGCCTTGAAAATTGGGGAAAGAAGTACATGGATTCATTTAACTCACTGTAAGAAAGTCATTTCTGCAGACACGGACAAACAGTAAGAACAGTAGGATAAGACTAGTAATAGTGTGTGAGCTTGGTGTTAAGATCCAGGTTAGACACGAAAGCTAGCAGAAGACATTAAGAAACCACTGTTCTGAACATAGGTGTGCTGTAGTGTGTAGAAATGACGAAAGTAAAAAACAAAAAGAACGAGGGTCCCTGGACCCCATGGACAGTCCTTATTATGCTACTTTTCTTTTTCGGATTGGGCTTATTATTGAAAGCCATAAGCACAGGACACGATAAGGGACATATCAACAAACTGAATAGGCCAAAAAGAGAGGACAAAGGCCCCAATCCACTTATACCTGTAGGGCATCGATGTAGTAAACAAAGAGCATATCAATTTGGTGTACAGGCCTGCTTTCCCCGAAATGCTTCAGTAGTAATCAAAGTCCCTTTTACATCCTTGACACGGACACAGGATGATCAACAGGGATCATGGTATAGTGGCTATGATTGGTATATGACAAATGATCAACAGGATAAGAGCTGGGAGACCTTGGTGGCAGATAGGTATGACAGATGGACGCCTAGTTGGGCACAAACCGGGTGGGCTAAGTACCAAAGCCAATTTCTCAAAATGTATCAAACAGAGGATAGCTTGCTGATTGTAGTGGATACAAAAAACAAATCCATTATCCCACCAGGAACACCGGATCCAGAATGTTGGTTGTTTTTGTTGTGGGTCCACAAAACAGGGTCTGACCCCTACTTCTCCCTGATATTGTGTGAAGATAATATCACGGCTACAGCTAACAAGACATTAAAGCAACCAGTTATGACTGATCTCAGCAGGACAAAGGGTGCATCCATAAGAAATACAAAAGACATGAAAACAGATGACTGGTTCCTAGTAACTACAGGAATTAGTGGACAAAATAATAATTGGCTTTTAATGGCAGAACAAGCAGGACTAGCTACAAAGAAGGACTGTGTTGTATGTATGGGACCCAGACCTATATTACAGGTAATACCGGCAGCATTACCCAAAGACTGTCTGCTGACTGTAATGACACAGACATACATTGCAGCAAACAACAATTGTTCTAAGTGGGACAAGATCTATCCATTGACCAAATTGACTAAGATTAAACCTTTATTTTCAAGCAAAGTTGGGCATGCTAACCATACATGTGTAAACTTGACAGGGACAAGCGCGACTTTGGGTAACTTAAACCACACTGCCTGGTGTAAGGATGTGGTCCATAGTAAGTCCACATTCAAGCCTGTCAGTAGGAGTGATATATGGTGGTGGTGTGGTGATAACAGAATCTTTGACAGACTGCCAAGAAATGTGTCAGGTTATTGTGCATTAATATCATTATTGTTACCAGTTAAAGCTATACCCATGACCCCTGAAGACGTTATGACATATACAGCCTCTCTTATTCCTGAAGACTGGCAGAAAGGCATAGCCAGACATAGAGTAAAAAGAGATTGGAAAGGAGTGGGAGATCCAACATATGCGATAGGAGTCCCCAGAGGAGTGCCTGACGAGTATAAACTGGTTGATCAAATAGCAGCTGCATTCGAATCCTCCATCTGTTGGTGGTGTTCAATTAATAAGAACGTAGACAGAATAAACTACATCCACTACAATGTGCAGAAATTAGGAAATTGGACTGAGGAAGGATTTAAGGCTGTCCATTCACAGTTAGAAGCCACGTCCCTTATGGCCTTCCAGAACCGTATTGCTCTGGATATGTTGTTGGCAGAGAAAGGAGGTGTTTGTGCCATGTTCGGAGAACAATGCTGCACATTCATTCCCAACAACACAGCTGCAGATGGCAGCCTCACTCAAGCCATCGACGGGCTGAGGACGTTGAACAGGAAGATGAAAGAGCACAGTGGAGTAAACACCGAAGGCTGGGATTGGTGGCTGGAAGGGATGGGAAAATGGAGGTCTTTGATTTCTTCACTATTAGTGTCTATAGCAGTATTTGCTGCGATTCTAACATTGTGTGGATGTTGTTGTATTCCATGTCTTCGAGGCCTTGCAAATAGAATGATAACCACAGCAATAGGTCCAGGACCAGGAGGGGGACCAGCTTCATATCCACTCCTGGGGCAAAACGACGAGGAGGAGGAAGAGGGCTCTCATGACCTGTACCCAGACCAATGGAAGTATGATGACCCAGACACCGATGATGATGACAATGATGACATAACCTCTGGGGTGTAAGCCTGTAGAACATACCATGATGAACCTCTTAGTGAAAATCTCAAAAGAAGTGCTAAGCTAGGTGATGCCTACTATATGTTTAACAAGCGATAACAGGAGGGAAATGTTAAAGATTTTATATATATATATATATATATATATTTTATCACTGTTAAACATTTGTTCCTTTGTCTTTGTTCTGATGAAATGTTATTGAGTTGTTTTGCACCTGTCTTAACGTAACCCTGAGAATGTACTTGTTATTATTACACTGATAGCACAACTTTGTTTTTGTAGCCACTAACGACTGGGAGTGAAGAGATGGAGGTTATTTTGACCTTATGCTGTACAAATGCTTACTGTTTTGAACAGGACACGCCAAGCTTTTGCAGAACAGATGATAAGTGCAAACAGAGGAGCCTGCAAGAACGGGATGTGCTGACCTTCAATGATATGATTAAAACAAAAGGAACCGTTTCTCCACACAGCTGCAACCATTGGCATACGTGCCATGAGATGTTTTGTATTACGGGAGGAAACTTGTCATGCGAACCCCCCCCCCCCTTAGGACAAGTTTCACAATGTGGGTAGGTTTTCCTAATAAAAAGAGTGAGCATGCGCAGCAGTCCCCAGTGCTTTCAGTGGTACTACGTGTACGGACTGTCTGCACTCCTCGCGAGCTAAATTTGACTTTCTGTCTCACTGGTGTTTCTTGACTCTGTTTGTCTTGTTAAAGGTTTTAAGAATGTTTGGAGGAGAAAATACCCAACAGGATACATGAACATTTCCAAGACACTGAATATGTCTTGGACTTTTTATCAGTTATGGAGAAATACAAACATTATGGCACACTCTGGTAAATCTGTGTGGAGTAGACAGTTTTCAAAAACTGAGTCACTGTGCAATAAGGAGAAGAGTGAGGAAAGCCACCAAGACACCCAGACAACCCAGAAGAAGTTATAAGCTTGTGTGGCTGTGATTGGAGAAATTGTGCACAGTGCATGTTTTGCATTTTGTATCCCCAGTTATACAGCTTCATGATGAAGTAGTTTAGAGGAGGATTTTCTTAAGAAGACCTGAAAGTTCAGCTACAATTTGCCAGAAGGTACATCTGATATGCAAACCTAGATTTGACGTTTTGTTGAAAGAAATTCCTCCTCTCTAAATTTTTTTGGAATGTGTTGCAAACCTTTAATGCAGGAATGGCTGTATACAGACTAATTAAATGATGCTGACCACACAAAACTGAAATAATTTGTGTTAATATTGTCTGTAATGAAATAAAAGTCAAAGTAAACGCAAGAATCACTGTGCAGTTCTTTATTGTATCAACTTTTTCTGCACCCATACTTTCAACCCCCACAGGTGTGACTTGCCTCACATATACTGCTTGATGCTGCTGAAGTTCCCCTAAAAAGGAATCCACAGAATTGTGCTCTTCAGGTTCCACCTGCAGACATTTCTCTCTGAATGATTCACACCATGGCCTGAGTTTCCAGAATTTCTCCCTCTTTTCAATCTGTGACACTGTCAAATTGTTGACAAAATGTAATGTTGACAACAGAGATTAGAATCTGTTGCGTGACATCACATCATCAACAGTGGGTGCAATGTATCTGTCTCCCAATACATATGGGTTCCAGCCATTTGTACCAAGCCCATCCTCAGGTACATGCCCAACACTTTCTGTATTTCCTTTGTATTAGTGTTAACAGATCTTCCATTATGGTGAACACTATACTCGTATACTATACTATACTATACTATACTATACTATACTATACTATACTATACTATACCTCTGTCAACTAAGTTGGAGGAGGATATGTTTCTGCCCCTGTTTGTTTGTGAACAGTCTGGAGCCCACAATTTTTCATATATCATGATGAAAGTTTTACTGAAGATTCATATCGTGATAGATAAGAACAGATTCAATTTTCAAAGGTTAAAGGTCAAAGTCAGGAAAAAACTTCAAATATTGTAAAAATCCCTATCTTTAACACTGAAAGAATTTTCAAAAATTCACAACTCTGTCAAAAAAATATCAAATTTCTTTCATATTTGAGAGCATTATGTAGGATGTATCTTTTATCGACTGATGAAGTTTGATCTTGATCTAATGCAGATTACAGATTTTGTGGCTATTTAAATTTAACATTATATCTTTATCAAAACATGCCCCAATCACTCCCATATTTGAAAGTGAGGTGCACAATGGCACTCACTATCACCTAACACCTAACACTATCTTGGAGATGTGTCTTAACACCACGTATTTCCTGTTTAGGGGGCATTACTACAGGCAGATCCATGGTTGTGTGATGGGGTCTCTGGTATCCCCCATTGTGGCCAATCTGTACATGGAGCTAGTGGAGAAGAGAGCCTTGGCGTCGTTCACGGGCATCTCTCCCAGTCAATGGTTCAGATATGTCAATGACACATGGGTTAAAATCAAGCAACAGGAAGTTGAGGACTTTACAGAGCACATCAGCTCGGTGGACTCCAATATCAAGTTCACACGTGAGGATGCCAGAAACAACCATTTAGCCTTCTTGGACTGTGATGTTATGATTGTTGAGAACAGGCAGCTCCAGACAGGGGTTTACAGAAAACCCACTCACACTGACCAATATCTGCTCTTTGGCTCAAACCACCCCCTTGAACACAAGCTCGGGGTGATCAGGACTCTTCAACACAGAGCCCTACAGGTGCCCACAACAACAGAGAGAAGGGCTAAAGAACAACAACTTGTCCGGAAAGCCCTTAGAATATGTGGGTACCCACGATGGTCCCTGGATAAAGTGCAGAAGTCCCAAAGAACAAAGAGACCAGAAAGACAGGAGATGGAGACAAGAGGAAGAGGAGTGTCTCTCCCTTATTTAGCAGGAGTAGGGGAAAAACTACAGAGGATCTTCAGACAGCACAAAATCCCAGTTTACTTTAATCCTGTTAACACCTTGAGACAGAAATTAGTTCACCCTAAGGACAGGATCCATAGTTACAAACAGAGCAATGTAGTGTATTTTATCAGATGTCAGGAAAACTGTAATGAACACTACATAGGTGAGACTAAGCAGCCGTTATACAAAAGGCTATACCAGCACCGCAGAGAGGGCACCAGTGGACCTCAGTCTGCAGTTCATCTCCACCTTAAAGACACTAACCACACATTTGAGGACAAGGAAGTTAAAATCTTAGCCAGAAAGAAGAAATGGTTTAAAGAGGAGTGAAGGAGGCATTGTATGTGAAACACTTGAAACCCAGCCTTAACCGGGGAGGGAATCTGAGACATGCTGTGTCCCCTGTTTACAATGGGGTACTCAGGTCAAAGCAGTTTCAGTCCTTTGTTCATGGTAATGAATCATTCACGTTATCAGGAGACTCGTCAGGAGAGCCGTCAGGTGAGGCGTCAGTCCCATCGTTAGGACAGCTACCCTGTCATTAGGAGGGTGCTAACTAGAGCACAATAGGTGCCAATTAAAGCTATTGTTTAGTCACTAGCCAATAGCAGTCTGCCTCTCGGTAGGGGGGCTGGTTAGGTTTAAAATTTCAGCTTTTGTGGCTTCTGTTTGTTTTTCTCTACAAGAGTCAAGACAGAAGTCAGACTACCAGAGCAAGAATTTTAGCTGAGGAAGCTTCTGCGATTTTAAGTGAAATGTCCTCGCGTCAAGCAACCCAGTCCAGTCGAAGATTCAAGCTTCTCTACTATGGAAACCACCTGGACAACTGAGAGCCTTCACAGAAATCCTGCACACTGTACCAAGGATCTCTCCTTGCTGGTGGCATTCTAAAATGGAAAAAAATAAAATTGAAACAAATGTATATACAATGAGGTAAATAAGTATTTGATCCACTGTCAATTTTGCAGGTTTTCCCACGTACAAAGAATGTATGTAGGTACACTTCAACTGTGAGAGACAGAAACTAAAAAAAAATTCAGAAAATCACATTGTGTGATTTTAAATAATTCATGGGCATTTCATTGCATGAAATAATTTTTGTGATACATTAGAAAAACAGACCTTAATATTTGGTACAGAAGCTTTTGTTAGTAATTACAGAAGTCAGACATGTCCTGTAGTTCTTCACCAAGTTTTCACACACTGCAGCAGGGATTTTGGTCCACTCCTCCATACAGATCTTCTCCAGATCTTTCAGGTTTCGAGTTTCAGCACCCTCCAAAGATTTTCTATTGAGTTCAGGTCTGGAGACTGGCTAGACCACTCCAGGACCCTGAAATGCTTTTTACAGCGCCACTCCTTAAGGCCCCCTGACACTTGTATGACTTTGATGCACGCACTTGCATGACCTCTGTCATGCTGGAGCATAAACACATCTTTAACGGGTGCAGACTGAACGTGAGAGGGTCATCGGGGCGTGCAATTGCACAAAAAGAATTTTGAAATGTTAAAAAATCTTTCATGCATAAATGTCATGCAGTGTGGCACGATCTGCTTGCCAACATTATGTGCAGCTTGTCAACTGGAGTAAAGAAGAAGTGAACAGAGCGAGTGGCTGCGTCAGCACAACGCATCAGAGTGCAGCTCATCTAATGGATTATAACAAGATGTTAAATCTGTCATAAACATACTTTTACAGCTGCACACAAGAAGGAAAGAACATGCAACTGTTTTACCAAGCCATGACAATGTAAACATGACAAATTATTACCTTTATAGATGCCTCCAAATGCTTTCTCCAGCTCGTTCAGCACGCACGCAAATGGGTTACTGTCATGCTGGAAGATCCAGCCATGACCCATCTTCAATGTTCTTACTGATGGATGGAGGCTGTTTGCCAAAATCTCATGATAGATGACCCCATCCACCCTCCCTTCAGCATGGTGCAGTCATCCTGTCCCCTTTGCAGAAAAGCACCCCCAAAAATGATGCCCCACCACCACCACCCCACTCCCCGAGGCTTCATGGTTGGTACGGTGTTCTTGGGGTTGTACTCATCCTCCAAAGATGGTGAGTAATACCAAAAAGCTCTATTTTGGTGTTATCTAACCACACGACCTTCTGCCATGCCTCCACTGGATCATCCAGATGGTCACTGGTGAACTTCAAATGGGCCTGGACATGTGCTGGCTTAAGCAGGGACCTTGCAGGATTGCCCTGCAGGATTTTAAACCATGATGGAGTACTGTGTTACTAAAGAAATCTTTGAAACTGTGGTCCAGCTCTCTTCAGAACATTGTCCAGGTCCTCACGTGTAGTTCTGGGCTTTCTCAGAATCATCCATGCCCCATGAGGCGAGATCTTGCATGGAGCCCCAGACCAAGGAAGATTGACAGTCCTCTTGTGTTTCTTCCATTTTCTAATAAATACGCTAGCAGTTGCTGCCTTCTCGCCAAGCTGCTTGCCTGTTGTCCTGTGGCCCATCCCAGCCTTGTGTAGGTCTACAATTTTGTCCCTGGTGTTCTTAGACAGCTCTTTGGTTTTGGCCATGGTGGATAGGTTAGGGTTAGGGTTAGTTAGTGAATCAAATACTTATTTGCCTCACTCTGTAAATAGCATGCATTGCACTGAAGTAACCTATTCACACATTTCACTTGTCACATTATACTGTATGTCCTGTTGTGTGTGGGCCACCAGAAGAGGAGGTACTGCTGGTCCACCACCAGTGGGCGCCCTGCCTGAAGTGCGGGCTTCAGGCACGAGAGGGCGCTGCCGCCATGGACACAGCCGGGGGTGACAGCTGTCACTCATTACCTCTCGACAGCTGTCACCCATCTACTCAACATCATCTCACTCCATAAAGACCAGACGTCATCTCCACCTCATTGCCGAGATATCATACTTCATTGGAGGTAATATCCTCAGCCGTTTTACAATATTGTTTGTATATTGTGAGTGTTTGCAGGAGTACCAGTACCGCTGTCAGTGGAAGCTGAGAGAGCGATAGAAGGCACTCTTTTTCCCTGAGGAATCTTCAGTACTCTGCAAGTTATTGAGTGAGAGGTGGAGGTGGCATTCCCACCGCTGTTGTTACTGGGTGTACACACACCCACACTTGACTGTCTTTGTTCTCGCCAGCAGTACCAGATCCGACAGTCGGGGACGGTGATCACCTGGGAATTCGGGACTTGGCGGCTCCAGTATTCACCAGGTTCTGTGGTGGCGGAAATTGTGTGGTTCCGGCTCTTCTCAGGACGGACGTCTTCTATCCTTGAGCCTGCCCACACGTCACCTTTGTGGATTGACTGTAATTATATTCTGAGATTGTCTGTATATTCGTTGTGCACATTTCACAACATTAAATTGTTACTTTTTGGCTCATCTATTGGCCGTTCATTTGCGCCCCCTGTTGTGGGTCTGTGTCACAACACTTTCACAACAGGATATCTCGGTCAGCGTCATGGACTCCGAGGGGCGTCACCCGGCTGTTGAACGACCAATGGGAGAGCAGGGAGCGCAGGCGTCTGCAGGAGGCGTGATTGGTGAGCTGCAGCACATTCTCACCGCCTTTACGGCTCGGTTGGATCAAATGACCGAGCAAAACATCCTCCTGAACCGCAGGGTGGAGGCTCTCTCCGCACAGATGGCGGCGAGCGCTCAGAGCGCTGCTGCAGCTCCTCCTCCTGCTGACCCTGTGCAGGATATGAACGTTCCAGTGGTGGTTCAACAACCCCTCCCACCATCCCCTGAAGCATACATAAGCCCTCCTGAGCCGTACGGAGGTTGTGTGGAGACGTGCGCGGACTTTCTCATGCAGTGTTCGCTCGTCTTCGCACAACGTCCCGTCATGTATGCGTCAGATGCTAGTAAAATAGCTTATGTGATTGCTCTGCTTCGGTGTAAGGCACGCGCCTGGGCTACGGCGCTCTGGGAACAGAACTCACGGTTGTTATCAGCATACACTGGGTTTGTGGGGGAGTTCAGAACAGTGTTTGATCACCCTAACAGAGGAGAGGCCGCTTCAACTGTGCTGCTGTCAATGAGACAGGGACGCGAGAGCGCAGCCGCTTATGCAGTCAACTTCCGCATCGCGGCTGCGAGGTCCGGCTGGAATAATGTTGCGCTCCGCGCCGCCTTCATAAACGGACTGTCATTGGTCCTGAAGGAGCAGCTGGTAGCTAAGGACGAACCGTGGGATTTAGATGGGCTTATTGATCTCGTTATACGGTTAGACAATCGGTTGGAGGAACGCCGTCGGGAGCGAGGCGAAGGACGTGGCCGGATATGCGCCGCCCCTCTCCTTTCCGGGTTCGAAAAGGGGCCGCCCTCCCCACGCTCCACAGCCGCAGCGCTCTGTGGGGCAACAGCTCCCCCTGCTGACGTTGTTAGGGAAACGCACAGGGCCAAAATGAGGAGGCTGATCCGTGGGGAGTGTTTTCTCTGCAGCTCAAAGGAGCACATACAGAAAAACTGCCCCAAACGGCCAAAACGACAACACTCGCCCTTAGAGACTGGGCTAAGGGGGGTCAAAACATTCAAGTGAGACACACACAGATTGCCACACAACTCCCAGTCACAATCCTGAGCGGGGATTTAACCCTTCAAGCCTTTTTTTGTGGGCAAGAAAGATGGCGGACTCCGTCCATGCATTGATTACAGGGGGCTGAATGAGATTACGGTTCGCAACCGATACCCGTTGCCATTGTTGGATTTCGTGTTCACCCCCCTACATGGAGCCAAAATCTTTACTAAGCTGGATCTTAGAAATGCGTATCACCTGGTTCGCATCCGGAAGGGAGACGAATGGAAGACGGCATTTAACACCCTGTTAGGTCACTTTGAGTACCTGGTCATGCCGTTCGGCCTCACCAACGCCCCCGCGACGTTCCAAGCCTTGGTTAACGACGTCTTGCGGGACTTCCTGCACCGATTCGTCTTCGTATATCTGGACGATATTCTCATCTTTTCTCCGGATCCTGAGACCCATGTCCAGCATGTACATCAGGTCCTGCAGCGGTTATTAGAGAACCGACTGTTTGTGAAGGGCGAGAAGTGCGAGTTTCACTGCACGTCTTTGTCCTTCCTGGGGTTTATCATCTCCTCTAACTCCGTCGCCCCTGATCCGGCCAAGGTTGCGGCGGTGAGAGATTGGCCCCAACCAACAAGCCGTAGGAAGCTGCAACAGTTCCTCGGCTTTGCTAATTTCTATAGGAGGTTCGTTAAGGGCTACAGTCAGGTAGTTAGCCCCCTGACAGCCCTGACCTCTCCAAAAGTCCCCTTCACCTGGTCGGATCGGTGCGAAGCCGCGTTCAAGGAGTTGAAACAACGGTTCTCTACTGCGCCAGTTTTGGTGCAGCCCGACCCTAGCCACCAGTTCGTGGTTGAAGTGGATGCCTCTGACTCAGGGATAGGAGCCGTGCTATCCCAGAGCGGAGAGACCGATAAGGTTCTTCACCCGTGTGCCTACTTTTCACGCAGGTTGACCCCGGCTGAACGGAACTATGACGTCGGCAATCGAGAACTCCTTGCGGTGAAAGAGGCTCTTGAGGAGTGGAGACACCTGCTGGAGGGAGCGTCTGTGCCATTCACGGTTTTCACTGACCATCGGAACCTGGAGTATATCAGGACCGCCAAGCGGCTGAACCCCAGGCAAGCCCGCTGGTCACTGTTCTTCGGACGTTTTGACTTCCGGATCACCTATCGCCCCGGGACCAAGAACCAGAGATCGGATGCCTTGTCCCGGGTACACGAAGACGAAGTCAAAACGGTGCTGTCGGATCCACCGGTGCCCATAATTCCGGAGTCCACTATCGTGGCCACCCTCACCTGGGACGTGGAGAAGACCGTCCGGGAGGCCCTGGCACGGGGCCCGGACCCCGGAACCGGTCCGAAAAACTGTCTGTACGTCCCACCAGAGGCCAGAGCTGCAGTCTTGGACTTCTGTCACGGGTCCAAGCTCTCCTGTCATCCAGGGGTGCGAAGGACCGTGGCAATTGTCCGGCAGCGCTTCTGGTGGGCGTCTATGGAGGCCGACGTCCGGGAATATATCCAGGCCTGCACCACCTGTGCCAGGGGCAAGGCAGTACATAAAAAGGCCCAAGGACTCCTCCAGCCGCTGCCGGTGCCTCATCGCCCCTGGTCCCACATTGGCCTGGATTTCGTCACGGGCCTCCCGCCGTCCCAGGGCAACACCGCCATCTTCACGATAGTGGACCGATTCTCCAAGGCGGCCCACTTCGTGGCCCTCCCGAAGCTCCCAACAGCCCAGGAGACAGCAGACCTCCTGGTCCACCACGTCGTCCGTCTGCATGGGATACCCTCCGACATCGTCTCAGATCGTGGTCCCCAGTTCTCCTCACACGTCTGGAGGAGCTTCTGCAGGGAACTGGGGGCCACCGTGAGCCTCTTGTCCGGGTACCATCCACAGACGAACGGACAGGCAGAGCGGGCCAACCAGGAACTGGAACAGACCCTCCGCTGCGTCACATCCGCGCACCCGACGGCCTGGAGTAACCATCTGGCCTGGATTGAGTATGCGCATAACAGCCAGGTGTCTTCTGCCACTGGCCTCTCCCCATTTGAGGTGTGTTTGGGGTATCAGCCCCCGTTGTTTCCCATGGTGGAGGGAGAGGTCAGTGTGCCCTCGGTCCAGGCCCACCTGCGGAAGTGCCGTCGGGTGTGGCGCTCCACCCGTTCTGCCTTGTTGAAGGCCCAGACGAGGGCGAAGACCCATGCAGACCGCCGGCGATCCCCGGCCCCTGCTTACCAGCCCGGGCAGGAGGTGTGGCTTTCCACGAAGGACATCCCCCTCCAGGTGGACTCCCCGAAACTTCAGGACAGGTACATTGGCCCCTTCAAGATCCTTAAAGTCCTCAGTCCTGCCGTAGTGAAGCTCCAACTCCCGGCTTCACTGCGGATCCATCCGGTTTTCCACGTGTCACGTATCAAACCTCACCACACCTCACCCCTCTGTGCTCCCGGACCGGCGCCGCCTCCTGCTCGGATCATCGACGGGGAGCCGGCTTGGACGGTGCGCCGGCTCCTGGATTTCCGTCGGATGGGCCGGGGGTTCCAGTACTTGGTGGACTGGGAGGGGTATGGACCCGAAGAACGCTCCTGGGTGAAGAGGAGCTTCATCCTGGATCCGGCCCTCCTGGCCGACTTCTACCGTCGACACCCCAACAAGCCGGGTCGGGCGCCTCCTGGCGCCCGTTGAGGGGGGGTCCTGTTGTGTGTGGGCCGCCAGAAGAGGAGGTACTGCTGGTCCACCACCAGTGGGCGCCCTGCCTGAAGTGCGGGCTTCAGGCACGAGAGGGCGCTGCCGCCATGGACACAGCCGGGGGTGACAGCTGTCACTCATTACCTCTTGACAGCTGTCACCCATCTACTCAACATCATCTCACTCCATAAAGACCAGACGTCATCTCCACCTCGTTGCCGAGATATCATACTTCATTGGAGGTAATATCCTCAGCCGTTTTACAATATTGTTTGTATATTGTGAGTGTTTGCAGGAGTACCGGTACCGCTGTCAGTGGAAGCTGAGAGAGCGCTAGAAGGCACTCTTTTTCCCTGAGGAATCTTCAGTACTCTGCAAGTTATTGAGTGAGAGGTGGAGGTGGCATTCCCACCGCTGTTGTTACTGGGTGTACACACACCCACACTTGACTGTCTTTGTTCTCGCCAGCAGTACCAGATCCGAAAGTCGGGGACGGTGATCACCTGGGAATTCGGGACTTGGCGGCTCCAGTATTCACCAGGTTCTGTGGTGGCGGAAATCGTGTGGTTCCGGCTCTTCTCAGGACGGATGTCTTCTATCCTCGAGCCTGCCCACACGTCACCTTTGTGAATTGACTGTAATTATATTCTGAGATTGTCTGTATATTCGTTGTGCACATTTCACAACATTAAATTGTTACTTTTTGGCTCATCTATTGCCCGTTCATTTGCGCCCCCTGTTGTGGGTCCGTGTCACAACACTTTCACAACATGTGCAACCAATTGTAAACTCTGATTATTATCCTAATAGGAATGCATGTAGCCTGCAATTTACAACCACACCTTACATTCATGAACATTAACACCTGTTCCAGAATAATGGTGACAAATGCCCCTCGAGCATTCCCCACAACAACGCTGACTACAAATTGATGGGAACATTTTCTAATCAATAGCCAAGACAAAGGACAGGCATGCACAAACAGAATGTCTTTGTTGCTGTTTTTTGTGATAGGGGGGAAAATACGGTTTTTTTCTTAATCCTTTATTTAACCAGGTTTGTCCCATCTCTTTTACAAGGGAGTGCTGGACAATTATAAAGTTTCCAATTCACCTAACCTGCATGTCTTTAGATATGGGAGGAAACTATAGCACATGGAGGGAACGCACACAAACATGGGGAGAACATGCAAACTCCACACAGAAAGGCCACAGAAGGGAATCAATCCCATGATCTTGCTGTGAGGTAACAGTCCTACCACCTTCAAAAGCGTTGAAGGTGGTTTGAAATTATTATAAGTAAATGAAAATGATTAGATGTGGCTATGTACCTTTGTTACATTAGTTTCTAATACAATAATATATGTAAGCCAATATAAGGCTAAGGGCTAGAATGTGGAAAAAATTTGTAGTTTAAAGTTATATTGGGAAAATTTTAACTGAACTTCCTCTCAAGATGTTCCTCTCAAAAACAGGGTTCTTTTGACTACCACATTCACCCAACATTGTAATATTGCAACAATTACAAAAGAAGCTCTCGATAAAATGTAAAGAACGTGTTCCGCAATAACTACATATGTACATGATGTAGACACTGAAATAAACACACACACACACACACACACACACAAAAAAAGTAAAGCATTTTACTTACTGTAATATTTTTTACATTTATTTTTGTTTATATATTAATAATAACAACAATAACAGCAACAACAACAATAACAGTCCAGCAAATCAAAGTGATGATGCTCAATCAAAAATCTGGAGGTTGTGTGACTTCTTGACATGAGGGCAGGCATTATGGCCCCCTGACACTTGCACAACTTTGATGGATGATGCGGCGTATATAAAATAATTATTTTGTGGTGGATTAATCATTTTCTCTGCGAGTTGGATGTTGAAAACACCTCTAATTGCTTCCTGAATCACAGAGGAGCGCTCCAACATCAGCTGTTCAGCGCACTGAGCGAAGTGGAGGAAGCCTTTGGAGCCGTCTAAAAATGTAATTTGTCATGTTTACATTGTCATGGCTTGGTAAAACAATTGCATGTTCTTTCCTTCTTGTGTGCAGCTTTAAAAATATGTTTATGATAGATTTAACATCTCATTTTAATCGTTCAGAGGAGCTGCACTCTGATGCGGTGCGCTGACGCAATCACTCACACTGTTCACTTCTTTTCTCAACTTGACAAGCTGCATGTTGTGTTGGCGACTAGATCGCGCCACGCTGCACAACATTTATGCGTGAAAGTTTTTTTGTAACATTTCAAAATTCTCTTTGCGCAGTTGCGCACGTCAGCACCCCTCTCACGTTCAGTCTGCACCTGTTAAAGATGAGTTTACTCTTTACGACACAGTGCGTGCAAGTGGGTGCATCAAAGCCGTGCAAGCATCAGGGGGCCTTTATACACAAATACGAGGGCTGTCAATAAAGTAACGGCCCTTTTTATTTTTTTCAAAAACAATATGGATTTCATTCATATGTTTTTACGTCAGACATGCTTGAACCCTCGTGCGCATGCGTGAGTTTTTCCACGCCTGTCGGTGACGTCATTCGCCTGTGAGCACTCCTTGTGGGAGGAGTCGTCCAGCCCCTCGTCGGAATTCCTTTGTCTGAGAAGTTGCTGAGAGACTGGCGCTTTGTTTGATCAAAATTTTTTCTAAACCTGTGAGACACATCGAAGTGGACACGGTTCGAAAAATTAAGATGGTTTTCAGTGAAAATTTTAACGGCTGATGAGAGATTTTGAGGTGATTCTGTCGCTTTAAGGACTTCCCACGGTGCGAGACGTCGCTCAGCGCTCTCAGCCGCCGTCGTCAGCCTGTTCAAGTTGAAAACCTCCACATTTCAGGCTCTATTGATCCAGGACGTCGTGAGAGAACAGAGAAGTTTCAGAAGAAGTCGGTTTCAGCATTTTATCTGGATATTCCACTGTTAAAGGAGATTTTTTTAATGAAAGACGTGCGGACGGGTCCGCGCGTCGGGACGCAGTCGACGCGGTGCGGCGGCACAGGAAAAACACCTCCGTGTTGATAACCATTTGTAAAATCCAGGCGGCTTTTGATGGCTTTCAGTGGAGTGAGTATATGAGAAATTGTTTAACAGCAGGACATGTTCCAACTTGTCCTTAAGGCTTCCAGCAGAGGTGTTTTTCCTGTGGCGGAGCGTCGCGGCGGCTGCGAGCCGACGCGCGGACCCGTCCGCACGTCTTTCATTAAAAAAATCTCCTTTAACAGTGGAATATCCGGATAAAATGCTGAAACCGACTTCTTCTGAAACTTCTCTGTTCTCTCACGACGTCCTGGATCAATAGAGCCTGAAATGTGGAGGTTTTCAGCTTGAACAGGCTGATGACGCCGCCTGAGAGCGCTGAGCGACGTCTCGCACCGTGGGAAGTCCTTAAAGCGACAGAATCACCTCAAAATCTCTCATCAGCCGTTAAAATTTTCACTGAAAACCAGCTTAATTTTTCGAACCGTGTCCACTTCGATGTGTCTCACAGGTTTAGAAAAAATTTTGATCAAACAACGCGCCAGTCTCTCAGCAACTTCTCAGACAAAGGAATTCCGACGAGGGGCTGGACGACTCCTCCCACAAGGAGTGCTCACAGGCGAATGACGTCACCGACAGGCGTGGAAAAACTCACGCATGCGCACGAGGGTTCAAGCATGTCTGACGTAAAAACATATGAATGAAATTCATATAGTTTTTGAAAAAAATAAAAAGGACCGTAACTTTATTGACAGCCCTCGTACATGACTCAATGGCATTGTGAGCCCAAACAGTAGAATCCAATGAGTATGTTATTATGGTTGAACCAAAAAAAAAAAATATATATACAATGTAGGTTTTTTGAGTAGAACAAAAATTGTTGTAAATTTGCAATATTGGGTCTTACAGGCACTGAAATACTGTGACACTGGAAATTTATTCACTGTGCATTACAATACACTGAATCACTTTGTTGTTGTCCATTTGGCTGCTCCCATTTTGTTTGGGATCGCCACAGCGGATACAGCCAGATCCGCATTGGCATTTGGCAAATACACTGAATCACTAAGATTGTCAAATATATAAAGTATACAAGTATATAATGCAGACAGGTGTTACATTCTTACTTATTTTTTTCCTGATACCAGTTTCCCAGCCAAGTACTTACCCAAATGTAGTCTGCTCAGCTTTTGAGGTTTCATGGGATCAGGTGAGCACAGAGTGACATGGCTGCATTTAGTCATGTTTTAATAAAGCGTCTGAATATTTAAGTAATATTGTTTTTGGTATATTTTTAGTTAATATGGATAATGAGCAAACAGATGTTGAGGAATTTATTTTGACTTTCTTAAAAGTAAAAGCCCACAGGGCTGAATACTTTTTGAGGGAAATATATATGAGTTAAAAGAAAGAGCACTAAGGAACCAAAGGAAATGCCGGGGGCAATGTAAGAAGCGACAGAAGCAGAATGCAAAAGGAAGGGCAAATCAGAAAGACATCTGGGGTAAACAAGACATTGAGAGTGATTAATGACATGCCACCATCTGTAGATAACTTTGTTTTCAATAGGACTTAATGACCACTAAAGCTGGTCTCCCACTGCAGATTTTCAGCAGTGATTGCCTTCCTGGTTCCAAAAATGAAGAAACCAGGCCACGTTATTACACACATTAGCAGCCTAAAGTCATGTCTCATATTATTATACAGCAGATCAGTGCCGACCCCAAACAATACTAAATGCACCCCCATGACACGAATGCTTCTGAGCATGTGTGCACGATGGTACACAGGCTATGCACATCTGCAATTATAACAAGAGTTTCCACAAAGATAAATATTTCTGGTAACATCTGAAATAGGTTTGGGTATCGAGAACCAGTTCTCCTTGGCTATCATTAAGAAATGATTTGATCCACCGACATCAATAGCCTTTTTGCTTTATGATTTCCTTATCAGTCCTTTAGAGTGAGTGACTGTTGTTTTTGGGGGTGTTTGTCAGGAAAATGATCATGTTTCTACGTCGATTACAGAACCCCTACAGGGTCTGTATTCAACTGTTTCTGCAGCGCGGCTCTTCTTTCAAGCTTGAAGCAATGAAGCATTGATCTGACTCGCTGCTTCATTGGTTCTTTGTTTTATTTTGCTTTATTTTAATTTTTCCCTGCTAAAACCTCAAAGAGCATATGTCTGTGAGTAATATTTACCTTTTTTATGTTAAACCGACCTGTTATGGTCTTCTGAAATAGTTGATAGATGTATTTTATAACTTAAAAAAAGGACCGATGCTAATGCGTTAGCATGTCTATGGCATTTTCAATGTTAAAGTTAGCATTAAGCTGTTTGCATCTCAGCACATTTGTGTGCATTTGTTTTCTGTATAATAATTAATGGCACAGCGTTTGTTGTTGTAAAAGAGTCAAATGTATTACAAATTGTAATATTTTTTACATTTATTTTTGTTTATATATTAATAATAACAATAATAACAGCAACAACAACAATAACAATAACAGTAATAATAATAACTAATAATGCTACAATACAATTTTAGAGAAAGAGACAAAAAGAACCTGATGAAAAACACAACAGAAAATATAAAACCAACTAACAATGAACATAAATTAAGAAAGAAAGAAAGAAAGAAAGAAAGAAAGAAAGAACTGTTTCTTATGAACACCTAATGACTCTTACATCTTCTCATCCCTGTTTTGTTTAAGTTTTAAACCATATTTGTTCAGTTCTTCAGTGATTTCCTCCAGAACTATTTGCCAAGCAAGAAAACTGCTGCATCCTAGTGCAGAATACTACTGGAATGAATTTGAATTTGCCCTATTGACGTATCCCATAATCCCTTGTGTGCCAAAGAGTCACTGCAGTCAAACAACATACAGAGAATCCACATGATGACAATTGTAAATTAATATTATATGACAAAAATGTAATTTTTTTGTGCTTTTCGTCACGTTAATAAGAGACTGGCATGCATGATACCCTGAAAACTTGCTAAAACAATTACGAGGTCTGTTAGAAAAGTATCGGACCTTTATATTTTTTGCAAAAACCATATGGATTTGAATCACGTGTGATTGCATCAGCCAAGCTTGAACCTTCGTGCGCATGCGTGAGTTTTTTCACCCCTGTCGGTTGCGTCATTCACCTGTGAACAGGCTTTGTGTGAGCAGTGGTCCACCCCTCTCGTCGGATTTTTATTGCAAATAAATGTCTGAACGATTTGGAGCTTTGCTGCATCAATTTTTTTCCAGAAACTGTGAGAGACCTCCAGGTGGACACCATTTGGAAAATTCAGATGGCTTTCAGGGACCATTTTATGGGGATTACACAGATTAAGGAGTGCTCCAGCCTGTTTAAAGACCGCCCACAGTGTCTCGACAGGCTGACACCCTGCTGAAACAACCAGATCATTTCCAACGTGAAAGCTTTGTTGATCCGGGACATCGTCTGACTTCCCCAAAAAGGGAAGAAGGCGTGGACATCAGCACTTTTTTGGCACATTCCACTGTTACAGGAGTTTTTTTCATGGAAAAAGAAGCGGACGGATGCGCCACCGTGCCGCACATGGCGCGGGACAAAACCACCTGCGTGTTGGTCTCACAGGACGGCTTTGAGATGGATTTCAGACGGCTGTCGGTGGCTTTTAGTCGTGTGACTATCCGAGAAATTATGCATGAGCTGGACATGCCCCAACGTGTCCTGTGAGGCTTCATCACGGCGTTGCTTTGCGCCATGCGGCTCTGCCGCGACGCGCGGAATTCCTCCGCTCCTCTTTCCATGACAAAAACTCCTGTAACAGTGGAATGTGCCATTCATTTCTAAACTGAATGCTGTGTTTTATCCGGGACGTCCTCTGACTAGCACAGGAATTGCGGAAGACGTGGACATCAGCACTTTTTCGGCACATTGAGACAGACATGCGGAGGAATTCCGCGCATCGCGGCGGAGCCGCATGGCGCAAAGCAACGCCGTGATGAAGCCTCACAGGACATGTTGGGGCATGTCCAGCTCATGCACAATTTCTCGGATAGTCACACGACTAAAAAGCCACCGACAGCCATCTGAAATCCATCTCAAAGCCATCCTGTGAGACCAACACGGAGGTGGTTTTGTCCCGCGCAATGAGCGGCACGGTGGCGCATCCGTCCACTTCTTTTTCCATGAAAAAAACTCCTGTAACAGTGGAATGTGCCAAAAAAAGTGCTGATATCCACGCCTTATGCCTTTTTTGTGGAAGTCAGACGACGTCCCGGATCAACAAAGCCTTCAGGTTGGAAATGATCTGGTTGTTTCAGTGGGGTGTCAGCCTGTCGATCGGCGCTCGGAGCTTGCCGCGCTCTCAGACGCTGTGGGCGGTCTTTAAACCGGCTGGAGCACTCCTTAATCTGTGTAATCCCCATAAAATGGTCCCTGAAAGCCATCTGAATGACGCAACCAACAGGCGTGAAAAAACTCACGCATACGCACGAAGGTTCAAGCTTGGCTGATGCAATCACACGTGATTCAAATCCATATGGTTTTTGCAATAAATAAAAAGGTCAGATATTTTTCTAACAAACCTTGTATAACAAATAATACGTGTCTGCTATGTTTAATCTGCGTGGAATTTAATAAATGCAAACCGAATTTCAGACATATTATATATTAGTTTGGAACAAAGAGGATAAACAGTGTTGTGAAGAACAATAATTACAGTTAAAGAGCAAACCTCACTTTCCCCCAGAACGACATGATCAGGAAGCGAGCAGAGCTCACAACAGTTCCCATTGAAAATAACGGAAAGACAGCCTGTGATTCTCGCATGTTTACATAAAACAAATGCAATAACAACATCTATAAACCCAGAGAATATATTCATGAGAGTTTTAGGCACAATATAAAAATAGTTTTATGTTGCGATGTTAATGCTGTTGTCCGTGTGCAGCGGTTAAAGTGCAGCGTGATCAGAGCGTCTCAATGCAGTTCTCAGTGTTACTGAAATCTCGCAGCGTGGTGAAATATCCGAAGTTTTGCGAGATTTGAAACGTCAATAGGGCAAATAAGGAAAGTTGTTTTTTTTTCTCCCCAAAATGGATGCTGCACTCACTGCAGTTTATTGGCTGGAAAAGCCCCAGATTGCATTTCAGAGCTTCTAGAATTCAAAACTTTTTGTGCAGGTGGTGGTTTTGTGAGGATTAAAGTCACTAACTGGGACGCCTGTCTTGCTGCGAGAAAGAAACAAGAATCGTCCTCTGCTCCAAACACTGCGTGGCTCTCTGCCGAGTCAAATTAGAACAATAAAGTCCAGTCAGAATCCAGTATGGAGAGACATTCATGCCAAAATGTCTAAAAGGAAATGCTTTTGTTTATTTTTATTTATGTCCAAAGATGAAGGATCCAGTGACTAGTTTCATATTTATTTATTTGAAGACTCAATAAAATGTTGTTGACATAGAAAACCTGTAAAGTCTACTTTTAGTACACAGAAAATTTACAAGAGGTATCAATAAAGGAGTTGATAAGGAATTGGATCAATAAGCAGAATCGATAATGGCATCAATATCAATAAAGTCTTATCAATACCCATCCCTAATCGGACAACTGTCTTCTACTGAAGAATGTGGCATGCTGTTCATGAGCTTATAGATGTATATACAAGTAATATTACAAGAGGAGCTTTAGAGAGGTCAGTGAATGATGCGTTTCTGAATGCACAGACCCCCCTCCCCCACACACATTGCATACTTGTATCATTGTGATACTTGTATCATTGCACACCATGTAGTTTGATGAGACTTAATGCACGTAATTCTAAACATAACCCAAAAAGCAAATATTCACACTGAAATGGCCCTTTGACATTGTGAGGACCTACCAAAATGTCTTCACAACACAAGATGTCTGCAAAACAATGATTTAAAACAACAATCCCACACACACACACACACACACACACACACACACACACACACACACACACACACACACACACACACACACACACACACACACACACACACACACACACACACACACACACACACACACACACACACACACACACACACACACAGCACTGTGCTCATTGCCCGGTCTGGTCATTTTCGCCCCTCTGCATGGGAACAACTCACTTTGCAAATAACACAATTTGCATTGTATTTTAACTTTAGTTTACACTGTAGCCTGGCATAAAATAACAGCAACCAAATCAATGTTCAAGTTCTGCCTCCTAAGTGAAGTAACAAGCAAGATACTTACATGAATTACATATCTGCTTAAAGCTTGGAATGTTCTCTATCAGGCAGTATCCTTATATTTCCATGTATCCATGTAGCCACCTTCCCTTTGGCATACATTGCACATATGCCAATGTAGGACATGTTTTTGCATTTCTTGGTATCTCAGAACCAGTGATGCACAATTGCTTTTACCTCTGCATCTGTACTGTAATGGTGTCTCTTCAGGTGTTGTTTCAGCTTGGGAAAAAGGAAAAAAGTTGGAGGGCGCAAGATCTGGACTGTACTGTAGGTGCAGTAAGATTTGAGCCACTGCAATGCCTTTGTCAATTTCTTTGTGATTTATCTGACCAACCCAGTCTCACAGCATTCAGAAGCACGAAACATACATTCATGTATTTGTTTGTGATATTGTCACGAATCAGGAAAAAGACATGCTGTGGAGGGGAGCAGAGATCAATCACTAATGATTAAATGCAGAGTGGTGCATACAGAGCAAAAAGAGAAAGAAACACACAGTGCATCATGGGAACCCCCCAGCAGTCTACGTCTATAGCAGTATAACTAAGGGATGGTTCAGGGTCACCTGATCCAGCCCTAACTATAAGCTTTAGCAAA
Organism: Thalassophryne amazonica; assembly: GCF_902500255.1. Lineage (NCBI taxonomy): Eukaryota > Metazoa > Chordata > Actinopteri > Batrachoidiformes > Batrachoididae > Thalassophryne > Thalassophryne amazonica. The sequence continues at coordinate 37,556,716 of NC_047117.1, forward strand.
AAGGAACGTTTTAAGCCTAATCTTAAAAGTAGAGAGGGTGTCTGTCTCCCTGATCCGAATTGGGAGCTGGTTCCAGAGGAGAGGAGCCTGAAAGCTGAAGGCTCTGCCTCCCATTCTACTCTTAAAAACCCTAGGAACTACAAGTAAGCCTGCAGTCTGAGAGCGAAGCGCTCTATTGGGGTGATATGGTACTATGAGGTCCCTAAGTTAAGATGGGACCTGATTATTCAAAACCTTATACGTAAGAAGAAGAATTTTAAATTCTATTCTAGAATTAACAGGAAGCCAATGAAGAGAAGCCAATAAGGGTGAAATATGCTCTCTCCTTCTAGTCCCTGTCAGTACTCTAGCTGCAGCATTTTGAATTAACTGAAGGCTTTTCAGGGAACTTTTAGGACAACCTGATAATAATGAATTACAGTAGTCCAGCCTAGAGGAAATAAATGCATGAATTAGTTTTTCAGCATCAATCTGAGACAAGACCTTTCTAATTTTAGAGATATTGCGCAAATGCAAAAAAAGCAGTCCTACATATTTGTTTAATATGCGCATTGAATGACATATCCTGATCAAAAATGACTCCAAGATTTCTCACAGTATTACTAGAGGTCAGGGTAATGCCATCCAGAGTAGGGATCTGGTTAGACACCATGTTTCTAAGATTTGTGGGGCCAAGTACAATAACTTCAGTTTTATCTGCGTTTAAAAGCAGGAAATTAGAGGTCATCCATGTCTTTATGTCTGTAAGACAATCCTGCAGTTTAGCTAATTGGTGTGTGTCCTCTGGCTTCATGGATAGATAAAGCTGGGTGTCATCTGCGTAACAATGAAAATTTAAGCAATGCTGTCTAATAATACTGCCTAAGGGAAGCATGTATAAAGTGAATAAAATTGGTCATAGCACAGAACCTTGTGGAACTCCATAATTAACCTTAATCTGTGAAGAAGATTCCCCATTTACATGAACAAATTGTAATCTATTAGATAAATATGATTCAAACCACTGCAGCACAGTGCCTTTAATACCTATAGCATGCTCTAACCACTGTAATAAAATTTTATGGTCAACAGTATCAAAAGCAGCACTAAGGTCTAACAGAACAAGTACAGAGATGAGTCCACTGTCTGAGGCCATAAGAAGATCATTTGTAACCTTCACTAATGCTGTTTCTGTACTATGATGAATTCTAAACCCTGACTAAAACTCTTCAAATAGACCATTCCTCTGCAGATGATCAGTTACCTGTTATACAACTACCCTTTCAAGAATTTTTGAGAGAAAGGGAAGGTTGGAGATTGGCCTATAGTTAGCTAAGATAGCTGGGTCAAGTGATGGCTTTTTAAGTAATGGTTTAATTACTGCCACCTTAAAAGCCTGTGGTACATAGCCAACTAATAAAGATAGATTGATCATATTTAAGACCGAAGCATTAATTAATGGTAGGGCTTCCTTGAGCAGCCTGGTAGGAATGGGGTCTAATAGACATGTTGATGGTTTGGAGGAAGTAACTAATGAAAATAACTCAGACAGAACAATCGGAGAGAAAGAATCTAACCAAATATGGTTATGAGTAATTTTTTCTCTAATAGTTAAAATTTTATTAGCAAAGAAAGTCATGAAGTCATTACTAGTTAAAGTTAAAGGAATACTCGGCTCAATAGAGCTCTGACTCTTTGTCAGCCTGGCTACAGTGCTGAAAAGAAACCTGGGGTTGTTCTTATTTTCTTCAATTAGTGATGAGTAGTAAGATGTCCTAGCTTTACGGAGGGCTTTTTTTATAGAGCAACAGACTCTTTTTCCAGGCTAAGTGAAGATCTTCTAAATTAGTGAGACGCCATTTCCTCTACAACTTACGGGTTATCTGCTTTAAGCTGCGAGTTTGTGAGTTATACCACGGAGTCAGGCACTTCTGATTTAAGGTTCTCTTTTTCAGAGGAGCTACAGCATCCAAAGTTGTCCTCAAAGAGGATATAAAACTACTGACGAGATAATCTATCTCACTCACAGAGTTTAGGTAGCTACTCTGCCCTGTGTTGGTATATGGCATTGGAGAACATAAAGGAATCATATCCTTAAACCTAGTTACAGCGCTTTCTGAAAGACTTCTACTGTAATGAAACTTATTCCCCACTGCTGGGTAGTCCATCAGAGTAAATGTAAATGTTATTAAGAAATGATCAGACAGAAGGGAGTTTTCAGGGAATACTGTTAAGTCTTCAATTTCCATACCATAAGTCAGAACAAGATCTTAGGTATGATTAAAGTGGTGGGTGGACTCATTTACATTTTGAGCAAAGCCAATCGAGTCTAACAATAGATTAAATGCAGTGTTGAGGCTGTCATTCTCAGCATCTGCGTGGATATTAAAATCGCCCACTATAATTATCTTATCTGATCTTATCTTATATTAGACAATATTAATACAATAACATGCTTTTGGAGGGCGGTATGCATTTTCAAGAGGCCCGACGTCCATGCCCAGTCACCCAAAACGACAGCTATTCGCCCGAGTTAGACGAGGGCAAATAGCTGTCATTGCGGGTGACGGGATGGACATAGGGACTCAGAAAAATGCATACCGCACAATAACAGCATGTTATTTGCATTATTATCACTTTTTACTGAGATACACAACACGTAGCGCGTACATAAAAAGTTGGCTCACTTTTGTCATGTCTTGCGCTGTCTGGCGCACGCTGGTCTCCCTCATCAAGCTGGCTACTTTAGCTGCTCTTCATTGTCATGCTATCTATGAGAAAAATCATCCGGAATATCCATATTGGGACCAAAACACACTTCTCGCTTTTTCATCTTTTCCTCTGCGGACAGTTTTTTTTCTCCTCTGCGGACAGTTCTTGGGCTGCCCGCTATGACGTCATTTGTTTACGCACAGCGGGCGGGTATAGCCAGATACCGTCGACGTAAATCTACGATACCGGCCCAGCAACGCCTCGGTAAAGTGATAATAATATACAAATAATGAATGTTTATGAGTAATACGGAAAGAATATTTCATTCGGTGAAAGATGGAATATTGCATTCAACACCACCTCAATGAATGGAACGTTCCATCTTTCACCGAATGAAATATGCTTTCCATTACACAAATGACAAAACATGCATTATTTGTTTTATATAATGCCTTAAATAGATCCATGTCATTTGATGTTCTTTTAATTTATAGACAAGAGAAAAGCCACATACATTTTCGTTGTTGGTCCTTTGAGGTCAAGAGGGTCCAAATACTCCAACATGAACTTTAAATAACAGTCCAATCAAATCCACAATTGTTCTCAGTCAATTTGCAAAAATATTCAGATACAGTAGGTAAAGAATAATCCTGATGATGTAGTCCATATCTGATGCCATGTATTGACTCCTTTGTGTACAGACTGCTGTCTGCTTTCCTCAGTCCAACAAAAAATTGTGACACAAATTTGTTGAGCTCTTCATCTGACAGCACTTGTACAGGTAGAGGTGTACAGGTAGAGACATCCCAGCGAATACTACAAATGCCTCCAGATGGTTTAAGGTTTACTGATAATAATAATAAGCTCGTTCAAATTGTCGCCTGTCACCACAACAAACCCTGCCATGTTTGTTTTTAAGCTAAGGGCTGTCGCTGCTAGTGTGAGCATGCCTGGTGGTCGCGGCATGCAATAGCACAACACATATAGTAACAAAATTGCATGTTAAACAGCACCAAAACTGCACAGTAAATGGAACACAATGGCAAATGGCACAATGGCAATAATCCATGTCATGTGACATATAAACCACCAATCAATGATAAGGATCTACTCAGGTGTTTTACAATCAGTCACAGATGAATGTCCATGGGTGCACAACTCTCCTCCGTGGGGACTCCAGTGACAGCATGTTGTTTCAAATTCATGTCCATGTACATTTGTGCATCTGTTATGCCGAAGGTAATTATGCACATGGCTGGAACTGCAGGAGAAAACTGTTTGTTGCTGCAACAGGCAATAAGTAAAGGATTATTCTCATACCAGTTTCACTTCAACGTCTTGCTTGTTATTGAAATGATCTTGTTGGGTGCAGAACGTTTTAGCCAAACATCATATTTATTTCAAGAGGCACTGATGAAATAATAATAAAATAGCATATACAATAAAAATAAAGTAAGACGCATGTGCAGTCCAGTGAGACATGTGTCTCTATTGTCTGTTACGTGACAGTGGAGCAAGATGGAGCCCCAGATAATGTGATGGTCAACCTTCTCATATTATTCTGCTCCACACATGCTCTTCCCACAGTTCCCCACACCGTGCTCGAGTTGCACTTGTATTGTTCATGTCCTGAATTTCCTGAATTTGGCCAAACATTACCCCATATCTGCATGTTACATCCAACTATTCACTGCTGTGTATCACAGTTTGTCTCCACTTGCTGAAAACCTTCAGTGTAGCTCAAAATAAACTACAATACTACTTTTACCACCCATTATACCCCATTTCAGGCCTCCAAATGAGGTTTCTGCATGACAGAGGTAGCCCGTTGGGTGTCAGATATTGGCATGACTTACGTGCCGCATGCTATAAAGTGCCCAAAGAGGAAACTAAATGAATGATGCATAAGATCTACTATGTTCTTTTCACAATGGCTGCATCCCTCTCATCTCCTCCTTTGTTTTTCTTCCTTGGTGTTCTCTTTGTTTTCCCTCCTCATCTGTGCTCTTGTTCTGACCCACCAGTAGATGCTCAAATGCAGTTTAATTAGAGGTGACACCACCATTCGCCTGCACACTGTACATGTGAAGATATATTCTACTTCTATGTATTCATGTGAGAAGAAAAGTCTGATTGCAGTTTCTCCTGGAAAAAATCAGGAGCTGAAACAAAGATTTATGGACTGTTTTTGCTTCTGACTTCCTCTTTCCATGGTAATCTCCCATCCTTTCTCTCATGGGTGTCACTATTGAGTCCTCATAATTAGATTGTAACTTTCTGGCTGGACCTGGTTGGCTGACAGATTCTACCTCTGTGCCGGCTCCAGTGGGAAATTTTGCCACAGATACTGCGAGGACTGCGGGTCGTCATTGTCAGTCAGGTTGCTGTTTTTTCTTTTTCTTTCTTTTTTATTTATTTATTTATTTTTTGCCGGTGTGGTGTATTTTCCTCATTTCAGTGTTGGTCTATTTGGTTTCTACCACTCCACATCCAGCTATCTTGAAACATGGCCCACAAACATCCATTTTAATTTTTTGGAATTAATTAATAAGTCTGGCCATACCTCGGGCTGCATCGGAGGGTATTTCCTTCCTTTGCTTTTCCCCAAACACTTAGTTTTTCCTCCCTCAAGGAGTTGACACCAAAAACCTTTCTGGGGGTCAAACCTGAGAAAAGAGAGAGTGAGGCAGAAAGAAATACAGATTAATGTAAAGAGAAAATGAATTTTAAAAGTATTCGCAGGGCAGTGTTATACTTCTGAGGAGTTCAAACCAAGTCTGGGAGCATGTCATACAACGTCATAGTTCAAGATGATCTACAATGCTGCATTTACAACCTATTAACACCTATCACACCCTGTTCTATGAGTATTTACAGGGCTGTAACCCAGCTGACAGCTGACTTCTTGGGAGTGAAGCCAGAATGAATCCTATAATCCTTGCAAGCACCTTCCCTGGCAAAGACAGCAATGTAATGTCCTTATAGTTGTAGTCATAACTGAAGAATTAAACAACACAAATTAATTTATGGTGTTTAAGATGGGCACACAGCACATGGTGCAAATGTTTTTGAGGCATGTACACATTGTTCCTGCTATCAAGAGAGTGCATAAACTGAGTGCACAGGTGGGCTCTGGGCACAAAGGGTTGGGCTTGATCTTGTTGATCTGTCATGGGTATATTTAGGGTTGACATTCATACATTTTCAACTCCCTTATTACAATTAAAGGTCATAGGGGGCTGGAGCCTATCCCAGTGGTCACTGGATGAGATGCTGAGCATACCTTCGACAGGCAGCCAGTTTACTACAGGGCAGACACATACAGACAACCTCAAACACACCTTCAATCAATTTAAAGTTTCCAATTCACCAAATCTGCATGTCTTTGGACATGGGAGGAAACCCATGCAATCACAGGGAGAACATGCAAAGACAAGACTGAAAGGACCCGGTTGGATTCAAACCTGGGAACATCTTACTGTAAGGTAGCAATCAATGATAACCATGAAGCCACCACGCTGCCCTGAGCCTAACACAATTTCATAAAAACAGTAGAGAAGACACATGCATTCATAGATCCATAATAGGATGGATGCTGGATCATAAACATAACTCTGAAAAAAGAATGGTGCTACATTATATTGTGTGACTTTTCATCAATATCCTAACGTTATATCAATCATCAGTGTCAGCTCAGCGCCTTTAAAGTGGAGAGCATCAAGTGAACAACGCTGTGGTATTAAATGGACACATATGAGAGGTGTGAGGTTTTCTGTTGAGGAAATGGATCTCTGCACACAGCATGCACATGAGATCAGCTGGCAGTAGAGACATAATGCTGGAAGTTGCTAAGGCACTTAGATTCAGATGCATGTGAATGTTGCATCTTTTAACACTTGTTTCATCCTTTATGCGTGATTAGTACTCACTGACCATCATGTATGGCTATGTGCACATGGGGGGGGGGGGGGGGGGGTGTCTATGAGCTGGGGTTTGAGAAGGATGCCACAAACAAATTCCTTAAAAAATGGGAAAAAAACGACCCATCACTGATACCACCTTTTTAAGGTAAGTTAAAAACTGTTTAGTCTGTCAAACTGTAAATTTGCTGTTGTACTCTGGCATGTGCGCGATCATACACTTTGGCACAGATTGAGTGAGATTTCTTTTTTCTGTTCATGTTAGTGTGTGTTATTAGTATTTGCAATCTGTTTTATATCAAAGCCTGGGTTGTTATACATATTATCAGCATTCTACATTTTCATTTCAGACCATGCTTAAAATATGGAATTCAGCTTCTATGATGCACTGTTGTGCATTGCTGTTTGCAGAGTGTACTAGATTTTAGACCAGGTTTTTGGTCATTTATGTTCATCTGGAAAGTATTCACGGTGCTTCACTTTTCCACATTTTTTAATGTTACAGCTTTATTCAAAAATGAGCATGTTGCCCGTGGGGATCGACGGGCTCTAGATTGGGTAGTGTTTATAAAATAGGCAGCTGACATTTTTCAAGGGTGGTAGTAAATTATGATAAGTTTCTATAATGAGTTGTAATGGTGTGAGTCCAGAATGTTTTTAGAACCTTAGACTTAAGACCTCAACAATTTTTAAAGGAAGAACTCAACCTTTTTATTTCCTGTTAATTACATATTTTTTAATATTAATTTAGTCTTAATGTATTTAGTAATTCTTTTGGTTCTTATTATTATATACACACTATGATTGTATGCTACCACAGTACGCACGGTTAGATTCACATGCATGTGATTTCCGGTCAGATATTTTCACATTTCAGACCGTTACCATGACAATCGGCCCAGAGAAATTTATCAGATTTGTGACTTTGTTTACAATTTTCATGGTGCAAAATAAAACAAAACAAAAAGCAAACAAAGAAATTATGAGTGATGAAGAGGACCATTTTTCGAGCGACTTTTATTACACTGATGAGTTTGAACTGGAAAAATTAAAAGGAAACATGCTCGAAGTGGACATACAAAATGAACACCAACATGAAAACACAGCTCAGAACAGCCACATAATAACTGAATTATTAGCCTCACGCTTGGTTAAGACTGCTTGGCATCACCTGACAGGGCCACGTCACCAACTCTGATGTCCTGGCCAAGGCAGGGATGACCAGCATGTTTGCCATGCTGACCCAGAGACACCTGCGCTGGCTCGGACATGTCACGTGAATGAAGGACGGCTACACCCCAAAGGATGTACTGTATGGTGAACTGGCCACAGGCTCCAGAGCAAAAAGGACGACCTGCAATTCGCTTCAAAGATGTTTGCAAACACGACCTGAGAGCGACCTGAGGCTTCAACCCTTCGGACTTGGAGTCGGCAGCCGCAGACTGCACCGGGTGGTGGTCCACCACCAGAACCATCATCAGTGAAGCGGAAGAGAGGAGAGAGGCTCGGTGGGGGGAGAGGAGGCTCGATCGACAGCAGACACTCCAGCCAGCACCCACTACCATAGACATCCAGCTGACAGATTACACCTGCAGCAATTGTAGCAGACCGTGCCGGTCCCGCATCGGCCTGTACAGCCACATCAGGCGCTGCAACTCAACAAGCCTTCTGGAGCAGGATGGATGACCTCAGGCCTTGAAACCATGATCTTATGGGATCGACAGAGCCAACAGTCAGGTTAATAATCCTTTATTATTAATATCATTGTGATTAATGTTATCAATATGATAATAGTCAAGTGGTTTCTGTGTGCGTGTATGCATGCGTGTGTATGGCTTTGATCACGGAGAAACTAGGAAGAGCTCACATTTGCTGTTTGGTATGCTTATGAATTTTGGGTCAAGGATGAATGCTGTGAAAACAGAAAGTTGACAGGACTAATAATTTGGTGAAATTAGGGATATTAGCTCACAACAGTGAATAATGGACATTGTGCTGTAATGCACCATGGGAGCTTGGGGTTTGCTGGTTTTAAATGTTATTGCGGTTCATGTTGGTTAACAGTGTTGTTAGTGTTACTGATTTACTTTTTTTTTGTAGTTCAGTTGGTTTAGTCAGTTTAGTTAAGTGTCACTGTGCTGTTACCATGAGTGAGAAGAATAGAGCGTTTGATGTTTTCTGTCACATCTGTTTGTGAGTGCATAAAAATAAAAGTGTGCATGCATTTTCAACCATGGACAAACTGGGGAGAGCTAACATTTGCCATTTGGTATGCTTATGTATTTTGGGTCAAGGATGAACACCGCCAAAATGGAAAATTGAGCAACATAAGCATACGATCGGAAAATGTCAGCTCTTCTTAGTTTCTCTGTAATTGAAGCCATACACACATATGAAGGCATACACGCACACAGAGGACACTTGGCTATTTTATTTTTTCCGTCAAAAAAATTGTACTCACAACAACCCATAATAACAACATGAGAAAAGTTTTCAGATTTATTAAAAATAAAAAAAAATAAAAATCGCAGAAGCTTCCTCAGCTAAAATTCTTGCTCTGGTGGTCTGACTTCTGTCTTGACTCTTGTAGAGAAGAATAATCAACTGTATACGAGGTCTGTGATGAAAAAAGTGGTCCTTTTTATTTTTTTCAAAAAATAAATGGATTTGATTCATATGTTTTTATGTCAGACAAGCTTGAACCCTCGTGCGCATGCGTGAGTTTTTTCACGCGTGTCGGTGACGTCATTCGCCTGTGGGCAGGCCTTGAGTGAGGAGTGCTCCACCCCGCCCGTCGGAATCTCTTTGTCTGAATAGCCGCTGCGGACGGCGCGTTGCTTTATCAACATTTTTTCTGGACCTGTGAGGAATATCCGAGTGGACACTATTTGAGAAATTAAGCTGGTTTTCGGTGAAAAGTTTAATGGCTGATGAGAGATTATGGGGTGTTTCTGTCGCTGTAAGGACTTCCCACTGTGCGGGACATCGCGCAGCGCTTCCAGGCGCCGTTGTCGGCCTGTTTCGACCTGAAAATATCCTAATTTAAGGCTTAATTCACCCAGGACATTGTGAGAGAACAGAGAAGATTCAGAAGAAGCCAGCATGAGGACTTTATGCAGATATTCCACTGTTTAAGGACATTTTTTAATGAAAGACGTGCGCACAGATTCGCCGAGTCGTCACGGAAACGACTCGGCGAATCTGTGTGCGCCGCAACAGGAAAAACACCTCCGTGTTGAAAACCATTTGTAAAATTCAGGCGGCTTTTGATGGCTTTCAACAAGTGAGTAACTGAGAAATTGTTTAACAGCTTGGTCATGTTCCAACTTGCCCGTTAAGGTTTCCAACGGAGGTGTTTTTCCTGTCGCGACCCCCCGCGCGACTCTGCCCGCACGTTCTTTCATTACAAAATGTCCGTTAACAATGGAATGTCCGAATAAACTCCTCATGCCGAATTCTTCTGAAAGTTCTCTGTTCCCTGACGACTTACTGAGTAAACAGAGCCTGAAATGTGGAAGTTTTCAACTTGAAATGGCGAGACACTGCCGCCTCAAAGCGCAGATCGCCGTCAGGCACCGTGGGCCGTCCTTACGGTGACACTACCAGAGCAAAATCTCTCATCAGCCGTTAAAATTTTTACCGAAAACCAGCTGAATTTATCGAATGGTGTCCACTCAGTTGTGCCTTACAGTTTTGAAAAAATTTTGATCAAACAAAGCAGCAGTCTCTGAGCCATTCCTAAACAATGAAAAAAACGACGAGAGGGTGGGCCACTCCTCACTCAAAGACTGCCCACAGGCGAATGACGTAACCGACAGGCGTGAAAAAACTCTTGCATGCCCACAAGGGTTCAAGCATGTCTGATGTAATCACACGTGATTCAAATCCATATGGTTTTTGAAAAAAATAATAAGGTCCATTACTTTTATCACAGACCTCGTATATAATATATATGTATATCAACTGTATATATAATAATCAACTGTATATAGAATAATCTGTATATAGAATAAACTGTATATCAGAATAATCAACTGTATATATAATAACTGTAATGAACACTACATAGGTGAGACTAAGCAACCTTTACACCAAAGGCTATACCAGCACCGCAGAGAGGGCGCCAGTGGACCTCAGTCTGCAGTTCATCTCCACCTTAAAGACACTAACCACACATTTGAGGACAAGGAAGTTAAAATATTAGCCAGAGACAAGAAATGGTTTGAGAGAGGGGTCAAGGAGGCATTCTATGTGAAATGTTTGAAACCTAGCCTTAACTGGGGAGGGGGTCTGAGACACGCTTTATCCCCTGTTTACAATAGGGTACTCAGGTCAAAGCAGTTTCAGTCTTTTGTTCATGGTAATGAGTCATTCATGTCATCAGCAGAGTCATCAAGGGAGCCATCAGGAGAGGGACAGCTGCCCTGTCATTAGGAGGGTGCTAACTAGAGCACAATAGGTGCTCATTAGAGCTATTGTTTAGTCACTAGCCTATAGCAGTCTGCCTCTCAGTAGGAGGGGTCTGGTTAGGTTTAAAACTCCAGCTTTTGTGACTTCTTGATTATTCTTCTCTACAAGAGTCAAGACAGAAGTCAGACCACCAGAGCAAGAATTTTAGCTGAGGAAGCTTCTGCAATTTGAAGCGAAACGTTCTTGCGTCAAGCAACCCAGTCCAGTCGAAGATTCAAGCTTCTCTACTTCTACACATAACCAGCAAGGCTGAAAACCAACACTGAATGCCTGTGACCTTCAATCCCTCAGGTGGCACTGCTTTAAAAACCAACTTCATTGTGTCAAGGATCTTACCGCGCGGGCTCAGGAACACTTCAGAAAACCATTGTCAGTTAACACAGTTCGTCGCTACATCTGCAAGTGCAAGTTAAAAGTCTACCATGCAAAGCAAAAGCCATACATCAATAACATCCAGAAACGCTGCCACCTTCTCTGGGCCCTAGCTCATTTGAAATGGACAGATGCAAAGTGTGCTGTGGTCTGATGAGTCCACGTTTCAGACTGTTTTTGGAAATCATGAACGTTGTGTCCTATGGACAAAAGAGGAAAAAGACCATCCAGATTGTTACCAGTGCAAAGTTCAAAATCCAGCATCTGTGATGGTATGGGGGTGTGTTAGTATCCATGGCATGGGCAACTTACACATCTGTGATGGCACCATCAATGCTGAAAGGTACATCCAGGTTTTGGAGCAACACATGCTGCCATCCAAGCAACGTCTTTTTCAGGGACGTCCCTGCTTATTTCAGCAAGACAATGCCAAACCACATTCTCACGTGTTACAACAGCTTGGCTTCATAGTTTAAGAGTACGGGTACTAGACTGGCCTGCCTGCAGTCCAGACCTGTCGCCCATTGAATATGTGTGGTGCATTATGAAGCGTAAAAAACAACAATGGAGACTCCGGACTGTTGAACAACTGAAGTCGTAGATGAAGCAAGAATGGGAAAGAATTCCACCTACAAAGCTTCAAAAATGTACAATGTATATCACTGGTGATTATAATATAGACCTAATGAAACCCAATAGACATAAGATGACAGATGAATTTATTAACTGTATGTATAGTATGAGCTTATTTCCTGCAATTACCAGGCCTAGTAGAATCACATTACAGAGTGCTACTCTTATCGATAATATTTTCACAAATGACATTGAATTATTGAAATTAAGTGGACTAATGATATGTGATATAACTGACCACCTACCTGTTTTTTTTATATCAACATGGGAATATGAAGAGCACAAACACTCAGAATGATATTTACAAAAGATTACTATCTGAAAGATGTATTGAATCATTGAAATATGATTTATCAACTCAAAACTGGAGTGGTGTATTAAGGTAAAGGGATGTTAATGAGGCTTATAACATGTTTCATGAATTTTTTTGTAACCTGTATGATAAAAATTGCCCTGTGAAAATATATAAAAGAAAGAACATAATTGTCAAATGTCCCTGGATGACCAAGGGACTACAAAATGCTTGTAAGAAAAAAAAAAAAAAAAAAAAAAAAAAAAAAAAAAATATATATATATATATATATATATATATATATATATATATATATATATATATATATATATATATATAAACAGTTTTTGAAAGTTAAAACTATGGAATCTGAAAAAAAATACAAGGTATACAAAAATAAGTTGACCACAATACTAAGAATGAGTAGGAAGTTGTTTTTGAAAGGTTATTGAATCAAAACAAAAATAACATTAAAGGAATATGGAATGTAATTAATGGATTACTTAAAGATAAGGTAGATATCATGGACACCTATCCAGAGTATTTTATTGACAGAAATGATGAGAATTATAATATGCAAAATGTGGTGAACAAATTTAATGAGTTTTTTTGTAAATGTGGAACCAGATCTAGCGGCTGGAATCCCTGCAAGCAATGAAGGTCAATCACTAATTGAAAGAAATCCAAAAAGTATCTTTCTCTTAGGAGTAAATGAAACAGAAATTAAAGAAATTGTTCGTAAGTGTAAAAATAAATGCTCCACTGATTGTTTTGACATAGATATGAGATTAGTAAAAAAAAAAAGTCATAGATGGCATAACAAAACCATTAACTTATATTTGTAATATTTCACTGCAAAATGGGATATTCCCAAACAAAATGAAAACTGCTAAGGTAATTCCAGTTTTTAAGACTGGTAACAAGCACATCTTTACTAACTATAGACTTGTCTCTCTCCTCCCACAATTCTCAAAAATACTTGAGAAAGTATTTAATGACAGACTTGAAAATTTTATAGAAAAAAATTGCCTGTTAAATGAAGGTCAGTATGGTTTCAGACCTGGACGATCTACATCTATGGCCATTATTGATGCTGTAGAGGAAATTGCACATTCATTGGAAAAGAAAAAAAAATGCTATTGGAGTTTTTATTGACTTAAAAAAAAGCATTTGACACAATTAATTATTCAATTTTACTAGAAAAATTAGAAAAGTATGGGATTCGAGGGGTAGCATGGGAATGGATCAAAAGTTATTTAACTGAGAGGCAGCAGTTCGTAAAGATGGGTAAGTATGAATCTTCATGTAAAATTATCACATGTGGACTGCCACAGGGTTCCATATTGGGTCCAAACTTATTTAATTTGTATATAAATGACATCTTTAATGTATCTGCACTGCTGAAACTAGTCTTATTCGTTGACGATACAAATATTTTCTATGCAGATGATGATTATGACGATGTTATAAACACTGTAAATGAGGAATTGGCAAAAATTTAAATATGGATGCACAATAATAAACTGTCACTTAATCTTGAAAAACTAAAGTAATGATGTTTGGTAACGGCAAGGAAAATCCAAATATATCTATAACTATTGATGGTAAAGTAGAAAAGGTAACAGAAATCACATTTTTGGGAATAATAATAGATAAGAAATTAAACTGGAAATCCCACATTAATTACATACAAAAGAAAGTTATCAAAAATATAGCTATTATAAATAAAGCAAAGTGGGTACTCAACTATAATGCCCTGTACATTTCATATGTTATAGAAGTTTGGGGTAACAATTACAAGAGTACTCTAAGGCCATTGGTTTTACTTCAAAAGCGTGTACTACGCGTTATCCACAAGACAAGCTACCTGGAACACACAAACGCACTTTTCTTACAGTCTAAATTATTGAAATTAATTGATTTGGTGGATTTCTGCACAGCTCAACTGCTATACAAAGCCAGTAAAAATTCTTTACCGGTCAACATTCAAGCCCAAATTATAGAAAGGGAAGGTGGCTACAATCTGAGGGGAAATGGTAAACTTATACCAAAAGCTGTAAGAGCCATGAGAAGAAGTATGTGTGTTTCAGTGTGTGGAGTGCGATTGTGGAATAGTTTAGAATGGAATTTAAAACAATGTCCAAACATTTACCAGTTCAAAGCCAAATACCAAGAAAACATTTTACTACAGTACAGTACACAGTGAACATTCTTACTATAGTCATTATAGTATTAAGATTATAAAACATTAAATCATTTAGTAACAATAAGTACATCAGAGTTAAGGTATTGTATTGTATTGTATTGTATTGAATCTTTACTAAATTATTTAGTATTTGTAGTATATTGATGAGTGATTGAAGAGTAAGCATATTCATGGGTACTGGAATTGTAAGTCCATTCATGGAAATTATAAGTATATTGATAAGTTATTGAAATTGTTGTCTATTCATGAATTATTGGAATCGTAAATATATTGAGGTATTGTAAATTAACTGCAGTTGTATTTATTGTTAATTAAGCAACCACTGAAGATATATGTACCGGGGATGGGATTTAAAAAGTATTTACTTCTTCCCACTCCCTTTCGAACTTTCTTGTTGTCATTTTTTGTTTTGCTTCTTTTTTGCTTTTGTTTATTTTTTCATATGAGTGTAGAGGTACAGAGAGTACAAAGAAGCTTTGTTCATTTGATTTGCTTATATTGTGAACTGCCATGATACTGGAATTGACTACTAAGTTCGAAAAAAAAAAAAAAAAACAATTAGTGTCCTCAGTTCCCAAATGCTTATTGAGTGTTGTTAGAAGGAAACGTGATGTAACACAGTGGTAAACATACCACTGTCCCAGCTTTTTTGAAACATGATACAGGCATCCATTTAAAAATGAGCAAATATTTGCACGAAAACAATAAATTTTATCAGTATGAACATTAAATATCTTGTCTTTGTGGTATATTCAGTTGAATATAGGTTGAAGAGGATTTCCAAATCATTGTATTCTGTTTTTATTTACATTTTTCACAATGTCCCAACTTCACTGGAATTGGGGTTGTATGATCCGCTGCCTCATCGAGAAAAAGTGATGTAAATTTGTTAAGCTTAACTCAGGTTATTTCAGCTTAAGTATATATATTGTGCATTAACTCAGTTAAAAGCTGAAATAATTAAGTTGAAAAAAAAAATCAAATCAAATTGTTACATAAAATTTTCTGTGAGACAGCAGTTCCTTTTTTAAAGTGCAGTTTGGTTAGGGAGTGTCAGTACACAGTCATTTCAGATCTCTCCAGAGATGTTCAGTCTGATTCAGGTCTGGGATCTGGCTGGACCACTCAAGGACATTCACAAAGTTGTCCTGAAGCCACTCTTTTGATATCTTGGTTGTGTGCTTAGGGCAAGGGTGGGCAATCATGTGCTATGAAGGGCAGAAACACTGCAGGTTATCCTTGCTACCAATCGCCTCATCGGGTGATTTCATTGATGACCATCTGTTTATATAAGCGAAGTGCACATCTCGGGCTGCACAGTGCATTATGGGTAGGCTAAATTTTTCGACTACCAATCCACAAGCTATGACGGCGGAAAGCAGCGAGGAGTGCTGTGATTTGGATCATTTCAACCGCTGGAAAGTTTATGATTTAAAGCATTTTTGTAAGCTCCGCAGATTGCCTGTTACAACCAGGACTACGTACGGCAGTGGACAGAAATGGAAAGAAGAGCTGGCTGTGCTTGCGTGTGCTGCATTGTTACAGAAACTACCGTTAGTGCCGACAAAGGAGGAAGAGCGCGCTGCTGTCGAAAATGATCAGTCCTTGTTGATAGTTGGAGACAAACAAATTTCTGACCCCTTGAAGGCAACTGACGGATGGTTAGATGAAGTCCAGAGTCTTAAACTGTGGATATTGCAGAATATTTGCTAAGCAGGGATGAGAAATCGCTACTCCGCCGGTTTCAGAATGACTACAATGAAGGTGGGTCTCACATATAACCTCTTTGGTGTCACGTTTGTTTTGATAAGTTGACAGACATACAATATGTGCATGCATGCAGTTTGTTTATAGAACATGTCAATTTTACAATATTACGCGTCACGTCATTCATGGCGCGACATTACAGTCAGAAGCTGATGCACGAAAACGGCGTCATCAGCCACATTATAATTCTTATTATTATCTTAATTATTCGGCACAGTTTCAGGATATTGACAAAATAAGTGTGCAAGAAACTTACAATTTTAGTCCGTCTTTTACGTTCATCTGGATCTTTCTTTTCTGTGGGGAAATTGTGTAGAATGAACGGAGGTTTACGACCACATTTCTTCTTCTTTCCGTCTTTGTGTGGACTCGGTGGAGCTTTGCAATCATGTGTTTTCAGCCAATTTTCAAGCCTATGAATTCCGTTCGAGCATTTGAAAACAGCACAATGCGCCTCTGTCATTATTGTATGCGTCGCTTAAGGCTTAAAGCCTTTGAAACAATCCCTGTAAGCCTTAACTTTTACAGTCTGCTAATGCTACTGTATACAAAATTCAATGGGAGTGGTGTGACTTTGGTAGTTGGTATTTTTGCCCCTGTTTGACCCACGCATGCGCTGTGCACTTCGCTTATTCAGGGAAGAAGCTAATCAGCAATCCACCTGCTGAGGTGATTGGTTGCAAGGAAAACCTACAGTGTCTCTACCCTCGTTGCCCACCCCTGGCTTAGGGTCATTGTCCTGCTGGAAGATGAACTGTTGCCCCAGTCAGAGGTCTAGAGCCTTCTGGAGCAGGTTTTCACCCAGGATGCCTCTGTACATTGCAACATTCATCTTGCCCTCAATCCTGACTAGTCTCCCAGTTACTGCCACTGAAAAACATCCCGACAGCATGATGCTGCCACCACCATGCTTCACTGTAAGACTCGTGCCTGCTTTCCTTCAAACATGATGCCTGACATTCATGCTAAAGAGTTCAATCTTTGTCTCATCAGACCGGAGAATTTTGTTTCTCATGAGAGTCCTTGAGGTGCCTTTTGGCAAACTCCAGGCAGGCTGCCATGTACCTTTTACTAAGGAGTAGCTTCCGTCTGGCCACTCTACCAGACAGGCCTGATTAGTGGCTGCAGAGATGGTTGTCTTTCTAGAAGGTTCTCCTCTCTCCACAGAGGAATGCTGGAGCTCTGACAGAGTGACCATCGGGTTCTTGGTCACCTCTCTGACTAAGGTCCTTCTTCCCCGATTGCTCAGTTTAGACAGGTGGCCAGTTCTGGGAAGAGCCCTGGTGGATCCGCACTTCTTCCATCTACGGATGATAGAGGCCACTGTGCTCATTTGAACCTTTCAAAAAGCACAAATGTTTCTGTACCCAACCCCAGAAATGTGCCTCAAGACAATCCTGACAATTCCTTTGACTTCATGCTTGGTTTGTGTGCTGATATGCACTGTCAACTGTGAGACCTTATATGTAGACAGGTGTGTGCCTTTCCAATCAACTGAATTTATCCCACGTGGACTCCAATTAAGCTGTAGAAAGCTCTCAAGGATAATCAGTGGAAACAGGATGCACCGGTGCTCAGTTTTAAGCTTCATGGCAAAGGCTGTGAATACTTGTGTACATGTGAATTCTTAGTTTTTTTATTTTTGATAAATTTACAAAAATCTCAAAACAACTTTTTCACTTCGTCATTACAGTGGATTTTGAGGAATTTTGAGGAAAAAAAAATTCATCCATTTTGAAACGTGTTGTGGTGTGTTCTCCGTTCACATCTTTGTAATGTGTTAGTGTTCTCTGTGTCTGGTTCCCTGTCTTGTTTTTCTGTCTATGTTTGTGTGTTAATTGCCATTGTCTTATGTCCATGACCATTTGTTGAATTTGTTGTGTTTTCTCCCCGGTCCATGTCAGTTATCCATGTGTGTCATCCTTGTGGTCTGTCCCCCGTCCTGTGGTCACCTGCCTATCATACTGTGTTTCCTCCAGTTTGCACTGACTTCCCTTTCGAGTTTCATGTTAATTTTCTGCTTGTGTTTCCTTTGTTTGGTTTTGTTACAGTACCGCTTGTAGTTTGATTATTCCTTATCATTTATGTCCTCATTATTTGTTGTCCAGTTTATCGTGATGTTTTCCTGTTGATAGTTTGTTCGCTTTTGAATTCCATGTTTGTTTTTGCCTTTGTGTACTTCAGATTTGTAGTTTGGTTTTGTGTTTTCTCTTTCTTCAGTTGTGTTTTGTTCTTGTTATGTTCTGTTTCTACTCACCCCAGGATGTCTGCTTAGTTGTGTCACCTTTTGTATGTTTAATTTGTCACACGTTTCGACCCTGTCTCCTCTATTCACACACCTGCTGCTCATTAAACATAATTGTAAAACATAACAAAGTTGTTACATAACAAAATGTGGCAAAAAGTGAAGAACTGTGAATACTTTCCGGATGCACTGTGCATCTACACAAACACATTTCCTCGTCAGTTACCATGACCACACCTGATTTTTAGACATTCACTACACCTGGGTTGGCAGACCAGCACAAGAATGTTTGCTATTTAAAGAACATGGGTGTCAGGCATAAAAAACACAAGTTCGTACAGTGGAAATTAGGACTGACGCTTGCATCATGCTTTGTGGCCGTTTGTGGTATGTGCATAACAGTTGTCGTTCTCTTCCACCCTCTTGTTCATTATGTACTGTCACTCACTCTAACCTTTACTTCCTCACTAATTGGTAAACACATTAGGTTGTCATGGTGGAAAATAATATTCCATGAATGTGACTCCAGTGTCTGCCTTCAAAACAGTTTCAGCCTTCAAAACTAATTAATGCTGATCTTCCGTAACACGCTTCAAGCCTATAACATGTTTCTTTTTTTTATTTCAGGGAGTGTCCCCATACTACAGTGGCTCTAGAGCCATTGTAGTGAACCCATTGGAGAGCTCTCCAATGGGTTCACTGCTGCCTCCAGCCCCAATGCCCAAACAGCTCAACTGTGGTTTTTTTCTGGTTGCTTAAGTACATGATTACTGTGTTTACCACATTTCATTGAAATAAAATGTAATTTCACGTTTTAATCATTTTTATTGACTTACTTTGGCTTTAGTTTTGATTTAATTTGATTCACTTTCAATTTTAAAGGGCTGTGAAGGGACTGCTTGATGTATATTTATCAGTATATTGTCTGGGTGTTTTCAGTTATGTGTAATAATAGGTGCATTAAATACAGAAGTGGGTAATCCCTGCTTCAGTGGGTAAACGTCTGATCACATATTTGTTCCATCCACCAACAAAACCAACTGATGTTAATTAGTTAATCTCTTGAGGCAGGTAGTTGAGCTAATCAGGGAACTCACCTGTTTTAGGTAGTGTGCTATGATTAGAGTGGCATCAACTCAGATGGCACCATTTTGGTTCCACTGCGCTGAACTACTGAATGAACCTTTAATGTTTTCAACATTTTCTTTTTAATCATTTAACCACATACAGCAACACATCCAGGTACAGGTACTATCAAAATAAATACAGGTACTATCAAAATAAATATAAAAATAGTTAAGCTATCACATTTACATACATTTACAATTTATGATGATTTATTTAATTAATTTAAAGCCTGATTTATGTAGCTGCAGCTCTGTAACTCCGGGTCATGCAGTAACGTGCATGACAGTTTTAAAGTTCTCTGTCTCTGGATTATGCTTTATTCTGGACTAATTTGCCCCTCAGCAAGCTTTTCTTTCTACAATCATCACCTCCAAATCAAAGGGAAGTTGTACAGCGTGCGTACTGCGAATATCTGGTTTATACGATGACGGTTTAGTTGAGTTTTACTGTACACGGAACTGAACAATAAATTTACCTCTCAAAACTTTGATGATGATGCCGGCTTCCATCTCACACGGTTGACTTTATTTATCAAATTTTTCTTCTGTTCAGACTTGAAGGGAATATGTACATCTTGAAGCCCTTGTTGTGTCTATTTGTGTATCCAAATGCACAACAACCCGGCATTTTCAGTGAAAAAATAAATAAAATAGCTGGATTTCCATGCAGACAGATTAACAGCGAATGTTATTTTGAACCCAAGATGGCACCATGAGTCACGTGACCATTTTTTTTCGACTCGTCATGTTGCCACTCTCTCCATTAAGGAACTCTAGTTTTAGCTGCACAGAAGCAATACATGGCAGGACTTTTATTCTTTGAAGCTGTGATTACCTATCTCTGATTACGTATGCATCTTGAATGTAGAAAAAAAATTGCGTCTTGAGTATAGGTGTATGTACGAATGTTCGTTTTATGTTGAGTATGCATACGTACATCAGCACAGAATATGGGTAAATGCACAATGATCTGCATGTGTTTATATATGTTGATAAATATGTAAAATTCTTTTTCTATTATGAATAAGAGTACATTAAATACAATTACTAAATATTCTTTTGTATTTTACAAAAGAATATTCAGTAATTGGGTGAGCTGATGATAGACAGACAGACAGACAGACAGACAGACAGACAGACAGACAGACAGACAGACAGACAGACAGACAGATAGATAGATAGATAGATAGATAGATAGATAGATAGATAGATAGATAGATAGATAGAGTGATGTTGTGTTCTGACTAGGGATGTCCCGATCCAATCACGTGATTGGAAATCGGGCCTGATCACGTGGTTTCAGACTTGATCGAAATCGGACGTTGCATCCCAATCAGGAATCCGATATAGATTTTATCCTCATTATTTTGATCAGCACTATTTCAAGCTCATTATTGCAGATTAATGGGCCTTTCACGTGTCGGAAGCGTCAGAGGCGTCAGGAATCGGTCTAAAAAGCATTACTTTCAATGAGACGCGTTGCTTTTTAGAGGCAAGCGTCGCGTCAAAAGTTGAGCTAAAGCGACGCTTCTGACGGGAACGCGCATTGCTGCTTGTCGGCAGGCTCACGCGGTCAAAGTTCAACCCAATCTTTTTTTTTTTTTATTAAACAAAAGAAAAAACATAAGTTCAACCCAATCCAACTTTCGACGCTCTGAGCTGTGATGTAGCTTCACGCTGTCCAATAGGAACGACGCGTAGGGGCAAAACACGGAAGACTAGTGGCAGAAACCACTGATCTGTACAAAACAGATCGCTACAGAAACTACTGATCTGTATAAAACAGAAACGTGTCACAGGACTGCTCATTTATAGAGCAGCTTTCTGAAGAAAAATCCTTGGAAATGTTTTTTGTTGTTGTTTCTTACCTCAAAATTTCTGATTAGTGTTTAAAAAAAAGTTTAGAACACTTGTAATTAAAATAGCTAAATCAATAAATGGTTCTTTAGAAACCTTTCGTCTGTAAACTAAAACCACCTGTTATTTCAGATTAGATAATTTCTTGTTTAACATAAGGAACCTTGGACATTTATTTTTAGAGAAATAAAATAACATGAAAATTTGTACATTTTTTTAAGTCTGGTAGATTATTACTTGATTGTTGTTAAGTGATAAATAATAAAATAAGGTGATTAAAATGAAAATATTCTATATTTAGCATTTGTTCATTGTTCATTCAGTTTTTTAAAGTATCGGATCGGGAATCAGTATCGGCAGATACTCAAAATCAGATGACTCGGAATCGGATCGGGGCCAAAAAAACCTGATCGGGACATCCCCAGTTCTGACTGCTTTTTTCATTAAAGCCATTTGCTTTTCTCTTCTCCAAGTCCACAGAAAGCTCCCTCTCTCTCTGTCTCTCTCTCTCTCTCTCTCTCACATACACACACCTGCACAACCCTCTCTGGGTTCTTCTTCACCAAACTTTCAAGCAACATGAAGAGGCAGGGTTCAGTTTAATGTTGTCTCTCTCTTCAAAAAAATAAAAATAATAAAAACAAAACGTCATCAATATAAATGACACTTGGTGTCCTAGGGACACAGAATGAACTGTTTGTAACGTCTGCTGGTATAGGTTCTGTTTTGACCAGGTGGAGCGTCGCTTCATCACGGGGGTTTAGCTGTTTTTTTTCCTCCTGGCTGCAGAGAGAACATTCCAGGAAAAGAAAATGAAAAAGTACTGAGATGCAGAGAACAGTGGTCAGAAAATGTGACATTCTTCACTTCAACAAAACTATTAATTAGACAAACAAAATGATGATTATTATTTTTTTTTTTATAAAATACAAATAAACAAGGAGACATTCGGTGTTTTGTAGTTTCCCACAATCCCCCTGGCGGCCGCCTACACTTCCCAGAATGCACAGCGGTGCCAGATGTGTTCCGCTGACTCACAGCTGATGTAAACAATGGCAAAGCGAGGATGTGAAAGGCACCGATTCAGCGAGTTCACGAGTGATTATGATGAAAAAAAAAAGAAGGGCGGGGGGGGGGGGGGCTTGCGAACAACGCTGTGCGCCACACCGAAATAAACTGGGCATGTATTGTAGGCCTAGTCACACCAAATCCGGATAGAGTACAAATTCCTCAGTGGTACCTCGTTTATCGCGGGAGTTACGATCTCCGTATTCACACCGGGCACGACGCGAGCGACTGCAGCCACAGGTTGCCATGTAATCCCTATGTAAGGACGCATTTTGGCGCCAAACCGCGCAGCGCGACGCGAGTGAAGCGATTTTGAGCGTTTTGCGCGTTTGTGGCACGATATTGCATCGTGTCACGTCGTGTTGCCCTCCTCCCCAAGTTGAAAAATCTGAACTTTTTCGTCTCGTCGCGCCACGATGACCAATCAGGGACTGAATATGTAGTGACGTGGAGATGTCTGGAGTTTCACTGAAGATGTGAACATGTCCTGTATCTGGTAGCAGCCTGTGAGCAGGCCTTATGTCTCTTTTGTCCTTTATTTCACAATCATGACAGAGTTTTTGGAGCGAGCAGCAGCCCCACAGCAGCGGAAGCGGAGTTTCTTTTTCTTTTTTTTTTTACGTATGCGCGCGAGGGAATCATCCATGGAGATTATTTTACTTATTAACTACACAGATGTATAGTAAAGCAAATGGTGACTGGTTTCTAAAGACAATTATGACAGAGTTTTTTGGGGGAGGAGCGAGCTGCAGCAAGCAGCGGAGTTTCATTCTTTCTTTTTTTTTTCTTTACGTGCGTGCGAGCGAATCGTCTGTGTGGAGAATATTTTATTAATTAACTACACAGATGTATAATAAAACAAATGGTGACTGGTTTCTAAACACAATTATGACAGAGTTTTTTGGGGGAGGAGCGAGCTGCAGCAAGCAGCGGAGTTTCTTTTTTTTTTATTGTTTACATGTACGCACGTGAACGGGAGAGTTGGTCCTCAAACTGGGTCCTGCAGAGGTGGAAGGACCACTGAAAGCGGCCGTCATCCAGACGCAGCTCCTGCAGCAAATAATGATACTCTCTGTATTGGGAGCTTTTCACAACAACTTGCTCCATGTGAAAGGTCTGTCATGATGACTTGACGCCGAGCGGAATGGAAGCTCCTCCTATTTGATGACGCACCGGGGCAAATTTTCGCAGCGAAAGTCCACCCAAGCAGAGCGACACACCGGGCGAAGGAGGCGCGTCCGTCGCCACGTGACCCCCGCGAATTTGTAGCGCCTGATCGCGCCCGGTGTGAACGCGGCATAACCCACGATAAACGAAATCCGCGAAGTAGCGCTATTTTTTACTTATTATAGATGTTTTAAGGCTGTAAAACCCCTCACTACACACTTTTCTCAAACAGGCATTAACATTTTCTCACTTTTCTCTCTTGTGTAAACACTCTCTTTTTTTCTTCTGTGCGAGAAGATTATAAACAGACACACGCAGAACACAATGCGCGGCTCTCCCTTCACTCACTCCCTCCGGGGGAACGGATGCGGGACCTGCAAAGAATCCAAGTCCTCTCTCGGTGGCCATGGAGCTCTGCGGCTACGGTCAACATCCGGATCAAAACAGCAAGCGTAGCCTCTGGACCTGTTGCCAGATTTGGCGCAATTCCGCACAGCAGACAGGAGGGCGGCGGTGTGATTGGCAGTGAGAGCAATCGCGGTGATTTATATTTTGTTAGTCAAGAGAGGTGGCAGATCACGGATCCAGTATAAATAGCTGGCGGAGCCAATGTCAGAGGTTCCGGAGCGCGCTCCGGCTTGCTCCCCCTCAAATTAAGCCCTGGTTATCTAGAGGAGGTGTAGCACCTGTGATAAACTTCTACCATGCCTCAATGTTGTCTTGTTGTCCACGCTTCACGAGGTATGTTTACATTGTGCCCTAAACCAGAACTCTGCTGAAACGACCTCAAGTGTGAGTCACGGTCGGCCAGACGGCTGTGAATCCCAGTATATATATATATATGTATACATATATATATCTATATATATGTATACATATACATATATATATATATATATATATATATATATGTATACATATATATATCTATATATATGTATACATATACATATATCTATATATATGTATACATATACATATATCTATATATATATATATATATATATATATATATATATATATATATATATATATATAGATAGATAGATAGATAGATAGATAGAGAGAGATAGAGAGAGAGACAGCCCAGTGTATTGCCCTGTTTCTGTGCCTGTAGCTTTAAATGGAAAGAAAAGGGATTAAAATAGGGACTGTTAACCTGTCTGTCTCTCACAGATAGTGTACGTGTGTGTCAGAAAGAGAACATATGACTGAGCCATTTCATTCTTATACATGCAACAGTTTCTAAAGGTACGGACATAGAACTTTGAGGATGTTTACACTGAAAATATATTGAAATATACTGAAATATATTTAAGTTGACAAAAAGAAAATGGAGATGAAAATGTAATAAAACACAATGTATTCTGTTTAAATAGCAGCTGACAAAGATAACAAATGATGTGAATGAATAAGGAAGTGAAAGAAAGACATAAACAGTGTTTATCTCCATACATCAATGGCTGAATAAAAGAGAGAAAATAGTTAAGTGGTTCTTCACTTTTCCTCTGACAGGACAGGAAGAGGAAAGCAGAGGCGGATTAAATAAAAAGGCTCCAGTGTTGAGGATCTGTCAGAGCACTGCCATGTCAAAAAGAATGAAATGGAAAAAGAAAGATTAGGCTTTTGTGTAATGCTGTCTTCACCCACAATGCACACATGCACACACTTCTCGCTTATTATTCTGTCAAAATGCATCTCTTTACAAATTATTTGTATGCATGTGGGTATGTGATTCAAAGACAGAAGCTCTCTTGTGTACCAATCAGAACTCCAAATTGTACGAGTCGCCCTCTGGAGTTTGAAGGCTCACAGCCACATGGCATTCAGATGAGTGTTGTTTGAAATATGAGTCCAGTGCCGTAGGAAGTTTGTGTTCCTGTAGAAAATTCAGAGATTTCTGATGGATGGTTGAATGAGGCAGTGTTTCAAGGTGGGTTGTAGAAAGAGGTGTACTTATGTTATATTATATTATTATTTGAATATAGTATTTCATATTGTTTTAAAAAACGAGTTTTATTATCAATTATATGAAAATAAAAGGATTCCTATTAAACAGGTTATTGGAAGAGACTCAGACAAAATTAAACAGAACATTGAAAATATTTGAAACAGTACGCCACCTCCTGAACGACTGTGTTAATTTAAACTTGAACTCACAGCAAATATAAGATTTTATTCAGCTTATGTTCTTAATGAAACACTGTACAAATCATGGGAAAATCCAATATTTTATTCAGCTTATGTACTTACTGAAACATTGTACAAATAGTGGAAAATTTGTTGGTGTTTGGTGTTATCAAAAAATGGATTTTAGCTAACGTCTCCTCTGTGTTGTCAAGTTAAACATGGTCACAAGGAACACTGACAACATGGTTTTCATAGTAAAGGTATTTGCTGGGATGTTGGCATTAAACATTTTATTGTGAAATGGTGTGAGTAACATGAACTATCTGATGTTGTTTAACTTTTCTACCAGTAACATCAGTGAGCCGCACCATTTTGGAAGTACGAATGTTACAATGTTAATCAAAATAAAGGTTTTGAAAATTAATCCCCAAACTTTTCATAATATTGGATGCACATCATCGTGCCATGTGCAAGCCATATCTGAAAGCCGAGGATGATCTGACATTCAGAGAGATATGCGAGCAACATACCAACACACAGACACTTCTTGCTTTTGGATAGATAAACAGTTTATCAGCCAAACGCAACGTAAAATGTCACACAGAACACTGGAAACAGTCACCGAGCCGAAGTGGAGCAGCAAGAGGCTAAAGCTAATCCTCCACACTTATATTCCAGGTGGACAGAATTTTTTGCTTCCAGTAGATTAATTGTTTTTTCCTGGATGGAAAAAGCACATATATTTCCTGAGAAAAGTATTGGAACAACAAGGCCAGTTCATTTGTTTGTGATGCACAGTGAAGACATTTGTTTTGTGTAAATGTATGTTCTGAAGTACATGTGAGATACATTGGCCTTGAGACCAGAGGATCCTCGGTTCAAATCCCAAAATCACTAAAGGCCCTTGGGCAAGGTCCTTAATCCCCTAGTTGCTCACGGTGTGTAGTGGGTGCCTTGCATGGCAGCAGCCTGACATCGGGGTGAATGTGAGGCATTGATGTGTAAAGCGCTTTGAGCGTCTGATGCAGATGGACAAGCGCTATATAAATGCAGTCCATTTACCATTTACAGTCAATATGAAGTTTTCACTTCACCTAACGTGCATGTCTTTTTTTTGGAGGAGGAATCCAGATCACTCATGCAAGCATGGGGAGAACATGCAAAGTCCATACAGAAAGGGTGGGAAGTGATCTCACAACCTTTGTGCTGTGAGACAACAGTGCTAACCACTAATCCACCATGCCACCCCTGTTTGCTGCATATTTTATAAAAATAACAACACTGTTCTTGGCTATCTTTCTTTTTTCATTTCATTTCAATCACTATGTACTTGACATTATTCATTTTACTCACTGTCAGCTGAAACACAATAAAAACACTGAACACTGCACTGGGATTTGATCACAGACCTCTCCACTTGATTGACATGAAGAAGTGTGAAGCAGCAGCAGCAGCACCTTTAAGAGTAAATTTGAGTGTTCTTTATCTAACATAGTGTAATATTTCCAGAAATATTTTGACAGTTAAGGACAATCATCATCATCATTTTCAACCGCATATCCGGGATCAGGTGGCGAAGGCGTCTGCTCCAGCAGGAGACCAGACTTCCCTTTCCCGTGCTACATTAACCACCTCTGACTGGGGGATCCCAAGGCATTCCCAGGCCAGTGTGGAGATATAATCTCTCCACATAGTCCTGGTCTTCCCTGGGGTCTCCTCCCAGGTGGGCGTGCCTGGAACACATCCCCAGGGGGCATCCTTACCAGATGCCCAAACCACCTCAGCTAGCTCCTTGTAACATGAAGGAACAGTGGCTCTACTCCAAAATTAAAAATGAAAATCAAGTTGATTTTGGATGCAATGTGTAAAAAATGTTCATCAGATTAAGTTAACTTTTAATAATAATTAGTGTATATCAAGTAATGACTCAATTAAAAAGCTGCACAATAATTTTTGATGTTAAACTGTACTAAGGTATAAATAAGGTTTGGCTGCCCTGTTCAATTTTTGAACAATACCTGAGAATTTCTGCTGTATCCTCTGTATTTGAGTGCAACACACACAGTGAAAAAGGAGAATTTCTACAAATCTTACCTCAGCATGTGTTCTGGCTGATGTTGTATTTCATGTCTATTTGTGCAAGTTTGTGTGCTGCCTGTATAACAGGGATAAAGATATGAGCAAGTCAGACATCTGTCATTTCTTTCAAAAATAAGAAAAAAGGTAACCTGAATGTTAACTGTCTATTCTGAATCAAGCAGGTCATCACCTGACCATCTGTTACTCTATGATACTTTTGATACTATGATTTGTCGGATTTTGATGCCAGGTGCTTTCAGATACCACCTGGCATCAAAGAGGGGCTTAGTGCCATGTAGTGCTGCACTTCACCAGTAGATGTCAGGCTTTGCACTGATTTAGCTTTGAGGTTTCATTGTTTTGAGTCTTTCCATTCTTCTCTCTCATGGTGCGTGGCATCAGGAGGTGCACTTACTGCAGGACTGCAATGATAGAATACAAACAGAAAAATAACACAATGTGAGTGACTTACGTAAGTGTCTGGGAGTAGTTTAAATGAGGAGTTACTCCCAAAAACTTCTGGACTTCATCCATCACTGCAGCAGGATCAGTTCTCAGCTGATGACCATCGATAATCATCACCTATATGCAGACACACTTAACCTGTTATCATTGTATTCAGTGAGTTTTAAAGAAGAGTATAATGGTGAACAAACAATGTTTGTACAGCTGTGTCAGTGTGTATACCTGGTTTGGAGGGTAGTAGGTCAGCCACCTCTCCAGGTGTGTGGAGTACAGACCAGGGTTGAGACAGTGGTTCTGAAGTGAGCGTAGCTCAGCTGGAGCTCCTGGGTGGGCACTGATGACATCATAGAAGGTGAACCGTAGGGCCACACGGTCCTCATGAGCTCTTTGATGCTGTTGGAGGAGAATACATTTATTCGTACATCCACCAATTAATGCACTTGGTCAGAATTTCATTATGAATAACATTAATCACAGCCTTAAGACATGGATTAACAATCAACAGGCTCCTGTCTGGAAAACTAACACAGTTTATAATATTAACTGGACTTAAAAGTATTGGGTCCCAGGGTTGGCGGCCAAGAGGAAGGTTCCAAGTTCAAAACCACCCCTTCCAATTCTCCATGTAATGTGGAGTTGCATCAGGAAGGGCCTCTGGCATAAAACTGGTGCCAAATCAACATGCAGACCCACCTCAGATCTGCTGCGGTGACCCAGAGTGAAAACAAGGGAGAAGCTGAAGGTATTTGGTTACACAAAATATTACTTAGCCAAATAGAATTTCATTGCGTGTGTTTCTACTGAACAATAACTGTTTTTACATTGCAAGCTGCTCACTGCACTGGACTCACACTAAACACTGACAAGTCATACTGGTCACTTTATCACAGATGACCTCACTGCACTGAACTCAGTCAAATGGCACCTGACACTTTCACAATGTGCAATACATCTGTGTAGGTTCTCAGTCATACAGGTCATAGTCGTCTCTGGAGCATGAAAAAGGGCGTCTGGACTTCTTTAAGATTCCTGAAGATGTTTCATTTCTCATCTCAAAGGCTTCTTCAGTTCTAAAAACCGAAGGTGGAGAGTCCCAGGTATATAAATCTCTGTACTGGTTTTGTCCCCTGGAGGTGGTATGTGATCCAATATTGTTCCTGTGCCTAATCACATGCACCAAGTTGTGAAAGAAGGCAGGGGTCACCACCATCAGTGGTTTCAGGTGAAACCAATGTGGGGCCTTTGTCCCTTTCTAACAAGTGGCCTATTGAGGTCACCTGTAAAAAAATGTTAATGGGGGTTGAGGCACCTGGGAAGGGATTTCAGGATTGCACTGTAGATCGGGGAAAGTTGGTGTCATAATCCACCTCCTCTGTTCAGTGATGGTTGCTCACAGTGGACATAGATGGCTTCATTAACACCTCTTTCAAACCATCTGTCTTCCTGGTCCAAAATGTTAGCATTGGCTCTTCTATGTTCCATGCATTTGTGAAGAGGCTGTTTGGTTTCTCCTATATATATATACTAGACAAAGTGGGAATTTTAAGTAAAAAAAAAAAAAAAAAATTGTTTCTCCAGTAAAACTATGGTCCTGACATTATCTTTAACAATGTACAGAAAATCTTGTAATAATGTTGCAGTAAAGTTCACTAACAGTCAGAAAAGAAGCCCAGTATGCAGACAACCAGACACGGGATTTTTGTGAGATTCCAAGGTGATTTACGAGGTCTGTCAATAAAGTAACGGTCCGTTTTATTTTTTTCAAAAACCTTCCTTAAAGGGGTCCTTAATGCTGTAGTAACAGACCTTATTCTCTGTGAAGCCCGTAAAATTTTCACCAAAAACCAGATAAATTTTACGAATGGTTTCCAGGTGCCAGTCTCTAACAGCTTCTGAAAAAATTCTGATGGAAAAAAGTCCTTTTCATTCTGCCATTTCCAGACAATGAAAATCCGACGAGGGGGCGGGACCACTCCTTCCCAAGGCGTGCTCACAGGCGAATGATGTCACCGACAGGCGTGGAAAAACTCACGTATGCGCACAAGGGTTCAAGCATGTCTGACGTAAAAACATATGAATGAAATCCATATAGTTTTTGAAAAAAATAAAAAGGACCGTTACTTTATTGACAGACCTCGTATTATACCAGTGTATCCAAAGTGACCAAATTCACACAGAGCGTAAAATGGGGGCTAAGGGAACAGAGTTCAAAAACATGGAGTAATACATAGTCAAACAACCAAAGGCAGGAAAAATACAGGGAGCTGGAAATACTGAAAAATGGCATACATAGAACATATACGGAAGCAGACCAGAGTGACATTCACAATGAATGGGCAAAACATAGACAACAAGGAAGTGTTTCAATAACAAAGACACTGGTGTACAACAATCCCGGAGGCTGAACTAAAGGGGGCACATGGAAGAACGGAACACAGGGAGACAAATAATTGAACAGACAATACCGGTGCTATAGCCTAATAATAATAATAATAATAATAATAAAAACAACAACAGGTGAGGAAGAAATAAAATATAATAACCAGCCAAAACCACAGCAGACAAGAAATAAAACACAGAAATCAAAAACACCCATGGAGGTGACAAAACGCAACCCATAGAAAAACTGATAATGACAAATCAAGGTAATAAAACATAATGACAATCAGAACCAAATTCACTCAAAACCAAAACCCAGAGTATAACAGGACAAGGATGTGGAACAAAGAATAAACTGTGCGCACAGGAAGCAGGTGAATAGAGAGAGGACACACACACACACACACACACACACACACACACACACACACACACACACACACACACACACACACACACACACACACACACACACACACACACACACACACAAGATGACCAAAGACAGGTGCACCCAATGTTGGAGACACCCACAAATGCACACACACGTGCAGGGTGCAGGGGAAACACACTCACATACGTACAGGAGACACGAGATGAACACATAATGTAACAACTATACACATCATAAGAGAACCCCCAAAATATAAAAAAAGAACCAAAAACCACAGCCAAATGGACCGCTGGGGAGAAACCACCACAAATAAGGTGAATAAATTTCACATGAATAGTTTAATGTAAAAGGGGGTTTTATATAACGGCTGAGTATCCTTGTCATTTGATTGGTGCGTTGTATGTCACATGACATGCATTAATTCATCCCATTTGTGTTGCATTGCATTTAGAGTGCAGTTTGGTTCCATTTAAAGTGCAAATTTGGTTCCATACGTTTGGTACCATTGCACTCTGCACACGTGCGCACACACACACACACACACACACACGCACGCACACACATGTGCTCATGCACGTACATGCCTGTATCTGCACATGCACGCACATGCGCTCACACGTGCACTCATGCACGCATGTGCCTGCACATGCACGTGCGCATGCACATACAAAACAAATCCACTGCGCTGTCTGGAGGCTGTTAGCAGGAAGAAAAGCTGGATTAATTTCTGATGTGATTTTTTTTTTCACTACACTGAGGATGTACACAGTCTTCCTTTTTTTTATGGAAGTCCGAAGTCAGTGCACAGCATCACTGGACTACATGTTACAATTTGGACTTTAGCAGCAGTGGAACACCAAAATGCAAGTCCCTTTTCTGCTGTTTATAAATTAATAAAATATCAAATAACAAGGATATATTTTTGCTGTTATATAAAACAAATAATGAATGTTTTTACATACTTTCAATGGAACAAATTTGGTGAAAGCTAGAACTGGAATGTTCCAGCTTTCACCTCATGAAATATTCGTACTATTGAACTCATAAACATTCATTATTTGTATATTATATTTTGACAGCCAATCTGAGAGCAGGGAGGCTCATTTGGGAATCTGTAATAAACCAATATGGAATGTTACAGCAGTTTAATTAGTGTGCCACCTGAAAACACTTATTTCTGCCAATCCGACCAACATTATTTGACCCAAAGAATTTCAACCAATATGTTTTAACCCTCACACTGCTGAAGGCCAGAAGAAAGTACTTCTATCTGTATGTCTTTGATAAACTTCAAATATACCAAGCAGTGCAGTGAGATCCAGAGTAGTACCATCTCAGCTCTTCCACCAACATCAGCAGTTCCACACCACCCTTGGGAACTCTGATGTATTATAAGGGGGCAGGCACACAGGGCACCTCCCACTAAGTTGACAACGGACATACCCACTTGGAAACATGGGTAAGTTCAACAGATACCATCCCAGATGCTGCCCAAGCTCATAATTGACTTGCTGGTCTTACATGCCCCCAGAATGATTCTGGCTTTCCCAGCTGTCAGGAGTATGTTCCCTGCAGTCACTGCAACTTCCTCCAGAGTCAGTCCAAAGACAGACTTTCATAATCTATCTGTAATCTATCTGTAATCTATCTGAAAAAACTACAGAGGATCTTCAGACAGCACAAAATCCCAGTTTACTTTAAACCAGTTAACACCTTGAGACAGAAATTAGTTCACCCTAAGGACAGGATCCCTAGTTACAAACAGAGCAATGTAGTGTATTATATCAGATGTCAGGAAAACTGTAATGAACACTACATAGGTGAGACTAAGCAACCTTTAAACAAGATGTTATGTGCTGGGGTGTTTGGCTGGCTTTTTGTTTTCTGTTTCTCCCACCAGGTGGTATGCATTCAGGACTGAGTGGCTGAGTATTAGGACCTCACCCTGAACACCTGAGGCTTGTTTTCACGTGCAGGTCATCAGGACTCACAGCTGTGGTGTATTCTGTCTTGATCAGAGATTGCTGCACTTAAACCTTGAATGCACAGTGTGTGATGGCCAGAGACTCGACCTTGTGAGCAGACGTGTGAGATCGGCGTCGGGAGAACAATCTCACCATTACGGACGCAGAGACCGCTCCAGGTTTGACACCACAGTCTGTGAAGGAGGATTGGGTGAGGTCTCACGCTCTTCAGCACACTTCCTGAGGTAATTTGGTTTTTGGTGACTTCTATGAAGTAATGACAGTGGATTTGGTGTCCCTCACACCTTGTGTTATTGAGCTGTCACGTTATGCTAATTGTCTAATTAGCTTCTGCTGCAGTGGAGATTTGAACTGAGTTGTTCCGTGCCTGCAGGGTGAGAAGCTGATATATATTTAAGCCAGGAAGTGTTTGCTGATTGGGTGGAGAGTGTTGGACTCACCTCATGTTTTCTTTCTTCACAGACTCGGTTTGTCGCGGCCACCTGGGGGGTGTCGGCGGGGTCCCTGGGTCCGAACTCCTGTGGCTCCGGACCGTCTGCGCTGCTGACAGCGCGCCGTGTTTTCACCTCACCAGACCGCGGACATTTTTGGTTGTTTATCACTGAACTTATTATGATGATTAAATTCTGTTATCTTTTGAACCGTGCTCTGCTTATTTTATGCTGGGTCCTGTCAAACGCTGGGTCGGTGCTCCGACCGCGTCCGACACATAACACAAGAGGCTATACCAGCACCGCAGAGAGGTCGCCAGTGGACCTCAGTCTGCAGTTCATCTCCACCTGAAAGACACTAACCACACGTTTGAGGACAAGGAAGTTAAAATCTTAGCCAGAGAGAAGAAATGGTTTGAGAGAGGGGTCAAGGAAGCATTCTTTGTAAAACAGTTGAAACCCAGCCTTAACTGGGGGGCGGGTCTCAGACACGCTTTGTCCCCTGTTTACAATGGGGTACTCAGGTCAAAGCAGTTTCAGTCTTTTGTTCATGGTAATGAGTCATTCACGTTATCAGGAGAGTCGTCAAGGGAGCTATCAGGGGAGGCTTCCATCCCATCATTAGGAGAGTGCTAACTAGAGCACAATAGGTGCTAATTAGAGCTATTGTTTAGTCACTAGCCTACAGCAGTCGGCCTCTCGGTAGGAGGGGTCTGGTTAGGTTAAAAACTCCAGCTTTTGTTGGCTTCTGGTTTATTCTTCTCTACAAGAGTCAAGACAGAAGTCAGACTACCAGAGCAAGAATTTTAGCTGAGGAAGCTTCTGTGATTTGAAGTGAAATGTCCTCATGTCAAGCAACCCAGTCCAGTCGAAGATTCAAGCTTCTCTACTATTACATAAACTACCTCAATTTACATCTCATTTCCAAAATTGAGGAAATTATTTATTAAAAGAGCAGACAAGACTCATGTTTCCTCATATTATTGCTGACAACACCAGAGACGAGCACTTGTGAACATGCACCACACAATGCGACATCATACAGTTTATGAGGTACTTCAGCAGTTGTTACCGAATGTTTCCATAAAGCTCCTGCAGTGATTGCCATACTTTTCCAGAAAGCTAAAATGTATCTTTACCATCTCAAAACTTTCTTTTGTTGAAGAGCGTAACATTCTGTTCATGAGATTTATACTATGGATTTATGCTACAGAGGAGAATCAGAAGGAGGACCTACATAACAGGGCATAACAGAAGGACCTATATAACAGTATGTCCCTATTATTTATTTGAAGATGCACCAGCAAAACAAAAACAAAGGCCACTTGTAAAATTAAAGTAAAAGATGCATAGAGTGTGTGGTTCCAGTACTGCTACAGCATGCGAGTGTGGATACTCACATGCTGTAGCAGCACTGTAGCCAAGTGCTTGCTCACAGGGGGTCGTTTTGACCGTTGGGGTTTTACATAATTATTGTATGGCCTTGCCTTACAATATAAAGTGCCTTGGGGCAACTGTTTGTTGTGATTTGGCGCTATATAAAAAAAAAAAAATTGATTGATTGATTGATTGGATTGAGAAGGTTCTTCTAATATGCTGGCCAACGCTCCAGCCAAAATCTGTCCTCTCCACTTTGTGTGACGCTCGCTGTGCTCACATGCCCTGACTTTTGCAATACATTACCCCTATCGACAGGAATTACATTCCACTATTTACTCTTTTGGATCATGATGTGTCCCAGTGTCACCAATTTTTTTTCCACCAAGTGTTCCAGATTGCTCACGGTGTCCTATAAAACTACTTTTATCACCTATTACACCTAATGTCATGTCCTGATTGGATATCCAATTTGTTTTTGCATCACAAATGTAGCCAACTGGATGTCACATTTTAGAAAAGGAAAACTGCTGTAAGATGAGGACCTCTGTGTCTGGTGTTTACTCATATTAATCAACAATTACTCTGAATGGTTTAAATCAGTGGTTCTCAATCTTTTTACAATAAGTATCACCTTAGAAAACATTTGGGTTTCCCATTACAACTGGAATTAAAATAATCCAGTTCAACTCAATTTATTTATATAGCACCAAAATACAACATAGTCACCACAAGTCTGTTTGTGTGTGTGTCTGCACACACACACACACACACACACACACACACACACACACACACACACACACACACACACACACACACACACACACACACACACACACACACACACACACACACACACACACACACACACTCAAATTATCATAGCACTGCTTTCCTTTGTGGTAGTGTAAGGCAAACATATTGCCATCCTTGTTTTATTAAACAATTTCAGGCCAAATATTTATTTACTCTGTGATATTTCCCATACTGAGACACACAGATAAAAGTATGACAGAAAGAATTAAACTCAGAGCTCAGCCTTGGATCAAGAATTCTGTGTAAATAAGCTGAGTTTTAAAAGCTAATAATCCTTTGCATGTGTTTGTATTGTGTGTGTGTGTGTGTGTGTGTGTGTACCTGGTACCAGCTGTAGGCCCTGTCAGAGGGGTTGATTAGCAGGGTGATGATCTTCGCCTTAGGCAGCAGGGCAGTAGCTCGCCGCGGGGACTCTTCAGAGGGGAAGTAGTTAGCGCTTTTCTCAAACAAGAAGTCTGTGCTAACATTAGAGGGCACCGGGAAGAACTCCATGTACCTGAGGCGACACATGATAAACTGCTTTGTACACAAACACGACACCAAAGTCAGTCACTGAAGTGTAAACTGCAATAATTTAACTTTGATATACTCCAACACTGGCTATTAGTTGTGTGATGCTAGCTTAAATTAATCTTGAAACTCCTATTTCAGCTATGTTTAATGGAGAAATTTAAAGGTCTTGTCAGGCTACTTTGGAGACCAGCTGTGCTTCTGTCACCTAACGAACTCATTTACATGTCAATTCAAGCACTCATATGCTCCTGTGTCTGTTACCTAATCATTTTGAAGAAGCTTTTGAACCACTTAATATAACATTTACATCTGCCAGGCATATTAAAGTGCATAACTAGCTCACAAAATGAGAAAGGGAAAAGTGCTACAGTCACTTCACTTCCATATAATCTTTTATTTCACCTCAGGGTTTGACGAGAAGAGGATATAAAAGGGAGATTGTGTGTGTGTGTGTGTGTGTGTGTGTGTGTGTGTGTGTGTGTGTGTGTGTGTGTGTGTGTGTGTGTGTGTGTGTGTGTGTGTGTGAGATCACCAGTCTATTCCTTTATGATAGTTGTTGGTGTTGAAGAACTGGACTTCTTCGTATGTCTTTGGACTGGGGAAGTTGCTTGAGATGGAGGGATGCATGAGCAGAAAGAGATAAAGTGCTGTGGTCCCTGGAAAGAAAGGGCACAGTTCATTACTGGGTTGTTAACATACTGAGCAGAGACGTCTCTATTTGTGCATCTGTTGTGTGTGTGTGCATAATGTTCATATGCCAACCCTCATAAAATGATTCAAAACCATGTGTACCATAATTCTCTTAGGCCCAAATCTGTGTGTCTATTATGCTGTTAATTATATGGTATGGGATTTCGCCAACTTCTGATTGGCCCAGTCGCCACTTTCTGAGCTGTACCACATGCTGAGTTGACCGCTGGTGGAGCTGAGTAGACTGCATGTGCAAAATGAGTACACCTCGCGTGCAGCGTAACGCTAGCTAAACGAGCAACACGTTCTATCGATAACGACCAGTCAGATAACGCCTTACAACACCTACTTTGGCTGTCACTTTGTTGACAAGATGACAGAAGACATACTTGACAGACACAAGTATGTCAATGAAAAGGGGCATGCGCCCAACTTTGAAACTTATGACAGACAGATGCTTGACAGAGTACTCGGTCGATTTTACGCAGAAGCTAGACAGGCGAATGGCGAACTTTATAAGAAAACAAGCCTAATGACTCTTTGTCACGGACTTAACAGGCATCTCCAGTCAATCGATGGGATGTCAGTTGGTGCAGTATGACAGTAATAATAAAGAGTTGAAACTTGAGATTGATTTTTCAGTTTGACAAGCTCCCAATTTTCTTGTTTACCATATAATAAAGCAGTTATTGACTTTTGATTTCGGTGTACCTATGATTATGCGGTGAACCCCATCCTGACCAGGTCCACATAATCACGGGTACACCGAAATCAAAAGTCTATAATTGTATAATGTTAAGGTGTACTGACATGACTGATTCACACACTTTCACACCCGTCGTGCTGACGATCCCACCCGCTGCGATCCCAGCTGCATGCCATGGTTTGTTCTACCGCCTGCCATGTGCTCTGTTCTGGATGCTGCATAACAACAACAGCTATTAACTCTAGGTCTAAAGTCCCTTTCACACCGTGGCTGCTCCCAGTTGTTCCCTGTTGCATCATGACGACGCAGGAATTTCTGCTTCAGGTGCGCGCAGCAGGGGAAAGAGAGGAGGTGAGAATGCAGCCTGTAGGTTCTCTGCACAGAGAAGTCAGAGTGCACAGTTTGGCTGCAGACAGACTTTGCACTCTGATTTCTCTTCTACTTCATATGTGTTCTTGTGCTGAGCTGCAAGTCTGCGCTCTGAGTTCTGTTATAGTTTATCTTTCTTCCTTTGACCGCAAGATGCACACGCAAACAAAACATCCATGAGCAAATGTGGAGATGTCTGGAGTTCTGCTTGATGTTGACATGTCCTGTCTCTGGCAATTAGTGTGTGAGCAGGACTTATGTCCTTTTTTTGTCCTTTTTTAAACACAGTGATGAGAGTTTGAGGGGAGAACAAGGAACTAATACCTGCAGCCAGACAGTTTTTTGTGCACGCATGAATGAACCGTCTGTGAGTGGACTGGAGATGTCCGGACTTTTTACTGGATGTCTCTGGCAATCAGTCTGTGAGCAGGACTTTTATGAATTTTATTTAAACACATTTGTAAGAGAAGAAGCTGCTTCACAGTGCCTCTCTTCACCAGACAGCTCCACACAGAGAGGAGCAGCAGCTGCAATCAGCATTTTTTTTTTCCTGTGGTCTTTTTTCTAAGTGTGTAGTTTTTACTGCATTGAGTACACGGTATAAAAACAATCCTGTGTGATTTATACTTCGGGAACAATGGAACACAGCAGAAATCATAAACTGGCATCGGGTAATGTCATCTTGTGAGGGTGTGGCTTCCAGTCACGCTGAGTACCATCCTGTTGCTCTGACTTGCCCTGAAACCACATAATTCTGCATCGAGCACAGGACGCAAAAAAAAAAAAAAAAAAAAAATTAAACGTTTAATTTTTGTTTGCGCCCTTTGCCCTGTTGTGGCGCCGAGCTGCACTGTCTCCGCACCGAGTTGCTTCCACATGGCATCGTCATAACGACACACGACGCAACCGGGAGCAACTGGGAGCAGCCCCGGTGTGAAAGGGGCTTAGTGAAAGGAAAGAGCTTTGCTGTAAATAACAAAATGCATCAGTATTCTTTTATTCATATATAAAAACTTCTAATGTGTCTGTATTGATTAATCAAACGAAATGCTTTGCATATAATCATTCTATTTTATTAACATGTGTTCCTTTTAACTGATGTGTTTTTAAGTGTAATGTTTCTGCATTATCAATATGTTGATGGTGAAGTATTCTGTTCATCCAAAGGATGTGTTTAAGTGACTATTAATAATGTGTATCCATTCGAGTGTCTGAGAACAAATAGTATGCCAAAATAGTTAATGTGTTTAAATAATTGAATCATTTTTGTCTGCCTCTCTAACACATGAGGTTTTCTGTGAAATTACACACCCTAAATGGGTGGAGTTTAATGACATAAGTCCCCTTTAAAAAGTTAGAACAGAGGTCTCTCATCCCTTCTTTCCTCTCACTCTTGGAGCGATCTGCAACTCTCTTCCTCTCTTCTTTTTCTTTAAAATGCTTAATTTCATTTTTGGGTCAACAAGGCCCCATGCTAAGCTAAGCTAAAGCTACCACATAACTTCATTGATTCATTGTTATTCATTGACAAATTTTTAACAAAGTAATAGCCTGACGCTTTAAGGTGCATCAAGTCTTTCAAATTTTTAAGAGATCTTCCCATCTGAACTTTTCAAAATAATAGCAAATTTACAGAAAAGCAACCTTCCTTTTTTGTAATTGTATGTTGCTCTTAAAGTTTTTACCTTTTTTCCTAAATTCACAAAGACTTTTAATCTGACTCCAACAAACTTTTTAAAAGCTACCAGAAACCATTTTCAACAAACGCCCTCCACCTCTGGGGTCCAACCAGCTGACGACCTGACTGCAAGCAGCCATCCTGTCGGTAAAGCCAGCCGACACAAGCCTTTGGGATCACCCGGGGAGATTACTGAGTTAACCCCTGACCCAAGTGAGCTCATGCTGCAAAGAGCATCAACACATCGACGGACGGAGAACCGTCTCTTCAACGGATCAGCTAAGTGACCCAGTTAAAGGTTCCAGAAAAAGAGTTTTGTTGTCAATGGATGCAAAGTGGCTTCTTCTTTTTTAAACATATTCATATGTTTGTTTAATATTTTCTTAAAAATAATTGGCTTCTACTTACAGGGGAGAGGAGAAGGAGTTCACCTCTGCTGAGGATGCTGGACGGTATGTGAAGACCATGGTAGCAGGATAATCCGGAAATGCACCGGTATGGCCTCATCTTTCAGACACTTTTTCACTTCTTTTCATTTTGAATGTTAATTGATACAAGACTGATTAACAATACAGACTTTCATTAACATTGAAATTTTGTTGTTCACAATTACTGATACATATGTAAATGTCCAATTTGTGGTGCTCATATAATTTTAAATCATAGTCTTTGTAACATTAGGGTGCTCTTACAATGCACATTTTACTTTTAGGATCTGTGTTTGGTGGGAGTCCCTTCTCTCTTTGTTTTTTAGCTAATTGGCTCTAATTTTTGCTTCAAGGAGTAGTTTGGTTGACTCTGAAGTGCTCACACTCTGTGAGCATGTTTTTTCTTTATGTCATTTACACTGCTGTCTCCACAGTTCAAAGGTCTTTGGGGGACTTTGGGTGTTTTTTGCTTTTTAGGGGAATTGGGGGGAGGGGGGCCATGTCAGCTCTATGTTATTTGGTCAAATGGCTAGTAC
This sequence comes from Thalassophryne amazonica, assembly GCF_902500255.1. NCBI lineage: Eukaryota > Metazoa > Chordata > Actinopteri > Batrachoidiformes > Batrachoididae > Thalassophryne > Thalassophryne amazonica. Next base: position 37,597,510 of record NC_047117.1, read on the forward strand.
CACCTTAAATTCTAATATGTCTGGGCTTGGTACACCTTGCAGATTTATAAGTTGGAATGTTAGAGGGATGGGCAACCCTGTCAAGAGATCAAAGGTGTTCTCTCATCTGAAACGTCAGAGGCCTTCTATAGTGTTCTTACAGGAGACACATCTTAGAAATGATGACCATCACAGATTGCACTGTCCTTGGGTGAGTCAGATTTTTCATTCTGACTTCAATTCAAAAGCGAGAGGAGTTGCTATATTGATTCATAAAAATGTACAATTCTTCTCCACTAAGGTTATAGCCGACAGACAAGGTAGATTTCTAATAGTTCCTGGTACTTTGATGGGGAAAAATGTTTTATTAGTTAATGCATATGCTCCGAATTTTGACGCTGCTGCCTTCGCCAATAGATTGTTAAGTAGCATCGAAACCGAAGACAAATGTAACAGATGTAAGGGCTCTCCTTGCCATCTTAGCCATACGTTTTTTCAATGTCCCTCTCTATAGTTTTTGGTCTAGCTATTTCACCACTATGAAAATAATTCTGGGTGTAAACCTAAGGGCCAGTCCTTTGATTGCCATATTTGGTATCACTGATTCTTCAATCGCATTGACCTCCCTGCAGAAAGATATTATAGCCTTTACCTCTCTAATTGCAAGATGTTTAACATTGCTACTTTGGAAATCTGCAAAATGTCCTTCTTTTTCTCAATAGCTAAAATATGTTATGGGTTTCTTAAAACTTGAAAAGATAAAATACACTTTAAGAGGATGCACTGACAAATTTTTTCAAACATGGCAATGCTTTATTAGTTACTTTTCAGATCTGCTTGTGCTACCAGATTGAACGTCTGCCAATGCCTGGACATGACACATGTATACGTGTAAATATACAGCCTATTCTGTATAGATGTATATATTTATATATATTTTGTAATGTAAAGCAATCAATGTTATTACTGATGAGCTGAGATGGGGTGGGTTTGTTTTGTTTTGTTATACTTGTTCTGTTTTAGTTAAGCCATCATAAAACAGGATGCACATAACAGGTGATATTTTACATTTGTGTAACTTTGTACAGTTACTGTAATAAGAGGGAAAAAAAGAAGAAAAGAGAAAGACATTGTATTTAACAATGTACTGTATTTTATTACCTGTGTCTTCAATAAAAAGAATTGGGGAAAAAAAAAAAAAATTGGCTTCAAATTTCATCACTAAATTCTAATTTATTTACTTAAAGTCTTTAAGCTTTATCTCTCCTTCTCTCAACGTCTCATGAGTGAGCAAATTGTGTACATAAATTAACTTATTTAATCACTGTCCACAAAAATGCCAGCAAATTGTTCATTTCTTGTATAATTGTAAATAAACTGTAAATATTTCTGCTGTGGTTCATTCTGTGTTCAGAAGGAAACCTTTGGTCAATCATATCGTAGAATTCAGACTTTCAGACCCAAGACTGATTAATTAAATTGAGATTGATTAATTAATTTGAGACTGATAAATTAATGAATGTTTAAATTAAAGTACCTATGCTTTAAATAGGCGGTGTCCCCGAGGAGATTAGAATAATATCTAAACAAATTATTAAACCCTAAAATTGTTAATTATTTTGGTGACCCATTAAATGAGGTCTAGGCCAATCTAATTCAATTTGAGAGTTTAACTATTTATTAACTACATTAAATTGGTGCCCATGTGAGGTGCCATTCTTTCAAAATAATTAAATTAATTTAATTTTGTTACATGTATTTTTGGTGCGCCTGTGTGAATGCGATTTAGAATTTTGCTACACAAGCAAAGGGGCTCCTTTGGAGAACTCTGAGTTACAGTTCTGTTTTTGCTGTGAAGCACAGTGTTGAGGCCCAAAGGGGGAGTCTCAGGCTTATCTCTAGATGGACGCAGGAATTTCTCCACTGGGAGTGAAAACACAGTCTCTGTCCTTCATTCCAAAACGTCAGGTTTTTGTTGAGACAGCATTAATATATTTATTTAATTAGGATGAATAAAGGCCATGCGCTACAGTATATATTGAACAACAGGATGCAGGTCCCCGTATGTGGTCAAATCCCACAATATCACACAGGGTTCAAACGAGACTGTGGTGGCCTATCGCATGGCAAAGGGAAGACTAATATTTCATCAGATTCTAAGCAAATTTATTGGCTGTGATCACAATAAAGTATATTTTATTTATCAACTCATCTGTCCGTCCATCTATCCATCCATCCATCCATCCATCCATCCAACCATTTTCTATACCCTCTCACTCCAATTGAGGGTCATGGGGGGCTGGAACCTATCCCAGCAGTCGTAGGGTATGAGCAGTGGTGGGCACAGATAGCCAAAAAATTTACTGTGATAACAGATAATCAGATAACTGAAAAGTTATCTTCGATAAAGATAAAACAATAAACCACCCAAAAATGTATCGGAAGTTACATAGTAGGGAAGCTTGAATCTTCGACTGGACTGGGTTGCTTGACACGAGGACGTTTCGCTTCAAATCGCAGAAGCTTCCTCAGCTAAAATTCTTGCTCTGGTGGTCTGACTTCTGTCTTGACTCTTGTAGAGAAGAATAATCAAGAAGTCACAAAAGCTGGAGTTTTAAACCTAACCAGACCCCTCCTACCGAGAGGCAGACTGCTATAGGCTGGTGACTAAACAATAGCTCTAATTAGCACTTATTGTGCTCTAGTTAACACCCTCCTAATGACAGGGCAGCTGTCCCTCTCCTGATGGCTCCCTTGATGACTCTGCTGATGACGTGAATGACTCATTACCATGAACAAAAGACTGAAACTGATTTGACCTGAGTACCCCATTGTAAACAGGGTATAAAGCGTGTCTCAGACCCCCTCTCTGGTTAAGGCTGGGTTTCAAACGTTTCACAAAGAATGCCTCCTTGACCCCTCTCTCAAACCATTTCTTCTCTCTGGCTAATATTTTAACTTCCTTGTCCTCAAACGTGTGGTTAGTGTCTTTAAGGTGGAGATGAACTGCAGACTGAGGTCCACTGGCGCCCTCTCTGCGGTGCTGGTATAGCCTTTTGTGTAAAGGTTGCTTAGTCTCACTTATGTAGTGTTCGTTACAGTTTTCCTGACATCTGATAGAATACACTACATTGCTCTGTTTGTAACTAGGGATCCTGTCCTTAGGGTGAACTAATTTCTGTCTCAAGGTGTTAACCGGTTTAAAGTAAACTGGGATTTTGTGCTGTCTGAAGATCCTCTGTAGTTTTTCCCCTACTCCTGCTAAATAAGGGAGAGACACTCCTCTTCTTTTTGTCTCTGTCTCCTGTCTATCTGGTCTCTTTGTTCTCTGGGACTTCTGCACTTTGTCCAGGGACCATCGTGGGTACCCACATACTGTGAGGGCTTTCCGGACAAGTTGTTGTTCTTTAGCCCTTCCTTCTGCAGTTGTGGGCACCTGTAGGGCTCTGTGCTGAAGTGTCCTGATCACCCTGAGCTTGTGTTCAAGGTGGTGGTTTGAGCCAAAGAGCAGATATTGGTCAGTGTGAGTTGGTTTTCTGTAAACCCCTGTCTGGAGCTGCCTGTTCTTTCCAATCGTAACATCACAGTCCAAGAAGGCTAAATGGTTGTTTCTGGCATCCTCACGTGTGAACTTGATATTGGCGTCCACCGAGTTGATGTGTTCTGTAAAGTCCTGAACTTCCTGTTGCTTGATCTTAACCCATGTGTCATCAACATATCTGAACCAGTGACTGGGAGAGATGCCCATGAAAGACGTCAAGGTTGTCTTCTCCACTCGCTCTATGTACAGATTGGCCACAATGGGGGATACCGGAGACCCCATCGCACAGCCATGAATCTGCCTGTAGTAATTACCCCTAAACAGGAAATACGTGGTGTTAAGACAGATCTCCAAGAGCTGGCAGATGTGGTCTGGTGTGAGTTTGGTCCTTTCAAGTAGAGACACATCCTCCAGCAGTCTCTGCCTCACAGCTGAGACAGCCTCAGCGGTGGGGATGCAGGTGAACAACGAAGTCACATCAAAAGACACAATTGTTTCATCTGCCTCCAGCTGCAGGTCCTTGATCTTGTTCACAAAATCTTGTGTGTTCTCCACATGGTGTTCTGAGTTACCCACTAGAGGAGCCAAAATCCACTTGAGGTGCTTGGGCACATTGTACGTGATGGAATCTGTGCTACATACAATTGGCCTGAGTGGCACGTCCTGTTTGTGGATTTTGGGCAGTCCATAGATGCACGGAGTGGCGTCCCCAGGGTACAGTCTGTAGTATGTCTGCATGTCGATGAGTCCCTCTTTCTCCAGGTTTTGGAGGTAGCTAATGATTTTCTTCTTATAGCCGCTCGTGGGGTCTCTCTTCAGACGTTCATATGTATTGGAGTCACTGAGCAAGTTGTTGATCTTGGCCTCGTAGTCAGATGTGTTCAGGACCACCGTGCATCTGCCTTTATCTGCTGGCAGGATAAGGATGCTTTGGTCCTTTTGCAGTGCTGACAAAGCTTTCCGTTCTTCTCCTGTGATGTTGGACAGAGGAGACTTAGCACTGTTCAGCACTGCTGTGACTCTTAGTCGGAGGTCCCCAGCTTCTGACTCTGACAAACTGTTATGTTTAATGGCTGACTCTACTGCAGTGATGTAATCTACTGTTGGTATATGTTTAGGGGTCACTGAGAAATTTAGTCCTTTAGCGAGCACATCCTTTTCTGTCTGTGTAAGAACCCTGTTGGAGAGATTCTTTACCCAATTTTCCCTGTTGTCACTAATTTGTCTGGGTGTATCTTTAAAAATACTCCCACTGAAAGTACGCCTTTTCTGCACTAAAAGGTTGTGAAACTTCCTGATTTGCCGCTCCTTACTTTTTAAATGCTCAGCCATTTGAATTTTAACTATGAACTTTGTGATCTTATTATGGGCCTCTTCCTCCACTTAAGTTTCTAACATTTTGTGCAGAATATCAAGATTATTTTGGCCATCTACTGCCATCTACTGGTTCCCAGACACTGCCATGAACACTACTGGCCAGTAGATGCTAGATGGCAGTAGAGGCTTTCAAAACAAATTCTAGATAATCCCTGTCTGCTCAAATTTAAAATGTGTGGAATTTAACAAACGCAATTAAAAAAAAATCAACATCTATAAATGCAGAGAATATATTCAAGAGAGTTTTAGGCACTAGAGTTTAATGCTGTTGTCCGTGCAGCCTGAACAGAGTGTCTGAAATGCATTTGTCCTGTCGTGATGTACTGAGATTACATCATCCTACCCAAAATGCACTGTGGGGCAGAGCATGTGCTCACAAAACCTTAAAAATTAGCACATTACTTTAAAACTAAAACATATATCTGATATTTTTACTTTATGAAACTTCAGCCATGACAGAAATTTTAAATAACATGTCCAAAATTAGTTTGGTTAAAATTTGAACCATAAGTTAAAAATGTATGCCTCTGGATGACTTAGGTCATATTGCTAGCATATCAATATGGTGTTAAAGGCAATGTTTTTTTCTTTTTCCTTTTGGAGCTGTTTTTCCTTTGTTTATAGAGGATTGAGATGCTTTTTATACAAGCAGTTCTCTTCTGTTTGCAAAAGTTATAACTATGTGTCTGTTACAAAACGTTTAACAGGTGGGTGCTGAACTAATTTTAAAAATGCTTATTGCTGTTCAGTTTTGTTTATTGGTTTAAAAGTTATCGGACAAAAATTAATCGGAAGATAATTGGTCCGATAATGGTTTTTAAAGTTATCTAAAAAGATAATCCGATACTGAAAACATTATCTTAGATAATTATCTGTTATCGGATTATCGGAAGTGTGCCCACCACTGGTGCTCTGAGTTCTGTTATAGTTTATCATTCCTCTTTTGACTGCGAGCTGCATGCGCATGTGCACGAACAGGCCATCTGTGAGTAAATGTGGAGATGTCTGGAGTTATACTGGATGTGGACATGCGCTGTCTCTGGCATTCAGTCTGTGAGCAGGACTTATGTGCTTTTTCTTGTCCTTTATTTAACACAATGATGAGAGAGTTTGAGGGGAGAGTGAGGAACTAACTGTCTGCAGTCAGACAGTTTTTATTTTCCCTTTTAATTGTTCACATTTGCGCGTGCGAACAAAATGTTCCGTGAGTGGATGGAGATGAATTTATGAGCGAGGAGCTGCAGCTGCAGTCAGCTTTTTTTTTTCTGTGCTCTTTTTGAATGTGTAGTTTTACTGCATTGTGTACACAGTATTAAAACAATCCTGCATGATTTATACTTCAGGAACAATGGAACACAGCAGGAATCATAAATTGGCATTGGGTAACGTTGTATTGTGAGGGTGTGGCTTCCAGTCACGTTGAGTGCTGTTGCGTTGCTCTGACTTGCGCCACTTAAACCACTTAATTTCTGCATCGAGCACTGGATGCAAAAAAAATTAAACGTTTAATTTTTGGCGTCCGATTCACTTCATCCTTTCCTCGCGCTACTGTAAGGTTGAGCTACATCACCTCGGCACTGGGTTGCTTCCATGTGGCGTCGTCATGATGCCGCGCAACGCAACTCTGAGTGGGCCCAGTGTGAAAGGGGCTGTAGATTCACTGTGTATGTGCACCATAATCTAAAGACTTAGAGAAGATAACAGCTTAATATCACTTTGAACTGATTAATATCACTTTGAGCAGATGGAATCAGTTAATTGGTGAAATTACCTGGTGGAATCAGTGGCTGCAAAGAAAACCTGCACCCTCTTGGCCCTTTCTGGAACAAGTTGCCCACCCCTGGTCTAAATTAAAATATGCTCCAATCATGTAGAAAACTACACCACATTATTTTCCTGATCATAGAGATTCCAAAAAAGGTATCTGTGACTGAAAGTTATGGAGTTATGAGGTAAAATCAGCAAGAATGGTGACAAAGGTCAGTTTCAGTTTCTACTGGGGTCAAAAGTTAAAGTTGCTCTATTAATTTTGTTTCAGCTATATTTGTGCTGAATGTGATGCTTGTATCACCATTTGAAGGACTCTTTCAATTATCTGCTGCACTAATAAGCCAACAGAGAATGAACCAGCTGCTTTCTGTTAGTTTAAACATGTGTCTATAAGGCAACCCGAATTAATGGAGAAATGCTGCTTTTAACAACCTGGACCTCATTTCTGGCATAACATACAGTCATTTACTCACCAATATAAGTTTGGTGTGATTAGAAGTCCATAGTTCAAATGCCGTGTTCAGTTCAAATCTGGAGCAAACATTTTTCTTCTTCTACTAAGATGGATTAGAACTTTTTGTGGTACACAGCACAAACTACTGGACAGGAGGAACCTAGCAGTCAATGTGACTCACTGATTTGAAAATGCAGGTCTTTCAACCAGACATGGTGCCATGACATGTCAGTCATCTGTGTCCAATCAGATTTCAGGAGAGTCCGGTGAAACCCCGGCCTATGCTCTAGCTACACCAATGCCAGGAAGTATTTGACATTTGAACATTTCCGGTTTCACTGTGATTGATAAATTGGCACTTCCTGTTTGAGTGTGAGCTTGCCACTGAGTTCCTGCAGCATTCCATGGGATCTCATCTGTCACCCAGGAAGCATTTGAAATTGGAACATTTCCTGTTTTACTGGGGATTTCTTCCTGTTTAGGATGCCCTGTACCATGAGTGAGCTTTGCTCATATTACATTTGAAGACAAAAAAAAAACAACAACAAAAAAAAAACAATCCAGATTGAGTGGGTGCACTGGAGTATGTCATGAATTCACTTTTATGGCTAAAAATAGCTCTGAATCTGTGTCCAATTTTATTTTTATCAGCTACATCAGGACTTGGGCAAGTTAAAGAGATGGGATACATATATATATATATATATATATATATATATATATATATATATATATATATATATATATATAAACGCAACACTTTTGGTTTTGCTCCCATTTTGTATGAGATGAACTCAAAGATCTAAACCTTTTTCCACATACACAATATCACCATTTCCATCAAATATTGTTCACAAACCAGTCTAAATCTGTGATAGTGAGCACTTCTCCTTTGCTGAGATAATCCATCCCACCTCACAGGTGTGCCATATCAAGATGCTGATTAGACACCATGATTAGTGCACAGGTGTGCCTTAGACTGCCCACAATAAAAGGCCACTCTGAAAGGTGCAGTTTTATCACACAGCACAATGCCACAGATGTCGCAAGATTTGAGGGAGCATGCAATTGGCATGCTGACAGCAGGAATGTCAACCAGAGCTGTTGCTTGTGTATTGAATGTTCATTTCTCTACCATAAGCCGTCTCCAAAGGCGTTTCAGAGAATTTGGCAGTACATCCAACCAGCCTCACAACCGCAGACCACGTGTAACCACACCAGCCCAGGACCTCCACATCCAGCATGTTCACCTCCAAGATCGTCTGAGACCAGCCACTTGAACAGCTGCTGGAACAATCGGTTTGCATAACCAAAGAATTTCTGCACAAACTGTCAGAAACCGTCTCAGGGAAGCTCATCTGTATGCTCGTCGTCCTCATCGGGGTCTCGACCTGACTCCAGTTCGTCGTCGCAACTTCGCACAGCCATTGAAGAGGGGTGGACCAACATTCCACAGGCCACAATTGACAACCTGATCAACTCTATGCGAAGGAGATGTGTTGCACTGCATGAGGCAAATGGTGGTCACACCAGATACTGACTGGTATCCCCCCCCAATAAAACAAAACTGCACCTTTCAGAGTGGCCTTTTATTGTGGGCAGTCTAAGGCACACCTGTGCACTAATCATGGTGTCTAATCAGCATCTTGATATGGCACACCTGTGAGGTGGGATGGATTATCTCAGCAAAGGAGAAGTGCTCACTATCACAGATTTAGACTGGTTTGTGAACAATATTTGAGGGAAATGGTGATATTGTGTATGTGGAAAAAGTTTTAGATCTTTGAGTTCATCTCATACAAAATGGGAGCAAAACCAAAAGTGTTGCGTTTATATTTTTGTTGAGTATATATATATATATATATATATATATATATATATATATATATATATATATATATATATATATATATATATATATATATATATATATATATATATATATTAAACATAGTGTTGATTGGAGTGAGATATGCCCTTTAAAGTTTCCAGTTCACCTAACCTGCATGTCTTTGGAAGTGAGAGGGAACCCACACGAACATGGGGAGAACATGCAAACTCCACACAGAAAGGCCGCAGGTGGGAACCAATCCCACAGTCTTGCTGTGAGACAACAGTGCTAACCACTAAGCCACTATGCTGAATGTTTATCAACTCAAATTGAATAAATACTGTGACTAAAGAAACTTACTAAAATAGGTAGTATTTGTTATTTAGGATATATTAGATACTTCATTAATACAATTTAGCAAATACACACACACAAGCACATATACATCCATCCATCCATTTTCTTCCGCTTTATCCGGAGTTGGGTCGCACATATACAGTATATATATATATATATATATATATATATATATATATATATATATATATATATAGTGAGGAAAAGTATTTGAACACCCTGCGATTTTGCAAGTTCCCCCACTTACAAATCATGGAGGGGTGTGAAATTTTCATCTTAGGTGCATGTCCACTGTGAGAGACATAATCTAAAAAAAATCCGGAAATCACAATGTATGATTTTTTAATAATTTATTTGTATGTTACTGCTGCAAATACGTATTTGATCACCTACCAACCAGCAAGAATTCTGGCTCACACAGACCTCTTAATCTTTCTTTAAGAAGCCCTCTTATTCAGCACTCTTTACCTGTATTAATTGCACCTGTTTGAACTTGTTACCTGTATAAAAGACACCTGTTCACACACAATCAATCACACTCCAAACTGTCCACCATAGCCAAGACCAAAGAGCTGTCTAAGGACACCAGGGACAAAACTGTAGACCTGAACAAGGCTGGGAATGGACTACAGGACAACAGGCAAGCAGCTTGGTAAAAGACAACAACTGTTATGATTATTTATTCGAAAGTGGAAGAAACACAAGATGACTGTCAATCTCCCTCGGTCTGGGATTCCATGCAAGATCTCACTTTTTGGGATAAGGATGATTCTGAGAAAACTCAGAACTACACAGGAGGACCTGGTCAATGACCTGAAGAGAGCTGGGCCAGTCACAAAGATTCCATTAGTAAAACATGAAGCTATCATGGTTTAAAATCCTGCAGGGCAGCAAGGTCCCCCTGCTCAAGCCAGCACATGTCCACGCCCATTTGAAGTTCACCAGTGACCATCTGGATGATCCAGAGGAGGCATGGGAGAAGGTCATGTGGTCAGATGAGAACAGCATAGAGCTTTTTGGAATCAACTCCACTTACCATGTTTAGAGGACGAGAACAACCCCAAGAAAACCATCCCAACCATGAAGCATGGGGGTGCTCTTCTACAGAGGGGACAGGACGACGGCACTGTATTGAAGGGAGGATGGATAGGGTCATGTATTGCGAGATTTTGGCAAACAACCGCCTTCCCTCAGTAAGAGCATTGAAGATGGGTCATGGCTGGGTCTTCCAGCAGGACAGTGACCCCAAACACACAGCCAGGGCAACTAAGGAGGGGCTCCGTAAGAAGCATTTCAAGGTCCTGGAGTGGCCAGTCTCCAGACACATTCATTGTAACTGAAGTCTTTGCAGTTGTAACTTATACTTGCAGCTTGTAGCCGAGTTTGTGGAAGTTGGAGGAGTTGGTGTCTCCACTCCTCACTTCTTACTTATTAAGTATAACAACTGACACTGCACGTTTTCCAGTTTTCCTCTGCACTCTGGGAGTATCTGGATTTATTCCTACAGGAGGATTACTGAGTTTTTGCTGACTGTTTGCTGGGTGTACACACACCCATCTAATCTGTTTTTGCTCCTGCCAGCAGTACCGGTCCGACAGCCTCAAGCGGTGGCCACCTGGGGGTACCAGGACTTGGCGGCTCTGGTGTGTTGCAGGCCTCCGGCTGGTGGTGGAACTTCGTGGGTCCCGGCTCTTCTCTGGATAGGTGTCTCCTACCCTCGGGCCTGCCCACGTGTCACCATTATTATTAATTGGACTCTGCATATTTGGAATTCGTTTGCACCTTTTGCATAATAAATTGTTATTTATTGGCATTCCTATTGACCTCTCATTTACGCCCCCTAACGTGGGTCCATGCATTCAGTTTCTCAACAAGAACTTGCAAAACTGCAGGGTGTTCAAATACTTATTTTCCTCACTGTATATATATATATATATATATATATATATATATATATATATATATATATATATATATATATATATATATATATATATATATATATATATATATATATATATATATATATATATATATATATATATATATATATATATATATATATATACACCATACCATTCATACCATTCAACATACCATTCAACATACCATTCAACGAGGCAAAGCTTTCACCGAATTAAATATTCGTTCCATTGAAAGAATGCAAAAACATTCATTATTTCTTTTATATAACGGCTAAAACAGATCCTTGTCATTTGATATTTTATTAATTTATAAACAACAGAAAAGGGACTTACATTTTGGTGTTCCACTGCTGCTAAAGTCCAAATTGTGACGTGTAGTTGAGTGATGCTGTGCATTGACTGCAGAGTGTATTTGTTTTGTGTGTGCGCGCATATGTGTTGCTTGTATGCGCATGTGAGGACACGAATTGTGAGTATCATGATTGGGTATAAAAGGAGCATCTCCAAAAGGCTCAGCCGTTCACAAGCAAAGATGCAGCGAGCATCACCACTTTGTGAACAACTGCATGAAGAAACAGTCCAACAGTTTAAAGAACAATATTTCTTGATGTTCAATTGCAAGTAATTTAGGGATTCCATCATCTACAGTCCAAATTATAATCAGAAGATTCAGAAAATCTGGAGAATTTACTACACGTAAGCGGCAAGGCTGTAAACCAACATTGAATGCCCATGACCTTCAATCCCTCAGGCAGCACTGCATTAAAAACCAACATCATTGTGTAAAGGATCTTACCGCGGGGGCTCAAGAACACTTCAGAAAACCATAGTCAGCTAACACAGTGCGTCGCTACATTTACAAGTGCAAGTTAAAACTCTACCATGCAAAGCAAAAGCCATACATCAACATCCACAAACATCGCCGCCTTCTCTGTGCCTGTGAGCTCATTTGAAATGGACAGACGCAAAGTGGGAAAGTGTGCTGTGGTCTGATGAGTCCACATTTCAAATTATTTTTGGAAATCATGGACATCGTGTCCTCCAGACAAAAGAGGAAAAAGACCAGCCAGATTGTTCCCAGTGCTAAGTTCAAAAGCCAGCATCTGTGATGGTATGGAGGTGTGTTAAGGCCCATGGCATGGGCAACTTACACATCTGTGATGGCAGCATCAATGCTGAAAGGTACAGCCAGGTTTTGGAGCAACACATGCTGCCATCCAACCAATGTCTTTTTCAGGGACGTCCCTGCTTATTTCAGCAAGACAATGCCAAGCCACATTCTGCACGTGTTACAACAGCGTGGCATCACAGTAAAAGCGTGTGGGTACTAGACTGGCCTGCTTGCAGTTCAGACCTGTCGCCCATTGAAAATGTGTGGTGCATTATGAAGCGCAAAATATGACAACGGAGACCGTGGACTGTAGAACTGAAGTTGTGCATGAAGCAAGAAGGGAAAGAATTCCACCTACAAAGCTTCAACAATTAGTGTCCTCAGTTACCAAACACTTATTGAGTGTTGTTAGAAGGAAAGGTGATGTAATACAGTGGTAAACATACCACTGTCCCAGCTTTTTTGAAACGTGTTGCAGGCATCCATTTCAAAATGAGCAAATATTTGCACAAAAACAATAAAGTTTATCAGTTTGAACATTAAATATCTTGTCTTTGTGGTGTATTTAATTGAATATAGTTTAAAGAGGATTTGCAAAATCAATGTATTCTGTTTTATTTACATTTTACACAACATCCCAACTTCACTGGAATTGGGGTTGTATCTCATGGTAAATAGTCTCAGGTGCTTTGTTTGTTTTAACTTCCTATTTCTGGTATTCCATGGCATTGTCATGTGTCCCTGCACATCCATGGTGGATTGTTTGGTTACCTATTTAACCATTATTATGGCAGTCCATGGGTGAGGGGTGGTGTCCAAGCAGTTAAGTGCACTTGTTTCCAGTGTGAAAGGCTGCAGGTTCAAGGCCACCCATGTCCATTCTCCATGTCATCTGGAATTGTGTCAGGATGGGCATCTGGCATATTTCCTTTGCCAAATCAACATACAGATCAACCTTGGACCTGCTGTGGTGACCCCAAGTGAAACAAGGGAGAAGCTGAAGGGACTTATTATGGTATTCCCTCATTGCCAGATTGTATTGGGCTGTACTGCTCTCTCACATTATATTTCCCAGTGCCTTTTCATGTCTTCATACCTGACCTGGCAAATAGCCTAGGTGGCCTTGTTGCATTTGTCTCTGGTCTAGCAGTGGGTAGCCAACAAGCATCTTTTCGTAGCTTCTTGCTATCAGGTAGGTCAGTGTGTTTGGTTTTCTATGTGGGACTTGCTGGTGCAAACCCTGTGTCGAAGGTTGGTTCAACATTTTTTTGGCCCCTCTCCAATTTCCAATGTGTTAAGTCCCACCACTGTTTGGCTGTCATTGCCTCTTCCTCTCTGGGTACACCCTACCTTTCACATTTCACACATTTCAATAGGTTCTAACCTACTGACTCATCTGTTTCAGTTCCACCCAGTTTGTCAACAGTGCAGTGGGTTTTACTGTTAGGTGCCTCCTGCTGACTGCGGTCAGTTTCTGGCTGACTGAGTGGGTTATAGTCCAGATGATCATTTCTTGGGGTCTGAATCTAATATTTTGGACAAATTCTCCTTATTATTCTGCCTCTGGCAAGATTCTCTGTGTGTTCTTATTTTTCTCAGTGTTATCTCATGTAAATATGCTCTGGTGCTCATGGTTGGTTCATGGAGCTTATCTTCCTTTTTCTGGCCTTCCAGTTTCACATCCCAAGCACTTCTGCATTTGATTGTTGCCTGTTTGTTTATTTACTTAGAGCATTCCCTCATCGCTAGACTGTACTTTTTTAGTGTTTTGGAGTTTCTGTTACAGACCGTTTGCTGGAGGTCTGAGTTCCTGAGCTTTTGCCTGTCCTCTTGGATTTGTACGTTTGGCATCAGAACTCTCTGCACTGACCTGTTGCTGTTGATTTTGTTGTTGTTGCTTGTTTGTTTGTTTGTTTTTTGTGTAACCCTCTGCTGCTTTCTTTGTAAGACTCTTGCCTGGTTATATCAAAATATTTCCTGATATATTCTGATTCCGCACATTTTAAAAACTTACACATGAATTTCCATGCTTCCTGCCAAAGATGAACATTTTGAACACGTGTATCCACCCCACTACTTGTGTTCATGGGTGTTTATCATCTATCTTTGCTTGTCATTTGTTTATCTATCTTTGCTTCTGTTATCATGGACTGAGGGCCTCACTATTTTGCTTAACTTGACTAATGAAATCCTGCACCTTTTCCTCTTCTTAACACCTGAGTTCTTTCGGTGTGAAGGAAATTCTTTGCATAGCAGCAGAACAATGCCCGGTGGAGATAACCTTATGCTCCCTGACTAGGTGGTGCCTGGAGATAGCACTGCCAGTGCTCATCTTTAAAGTATGCTGATGGCTGAAGAAAATAGTGTCATCATTCACCTCTCCAGACCTCTTAAGAAATGATGCAGGTCTGGTACTTTCAGTGCGGATTTTCATTAAAAAAAAAAAAAAACAAAAAAAAAAAACTGCTATTGCTGAAGAATGCTTGAGGATAGAGATTTCATATTCATATAATATACAAATAATGAATGTTTATGGATGTTTATGAATGGATTATGACCCCTCTTTTGATACAAGGGCCTGGACAAGTGCATTTTGGTATTTAAGTTGCAAGTGGCCAACCATCGTTTTCGCTGGATGGAAAATAGGTCTCCTTCCCATCTTTCTTTCTCTCTCTCTCTCTCTCTCACACACACACACACACACACACACACACACACACACACACACACACACACACACACACACACACACACACACACACACACACACACACACACACACACACACACACACAACATACGTGGATATCCTAATTACATCGTATAAAGGCAATTCATATCCCGCTTGTTTGTATTACTGTCTGTCAAGGAAACTAAAATAGGATGATATTATTAAACATTTGTTGAGTCTTCAGTGTTGCCTCCTTGTAATTGTAGGAAGTATAATTTATGCCATTTGTTTTGAAGGAAACTCTCATAATGCTGTTAATTAACCAGGTAATCATTACCTAAATGAGACAAGAGGTCACTGTAGCAGCAGTAACTGCCCATAAACAATTAAGGCACATCAAAATCTCATTTGTTTTATTGATTTAACTGTTGGGTCCACTCAAAGTGAGTGTGAGAGAGAATATAACAAGATATGAGGATAACCAGAGTATCAGACTATCCCCAAGGATAAATCCACTGTAATCTAGGCAAAATTTCCCAGTATAAAAATAGTTTTTTTGTTTGTTTCATGGTTTTTGTTTATATATATATATATATATATATATATATATATATATATATATATATAAAAATACAAATAATGAATGTTTATGAGTTCAATGGTACGAATATTTCATGAGGTGAAAGCTGGAACATACCATTCATGAATGGTTTGTTCCAGCTTTCACCGAATTAAATATTCGTACCATTGAAAGAATGTAAAAACATTCATTATTTGTTTTATATAATGGCTAAAATAGATCATTGTCATTTGATATTTTATTAATTTATAAACAACAGAAAAGGGACTTACATTTTGGTGTTCCACTGTGACGTGTTGTCCAGTGATGCTGTGCACTGACTTCGGACTTCCATAAAAAAAAAAAAAAAAAAAGACTGTGTAGTTCTTCAGTTCAAAAAATATTGAAATGACACGCACATCACAATCCGTACTGGCGTGCAGGATAAAGAAGAAAATAGCACAAAAAAAGAAGGAGAGATCCGCACAGCCAGTTAGCTCCCAAACAAACCTTTAATGAAACACCAGTTCAGTTCAGCCAAAAATCACATCAGTGTTTCATGTTAGCAGCTCTTCATGCATCCACAGGGGAGAGGATTGGGTGTGTGTGTGTGTGTGTGTGTGTGTAGCAGCGTCAGTTAACTCAATCAAATCATTATATGACTGTCCCGTGCGCGCGCGCCTGCGCGCCCATGCGCCCAGGCAACCGGCTCGGGCGTCCAGCTGTCCCTCCTCAGTGCAACAAAAAAAGTCACGTCCAGGTTTTCTTTCTTATTGCTAACAGGCAGCACAGTGGATTTGTTTTGTGTCTGTGTCTTATGCAGTGTCAGTTAGCTCAAATTATGTCTCAGGAGAGTCGTGTCCCCCGCGAGCACACACACGCAACATGGTCGGCACTTGTGCGTGCATGAACAACAAAAATAAGACTGTATACATCCTCAGTGCAGCAAATAAATAAATAAATAAAACAATCACGTCAAAAATGAGTCCAGCTTTTGTTGTCTCTTCCTGCTAACAACCTCCAGACATCACAGTGGATTGGTTTTGTGTGTGCGCAAGTCTCGCGACGTGAGCGTGCACGAGTATGTGTGTGCGTGCACGAGTATGCGTGCACGGGCACGTATGCATGCGCGCATGCTCGCGCGCATGCACTCCTACTCGTGTGCACTTGTGTATCAGTGATCACATGTTCGCCTGTGCACGAGGGCATGCACGTGAGAGTGCAATGGTACGAAACGTATGGAACCAAATTTGCACTCTAAATGGAACCGAGCCACACTCTGAACACCCTTGTCATTTGATTGGTGCATTGTATGTCACATGACATGGATTGATTCATCCCATTTGTGTTGCATTGCATTCAGAGTGCAGCTTGGTTCCATTTAGAGTGCAAATTTGGTTCCATACATTTGCTACCACTGCACTCTGCACACACACACGCGCGTGTATACGTCCTCGTGCATGCGTGTGCACGTGCATTCCCAAACCGTTCTCAAATGCTTGTTGAGTGTTGTTAAAAGGAAATGTTATGTAACACACTGGTAAACATACCACTGCCCCAGCTTTTTTGAAACGTGTTTCAGGTATCCATTTCAAAATGAGCACAAAAACAACAAAGTTTATCAGTTTAAACATTAAATATTTTGTCTTTATGTTGTATTCAATTGAATATAGGTTGAAGAGGACTTGCAAATCACTGTATTCTGTTTTTAATTACATTTTACATAACGTCCCAACTTCATTGGAATTGGGGTTGTAGAATTAGCCAGATAAGACAGAGAACAATAATAATGTGTAGACTAATGCCAAGGGTAGAATATTGTGGAGAATAATGTCAGAAGCAGAATAACACAGAGATCAAAATGAAATGCCCAAAATGTGACCCATGACAATTTCATCACGACTTCAGCTAACACAGATGGCATATTCCACCAGCATGAGGCCATAATTATCTCTAGTATGGTGCAGTTTAATTGCTGTACAATGAATACTTCATGGTACATTAACCCTTAATGCCCGAATTTATATAGCTGTATATAAAAAAAATTTTTGCGTGTGTTTTAGCCTTTAAGTAGATGGTAAATAATGTTGAGATTATTAATTTCACTTTTGCACAAAAACTAGATAGTAATATTGGGTATTCTGGTAATAACTTTATGTTGTAATGTTATAATAATAATGACTGTATGTTGCAAATTTGCGACAACGGGCATACAGGTCAATTTGGTAAGTTGCATATTTGAGTCAGAGATTGTAGCATATATGCGACGATGGGTGTTAAGGGGTTAAATCTGAACTACAACTTCCAACTCTGATGAACAATAGCTTATTAAATATCCAATCCATAAATTAAGTTTGTGTTCTATTTAAGACCAACTAAATCAGAATTAACTTTTATTGTACTTGTGTTAGACAAATGTTCATGCTGATAATCAAGTTCAAAATGGTAACATATGCAATGTTGTATGTAATGTCATATACAAGACATGTACTTCCTGACGTGGTGGTGAATTTTGCATGTTTTTGTAATTAGTTCATCAACATGTTTTATAGTTTGGGACACACTCTGGTACAATCACAATTTAATGCTACATTTCTTCAAATAATATGCAAATATCATACAAAGCGTTCTTTTTCAGGTGGAGGTGTTGGTGGTAGCCATGATGTCAATGACACTGAGAACTGCAGGATGACACAGCCAAAAAAAAAACTGCATGCGTAGAACATGTGCAGTTGGAGAAATATGCATTTGAATGTTTATAGAGGGTTTTCATGTGACGTGTCGGTAACGTGATTTTGTGCCCCGCAGCCATTCTGGATTATGATGCGGTAGGCCGCTGTAATACACTACGTGCATTTGGCAAACAGCTGCAGAAGCTTCAACAAAGGTCAACTTTTGTGCTGTTGTCGGTTGTTCAGAGGTGATAAAAATGAGGCAGGTTGCTCATTTTACAGGCTACCAGCAGTTATTGTGCATCAAGCAGTGGAGTGTTACGAGCTTTCTAAGCGACACAGAGAGACCTGGCTCAGCAGATCTGAAGGAAGGTTTAATATGGCCAGGACCAAGCAGACCACCCGTAAATCCAAATCCAAAGCTGCCAGAAGAATGCTCTGGCTACCGTCGGTGTGAAGAAGCCTCAACGCTACAGGCCCAGCATCGTGGCGCTGAGAGAGATCTGCTGCTACCAGAAATCCAACGAGTTTCTGATCCACAAGCTGCCCTTCCAGTGCCTGGTGAGAGAAATTGCTCAGGACTTTAAGACTGACCTCCGCTTTCAGAGCTCTGCTGTGATGCTCTGGAGGAAGCCAGAGAGGCTGGCCGGCAGCTTGCAGATCAGCAGCTCAGTGGATTTCTGGTAGTGGTGGATCTCTCTCAGCGCTACGGTGCTGGGCCTGTAAGGGTGAGGCTTCTTTACACCGCCGGTAGCCGGAGCCCTCTTCCGGGTGGCTTTGGTAGCGAGCTGCTTCCTCAGAGCTTTTCCTCCGGTGGATTTACGGGCAGTCTGCTTGGTTCTGGCCATATTAAACTTACGGTGTGAAACTGCCGCCCACTTCGTTACATCGTCATTAAATTCACTATCCGGTATAACATACACATCCACTGAACCAACTGCTACACATCAATCACGATAAACAGCTTTATCTCGAGGGTTTAAAGTCTCGTAATAAGATTTAATTCATTCTATTTTCTTTCATGTGCCAGCCGCGTAGTAATCCATGATGGAGACGGGAGCAAATCAGTCATGTGATTGAAAACTGCCTATAGTGTACATTCTGCTCATGCCACCCCAAACCAGAAAAAGTTGGGAAAATGGGGTGGGGGTGAGGGGAAAGCCCACATGGATTCTTACATTTAGTTTGACTTCTGTTTAATAGCAAAACTCAAGACATTTCATGTTTTATGCTCTCAACTTCATTTCACTTGTTAATATGAATTCATTCCAGCATTTAAAGCTAACATATCTATGACTGTCCATCTGTGTGTACCCATACGTATATTGGTAAGGCGGTAGCGTGTGGGTGATAGCATGTATGACCTTGCCAGGACAAATGAAACATCAACATCGACATGGTGTGTGGCCATTAAAAGTAATGATGCTTATTTCCTCAGTCATCATGGATTGTTATCAAGCTATTGATAGCTGCTACAAATTCTAACACTGTTAGTCTTGTAGCTTCTCAGTAAGATGCTAATGTTGGCATTTATTACATCATACTTTTGCGGGCTGAGGGGTACATCTCATAACTGTTTTGCTTTGGTGTGGGCATTACAAATTATGACCCAATTATTTCCTCAATAATCTTGGATTAACAAACTGATTTCATTATACATGTCAACCTGTTAAGGATTGTCCGTAAATTACATGGATTTTTCCGAGTTTCAGAGTCATACGGACGTACAAATAAAGTCTTATGGATATTCAGGGTTTGGTCTACAGCAGCTCTGTAATCAATTGTTTCTGCAGCGCAACTCCACTTTGATGCATGAGCCATTGAAGCAATGCTTCGATCCACTAGTTCGTTGGTTCTTTGATTCGCTGCTCTTCAGAAATGGCAAGTCTGCTTCTTAATCACTCTCAAAGCCATTAAACTATCGTGAGTCACTTTTGTGTGGATTAAAGTCACTAACCGGGACTCTTGTCTTGCTGCAGTCAAGAAACGAGAATCATCCTTCGTTCCGTTAGCACAGCTCCAAACGCTGGGTGGCTCTCTGCCGAGACAGAGCCCCTGTCACAGAACGGACACAGAGCTGTCGTAGAGCTGCTCATTGCAGCGTTGTGTTTCATTTAAACACGGCTGAAATACGCGCGTACTCAGCCTTTAACAGTATGTGTTCATATTTGCAGCTGCGTGTGTTCACGTTTTAATGTGTGCACACAGTCGCGTGTGCCATGCTGCACCAGTTTCAGTGCTATTTTCTGCCTCTGTGGAAGTGCGCTCTGTTCTCTACTGCATGGTGTGGTGCAGCTCAAAAACAGAGTCATTTAACATTATTATTATTATTTTTTTTTGTCTTGGTGGATCACTTTCATTGTATCCAGATCCTGCTGAGTCCGGCTGTGGTAAAGGCTGCCCTGAACGAAATGCTGTGACTCATTAAACTGTCAACAGACAGTGTGGATTCTGATAATGATGGACATGATCCCTCTTTTGTTCTGGACAAGGAACCAGAGCAGGTGGTCCACCGACGTGCACACAGATCTCCACAGATTCTGTTTGCAGTTTCTCCAGGACTCAGGTGCTATGAGCTCCGTCCCGAGTCCTGGAACACAGAGACGCAGACACACACTGCTCCAGCTGTGGCTCCAGGTGCGTTTCGTCGAGATCGTGAGCTTCGGTTTTGTTAATTTCCTCTTTCGTCCCTTTTGCGCTCTTGCTTCGCAGACTGTTCGGTGATAAAAGCTCTTTCGTCCACCTTTTCTCAACGAATCGTGATATTTTTTACTTTTTCCCTTCGTTCGGGAATCATCGTGTGCCGTGTGACTGGGCCATTAACAACAACAACAAAAACAATACAAGACTTTACATGAGTTGAAGAATAAGGCGGAAAATAGAAACAGAAGCTGCTCTCCCAAAGAGATGATCATTGTTTTTGCTCTCTCTGGTGTTTGCACATGCGCAGTGCGATTGGTTGGGGTAAATCAGCACGTAGATGCTTGTGGTGCTGCTTCAACAGCGCAATACCCTCATGAGGGCCGACCAGAATATCAAACAGGTTTGATTTTCATCTGACCATATGATTGCCGATCGGGAGGTGGTTGTGAGAGGTTAAACGCTCGTTACTCCATGTATACTACATGATGCAGGACGCACGATTAAGCTGAAACTCGGCGTGATCCAAAAAATATTCGCACGAGTGAAAAATCGATTGAAAAAGGGCCAAAACTCGCAGCCTTATTCCAAACTGGATGAATTTCTTTTCTTTCTTTCTTTTTTTTTTAACAATTTCATTTTTTAACATTTTAGTTTTATATGATCAAGAAGCAAAAAAAAAGCACACACACACACACACACACACACACACACACACACACACGTGTGTGTATATATATATATATATATATATATATATATATATATATATATATATATATATATATATATATATATATATATATATATACGAGGTCTGTGATAAAAGTAACGAACCTTATTATTTTTTTCAAAAACCATATGGATTTGAATCACGTGTGATTACATCAGACATGCTTGAACCCTCGTGGGCATGCGAGAGTTTTTTCACGCCTGTCGGTTACGTCATTCGCCTGTGGGCAGTCTTTGAGTGAGGAGTGGCCCACCCTCTAGTCGTTTTTTCATTGTTTAGGATTGTTTAGATTTTGGTCTGGTAGTGTCGCTGTAAGGACGGCCCATGGTGCCTGACAGCGATCTGCGCTTCGAGGCGGCAGCATCTCGCCGTTTCAAGTTGAAAACTTCCACATTTCAGGCTCTGTTGACCCAGGAAGTCGTCAGAGAACAGAGAACTTTCAGAAGAAGTCGGCATGAGGAGTTTATTCGGACATTCCATTGTTAATGGACAGTTTGTAATGAAAGAACGTGCGGGCAGAGTCGCAGGTCGGGCCAGACCCGACCGCGGGGGGTCGCGACAGGAAAAACACCTCCGTGTTGGAAACCTTAACGGGCAAGTTGGAACATGCCCAAGCTGTTAAACAATTTCTCAGTTACTCACTTGTTGAAAGCCATCAAAAGCCGCCTGAATTTTACAAATGGTTTTCAACACGGAGGTGTTTTTCCTGTCACGGCGCACACAGATTTGCCAAGTCGTCATGGAAATGACTCGGCGAATTTGCGCGCACGTCTTTCATTAAAAAATGTCCTTAAACAGTGGAATGTCCGCATAAATTCCTCATGCCGGCCTCTTCTGAATCTTCTCTGTTCTCTCACGACATCCTGGGTGAATTAAGCCTTAAATTAGAATGTTTTCAGGTCGAAACAGGCCGACGACGGCGCCTGGAAACACTGCGCGACGTCCCGCTCCGTGGGAAGTCCTTACAGCGACAGAAACACCCCATAATCTCTCATCAGCCGTTAAACTTTTCACCGAAAACCAGCTTAATTTCTCGAATAGTGTCCACTCGGGTATTCCTCACAGGTCCAGAAAAAATGTTGATAAAGCAACGCGCGCCGTCCGCAGCGGCTATTCAGACAAAGAGATTCCGACGGGTGGGGTGGAGCACTCCTCACTCAAGGCCTGCCCACAGGCGAATGACGTCACCGACACATGCGTGAGTTTTTTCACGCATGTGCACGAGGGTTCAAGCATGTCTGACGTAAAAACATATGAATCAAATCCATTTATTTTTTGAAAAAAATAAAAAGGACCGCTTTTTTCATCACAGACCTCGTATATATATATATATATATATATATATATATATATATATATATATATATATATATATATATATATGTGTGTGTGTGTGTGTGTGTGTGTATATATAAAATCAGTGGCAGCTGTTGGTCTGTCAAAGAGTGAAAGCTCATTCTCGGCTTACATCATAAAATTTGTCAGTTTATTTATATGTAAATTCAAATATATAAAATGTCATAACAGACCCATAAAGCACAAGCACAAGCATTTCACAATTTATATCTCTCTTACATACAGTATTTTATGGTGGCACAATTACCAGAGGGTGCAGAGGGTTCGCGGTTTAAACCCCACCCCTGCCACATTTCTCCATGCTTTCTGGAGTTGCATCCGGCGTAAAACGTGCCAGAATCAACATGCAGGTCCACCATGGATTTGCTTTGGAGACTCCGAGTAAAAACAAGGAAGCAGCTGAAAGGACTTACTTTTGCAAGTATATTATGAATGTTTTTAAACAAAAATATCACAAAAAATTTCAAGAAGCACATAGAGCCTTTATTATTAAACATACATAACAGAGCTTGACTGTTTCCTGACATTCTTCCATTCTTCTTTGTCTTTTGGCTGTTCCCGTTAGGGGTCACCACAGCAGATCAATCTTTTCCATCTCACCCTGTCCTCTGTATCTTCCTCTGTCACACCAACCACCTGCATGTCCTCTCTCGGCACATCCATAAACCTCCTCTTTGGCCTCCCTCTTCTTCTCCTGCCTGGTGGCTCCATCCTCAGCATCCTTCTCCCTGTATACCCTGGGTCCCTCCTCTGCACACGTCCAAACCATCTCAATCTCACCTCTCTGACTTTGTCTCCAAACCGTCCCACCTGAGCTGTCCCTCTGATATGTTCATTCCTAATCTTGTCCGTTCTTGTCACTCCCAAAGAGAATCTCAACATCTTAAGCTCTGCCTCCTGTCTTTTTGTTAGTGCCACAGTCTCTAAGCCGTACAACATAGCTGGTCTCACTACTGTCTTTTAAACTTTCCCCTTCACTCTTGCTGATATTCTTCGGTCACAAATCACTCCTGCCACCTTTCTCCACCCATTCCACCCTGCCTGCACTCTCTTCTTCACCTCTCTACCACACTCTCCATTACTTTGAACAGTTGACCCCAAATATTTAAACTCATCTACTTTCAACACCTCTACTCATTGTAACTGCACTATTCCACTGGGCTCCCTCACATTCACACACATGTACTCAGTCTTGCTTCTACTGACTTTCATTCCCCTGCTCTCCAGAGCATATCTCCACCTCTCCAGACTAGACTCAACTTGCTCTCTATTCTCACTACAGATCACAATGTCATCTGCAAACATCATAGTCCATGGGGACTCCTGTCTGCTCTCATCCATCAACCTGTCCATCACCAGTGCAAACAAGAAAGGACTCAGAGCTGATCCTTGTTGTAATCCCACCTCCGCCTTGAATGAGTCTGTCATTCCGACTGCGCATTTCACCGCTGTCACACTACTCTTGTACATGTACTGCACTACCCTAACATACTTCTCTGCCACTCCAGACTTCCTCATACAATACTACAGCTCTTCTCTTTACACCCTATCATAAGCTTTTTCTAAGTCCACAAACACACAATGTAACTCTTCGTGGCCTTCTCTGTACTTCTCCAACAGTATTCTCAGAGCAAACATTGCATCCTGACATTCTTCCATGCAAATATTATTTTAAAGATTGGCCAGCAGATGTCATCATATCTTATTGTATCAAAAGCTTCAAAACACTGAACCATTGCTTCATATTGATTCAGTGGTTCAAAACGCTTCGGTTTCTCCATCACTAATTTTCATGAATAAAATACATCAGCAACCACTAATTATTACCACATATGCCCAGATTGACTTGTAATCATGAATACTTTGATGTTGTGTTGCAAACCGGGATGTTAATTAACATGCGATGACATTTAAACACTCACTGAAGAACGAAGCAGACAGTAAAAGGTGCCCTGGCACTTGCATGACTTTGAGCCGCGCACTTGCACGCATGTCATCATGACGATACCACCCACTGTGTTCCCAGCTGGATAACCTGCTTTGTTCCATTGGCTGCCATGCGCTCTGCTCTGGATGCTGCGTATATAACATAATTATTTTGTAGCGGATTAATCATTTTCTCTGCAAGTTGGCTGCTGAAAATGGCTCTAATCATTCCTGAATCACAGAGGACCGCTCCAGCTGGAGCCATTCGCGTTCACGCTGAATGAGCTGGAGAAAGCCTTTGGAGCCATCTAAAAAGGTAATTATTTGTCATGTTTACATTGTCATGGCTTAGTAAAACAGTTGCATGTTCTTTCCTTCTTGTGTGCAGCTGTAAAAGTACGTTTATGATAGATTTAACAGATTTAATAGATTTAACAGATAGATTTAATCTATTTATAATCGTTCAGAGGAGATATGTTCTGATGCAGTGCGCTTATGCAACTGCTTGCTCTGTTCACTTCTTTACTCGACTTGATGAGCTGCATGTAGTGTTGGTGAACAGATCACACCACGTTGCATGACATTTATGCGTGAAAGATTTTTTTTTAACATTTCAAAATTCTCTTTGCGCAGTTCCATGTGCTGGCGCCTCTCTCACATTCAGTCTACACCTGTTAAAGACAAGTTTATTCTCCTGCACGACACAGGGCGTGCAAGTGCATGCATCAAAGTTGTGTCAGGGCCCCTTAACTCACCTAGATCTTCTCATGTAACATCTAATCCAATGTGCTTCTCCATGTGCCTATAAAACAGACTGATTTATAGCACATGCAAAACACTTTGGCATAAATTTAAAAATGCATAAATACACAAAAATGTGCAAACTGATTCTCACATTCCTATAGCTGTCAATCAAAACGGGATTCAGCCTTTCGACTGATCATGTTCCGCCATGAGTCACCCTCCCTTGTACTTATACGTACTATGCGTGACGGGGCCCTTAACGATGTTATGCACTGTTGGTGTTGTTGTTCTTTTAGCTGCTCCCATTAGTTGGTTGCCACAGCTGGATGCACAGGGAGTTTAATGCTAGATGAAATCCTAACACAACTCCAGTTTTACTTGGAGAAATACATACAGCCCTGGACTTCTGAAGAGGTCTCCTGTCGAAGCACTAACCAGGACTTACTGTGCTAAGCTTCTGAGATCTGACAGGATCAGGCTCACAAATGGGAGAGCTATTTGTGATTTATTTTTTATTTGTGATGAAATCAGACATTTTATTGAAATTAGTCAATTTATTTCAATTTATTTTAATTTATATAGCACCAAATCACAACAGAGTTGCCTCAAAGCGGTCCACACAGGTAAGGTCTAACCTTACCAACCCCCAGAGCAACAGTGGTAAGGAAAAACTCCCTCTGAGGAAGAAACCTCAAGCAGACCAGACTCAAAGGGTTGACCCTCTGCTTGGGCCATGCTACAAACATAAGTTACAGAACAATTCACAGAACAAAGGCATTCACAAAGGCAGAAATCATGAGTATTCTGAAGAATGTATTGGCTATGTTTGCCACTGAAATACAATATGTCACATGCCACACTCTGAATAAATAAATTTGTAAATGTGCAATATCCAAAGTTTCTGTACTTAGTTTCTCATTTTTTTGCATAGAATTTTGCTACTACATCCTTACTTTTTCTTAACTTGCACTCTGAACATACCTTTTTCTTTCTGTGACATTTTATGTTTATTTTCTTTTAAGTGTTTTAAGACCTTTTAAGTCTGCATGTAGTTTACTCAGGTTTATATTTGCACTGAAAAGGCTTGTACCTTACTTTTTGTTGTACTTGTTTCAATGACAATAAAGAATCTGAATCTGATCACTGGCCTGTCCACCTCTTCAGGCAGAATTTCAAGTGGAATGCCCTGATATATGGTAATAATTGATGAATTTTAACAAATGAAATGAGATTGACAAGACAAAGCATGAAATATCTTGGGTTCATACTGCCAGCAATGAAATAGAACTCAAAATAAATGTAAGCATCACTGTAAGGTTTTTAGTTGCATTTTCCACGCTGTCCTGAGTTTTTCTTATTTGGGGTTGTACACACAGAGGTGCACATGGGCGCTCATCTTCCTAGCCACCACTGTTCAATATGAATCTGTGCAGAAACTAAAAATAAAATAAAAAAATCTAAAGGTTTAAGGAAAACTATAAAACTTTTGTTTGTATAATTTTTTTTGCACTTCTATGGGTTCTGAGACAGAGAACACCAAGACTAGCCAGTCTCTGGGAGGGTTCAGGAGCAACAGGGAGACATATGAGGAGGCAGACCTCTGGCAGGAATAAGCTGTGTAATTGCTGTGGAAATGGTAAAGTGGAGTTGGATGCATCCCAAATGCACTTGCAATGTGCACTTTTGACTGTGTGCAAAAGAAAGGGCCAATTGTGATATTGTCAAGACAAACATGGACAGGGGACTAGCATCATGTACACTGACGGATAAAAGAGGTAAAATTGTTTTCCTCTAACAAAGCCAAAAGACACACGAATTCTTGCCTCACCTGTTTTCTGTGGTCCTATGACCATGAACTTGGGTAATCTGTCACAGGTTTTCTCTTTAGACCAGATGTCTTTATGTCGTTTGTCATCACAGGGATTCTGCAGACAAAATACAAAAACACAGAAACAAATGGCACACATAGATGTTTACAATACATAGATGCTTGTATCTAATGACTGCAGGCACCAACAGTTTAATAAAAATACAGACAAATGCACATAAAAAAATGTAGAGCAACACAAAA
The DNA here is from genome assembly GCF_902500255.1 of Thalassophryne amazonica. Classification (NCBI taxonomy): domain Eukaryota; kingdom Metazoa; phylum Chordata; class Actinopteri; order Batrachoidiformes; family Batrachoididae; genus Thalassophryne; species Thalassophryne amazonica. Next base: position 37,625,227 of record NC_047117.1, read on the forward strand.
ACCCGTCGATGTATCCGTAAGTGTGTGTGTGTGTGTGTGTGTGTGTGTGTGTGTGTGTGTGTGTGTGTGTGTGTGTGTGTGTGTGTGTGTGTGAACACACCTGCCACAGTGGGTTCCTCTGTTCAGGAAAAAGCTGGAAGTACTTGTGCGCAAGCTGGACAGGTGGCAGCGTATGCAGTTTCAGATTTGTCCACGAGCGCAGGAAAGAAGCCAAGTGGACGAATGTGTACAAACCCAGTCGATCATTGCCATAGTTAGAAAGGTGAGTCATGAATATACTGATCTGAAGAGGAAAAGGGGGGGGGGGCATGTGGAAGGAAATACAAAGACAGGAACAAAACTTTGATTAGACTGGGTCGGGTTACGGTAGGAAACCACAAGAAGATGAGGTTGCACCCCTGGATGCAGGCAGCCGGACGACAAGGGGTTAAGGTGTAAACCAGGTTTTTAATGAGTCCAACTGCTGGAGAAAAATACAGAGGTGACAAAAATACTTCCAAGTGGCAAAATCCATAATGTGTCACTGGCAAAAAAAATGTTTAAAAACAAAAAACAAAAAGACAACTGTCTAAAAAGGTGATGCTAGATTTTTTTTTCTCGTGTTGTCAGAGAGCGTACTCAGAAACTGACAGGACACAGACAGTTTTAGATGTATTGAACAGATGCCTTCACTCAACAGTTCATTTCTATATCAGCTTGCAAGCTGATGTCACACACACACACACACACACACACACACACACACACACACACACACACACACACACACACACACACACACACACACACACACACACACACACACACACACACTCTGCCTCCTCTCTACACCCTGCAGTCCAGCCCCTCCCCCAGATGGGCGGGCCATTTCCCCTCAATGTGGATCAGTGAATTTATGTGTTTATGGTTGAAAGATATTGCATTTAGACCTTTATCTGCGGTGAGTGCATGGGTTGTATTAAACAGTATGTGTAAAAGTAAAACTTCTTTCCGTGTAGTGTAATAAGCAGCAGGACAGTATGTATCATGGCACACAACATAAAGTTATTATTATTACTATCATTGTCTGTATAAGCAGATATGAAATTATTTGTAGTATTATTATTATTAGTAGTAATAGTATTATATGAAATTAGCAAAGTAGAAAATTAGTCATACTGCTCCAACACCTCCCCCTGTTGACGTGACCTTAAGTCACATCACCTAAGACAAAAGTGATGTGTGAAAACTAGGGATATCCAATAATATCGGACGGCCGATATTATCGGCCGATATTTGCATAATAATGTAATAGCTGTCTGGATTATTATCGGTTTTTCCTCCGATAATGAAGCCCCGATAACATAAATAGAACGAATATGCTGATACAAGTGCTTGCGCAAACACACGACGCTTGCCGATTACATCATCAAACCACGTCTGAAGGCAAACCAAAACAAGCCAGCAGCAGCAGCTAAGCTAACAGCAAACTGGCGTGTTTCTAACAAATATGTCTGCGGTGTGGAACTTTTTTAAAGTTTCAAATGAGGACTTGAAGTTTGCGATTTGCAATGATTGCAAGGCCCTTGTCATGCGTGGGGGAAGAAAGACTTTGTCATTCAACACTTCTAATTTAATCTCTCACTTGAGGAAGAACCACCCAGAGATACACACAGCGTTTGTCGAGCAATGTAAAGCCAAACAACCAGGGAAGTCACTCAAAAAAACAGCGCAACTGTCTCTTAAAGACTCAGTCGAGAAGAAAAAGAAATACAACAAGGAACACCCGAGAGCTAAAATGATCTGTTGGAAAATCACGGAGTGCATTGCGTTAGACAGTCAGCCTTTTTCCATAGTGCAAGATTCCGGATTCAGAAAGCTTGTGGAATTCCTCGAGCCACGCTTTCACATGCTCCCTCGCAAGTATTTCTCTGATGTTTGCCTCCCTGAGCTTTATGGTGTCGTTCATAAACATGTAGAGAAGCTAATATCTGACACTGTAGCTATTAGTTTCACAACGGACATTTGGTCCTCAAGTATTAGCCAAGTTATTATGCTGAGCTTGACAGCGCAATGGCTAGATCCTGAGTTTGGGCTGAAGAAGGCTGTGCTTCATTCCCAGGAGTGCCGTGGATCTCATACAGCGCAAGCTATTACGTCTGCTTTTGAAAGCATGTTTGAAAACTGGAAAATCTCCAAGGAGAAAGTCCATGGTGTCGTAAGGGACAATGCACGCAATATGGCTAAAGCTACGACACTTCAAACACTCACCTCTTGCCTGTAGTCATTTTGAGGATATATAAAAAGAACTCAACATGCCGGTGAAAAGGCTACAACAGGATGTGGCTACCAGGTGGAATTCCACATTTTACATGATGCAAAGCCTGGTGGAGCAGAAGAGGGCACTGAGTGCATATGCTGCTGATTATGAGCTCCCCTGCAACATTGACTGCAACTCAATGGGGAATTTTAGAAAAGATGACCACTCTACTGGAGCCCTTTGAGCAGCTCACCAAAGACATCAGCTTTGCTAAGGCCACTGCAGCAGATGTCATCCCCGCTGTGATGTCCCTCAAACGACTGCTGGCCAAGGTTGTTGAAACAGACAAAGGTGTGCAAACAGCCAAACGCACTCTACTAGAAGCTGTTTGCAATCGCTTTAATGGTGTGCAAGATGAACCACTGTATGCCATTGCAACAATGCTTGATGCTCAGTGCAAAGACAGTTATTTTGACTCTGACAAGAAGGGAACTGCACAGACTATGCTACAGAGTGTTGTGGATGAAATGGCTGGTGGCGGTGATGATCAACAGGAAGAGGCTGCTGCTGGTACCAGTGCAGATGAACCAAGCCGGGAGGACGGGACCCCAACCCTAAAGAAAGCCCGAAATGAAAGCCTGCAGGACATGTACCAAGAAATCCTCGCAGAGAATGATGTTGTACAACAAGCTGCTACAGGTGTAACTGCTTCACAGGTGAGTTAATAATTAAAAAGTGAAAATATACACACAGGTCTGTGTATATTTTCATTTTTTCATTGTGTATATACGAGGTCTGTTAGAAAAGTATCGACCTTATTATTTTTTTTTTAAAAACCATATGGATTTGAATCACGTGTGATTGCGTCAGCCAAGCTTGAACCCTCGTGCGCATGTGTGAGTTTTTTCATGCCTGTCGGTTGCGTCATTCACCTGTGAGCAGGATTTGAGTGAGGTGTGGTCCACCCCTCTCGTCTATTTTTTATTGCGAATAAATGTCTGAACGATTTGGAGCTTTGCTGCATCAATTTTTTTTCCAGAAACTGAGAGACCTCCAGGTGGACACCGTTCGAAAAATTAATATGGCTTTCAGGGACAATTTTATGGGGATTAAACAGATTACGGGGTGTTACTGCCGCTTTAAGGACGGCCCACAACTGCTGAGAGCGCGGCACGCTCCCAGCCCCCATCGACAGGCTGACACCCCGCTGGAACAACCAGATCATTTCCAACGTGAAAGCTTTGTTGATCCGGGACCTCGTCTGACTTTCACAAAAAGGCAGAAGATGTGGACATCAGCACTTTTTCCGGCACATTCCACCGTTACAGGAGTTTTTTTCATGGAAAGCGGAGGGATGCGCCACGGCTCCGTTCATTACGCGGGACAAAACCACCTCGGTGTTGGTCTCTCAGGACAGCTTTCAGGTGGATTTCAGATGGATTCCAGTTGCTTTCCAGTCGTGTGAATATCCGATTGTGATTGTGCATGAGCTGGACATGCCAGAACATGTCCCGTGAGGCTTCATCATGGCGTTGCATTGTGCCGAGCGGCTGACAAAAACTCTTGTAACAGTGAAATGTGCCGTTCATTTTTAAACTGGACGCTGTCTTGATCCGGTATGTCATCTGACTAGCACAGGAATTGTGAAAACACATGGACATCAGCACTTTTCCGGCACATTAAGACAGACGTGCGGAGGAGTTCCGCGCGTCGCGGCGCAGCCGCTCGGCGCAGCCGCTCGGCGCAAAGCAACGCCATGATGAAGCCTCACGGGACATGTTCTGGCATGTCCAGCTCATGCATAATCACAATCGGATATTCACACAACTGGAAAGCAACCGGAATCTGTCTGAAATCCACCTGAAAGCTGTCCTGAGAGACCAACACCGAGGTGGTTTTGTCCCGCGTAATGAACGGCTCTGTGGCAAGTCCCTCCGCTTTTCTTTCCATGAAAAAAACTCCTGTAACGGTGGAATGTGCCGGAAAAAGTGCTGATGTCCACGTCTTATCACAATTCCTGTGCTAGTCAGATGACATACCGGATCAAGACAGCTTCCAGTTTAAAAATGAACAACACATTTCACTGTTACAGGAGTTTTTGTCATGGAAAGAGAAGCTGCTCCACCGCGCGTCGCGGTGCAGCCGCTCGGCGCAAAGCAACACCGTGATGAAGCCTCACAGGACATGTTCTGGCATGTCCAGCTCATGCACAATCACAATCGGATATTCACACGACTGGAAACCAACCGGAATCCGTCTGAAATCCACCTGAAAGCTGTCCTGAGAGACCAACACCGAGGTGGTTTTGTCCCGCGTAATGAACAGAGCCGTGGCGCGTCCCTCCGCTTTTCTTTCCATGAAAAAAACTCCTGTAACGGTGGAATGTGCCGGAAAAAGTGCTGATGTCCACATCTTCTGCCTTTTTGTGAAAGTCAGACGAGGTCCCGGATCAACAAAGCTTTCACGTTGGAAATGATCTGGTTGTTCCAGCGGGGTGTCAGCCTGTTGATGGGGGCTGGGAGCGCGCTGCGCTCTCAGCAGTTGTGGGCCGTCCTTAAAGCGGCAGTAACACCCCGTAATCTGTTTAATCCCCATAAAATCGTCCCTGAAAGTCATATTAATTTTTCGAACGGTGTCCACCTGGAGGTCTCTCTCAGTTTCTGGAAAAAAATTGATGCAGCAAAGCTCCAAATCGTTCAGACATTTATTCGCAATAAAAAATAGACGAGAGGGGTGGACCACACCTCACTCAAAGCCTGCTCACAGGCGAATGACGCAACCGACAGGCATGAAAAAACTCACGCATGCGCACGAGGGTTAAAGCTTGTCTGACGCAATCACACATGATTCAAATCCATATGTTTTTTTTTTTTTAAATAATAAGGTCGGATACTTTTCTAACAGACCTTGTATATGACATATGAGCAAACATTTTTTTTAATGCTGAGTATGCCATATTAACTTGTAATTAGTAAATGTAAAGTAAACAATTGAGGGTGCTTTAATTCTATTTTTATTTCTATTGTATTTTTTTGTCTTATTATTAGCCAGTAAATATAATATACATAGTAATAATATAAAATAAACATTTGAATGTGCTTTAAAGGTTAACAGATTTCTATTTTTTTTTTTTTTTATTGACAGGTGCAGGTATACCTTGGAGAGGTCACCATCCTCAAGACAGCATGCCCATTGATGTACTGGAATTCCAACCAAACCCGTTTCCCTGCTTTAGCCCATGTTGCACGCAAGTACCTCACTGCACCCTGCACAAGTGTAGACAGCGAACGGCTGTTTAGTGCTGTCTCTCATGTCATTGACGAGAAGAGGAATCGTATACTTTGCGACAATGCTGAGATGCTCATTTTTGTCCAGAAAAATCTTCCTCTCATACATTAGTGGAGTGGAACTGTATGATTTAAAGGAGCCTTATTTGTTCAATGAATGGACTTTGTTTAAGTTCATTCTAGAAAAAAAAGAACATTTCAACTTAAGTTGTTTTTTATTGGGTGCTTTTTAATTTCTATGTTCTTGATTCTTTGTTTCATACAAGATCGAATGAGCCCAGTTTGTACATTTAGCCCAGGTATTGGGAAAAGCACTGAGACTTTTGCACTTTTGTTTTATATTTGCTCTTTAGAATTTTGCACTTTATAAAGTGTTTTATACCTTATATTAGAACGGTGTTTTGTATAGTAGGATAACCTACACTGCAAATTATTTTTGTTTACATTAAATTATGTGCAATACAGTTGTACTGGACAGGTAAATATTTTTGCTACTTGTGAAGAAAAAAGATGTTTCCCTTGTTTGAATGGGCATTGTTAGGTTAAGCTCAGGAAGAGCATTTACCAAACTGTTTGAGGCAAAATGTTGAAAATAAATATCACATTGCCATTTTCCTATAGTTGAAGTGCTGTTCATATGCTTTACAATGGTACTTTGTGAAATACATATGGTGTGGCATCATAGTGAAGGTGGGTCATGCTTAAACTTTATGACAGGCATGATGTGTATTAGTTTATATCGGTATCGGTTTATATCGGAATCGGAAATTCAGTGTTTGACAATATCAGCATATCGAGTATCGGCAAAAGCGAAAACAAAACAAAAACAACACAAACACCCAAAAATCAAAACTAACTACCAAAACCACCAGAGGGTACATGAGCCTGCGTGGGCCTAAGAGGATTACCTCAAACATACCAACCTCAGCTGTCCCTGCAAACAGCGTGAACATGTATTAATTACCTTTAGCAACACGGTGAGATCAGTAAATGTAGACCTGAACATTGACCCTATACTCAGTAAAAGGTGGAGTGGTCTTCATCCAAGTGGGCCGGGAGGACACCAGCACTGGATCTGTCCACATCAGGTGCTTCACAGAAGGAATAGGCTGCTGGTATCCGCCAAGCACCGATGTGCATGGTGTTCATACTTCTTTTTAATTCTGGGAGATAGATCACTTGGACGAGAAACCAGAGGCCCCTTGTCCCCTCGATACTGACAATAGTGATGCATTTGAGAGACAAATGACTTACACAATGGACCAGCACAGGTACCGCTAGAGGCAGAAATCAGAATTGAAGCTACCAGTCCTTACAAATGGCCAAAATAGTTAGACAAGCAGACAACTAATGCACCGCACTCTTCAGACAAACATGTGCCATCCCACCCTCCAGATATGACGAAGTAGCAACTCGTGTCGTCAATGTAGTCTCTAATCATCCAGTAGTCTATGTAGTCCAATCATAATCCAGTCAGATCATCCAAGCAGCACACCTGAAAACAGATTTCAATTTTCAGTTTCAATTTATTTTCATTTATACAGCACCAAATCTCAACAAACAGATACAAATAAAATCACATTTGCTATGTTTTTGTTTTGTCCTATTTGTTTCAGGTACCATGCACTCTCAACAGATAGCTGACTCAATCCTGTTGCCATGTGACCTACCAAGTCATATTCCAGTACATGACCCCCTGTTTGTCCTCACCTGAAGAAACCTTATCCATCATCAGGAATACCACGAGAGTAGATAATCGAAGGGAAGGTGGGAAACACCAGGAACCTGAAATGTTTCTTGCACAACTTCAGTCAGTCCATCCAGGAGAAGCAATACATACAATCTAAAAATACTAATACCGGTACAATAAACTGAAATGTCAAAGTCAATTAGAACACAGCACAGTACAACAGTTACCCATGCATATTTACCCCCCTGTACAGTGACACAGTCCTTGAGTCCTTGAAGTCCAGAATATTGAAGTAGAGAAGTAACAGGTTAGCTGGTCTATGGTAAACCTCATTACAAGTCCTATGGCTTTTTCCCGCAATAGCAGGATCGAAGTAGTGCATGTGTCACAGGCATTGCACTAACACATCCTCTCCATATGGCCCCCATCATTTTTTTTTTTGACCTATACCAGGTTGCATACCAGCTCAACTGCTCCACTGAGGATGCCATCTCCTGCTCTCCATCTGAGCCTGGAGCACATGGAGAAGAAGAACACCCACGTGCGGATGCTGTTCCTAGACTTCAACTCAGCAAATTGGGCCAACTGGGCCTCAACACGCCCCTGTGCAACTGGCTGTCGGATATCCTCACCGGAAGAACCCAGTCTGTCTGTGTGAGGAACAACACTGTAGGAATGAAAACCACAGGATGAATATAATAATGTGTTTGGAATATTGAAAATTATCACTTGTGGATAATTTTACCTCGAAAAGGGGGCACCACCTATCGCTGCCTGGATGATCTATAACAAGGTTATAATATCATTGATTTTAGGGTCTTATATCTTAGGGATAGGAAATATTAAAATCAGTCTCAAACACTCAGGCGTAAGCTACGCAGGTCAGGTCCGACACCCTCTGTAAAACCATACAAATATCACAGACAACTTCACACGTTTAAGATATTTAACTCTGGCAGGAGTTAAATAACAGGACATATCACAGTGAGCAATTTAATGATGGCGACATTCAATGAGCAATCATTATATGACGTTCAGATAATTTGGTATCGTAGCGGGAGTTTTAGGAGTAAGATTCATCCTAATTTAGCAATGAATTTACTTTGGTCTTTATTAAGTTGAGAGAAGATTAATGATTCTGAATAGAGTTAAATAAAGCCACTCTGTTTATCTGACATCATAGCCCGGTCTTACTTTGCGCAGTGCAGCAGGTCTCCATGAGGTCCGATGCTGGATGCTGTCTGGTTCAGTTGACACTCCATCTGCCACATAGCTTCTTCAGGGACCTTGACAAAGTTGCGGGGATGATTTCTGTTATTGTGCTGTGATTTCGCAGCAGCGGTTCAAGTCGCTGTTGAACGTCTCAGCTGACCTGGATGTTTTTCTCTGCAGCACTCTGGAGTCTGGCTTGTCAGAATAAAGGTTTGAGCGTCTTTATTCTCTATCAAAAATCAAAAATTCATCTTTCGTTGTCGTCTTTTGGAAGCTGGGTCAAATCAAAACTCAATGCAAAAATAGCTGACTTTAGAAGAAAAATGTTTGTGAAAGGAATTTTGAGTTGAAGAAAGAAAAAAGGTTTAATTTGAAAAATTGAAAAAGGAAGTTAAATGCGCCTACGCGTTTAACTTGACAAAAGTTGCAAAGGTTATCTGTCGGAAAAAAGTAAATTCTTGTCAATGCAACCACAAAAGAATGAGTCTTAAGTAGCACGTGGCTTTAAACAAACAGTCATAACTTTTTTGTTGATGGCTAGGCTGCGTCTTTAGACTCAAGACGGCTCCGCACCATGGAAAATTCTACAGCTAGCCAGGCCCCTGTAGTCGGTGCGGACCAAGGTAGCTTAGCCGCCGCTAGTTCCCCCCTGGCAGATCCCGGGCAATCGGGAAAGCAGGCTGACTGGGTGACTGTGAGGAGGAAGCGTAGCCCTAAACAGAAGCCCCGTGTACACCGTCAACCCGTTCACATCTCTAACCGTTTTTCCCCACTCGACGATACACTCGCCGAGGATCAAACTCTGGTTATTGGCGACTCTGTTTTGAGAAATGTGAAGTTAGCGACACCAGCAACCATTGTCAATTGTCTTCCGGGGGCCAGAGCAGGCGACATCGAAGGACATTTGAAATTGCTGGCTAAGGCTAAGCGTAAATTTGGTAAGATTGTAATTCACGTCGGCAGTAATGACACCCGGTTACGCCAATCGGAGGTCACTAAAATTAACATTAAATCGGTGTGTAACTTTGCAAAAACAATGTCGGACTCTGTTGTTTTCTCTGGGCCCCTCCCCAATCAGACCGGGAGTGACATGTTTAGCCGCATGTTCTCCTTGAATTGCTGGCTGTCTGAGTGGTGTCCAAAAAATGAGGTGGGCTTCATTGATAATTGGCAAAGCTTCTGGGGAAAACCTGGTCTTGTTAGGAGAGACGGCATCCATCCCACTTTAGATGGAGCAGTTCTCATTTCTAGAAATCTGGCCAATTTTCTTGGATCCTCCAAACTGTGACTGTCCAGCGTTGGGACCAGGAGGCAGAGCTGTGGTCTTATACACCTCTCTGCAGCTTCTCTCCCCCTGCCATCCCCTCATTACCCCATCCCCGTAGAGACGGTGCCTGCTCCCAGACCACCAATAACCAGCAAAAATCTATTTAAGCATAAAAATTCAAAAAGAAAAAATAATATAGCACCTTCAATTGCACCACAGACTAAAACAGTTAAATGTGGTCTATTAAACATTAGGTCTCTCTCTTCTAAGTCCCTGTTGGTAAATGATATAATAATTGATCAACGTATTGATTTATTCTGCCTAACAGAAACCTGGTTACAGCAGGATGAATATGTTAGTTTAAATGAGTCAACACCCCCGAGTCACACTAACTGTCAGAATGCTCGTAGCACTGGCCGTGGCGGAGGATTAGCAGCAATCTTCCATTCCAGCTTATTAATTAATCAAAAACCTAGACAGAGCTTTAATTCATTTGAAAGCTTGTCTCTTAGTCTTGTCCATCCAAATTGGAAGTCCCAAAAACCAGTTTTATTTGTTATTATCTATCGTCCACCTGGTCGTTACTGTGAGTTTCTCTGTGAATTTTCAGACCTTTTGTCTGACTTAGTGCTTAGCTCAGATAACATAATTATAGTGGGCGATTTTAATATCCACACAGATGCTGAGAATGACAGCCTCAACACTGCATTTAATCTATTATTAGACTCTATCGGCTTTGCTCAAAAAGTTAATGAGTCCACCCACCACTTTAATCATATCTTAGATCTTGTTCTGACTTATGGTATGGAAATAGAAGATTTAACAGTATTCCCTGAAAACTCCCTTCTGTCTGATCATTTTTTAATAACATTTATATTTACCCTGATGGACTACCCTGCAGTGGGGAATAAGTTTCATTACACTAGAAGTCTTTCAGAAAGCGCTGTAACTAGGTTTAAGGATATGATTCCTTCGTTATGTTCTCTAATGTCATATACCAACACAGAGCAGAGTAGCTACCTAAACTCTGTAAGGGAGTTAGAGTATCTCGTCAATAGTTTTACATCCTCTTTGAAGACAACTTTGGATGCTGTAGCCCCTCTGAAAAAGAGAGCTTTAAATCAGAAGTGTCTGACTCCATGGTATAACTCACAAACTCGCAGCTTAAAGCAGATAACCCGTAAGTTGGAGAGGAAATGGCGTCTCACTAACTTAGAAGATCTTCACTTAGCCTGGAAAAAGAGTTTATTGCTCTATAAAAAAGCCCTCCGTAAAGCTAGGACATCTTTCTACTCATCACTAATTGAAGAAAATAAGAATAACCTCAGGTTTCTTTTCAGCACTGTAGCTAGGCTGACAAAGAGTCAGAGCTCTATTGAGCTGAGTATTCCATTAACTTTAACTAGTAATGACTTCATGACTTTCTTTGCTAACAAAATTTTGACTATTAGAGAAAAAATTACTCATAACCATCCCAAAGATGTATCGTTATCTTTGGCTGCTTTCAGTGATGCCGGTATTTGGTTAGACTCTTTCTCTCCGGTTGTTCTGTCTGAGTTATTTTCATTGGTTGCTTCGTCCAAACCATCGGCATGTTTATTGGACCCCATTCCTGCCAGGCTGCTCAAGGAAGTCCTACCATTATTTAATGCTTCAATCTTAAATATGATCAATCTATCTTTGTTAGTTGGTTATGTACCACAGGCCTTTAAGGTGGCAGTAATTAAACCATTACTTAAAAAGCCATCACTTGACCCAGCTATCTTAGCTAATTATAGGCCAATTTCCAACCTTCCTTTTCTCTCAAAGATTCTTGAGAGGGTAGTTGTAAAACAGTTAACTGATCACCTGCAGAGGAATGGTCTATTTGAAGAGTTTCAGTCAGGTTTTAGAATTCATCATAGTACAGAAACAGCATTAGTGAAGGTTACAAATGATCTTCTTATGGCTTCGGACAGTGGACTTATCTCTGTGCTTGTTCTGTTGGACCTCAGTGCTGCTTTTGATACTGTTGACCATAAAATTTTATTACAGAGATTAGAGCATGTCATAGGTATTAAAGGCACTGCGCTGCGGTGGTTTGAATCATATTTGTCTAATAGATTACAGTTTGTTCATGTAAATGGGGAATCTTCTTCACAGACTAAAGTTAATTATGGAGTTCCACAAGGTTCTGTGCTAGGACCAATTTTATTCACTTTATACATGCTTCCCTTAGGCAGTATTATTAGACGGTATTGCTTAAATTTTCATTGTTACGCAGATGATACCCAGCTTTATCTATCCATGAAGCCAGAGGATACACACCAATTAGCTAAACTGCAGGATTGTCTTACAGACATAAAGACATGGATGACCTCTAATTTCCTGCTTTTAAACTCAGATAAAACTGAAGTTATTGTACTTGGCCCCACAAATCTTAGAAGCATGGTGTCTAACCAGATTGTTACTCTGGATGGCATTTCCCTGATCTCTAGTAATACTGTGAGAAATCTTGGAGTCATTTTTGATCAGGATATGTCATTCAAAGCGCATATTAAACAATTATGTAGGACTGCCTTTTTGCATTTACGCAATATCTCTAAAATCAGAAAGGTCTTGTCTCAGAGTGATGCTGAAAAACTAATTCATGCATTTATTTCCTCTAGGCTGGACTATTGTAATTCATTATTATCAGGTTGTCCTAAAAGTTCCCTAAAAAGCCTTCAGTTGGTTCAGAATGCTGCAGCTAGAGTACTGACGGGGACTAGCAGGAGAGAGCATATCTCACCCGTGTTGGCCTCTCTTCATTGGCTTCCTGTTAATTCTAGAATAGAATTTAAAATTCTTCTTCTTACTTATAAGGTTTTGAATAATCAGGTCCCATCTTATCTTAGGGACCTCGTAGTACCATATTACCCCATTAGAGCGCTTCGCTCTCAGACTGCGGGCTTACTTGTAGTTCCTAGGGTTTGTAAGAGTAGAATGGGAGGCAGAGCCTTCAGCTTTCAGGCTCCTCTCCTGTGGAACCAGCTCCCAATTCAGATCAGGGAGACAGATACCCTCTCTACTTTTAAGATTAGGCTTAAAACTTTCCTTTTCGCTAAGGCTTATAGTTAGGGCTGGATCGGGTGACCCTGGACCATCCCTTGGTTATGCTGCTTAGACGTAGATTGTGGGGGGGTTCCCATGATGCACTGTTTCTTTCTCTTTTTGCTCCGTATGCATCACTCTGCATTTAATCATTAGTGATCGATCTCTGCCCCCCTTCACAGCATGTCTTTTTCCTGGTTTTTTCCCTCAGCCCCAACCAGTCTCAGCAGAAGACTGCCCCTCCCTGAGCCTGGTTCTGCTGGAGGTTTCTTCCTGTTAAAAGGGAGTTTTTCCTTCCCACTGTTGCCAAGTGCTTGCTCATAGGGGGTCGTTTTGACCGTTGGGGTTTTTCATAATTATTGTATGGCCTTGCCTTACAATATGGAGCGCCTTGGGGCAACTGTTTGTTGTGATTTGGCGCTATATAAGAAAAAAGTTGATTGAAGTTGATTGAAGAAGCGCATGGCAAATGCAGAAGAGAGAAAGGAAAAAGAGAAAAGAGACAAGAGAAAAGAGAGCAAATTCCCAGGCGTGAGCTCTTTTAAAGGTTTAACAAGCTCCACCCCAAAGAATTCTGGGTAATGTAGTTTCTGGAGTTTCCTTCCTCTAGTTTTATATATATAAATCAGCGCGGCTCCAAAATTCCCGCTTCAAAACCCAAACAAGTCCTGTAGAATAAATCTTGTAACTGGTTTACGTGGAATTATATATCACACACACATATAAAAAGAACACACTAAGTAAACGTTCCCCAATGAGCAGAGTATAACACATCAAATATAATACTTTCATGCATGAATAGAAAAGAGTGACATGTTTCCTTTTCCCTTTTTTTTCTTTTGTTACAACAACACAATGAAATTTCCTTTTAAAAACATGGTTACAATTTTAAGTCTGCAGGAGTCGGTCACCTGCTCTTCCCCAAATCGTCCAACAGGGGTCACTCTTGTTCCATAGCTGGATTTTATATTTATCTTGCAGAAATGTGAAAAGCGTAATACTGAGTCAATTTCAACCAGAAAAACTTTGCAATGATCAGTGGATTGATGGTAATCCTTCAGTGAGTTGTTTTCTTTTGAGTCTAGTGTGAAAAACCCCTTTTTAGAACTTCTGGTGAAAAAAGTGTCTTTCTGTGGAGGTTTTTTTATGTTAGAGAGAGTTGAGTTGCATCTGGTTTGGGGTACTGATAAGAATTCACAGCTCCGTGAGGAATGCACTTTGGGGAGTCTTAAATCCTGATTAGTGGTGGTGGTTTGACACTGAGCCAAGCTGTGCCTGGCTTGGAGCGTCTCCTCTTTGACACCTGGAGATATACCAGGCCTTGCTGTATGGAGTTTAAACTTCATGGCCTCTGCTTAATGCAAGCTTAAAATGGTGGTTGTTTGATCACAGCTTTGTGCTACATTCCCCCACTCAATTAAACTTTGGGTTTCCAACGTTGAATCGCCAAGACGAGGAAGGCTGTGATGGTCAGTGGGTGATGTCTTCCACTGGCGGTGAGGCTGATGAGGGTTAGTGTCAGACTAGCAGAGTGGCTTAGGGTGACTACTACATGCTAAAGTGGTCTGACTATGGTACCACATCCTACATTTGCCTATTTATTTACATTATTCGCCGCTGGTTTGGCTAATCCAAATAAGCTCGGATACCTGGTCGGTTTCATATTCTTGGTCAAAATTTGGGTTAGCTTCGATATCTTCGGACGGTTCGGCCGCACGTCCTTTTCTTCAGGCTAGTCTGGTGTGGGCTTGAAAACACCTGGTTATACCGTTCTGAAGGGTATTGGCGTATCTGCACGCCCACAGAACTAAGCCGAGGGTAGTCAAGTAACCGACGATTGTGGCTACAAACAACAGGGTGTCAGGAGTAGACCAAGCATATGATAGGGCTTGGTAGGGTCTGAGATCTTGATTTTGAATCTCTTTCAAAACTTTATGTATTGGGGCCACATCGATGACTTGAGAACCCTCATACTGGATTTTCTCCAGGGTCTGTTGGTCTAGTTCGATAGCAGTTTGGTTGTAAAAGTCGGACACTTCAATGGCTCCTTCGTATTGGTCAGGATGCAGGTAGTAGAGAGATACCTCACCAATATGGAGCAGGGCGTTTTCGGGTACCGTGCCCCACAAAGTTTTTCACGGAAGTTCAATACGAGTCGATGTGTCATGACGGTCGTACACTAGTAGGGCTGATTTTTCAGGGGTGTTGACCAACCAGCGTTGTCCTACTATCTCTACCTGAGTGTCCATGACTTGGCGGAATGGCGTGATGGTCGTGGGACAGCAATTTGTCCCAGTAAGTGTTTTGAGACCGCAGATGCCGGCGGTGTCATTTTGAATGAAAGGTTTGCTGGGACCATTTAGTGACAGTGCACATTTTGAGATTCGGCACTAGGTATAGCTCAGGATTAGCGTTGTTGAAAGCCACTATGGGTGGTGTGTGGATCTTAAGGTGATTGTCTCCTTGCCAGAGACTTACGTTTATGACACTTTTGAGCCTGTAGATGTTTCAGTAGTGACAATCGGCAAGTTAATTAGAAACGCCATTTCCAGATCCTCTGGATCTACATAGATTGGGACTGAGCTTTCCAATGCGTATGCGAGGTGAGCTAGTAGCAGCGTGACTAGGCTATGGGTTGTGGACTCTAGAAGTTGGTGGATCAGGGTTAAAGGGACAATGTAGGGTGGAATCCTACCGACGGCGAGGCTGTCAATGGAAGATCTGATGTCCCTGGTCATGTCTGCCATGAGCATATTCAACATCTGTGTGTGTGCATAGTCTTCCTGCAACACTGACGTTAGTTGGTCAATTACGGCCACGGTCTTTTTGAGCACATTGGTATGGGTGTTAAGTATTACCACAGTGTCTCGTACGGTTTGTCTGATGGTCTCTAGACCTTCTCTCTGTATGTTAAGCTGAGCCTGTATTTCAGGGATTACCTCTTGGAGCTCGCTAACGTGTCTCTTTACCATTGATAGTGTGACAGTGTTAACTGCTGATAAGCCAAAACTGAAGAGGGATCCTACAGCTGAGGCTGCCATTAGCAGACCTCCAATGAACCTCTTCTCTCTCTTGTTGAGTCCACTCAGTTCTGCTTGCGTTACCGTGAACTTCTCCATCTGGCGTAGCATGTCGACCATGTCTGCCTCAGCATGCTTCAGTACAGACTTGGTCAACCGGCTACCTGCCCAGGAGACCAGGTTCACTGTACTGCTGGCGAAGTTGGCCCTGTACACTTCTGTGGGGTCAAGCCTGATGAACACCCTCTGTGTGTGCAGGTGGCAGTTTGTTATCAATAAGCCGGGCTGGTCCTTCAGGATGATGCCCGATTCTGGTCCGAATTCAACCACGTCTGGGGAGGTGTTGGCAAAGGTTGCGCTGAGGAGCAGCAGGGTCACGAGCCAGGTCATCCTGGCAAACACAACAAACATGGTTAGAAATTTGTCTTAAAATGGATAGAGATTTTCTTTTGCTTTTCTGGCTTATAGCACAGAGTTTAAGTTATCTGACTGATTCTCAGAGTGTTAGGCTGTCGCCTCTTTTCCTTTTTGTTTTTAAGGATGGAACTCACGTGGTGGTTCACCCCACAACGCTGGTGCTGGTGAGATCAACTGACTGGTTTTATTTGTCCTGTTGGAAGTTAAAGTTATTTTCTTAATTTGTCTCGATCGGTGTGATTCGATTGTTTGGGACGCGGGAGGTGTCGATATTCCTTCTTTGCGTCCTCTCGACCCAATGAGTGGTTTTAAAGTTCTATCAGCGACTGTGACATCCCCGGCAAGTCCCATGGGGGTTTTGTGAGGCTTAATTTGTTTGTGGTGTACCTACTTGAAAACTGGTTCTCCTTGACCCTTGCTGACCTTGATACGACGGCGGAGAGTTTATCAGTCACCAAATACGGTCCGGTCCAACGGGGTAGCAACTTGCGAGTTAACCTGGTTGTTTTCTGGCTGGGCTGCCCGAATGAGTGGTACCACACCTTGTCAGGCATCCCATTTGTATCTCAGGGTGGGACGCCTTCTGGTCATAGTAGGCTTTTCAACCTTCTGCGCTTTTGTTCAAGTGTTTTTGAGCAAAGGAGAAGGTGGCTTTCAGATGTTCAGTCAGGTCAGTCATGTATTGTTGAGCCGTGTACGCTGTCGCAATGTTTGCCTCCCCTGGCTGGTACAGCAGGTGGAGGGGGAGCATCATCTGACGGCCTGTCATCATTTGAAAAGGGGAGAACCCCGTCGATACATGAGGGGTCACCCGGATGGCCATGAGGACCAGGGGGAGTTTCACATCCCAGTCTCTGTGGCTGTCTGCCACATATTTGCGCAGGATGGTCACCACAGTTCGGTTGGCCCTTTCCACCTGTCCTGACGACTGAGGGTGGTGGCTGATGTGGAAGTTCGCCTTCACCCCAGCACTTGCCAGAGTTGTTGCATGACTTCACTGGTGAAGTGGGTACCTCTATCCGAGTTTATGCGGATAGGTAGTCCAAATCGTGAAAAGATGTGATTCATCAACAAATAGGCTGTCATCAAGGCTGTATCATTCGGAGCCGGTAGACATTCCAGCCACTTAGTGAAGTCACATGTGACAGTGAGGAAATATCTGTTTCCTCTTGCAGACTTTGTGAGGGGTCCTACCCAGTCGATTTGTAGATCTGACCAAGGGAAGGAAATACCTCTTTTTTGTAAGGGAGCTCTGTGAATTGGGTTCACAGGTTGGAATTGGCAACAGACCAAGCAGCCTTTGATGTAATCGCTCACATCCTTTTGCATTTTTGGCCAATATGCCACCTGTCGAATCCGGAGGCCACGTCAAGCGTGGAAAAGTATTTTGCGTCTTTTACTTTAGAAAGTTCCTGCTCTGACCGAGTCATCGGACATCGAGCTAGCGACACCTGTTGGTTGAGTTTGCGGTAATCGATGGTAAGTCTCCACTTACCATTTGGTTTGATTACCGGCCATACAGGGGCTGAATAGGTGCTGTTGCACGGTCTTATGATCCCTTTTCCTATTAGGTCATCTATGATTTCCTGTACAGGTTCATAGGATGCCAGGGGAATTTTGTACTGTCGTACGAAGGTGGGCGGTGCATTTGGAGGAGTTGGAATGCGCACAGAGTGGATGTGTGTGAGTCCACAATCCAACGAATCATTGGCAAAGGACGCTCGGAAATTTATAGAGTAGATCTCTTAGACGTCCTCGCTCCTTATCATTCTGTAAAGCATCTGCTGCAGTCAAGACTTGTTCTACCTGAGATGCAAACTCAGAATCAGAACCTTGGTTAAGGTTCAGAGCTGGTTCAGTGTCATTTCCAGCATTCGTTTTGTTTTGAGAGTCGAATGTGAGGACCGTAAGGGTTTGGAGGACCATGTGGTCTGGGTCATCAAGATCTATTCTGCTGACAGTGTCTTCCTCAGAGATGTTCGCTGGAAATACAGCGATCACTCCTGATGGTTTGGAAAAGACAACCCCCCCGTTGTGAACAGGGAAGAAGTGATGGAGGGACTTGGCCAAGAACTGGGATGTTCAGCTCAAAGTCCTGGAATTCAGTGCTGATTAACCAACCAAGTAGGGTGGCTTTGGGAATCAGGATATCTTCGCCAGTGTCATTATGCACCATCAAGCAAGTCGTCCGACTTCCTAGGCTCAGAAGTGGAGTGGCTTCAAGAAATAGTCCCAGTTTGGTGAAGAGCTGGGATGGCTGGAAGACTGTGAGTGTTTGAGCCATTGTCCTGGACGTATCACGAGGTGGAGTGGTGCATTTTTCAGGTTGGTAGGTATCGTGATGTGACCATCACTCACTACCTGACATGCGTCAGGGATCAATTGTCCAGACCTTAGATACTCCGGATCAGAGTAAGTGGGGTCATCGCGTGCTCTGGTGAAAGACCAGAGGACCTGATTGACTCTGTCAACCTATACCTCCAATCGGACACGGAGGTCACCTCCTATGTAGACAGAGCGTGGTAAGTTTGGAACGACTAAGAATGAGTGGCTTAATTCTTGTCGGTTCCAGCGCGTTCTGAGTGTGCAGATTCCAGTTGCCTTGAGTACGGTCTGAGGTAGAGGGTCCTTTGGAAAACGGAAAGATTTTTCCACATGTAAAATGTCTGGATTGGATTTGCTTAATGCCTCAAACAGACTTTGACTAATAGCTGATCTTTCAGCCCAAAGAGCCAGAGCTACATCAGCAGTGTGTGTGTTTTCCAAATGGAGACCATCTACTACCAGAGGGCAGTACTCACTCGCATTAGTGTCCTCTGACAGCTTACAGAGGAAAGTGTCCTTCTCGGCCAGCAGTGCATCTGGGGGCCATGAAGCATTCCACGGGTCGACAGTCGATGGAATGTCCGCTGTGGGGGTTCTGTATCACCTGGGATCAAAGTCTCAATGGCATAACATTGGGGCTCTGCTGGTTGAGTCTCCTCAGGTGGGTGAGGGTGATGGACCTGTGCCCACAGCTTTAATTGTTTGAAATCAATGAGGGGTTCAAATCGGTTGAGAAAATCTTTCCCTATGAGGGAGGGAATGGTGTCGAGTACTGATATGTACACAGGGTGTACCAGACCCATGGGTCCGACAGTAATGTTGACCAGAGCCATTGAGGACAAAGTTGCCGGGTT
This sequence comes from Thalassophryne amazonica, assembly GCF_902500255.1. Classification (NCBI taxonomy): domain Eukaryota; kingdom Metazoa; phylum Chordata; class Actinopteri; order Batrachoidiformes; family Batrachoididae; genus Thalassophryne; species Thalassophryne amazonica. The sequence goes on from NC_047117.1 coordinate 37,644,610, forward strand.
GCTCGTGTAGGGCTGGATTTCCAATGAACACGGCGATAGTTTGAGGTTTCTGTTGGCCTGTCGTGCTGCTACCTGCAGTTGTTTAAACAGTGAGGTAGACATCAAGGTGACATAGGCAGCAGTGTCCAGAAGAGCCTCATGTCTTAGGATTAGGGACAGATAAAATTTCTTTGCAATCCCTTCTCAGAGAGATTGCCCAAGAATTTCCGTACAGGTGGTTGTCCAGGTATAACAGACGCTGGATCAGCGCATGATCTCTTGTCCTGATCAACCTGGACTACCAAGATGGCACTGGGACGACCAGACTTGGGTGGTCCCTGATGTGGGTGTCTGGAACCCTGCCATCCTTGGGATCGGTCACCTGGGTACTCACGCCTGTCATCGGGGTGATCTTCCCATGTGGTGGGTTTGAATTTATTTCCCCAATTTTCACCAGTTTCAGATCACTCTTTGGTTCTGAAGTAACTTTGGTTTTGTGGGGACCACTGTGATTTTGCTCATGGTCCACTCCGGTCCTTGGGTCGGCTTCTGACAGATGGTTTCATCTGTTGAGGGGAGGTAGTGGCAGAGCCAGCATGGGGTTAAATGACTCCTAGGTGCTTCAAGGCTGAGGATCATTTTGTCCTCGGATTTACCCTCTCTCTTAATTTGTTTAGCGAAACCTTTCACAGCAAGGTCATGCAGGTACTCTATGGTAGCCTCATTGGGATCTCCCAGGATTCCTAGATGATGACTCGTGTCAGGGTGGAGGAACAAGGAACAAGGAACAAGGTTTTAAAATTAAGGTCCTCTTCCATACCTGGTTAATTTCAGGTGCCGAAATAGGTACAGAGAAGCCTGTTGTAGTATTGTTGGGGCGGTTCGCGCCTGCCTTGTTTGACGGCCATAGCGGCGACTAGGCTTGTCCGAACGGAATCATCCGAATATTTTTTTCTAATGTTAAGCTAAGTCTTGTTGTACCTCCGTTGGTTGACGTTCAATGAACCGGCTGACCTCACTGCTGGAAGTCCGCTTAATGAGGTAGATGTAATGTTCACCGGTAGCATGAGCAAAATCCCTGAGGTAATAGCATATGTCATTTAAATACGCACATGTGTCGGGGGAGCCTGCTGGAGTTGGCACAAAACGGTTAATGAGCCGTGCAATCTTGTCCAGTTCTCTGTCATTAAGGACTGTGGTAGGACGTATCTGAGTGGGAAAGAGAGGCGGAGTCTCTCGATACCCATGATAAGGAGGATGGAACTCCTGAGGATCCCACATGGGTCATGACAGAGGTTCAGGGTGCACTTCCTTGCGGTCTGTGATGGTGAACGTTTGCGTTCCGATTTTCCACATGGCTTTTTGTTCAGGGTCTCCTGGTGGTTGGGAGTTTAATTGGAGTTTGCGCTTTAATGATTGCACTTCAGCGTTGAGGCGCTCATTTTGTTCTTGAGTATCGTCTAAAAGAGTTTGTGTATCTGTCAGACATCTCAGCACCTCACGATCCTTCAGCTTTTCAGACTCCAAAATGTCTTCATGCTTTCCAGCATGCCTCTTCAATGTTTTAAGCTCACCATACGCCTGTTGGAGTAAATCATGAGCTTCTCCCTGTTCCAGACACACTGAACTAAGTTGAGTTTGTAGCTCCTCAATTTCATTGTCACGTTCCTGAAGAGTTTCTTTCAGGAGTACAGTTTGGTCTGTCACTCCGGGGTCAGATGCGGTATCTGATCCCGCGGACTGATTTTGGGAAGCCTGTAGGTCTCCAATTTTTCTTCAGCAAGGGTTAAAGACTGTTGTGTTTCTTCTAATTGCTGTCTCAGGAGTTTATTCTCCTCGCGCAATTCTGCATTTTGTTCTGTCTGCCTTTTTAGAGAAAGAACTGATTTCTCCATGAGTAATTCCGCATGTTTGAGCTTCAGGGCTGTGGCAATGGCTAACTTGCCAAGCACTGTAGCCAGGTTTTTCTTTTCCACAGTTGCTGCCAATGTCTGACTAATTTCATTTCAGCAACTATGCCTTCGCACGTGGCTTGTTGCATGTCATGCAAGTAGCCAGGCAATATTTCAGTGGTCAGGTCAGATAAGACCTCTTCTAAAAGCTCACCTGAGTCACTACAACCTTGGCTTTCCAGGTTGGTAGAAGTTCTTGGTTTGTTGTCACTGGGCATGGTCATGTTGGCTTTCTGGGATGACGATTAGACAGCGTCCACCAGAAACAAAACAATAATGAATTGACAACAAAATGATAAGATGAGTGGTAATAAAAAAATATATTTACAAATGAACCAGCTGCAGAAGTGTGAAAGGGATTAGTGAGTTCACTGCAGGTGAACCCAGCAGTGGAGAAGTCACACAAATGCAAAAAGAAAATGTTGAGGAGTGTTATTCGTTGTATTTTGTACAGACAAGTAGAACTTTCTTTGTTTAGTTATTGTGATGTAACAGCAATATTCTCTGTTTAGAATTGCTATGGGTTACACTTTGGTAAAGCTTCAGCACTTTCACTTTAAAAGAAATCACTCCTGAAGGAGGTGTTCTTTTAATGAGGGAGGAGAGTTAAAAAAAAAACTATATATATATATATATATATTGTTATTAAATGATCTCCTGATTAGTCCTAATTAAATAGGATGGAAACTATAAAGTTCATTAGCTAGTTGTGTTTTAACAAGATTAAATATGTGTGTACACTTGATTAGTATCAAACAGTAGAATAAAAGATTACTACTTCCAATTAGAATTAGAGAAGCGACTTAAAAGAGTTAAAAAATGATTATGCAAGATAAAACTTGATAATTAATGTTTCAGTTAATAGTAGTTATTCTTTTAAGTGGTAGGGAAAGAAAAGTTAAAAGTCACTGGATATTATTTACATGCAATACAGGCTAGCTACCAGCAGTCAGCGGACTATCCGGTTACTGTAGCATGCTATTATGTTGTTAGCGGAAGCTAGGCTAACTGGTTAGGTGCTTTAGTTGCGGTGATTAGCACCTGGGTTAATTCAATGGTCGGAGCCTCGGGGTTTGAGAGCAGCTAACGGCCTGTTAGCACGCTATTGCCTCTGGCTTTCCGATGGCTGATTAGTGTTCAATCCGGCTGTAGAAGCTAGTGCGTGTTACCGCGCTGTTAGCAGGCCTGTACTGTTGCACGTCACGCCAACAGTGGAAATCAATAGAACGAAATTACACAGACTGATTAACATGCAGGTTTCATGCAGTTAGTGACCGTTAGAAGCAGTTTGGTTCACCAAGTAATGCTTAATGAAACAAATCGTTATGATTTTCAGCACCGCTCGTGGCCGCTGACCCGTTCGGAGCGGGTGCTAAGATGGCGACTGTTTCCGTCAAGCGTGTGATGTAGCGCAGTTTTACAGTTGCTCGTCAAGCTATTGATGGCGTTGTGACGTCAGCGCATCGTGACGTGATTCGCACACAGAGGGGGTTTGAAGCAGGCAACGCCTCCTCTCTAAACTTTTCCACTCAACAACAATAAATTCTTAAAAACGTGCTTGTTTTTCACAAAATGGTGGACACGGCAGTCCTGTGGACAAATACAGCACCTTTAAAACACACAAGATGGTGGACACGGCGGTCCTCCACATCTCTGTTAAACAAACTTTTGATCAGGACGTCTCCTGGTCAGGGAAGCAGCGACTAACAATACAGGCTCACTGTAAAATCAAACTCTCAGCTCACGCAAATCGTGGCTGGACAATCAAGCACAACGTGCTGACTGACTCACAAGTTCTGTGATTGGTTAAGTAGCTAATTTAACTAGTCCCTTGGAGTCACAAATACAGTGATTACAATAATTGGAATCTCGCAATTTTGCAATATGTATCCGGGTGAGCAGTTTAAATCTGGAAACTCGCAGAATTTTAACTGTCACTGAGGCCTCACATTAAATAATAATTTCTCATGTGAAAATAACAGCACTTTCTACACAGTTGAATAAGGACAGATTAAGTTGTTCTATACGCTTCCAACTTAATTGACTGTGTTTTTATATGACTCACAGAGGTTCAGACCTGATAAGTGCGCCTCACACGGGGCACCAATATACTGTAACCACAGGATGAATATAATAATGTGTTTGGAATATTGAAAATTATCACTTGTGGATAATTTTACCTAGAAAAGGGGGCAACACCTATTGCTGCCTGGATGATCTATAACAAGGTTATAATATCATTGATTTTAGGGTCAATCGATAGGAAATATTAAAATCAGTCTCAAACTTTCAGGCGTAAGCTATGCAGGTCAGATCTGACACCCTCTGTAAAACCATACAAAAATCACAGACAACTTCACACGTTTAAGATATTTATTTAACTCTGGCAGGAGTTAAATAACAGGACATATCACAGTGAGCAGTTTAATGATGACAGCATTCAATGAGCAATGATTATATGACCTTCAGATAATTTGGTTTTGTAGCGGGAGTTTTAGGAGTAAGATTCGTCCTAATTTAGCAATGAATTTACTTTGGTATTTATTAAGTTGAGAGAAGATTAATGATTTTGAATAGAGTTAAATAAAGCCACTCTGTTTATCTGACATCATAGCCCGGTCTTACTTTGCGCAGTGCAGCGGGTCTCTGTGGGGTCCGATGCTGGATGCCATCTGGTTCAGTTGACACTCCGTCCGCCACACAGCTTCTTCAGGGGCCTTGACAAAGAGGCTCTGCGGGTCCGACCTGCTCGGTTTCGTCAGTTGCGGGGATGATTTTTGTTATTGTGCTGTGATTTCGCGGCAGCGGTTCAAGTCACTGTTGAACGTCTCAGCTGACCTGAATGTTTTTCTCTGCAGCGCTCTGGAGTCTGGCTCATCAGAATAAAGGTTTGAGCGTCTTTATTCTCTATCAAAAATCAAAAATTCGTCTTTTGTCATCGCCTTTTGGAAGCTGGGTCAAATCAAAATTCAATGCAAAAATAGCTGATTTTAGAAGAAAAATGTTCGTGAAAGGAATTTTGAGTTGAAGAAAGAAAAAAGGTTTAATTTGAAAAATCAAAAAAAGAAGTTAAATGCGCTTGCGCATTTAACTTTACAAAAGTTGCAAAAGTTATCTGTTGGAAAAAAGTAAATTCTTGTCAGTGTGCCCAAACAAGAATGAGTCTTAAGTAGCACGTGGCTTTAAAAAAGACTCATAAATTTTTTTGTTGACGGCCAGGCCGCATCTTTAGACTAAAGAAGTGCACGGCAAATGCAGAAGAGAGAAAGGAAAAAGAGAAAAGAGACAAGAGAAAAGAGAGTGAATTCCCGGGCGCGAGTTCTTTTAAAGGTTTAACAAGCTCCACCCCAAAGAATTCTGGGTAATGTAGTTTCTGGAGTTTCCTTCGTTTAGTTTTATATATATAAATCAGCGCGGATCCAAAATTCCCCCTTCAAAACCCAAACAAGTCATGTAGAATAAATCTTGGTATATAATTCCTATATACCACACACATATAAAAAGAACACACTAAGTAAACGTTCCCCAATAAACAGAGTATAACACATCAATATATAATACTTTCATGCATAAATAGAAAAGAGTGACATGTTTCCTTTTCCCTTTTTTTTCTTTTGTAACAACAATACAATGAAATTTCCTTTTAAAAACGTGGTAATAATTAGTTGGGAAACCTATTTCTTAGTTATTTTGGACACGACTGGCAGAGTAGAAATTGTCTATTGTTAGACATACCACATTTTGACTCAGATTTAAAACTGATGTATTTGACCGGCCTATAGTTTGAAAGCAATGGTATTATCTGTAACCAGGTAATACCATTATTTTACCATTATTTTTGAAGGAAAGTGCCCAACCAGTCGAGACTGACTATGTCAATAATGGCGGGTGGAATCGGCCAATTAACAACCATCGAGTCTTAAGCCATACTGATTGTACTGTCATCATTGTAGGAGATTGTATATAAAGTATATAAAGTGATTGGTATAAAGTTCATCAATTGCAATGTACCCACTGAAATGATCCATTATATGTCCATTCTCACAAGGTCTGGTTAGTGGGGCAAAGTGGGGCAGCCTTCAATAAGTCCCTTCTAGTGTGTTGAACTAATTTAAAACTATTTAAGGTAACATAATTTTTTTGTGTATGATAACTGCTGTCTGTCCAACTTCTTAGTTCAAGATTTATTTATTTCATTTTTGCTTTACATACTGTATATGCACTTACAATAAAGACTTGTTCCCTTATCTGCAATTTGTAGCTCTTCACTATGATCAGGTTCACCAGCAATCACCGTGGTCCGACGTCAGTTTTATGAAGGCCAGTATCACAAAGTCTCTTGTTATTACCATCTATACAAATGAGGTCATAAATTCTGTGCAAACTGTATTCAGCATAAGAGATTAAATCAGTCGACAAATCCAGGCATGATCGTTATAGTCAGGTCGAGTAATACCTCCTGGAATAAGTCACCTTAGTCTGTATGGCCAGGAGTACATGTAGTCAGAGCCATCCATACACACAATCTCATCGAAGAAGGTCGAGGACTGTTTGCGTCCTTGAATGAAATAAAGTATGCAGGTTAAGACAATACACAAAAACAGCGACAAGTGCGTACAAAGAATATGAATTACTGTGAAGGATCTGCCCAATTTGCTTGTGTCAGTGCATCTTTACTGTGTGAGCCATCTCTCTTGACGTTATTGTCCATTAATCTCTACAGTTGGCTTGATCTTGATCAATGTCAACCTGTGCGAGTGAATTGATCCACTTCTATACAATTATAGACTTTTGATGAGGTGTACCTGTGATTATGTGGACCTGGTCACCGAGGCCTTAGGTGAACCCCATCCTGACCAGGTCTGCATAATCACAGGTACACCGAAATTAAAAGTCTATAACTGTTTTATTATATGGTAAACAAGAAAATTGGGAGTTTGTCAAACATACTAAAACTGAAAACTCAATCTCAAGTTTCAGCTCTTTATTATTAGTGTCATAGTGCACCAACAGGTCCAAAATAGTTCATGAGCACAATCTCTAAAGCCCCTTTCACACCGGGGCTGCCTCGAGCTTCCTGTGGTGTCATGACGACGCAGGAATGTCTGCGTCAGGTGCGCGCAGCAGGGGGCAGAGAGAAGGTGAGAACGCAGCCTACAGGTTCTCTGCACAGACTGTGCAGACAGACTGTGCACTCTGATTTATCTTCTAGTTTATATTTGTGCTGAGCTGCAGGCCTGCGCTCTGAGTTCTGTTATAGTTTATCTTTCCTACTTTGACCGCGAGATGTGCATGCAAGATGCGCGTGCACACGCGTGCGAACGAACCGTCTGTTTTTACTGCATTGTGTACACGGCGTTGTCATGACGACATACGACGCAGCTCGAAGCGGGCCAAAGTAGGCGTTGTATCGCATTATCCAATTGATCATTATCGATAGAAGGCGTCACTCGATTGGCTAGCACTACTGCACGCGTGGTGTACTTGGCTCCAACAGCGGTCAACTCGGCTCCACCAGCGATCAACTCGGCATGTGGTACAGCTCAGAAAGTGGTGAATGGGCCAATCAGAAGTTGGCAAAATCACGTACCATATAATAATTATATTTATAGAAGTAGAGAGACTAGAATGCCAACTCAAGATCTCATTCAATTGCGTTCTGTTTGTGAGCTTGCGATCCAGAGATTTCTGCCACTCAGCCGTGACAGTTGGGGTAATATGCCAGTTTAGAGTTTTTCAGTGCACATGCGCGGAGAGCTTTTAATACTTCCGGTTCACAGGTCAATGCATACAAACACACTGCCGACGCTGTTCACGCCGGTAAGAAGCCAAATGTTTTTGAAGCAAAATAGCAGCTTAAAGAGCCAAAAGATGTCACAGTGTGGACAGAAAATGGTATGTAAACATTTCTAAAGTCAGTAGTTGGACCGCGTCGGCCCCATTCTATGACAAGCCACTTCCAGTGTTTGGAAACAAAGTAGCGAAAATGATCAGGCTGTGAACACTTTACCGTGCAAGAACAGGGGTCCGTTCCTAAAACAGGATTGCCAAATAAGCCAGGTTTATTTCATTAGTCTGTCTTACTTCCCCTGGAAAATAACACAAATGAAATAAGCCTGGTTTATTTGGTAATCCTGTTTTTATGGAAGGGCCCCATTCTTTGTTGTGAAAGTATGTAGTTCTCCTGCTCTCCTTAAAACATCTGAACTGCTGAAACTGTTGTGTATATTTATATTTAACATTGATAATTATGTCATTGTTTTTTCTCTGTGTATCAGCTTTTCACTTTTTTCACTGTCTGCGTATATAGTAATGATAAATGCCACACTGGCAGAACCATTTATCAATCAATCAATCAATTTTTTTTATATAGCGCCAAATCACAACAAACAGTTGCCCCAAGGCGCTTTATATTGTAAGGCAAGGCCATACAATAATTATGTAAAACCCCAACGGTCAAAACGACCCCCTGTGAGCAAGCACTTGGCTACAGTGGGAAGGAAAAACTCCCTTTTAACAGGAAGAAACCTCCAGCAGAACCAGGCTCAGGGAGGGGCAGTCTTCTGCTGGGACTGGTTGGGGCTGAGGGAGAGAACCGGGAAAAAGACATGCTGTGGAGGGGAGCAGAGATCGATCACTAATGATTAAATGCAGAGTGGTGCATACAGAGCAAAAAGAGAAAGAAACAGTGCATCATGGGAACCCCCCAGCAGTCTACGTCTATAGCAGCATAACTAAGGGATGGTTCAGGGTCACCTGATCCAGCCCTAACTATAAGCTTTATGAACATTAATACACAAATGTGCAATTTATTCTTGCAAGACAGAAGCTATGTAGTGCGTGACTAAGCGTGGTGTGAGAGAGAGACCCCCATCAGCCCTTCCCCATCAGCCTACAACATCCTACTCAAAGCCAACCAACAACTTCTATCAAGAAGGGCCGACCACCAAAACAACACAAAGACAGACAAGAACAAAAGACAAGTGGTGAACTGTGAAGTGAGACACAGAGGAGACGGGGCCCCAGCCATAAAACATACCAGGACAAACAACCACACATGGACAAGTAGTGACAGCAACAGTCTGTTGTCTAATTAGTGAGCATCCATACCCTAATCTAGGACACCAGAGTCTTGATCCCCTTGAGAGCACCCAAAAACGAATTGTGGTAATGGCCACAAATGCACAACCATCCACACACAGAGACTCAGATCACAGCTAAATATCCGATCACTGCTGTGGCTGTTGTGCTGGGCCAAGACAAAAGTACAAGCGGCTGAGATGAGTTTCCTCCGCAGGGTGGCTGGGCGCTCCCTTAGAGATAGGGTGAGGAGCTCGGTCACTCGGGAGGAGCTCGGAGTCGAGCCGCTGCTCCTCCATGTCGAAAGGAGTCAGTTGAGGTGGCTCGGGCATCTTTTCCGGATGCCCCCTGGATGCCTCGCTGGAGAGGTGTTCCGGGCACGTCCTATTGGGAGGAGGCCCCGGGGAAGACCCAGGACACGCTGGAGGGACTACATCTCTCGGCTGGCTTGGGAATGCCTTGGGGTTCCCCCGGAGGAGCTGGGGAGAGGTGTGTGTGGATCGGGAGGTCTGGGCGGCTTTGCTTGAGCTATAGCCCCCGTGACCCGAATCCGGATAAAGCGGAAGAAAATGGATGGATGGATGCTGTGGCAGTTGTGTTGGGCCAAGACAAAAGTACAGAACCTTACAATATGACATGACCACTCCGGCATGTCAGAAGCCATACGGCCGACCGCAAGCAACGACTGAAATGGGGCCAGGCTGCGGGCCCCAGGAGAAACCCAGAGAAAAAGAGCAGCAGAAGGGCCCAGGGGCCCGGAAGGGCAGCCACCAGAGCCACCAGGGCAGCACAACGAACCAACAGGGGAGCGGCCCAGTGGTGCCGGAAAACACCCTAGACCCCCCCCACACCAAAGAGCCCCAGACATCCACAGCCACCCGGGGCCAGCCCCACATGCAACACTCACACTACCTACCAACCCCACCATAATTGCTATAGTTAATCTCCCTTGCTGTGTGCGACCCCCTAAGTGAGCAAAGATAAAATGTTGCATTAAAAGCAGGGCAGGAGACGGGAGGTGGCAGACTGCTGTGGGAGCTTTTCACTTATGCAAACAACATACTAAGTTATCATAAATGTAGCTTTCTTCTTATTTTAATATATTGGAAAAAAGTAGATGAGAGAAATTAAAGTGTTTTATTTTCAATACATTGAGAGTCACATTTGTAACATTATGTCATTGAAATAAGAAGCTTCTTTCACCTTCATATTAGAGAGGTCTAAAATTTTTACAATCCTAGTCTGTTTACTGTAGTTACAATGCAATAAGATGGATTTTGTTTTTTGTTTTTTTTTGGGGGGGGGGGGGGGGGGGAGTTGACCACAAATGTAGGGCTGATTTAAAGAAAAGGGCTGGGTTGACTCATAGCTAGGTGTGAGTTTATTCCTTGAGGTTCGTGTTGACTATGAAAAAAAAAAAAAAAACTGAGAGGTTTAAGAAAAGTCTAATGTTTTTTATGATTCCCCCTCAGAAATGCCGATTTGTGCAGTGAAAGGATGTGGCAATGGGGATTACAAGCTGAACACATGGAAATCAAATGCATGTGATCTGCATCCAGGAACAAAAAAAGGGAAGCTGTGTTTGGCTGCTCCCCTCAAAGACACATTCATTAAAAATGCCCTTTTCTCACAAAGTTTTGTCTTTTGCATATATATTTCATTCTTACTTGGCATACTGGATGTGATAGGTAGTGGTTTCCAGTCCAAGAGATATTTTGGGGGCCCGTTTCAATACAACTCTTGAGTAAATGCTTTCCTACTAGCACCGTACACAACGTCAGAAACAGTTTTTTTATTTATATTGTGAAGGTTGGATGGGGGGGTGGGGGGGGTCTGCATGAAGATTTAGCAGATGAGACCTTAGTCATTCAAACACCATCACTGTAATGTACATATTATTGTAGGTGAACATTATATTTGTACATGGGCATTGATAATACAGTTCTTAATCATTTCGGTGGTAATCCAAGCAAAGCAAGTGCAGCAGCCACTGACAACCTTCCCTGTCTTCTTTATGAGACACACCCAAACTTTGTGTGGAAAGTTGTGTATGTTCATAGAAGGGATGCAGTCTGCTTTTAAAAAAACAGTACACAGAATCGTCGGAGACTGGATGGTAATACACTTCCTTCATCTACTGTGAACAGAAGTATGAGTTAGCTTTTCCTTCTTTGTAGTCTGTAAGGAGCTTGGTCTGCAGGTCCCTCTCCCCTCGATGAGATATTCTGACATGTCATGCACAGTGGCCAGGATGGATTCCTTTCTCCTCTCCTGAATAAAATAAAAGTATATACTATAATACGAGGTCTGTTAGAAAAGTATCCGACCTTTTCATTTTTTTCAAAAACCATATGGATTTGAATCACGTGTGATTGCATCAGCCAAGCTTGAACCTTCATGCGCATGCGTGAGTTTTTTCACGCCTGTCGGTTGCGTCATTCGCCTGTGAGCAGGCTTTGTGTGAGCACTGGTCCACCCTCTCGTCGTTTTTTTATTGCGAATAAATGTCTAAACGATTTGGAGCTTTGCTGCATCAATTTTTTTCCAGAAACTGTGAGACCTCCATGCTCATTTTTTTTCACACCGTGCTCAGAATGGGACCTGATGTGCACCTGTTAAATCAGACATAAAAGGCTGTGATATGACACGTCTCTGCTTTTATTCCTTAGTCTGCCATCATATTATAATAGTATTTGTGGTGTGCACACTGATTAAAATGGATCAGAGAAGTCCGCACATTTACAGCCGGAAGTCGGTAAAAGAGGAAATTGTACAGCTTACCTTTGATGACTGCAGAAAGAATAGCATGTTGAGGGTCAAATTAGTCCAGAATAAAGCATAATCCAGAGACAGACAACTTTAAAACTGTCACACACGTCATTACATGACACAGTTACAGAGCTGCAGCGGCATAAATCAGGCTTTAAATTAATTAAATAAATCATTATAAATTGTAAATTTATGTAAATTTGATAGCTTAACTATTTTTACATTTATTTTGATGTATTGCTGTATGTGGTTAAATGATTTTTTAAAAATGTTGAAAAGATTAAAGGTTCATTCAATAGTTCAGCGCAGTTCTAACCAAAATGGTGCCATGTTCAATTCAGGTACACTATGCACTCCAGCCCCGCCCCCAGATGTGTGGGCTGTTTCCCCTCAATGCCAAACTATGTATTTATGGTTGAAAGATGTTGCATTTAGACCTTATCTGCGGTGAGTGCACGCAGTGTATTAAACGGTATGTGTAAAACTGTGTTCTCTCCGTGTAGCGTGATAAGCAGAAGGACAGTATATATCATGGCACACAACATAAAGTTATTATTATTACTATCATTGTCTGTATAAGGACTTATGAAGTTATTGGTAGTATTATTATATATTATTATTAGTATTATACAAAGTTAGCAAAGTAGCAACTGTAACTGTAACAGTAACTGAAAGACAGCTGTCAAAAAGTGACAGTGAGGAGGAACTTACAAACTGATCAACACTGGAGAATGAGAACAGAATGCAGGGCACATGAGTGACAGAACGCATGTGAAGACACGAGATGGCAATGTAATCGACTAACAACCGGCAAAAATAAAGGTGTGACTTAAATACCAACAGATCTGATTACTAACAGGTGCGGAGTGATCAATAAGTGTACAAAGATGAAAAATAAATGGACAACCCGAGTGGGAAAATAAACCCTGAAGATGAAAACCTTGAACCAACCAAAACAACACTGTTAGGACCACAGAAGTACAATAAATGCTGGGAGAAAACACAAAAGACATGAGTTACTTTAGCAGAGTTACTTTAGGTAGATACCAATACACATTACATCATAGCTTCTGTTTCTATAATAAAATACCAGATTTATAGCTTAACCTACTAACTATAATTTAATTTTACTACTAGTCTACATACTAAAATACCTATACTACAATCTTCTCCTGTATTAATATTTAGGTTTTAAAGCCAACTCTTGTATATTATATAATACCATATTTTTTGTAGGAACCGCAGACCCATGCAGGCTCGCACTCACACACACGTGCACTCATCCAGACATGCATACAAACACACACAGGTGCACACCCCGGAGGAGTGAGCCAAGCACCCTTTCTCACACACACACACTCACAGGTGCACACTCAGCATGCCAGGCCCAGGACACACACCCACTTGCATGACACAGACAGGACTCACACCCAAGCAGGGACTGGGACATACATGAGGGAGCCACATGCACGCTCAGACACACACACACACACACACACACACACACACACACACACACACACACACACACACACACACACACACACACACACACACACACACACACACACACACACACACACAAGCAGGGACTCACATGAATGATACAGACCATAAGGGGACAGGACTTAACACATCACCACAGACATAAAACACACAGGGACATCACAAAGTTTCCGGCCACGGACCAAACCAGGTAGACCAGGTAGAACTCAATAAAAGACATCAAGAACTTATATGAGGACAACTACATGTACGTTGTCACACTTGTTGCCACTATTCTTTACAAGCATTCCCTGTGCCCCCTTCTAGTACATTTCTGTGTCCCCTGACAAGACACTTCACCTGCATTGTCCCTGGTTAGAGCTATATGTGGGTACCAGAGGTCCTTGCTAAACATCGGTCCACCCTGTCTTTACTGCGCATACATCATTTTGGAGCTCAGCAGTGTCATTTCTGAGCAACATCAGTGATTCACAGATTATCGACTCATTTCTGCTTAAAACTGCAGTCCAATTGTCATCATCTATCTTAGCATCAGATATCTGAAGCTTTTGTACAAGGGGTGGTGGCCAAGTGGTTAATGCACGTGGTTTCAGTGCAGAAGGTTCCGAGTTCAAATCCCACCCCTGCCACATTTCTCCATGTAATGTGGAGTTGTGTCAGGAAGGGCATCCGGCGTAAAACCTGTGCCAATTCAACATGCAGATTCACCTTGGATTTGCTGTGGCGACCCCGAGTGCAAACAAGGGAGCAGCCGAAGGGACTTACTTACTATCTGAAGCTTTTGTACAACAATCATTTCCACATAAATTCAGCATGATTTCATAATAAAAGACGAGGGAAGCTATCAGAGCATGACAGCAGCACGTCTGACTCTGACGCCTGCGTCATTTCAATGCGCCAGTAGCGACTCACTGATTATCGCATTTCTGTTTAAAAGGGCCTTGTTTCTGCTAAAACTGACTTTAGAATGATTTAAGAGCTTTTACTTTGTCCTCTTATGGTTAATAATCACATTACTCCCTTTAATGGCATGGGTGTAGAGAGTCAGTCTCCGAAATGCATGAGCAGGGCAGACCAATTTTTAGGGGGACCGTTCGGTCGGCAACACCAGCCTTGGCTGGGGGGGCAAACTGCATGTGCAGAAGGCATCACAGATTCTCATTCAATTCATGCTACAGTATCTGGAGATAAGCAAGGAAACCAACGGGCTTCAGAGCCAGCATAGGACTTATAGGCAATCTTAATGTTTAATAATATTCATCTGTGTGGTGTGGTACTAAGGTGGTGTAGGACTGGTTGTCTGCCTGGATGGTGCCATCAAGGACCCAAGGTGGTTACATGGTGAGGTGGATGCGGCAACATGGGGCACTACTGCACTACCCCACACAACTCCAGGTACCCAACTCACCTGAACTGAACCACGTGCATTATTTGCTTGAACTGTGTTGACAGTAAAGTCATGTTGGTGCAATGTATTGAGAAAAATGGCACCACAACAAAGACAGCGAAAAGCCCTTAAGAGAATTTCTGTGGGCTTGCCACAAGTCCCCATATTTGACTGACGACACTCCACAGTGATAAACATGTTCAACAGAATAGTTGATGTTGGATAAAATGATTCTCAGTCACCTACTGATGATTTGGTGTCAGTCTTCCCCCCAGTGAAGAAATCTTTGAACCCTTCAGCTACATGTAGTGTATAGAGGCAAATGTATGAACAATGACATTAATGACAAATGCACTTCGTCTGCACAAGACTTTAAAAGCCCATCATCCAATAAACAGTGAAAAAAATACTTAAAAAGGAGATAAAAAAGAAACTGTTCACAATTAAAATTTTTGACCTTTCCCAGCATTTCCCAGCAGCCAGCCAGTAACAGGACATATATACAGACAACTGTTTCTCTGACACATACACCTGTGCTTAATCATAACCCTGGCCCCCCCACTCCAGACACATAAGGGGCCGCATGCGCGTTCCAATTTACTCGGGAAAGGGGATACATTTTAACCGTTAAGATTTTTCCCGAGAAAGTCGAGGAAAGGGGGTTAGATAACGCGATACAACGCCTACTTTGGCCTGGTTGCGTCGTCATGATGACGCCGTGTACACAATGCAGTAAAAACTAAAGGCGCAGAAAAAAAAGAAAAAAAAAACGCTGCTGACTGCAGCAGCTCTTCGGTCTTCTCTCACAAATGTCTTTAAACACAGTCCATAAAAGTCCTGCTCACAGACTGATTGACAGGACATGTCCACATCAACTATAACTCCAGATATCTCCGCTCGCAGACGGTTTGTTCGCGCGCGTGTGCACGCGCATCTCACGGTCAAAGTAGGAAAGATAAACTATAACAGAACTCAGAGCGCAGACCTGCAGCTCAGCACAAATATAAACTAGAAGATAAGTCAGAGTGCAGTCTGTCTGCAGCCAAACTGTACTCTGATTCCTCTGTGCAGAGAACCTGCAGGCTGCGTTCTCACCTTCTCTCTGCCTCCTGCTGCGCGCACCTGATGCAGACATTCCATATTTTGAGATGGTTCTTTCTTCAGAAATTGTTCTTGACAACTGTTTTCTTGAAAGGGTTTTGAATACTCAACTGCATTGTTACTTCCCCCCTAAATGGGGGGGGGGGGGGGGGGGGGTGTCAAATGTTCCCTAGATAGGAGGGGTCAAAAGCAAATGTTCCCTAGGTAGGGGGTATATATCATGGAAAAAAGCCTGTGATAGGGGGGTGATTGTCTGAAGGTTTTCCCTAGATAGGGGGTATATTCTCAAAATGGGGGGGGGGGGACAAGCATAGGTACCCCCTTGAATTGGGGGGGGGGGGGGGGCGGATCATAACCAAATCTCCATGACTTTGAACTGTGGGAAGAAGCCATAGAACTCTAAGAGAACCACTGCAAACATGTGAAGAAAATGAAAATACCATGCAAAAGACACCAGGTTGGGTTTGAAGTCAGAGCATTTTATTGTGATTGAAGTGACAGTGACAATACTAAAATGCAGTGGCATAAGCTGACCAGTCAATGTCTTTGTTACTTGGTATGTTAGGAGGCTCCTTAATTACCACTGGAATGACTTTGTGTGAAATGATCGGTTACCCAGGGACAGGGGCGTAGGCAGAAATCATAAAATGGGTGGGCCCAGAAAAAAGGTTGTAGGTAAGGTGTAGGTATTATAATACACCGTTTGAAAAAGTATGCCTCGTTTGGACATCGCAAGCAACGTTATCACTTAGCCTACAGCACTGGCAAAGTGAGCACACAGACGTGACACGTCAGACACAAGTACTCTTCATGGATAATGCAAGCTGCAGTGCAGCGCCACACACACACACACACACACACACACACACACACACACACACACACACACACACACACACACACACACACACACACACACACACACACATTCAGTGCAAGTCTGGTAGCCTACTTGGCTCGGCCTAAACCCAAAACATCAATAGGTATTTAAAAAAGGCATTGTTTCAAAAATGAATTCCAAGTTTAATGATGAACACATCTCAGCCAGCTGCACAGACGCTGTGTGCACAGTTACACAGATGCAAAGTGTCAGACACAAGTACCCCATGGTCAATGCAAGCAGCAACGTAACGCTTAGTCATGTAAAGTCCTTTAAAATAAAAATTCAAAATATATCTGCAGCATGAAAACAGGTTGGCTCGGCGGCCAAATTATGAAACTGATAAACAATGGAAACCATGGCTCGGCGGCCAAATTAAAAACCATCAGAACGGACACCAACATGATTCGTGGCAGTTGCAATATAATATTAACAATTAGGCCTATTTAGAAGAAAAAAGTAATTAATGATCTCACACTTACATTTGATGAATCCTTTTAATGCTACAGCAGGAGACGACGGGGTTTTTTGTTGAACTCTCTTATCACGTCATCATAGTCCAACGATTCAGTCAGTTTTCTTTCAAGGGAAAGTGCATTCAGTCTGTGAGTCAACATAGATGTTCTGGTGGACGTTTTTATCTGATTAACAGTAGAAAACAGCCGTTCGACAGTGCATGTTGTTATTGGCATTGTGATGAGGGCCAGCAGAAGACTATTTATTTGAGGAAAAATGTGCTCCCTTGTTTATCGCAGGAGTTACGTTAAAAAATAACCCGCGATAAACGAAATCCGTGAAGTAGTCAGCCCTATTCTTTGCAATTATTATAGATGTTTTAAGGCTGTAAAACCCCTCACTACACACTTTTCTCAAACAGGCATTAACATTTTCTCACTTTTCTCTCCTGTGTAAACACTCTCTTTTTTTTCTGTGCGAGAAGATTATAAACAGACACACACAGAACACAATCTGCATGCTCTCCCTTCGCTCACTGCCTCACTGAGGTATGGATGCGGGACACGCAAAGAATCCAAGTCCTCTCTCGGTGGTCACGGAGCTCTGCGGCTGCGATCAACATCCGCATCAAAACAGCGAGCATAGTCGCTGGACCTGTTGCCAGATTTGGCGCAATTCTGCACAGCAGACAGGAGGAGGTGGCCCGCTGCTGCATTTACTGAGCCCGCAGAAAGTGCATCGGAGGCAGTGAGAGCAATCGTGGTGATGCCGACCGGTGCCGCGAACGGCCCGCCTGATAAGGATGCAGAACACAATGCGCCGTTTTAAAAAAAAAAAAGCATGCAAAATTGCACTAAAAAAAATCCGTGAAACTGCGAGGCCGCGAAAGGTGAACTGCGTTATAGTGAGGGACCACTGTACTCTGAAAATGAATTAATAAAAATCACAGAAGATGAACCAGATTTTTTTGACAAAATGTATTAATTGTTGCTCAGTGCTAATGCAATACCATATAATAGGAATACAATGAGGCAACAACAGGTGACTGTCGAGTGTCGACTCAGCCTTCTCATTGGATGGGGTGGGCCTGGCTGACAAGAGGGTGGGCCCAGGCCCATCCAGGCCCACCCTTGGCTACGTGTAAGCCCAGGGAGACTAATTTGAGGAGCATCACTTGCACTGTGAGAGAAAATCAACTACAGCATTTTGGTCATGTGCGGCATTTCACATTGCATGATCCAGCATGCATGTGCCTCAGCATTGAGGAACCAAGCAGGTGGGAAAGGCCAAGGGAAGACCGGCATTTCACCTGACTGCAGCAGATAGATGGCTATTTTTGTAACGTGGGAATAAATTAGATAACTGTCAGGGCAGATGCCATCTGGGACTGGGGCATAGTTCCATGGTGTAATGGTGCAACACCAGCACTTGCTCCCAGGCTTGACATGTACCTACTATGTAGAGTCCTGGTCAGAATTATTGGTATTCTTGTACATAAGTTATAACATTTACAGAAATGAATTGAAAACTTTTTTTCAGAATGGCTAAAGCTATACGGCCTTTAAAATTTTATAAAACAGGCAAAATTTAGTTTCTACTCAAATCCAAGCATTATAATGTAGGTTTATTTTCGAAAGGTGTTGCAAAATTGCAACTCATTTTAATGAAGAGAACACATTTACCTGGAGAAATTCCATAACAAATATTTTATTTTCCTTGTACAACTCCAATTCCAGTGAAGTGGGGACGTTGTGTGAAGTGTAAATAAAAAAAACAGAATACAATGATTTGCAAATCCTCTTCAACCTATATTCAGTTGAATACACCACAAAGACAAGATATTTAATGTTCAAACTGAAAGACTGTTTTTTGTTTTTGTGCAAATATCTGCTCATTTTGAAATGGATGCCTGCAACATGTTTCAAAAAAGCTGGGACAGTCGTATGTTTATCACTGTGTTACATCACCTTTCTTTCTAACAACACTCAATAAGCATTTGGGAACTGAGGACACTAATTGTGAATGTCATGATTGTGTATAAAAGGAGCACCCCCAAAAAAGCTCAGCCGTTCACAAGCAAAGATGGGGCGAGGATCGCCACTTTTTGAAAAACTGCATGAAAAAATAGTAAGAGCAATGTTTCTCAATGTTCAGTTGCAAGGAATTTAGGGATTCCATCATCAATCAATCAATCAATCAATTTTTTTTTTAGATAGCGCCAAATCACAACAAATAGTTGCCCCAAGGCGCTTTATATTGTAAGGCAAGGCCATACAATAATTATGTAAAACCCCAACGGTCAAAACGACCCCCTGTGAGCAAGCACTTGGCTACAGTGGGAAGGAAAAACTCCCTTTTAACAGGAAGAAACCTCCAGCAGAACCAGGCTCAGGGAGGGGCAGTCTTCTGCTGGGACTGGTTGGGGCTGAGGGAGAGAACCAGGAAAAAGACATGCTGTGGAGGGGAGCAGAGATCGATCACTAATGTTTAATGCAGAGTGGTGCATACAGAGCAAAAAGAGAAAGAAACAGTGCATCATGGGAACCCCCCAGCAGTCTAAGTCTATAGCAGCATAACTAAGGGATGGTTCAGGGTCACCTGATCCAGCCCTAACTATAAGCTTTAGCAAAAAGGAAAGTTTTAAGCCTAATCTTAAAAGTAGAGAGGGTGTCTGTCTCCCTGATCTGAATTGGGAGCTGGTTCCACAGGAGAGGAGCCTGAAAGCTGAAGGCTCTGCCTCCCATTCTACTCTTACAAACCCTAGGAACTACAAGTAAGCCTGCAGTCTGAGAGCGAAGCGCTCTATTGGGGTGATATGGTACTACGAGGTCCCTAAGATAAGATGGGACCTGATTATTCAAAACCTTATAAGTAAGAAGAAGAATTTTAAATTCTATTCTAGAATTAACAGGAAGCCAATGAAGAGAGGCCAATATGGGTGAGATATGCTCTCTCCTTCTAGTCCCCGTCAGTACTCTAGCTGCAGCATTTTGAATTAACTGAAGGCTTTTTAGGGAACTTTTAGGACAACCTGATAATAATGAATTACAATAGTCCAGCCTAGAGGAAATAAATGCATGAATTAGTTTTTCAGCATCACTCTGAGACAAGACCTTTCTGATTTTAGAGATATTGCGTAAATGCAAAAAAGCAGTCCTACATATTTGTTTAATATGCGCTTTGAATGACATATCCTGATCAAAAATGACTCCAAGATTTCTCACAGTATTACTAGAGGTCAGGGTAATGCCATCCAGAGTAAGGATCTGGTTAGACACCATGTTTCTAAGATTTGTGGGGCCAAGTACAATAACTTCAGTTTTATCTGAGTTTAAAAGCAGGAAATTAGAGGTCATCCATGTCTTTATGTCTGTAAGACAATCCTGCAGTTTAGCTAATTGGTGTGTGTCCTCTGGCTTCATGGATAGATAAAGCTGGGTATCATCTGCGTAACAATTAAAATTTAAGCAATACCGTCTAATAATACTGCCCAAGGGAAGCATGTATAAAGTGAATAAAATTGGTCCTAGCACAGAACCTTGTGGAACTCCATAATTAACCTTAGTCTGTGAAGAAGATTCCCCATTTACATGAACAAATTGTAATCTATTAGACAAATATGATTCAAACCACTGCAGCGCAGTGCCTTTAATACCTATGGCATGCTCTAATCTCTGTAATAAAATTTTATGGTCAACAGTATCAAAAGCAGCACTGAGGTCTAACAGAACAAGCACAGAGATGAGTCCACTGTCCGAGGCCATAAGAAGATCATTTGTAACCTTCACTAATGCTGTTTCTGTACTATGATGAATTCTAAAACCTGACTGAAACTCTTCAAATAGACCATTCCTCTGCAGATGATCAGTTAGCTGTTTTACAACTACCCTTTCAAGAATTTTTGAGAGAAAAGGAAGGTTGGAGATTGGCCTATAATTAGCTAAGATAGCTGGGTCAAGTGATGGCTTTTTAAGTAATGGTTTAATTACTGCCACCTTAAAAGCCTGTGGTACATAGCCAACTAACAAAGATAGATTGATCATATTTAAGATCGAAGCATTAAATAATGGTAGGGCTTCCTTGAGCAGCCTGGTAGGAATGGGGTCTAATAAACATGTTGATGGTTTGGATGAAGTAACTAATGAAAATAACTCAGACAGAACAATCGGAGAGAAAGAGTCTAACCAAATACCGGCATCACTGAAAGCAGCCAAAGATAACGATACGTCTTTGGGATGGTTATGAGTAATTTTTTCTCTAATAGTTAAAATTTTGTTAGCAAAGAAAGTCATGAAGTCATTACTAGTTAAAGTTAATGGAATACTCAGCTCAATAGAGCTCTGACTCTTTGTCAGCGTGGCTACAGTGCTGAAAAGAAACCTGGGGTTGTTCTTATTTTCTTCAATTAGTGATGAGTAGAAAGATGTCCTAGCTTCACGAAGGGCTTTTTTATAGAGCAACAGACTCTTTTTCCAGGCTAAGTGAAGATCTTCTAAATTAGTGAGATGCCATTTCCTCTCCAACTTACGGGTTATCTGCTTTAAGCTACGAGTTTGTGAGTTATACCACAGAGTCAGACACTTCTGATTTAAAGCTCTCTTTTCAGAGGAGCTACAGCATCCAAAGTTGTCTTCAATGAGGATGTAAAACTATTGACGAGATACTCTATCTCACTTACAGAGTTTAGGTAGCTACTCTGCACTGTGTTGGTATATGGCATTAGAGAACATAAAGAAGGAATCATATCCTTAAACCTAGTTACAGCGCTTTCTGAAAGACTTCTAGTGTAATGAAACTTATTCCCCACTGCTGGGTAGTCCATCAGAGTAAATGTAAATGTTATTAAGAAATGATCAGACAGAAGGGAGTTTTCAGGGAATACTGTTAAGTCTTCTATTTCCATACCATAAGTCAGAACAAGATCTAAGATATGATTAAAGTGGTGGGAGGACTCATTTACTTTTTGAGCAAAGCCAATAGAGTCTAATAATAGATTAAATGCAGTGTTGAGGCTGTCATTCTCAGCATCTGTGTGGATGTTAAAATCGCCCACTATAATTATCTTATCTGAGCTAAGCACTAAGTCAGACAAAAGGTCTGAAAATTCACAGAGAAACTCACAGTAACGACCAGGTGGACGATAGATAATAACAAATAAAACTGGTTTTTGGGACTTCCAATTTGGATGGACAAGACTAAGAGACAAGCTTTCAAATGAATTAAAGCTCTGTCTGGGTTTTTGATTAATTAATAAGCTGGAATGGAAGATTGCTGCTAATCCTCCGCCCCGGCCCGTGCTACGAGCATTCTGACAGTTAGTGTGACTCGTGGGTGTTGACTCATTTAAACTAACATATTCATCCTGCTGTAACCAGGTTTCTGTTAGGCAGAATAAATCAATATGTTGATCAATTATTATATCATTTACCAACAGGGACTTAGAAGAGAGAGACCTAATGTTTAATAGACCACATTTAACTGTTTTAGTCTGTGGTGCAGTTGAAGGTGCTATATTATTTTTTCTTTTTGAATTTTTATGCTTAAATAGATTTTTGCTGGTTATTGGTAGTCTGGGAGCAGGCACCGTCTCTACGGGGATGGGGTAATGAGGGGATGGCAGGGGGAGAGAAGCTGCAGAGAGGTGTGTAAGACTACAACTCTGCTTCCTGGTCCCAACCCTGGATAGTCACGGTTTGGAGGATTTAAGAATCATCTACAGTCCATAATATAATCAGAAGATTCAGAGAATCTGAAAAACCTTCTACACGTAAGCGGCAAGGGTGAAAACCAACATTGAATGCTCGTGACCTTCGATTCCTCAGGCGGCACTGCATTAAAAACTGACATCATTGTGTAAAGGATCTTACTGCATGGGCTCAGAAACACTTCAGAAAACCATTGCCAGTTAACACAGTTTTAGTCGCCAAATCTACAAGTGCAAGTTAAAACTCTACCATGTAAAGCGAAAGCCATACATCAACAACATCCAGAAACGCCGCTATCTTCTCTGGGCCCGAGCTCATTTGTGTTGTATGGCTGGGGGTGCCTGGCTGCCTTTTGTTTCTGTCTTCTGTTCTGTCTTTTGTTTTTCCTTCCAGGTGGCTTGCATTCAGGACTGAGTGGCTGTGTGGCTGAGCTATCAGGACCTCACCCTGATCACCTGAGGCTGGTCATGTGCAGCTCGTCAGGACTCACAGCTGTGGTGCATCTACATGGATTGGAGCATGGTTGCATTTAAGTCTGGAGTACACAGTGTGTATTTGCCAGAGACTCGACCTTGTGACCAGACGGGTGAGATCGTCGTCTCGAGAGCCATCTCATCATCATGGATGCAGAGACCGTACCAGGTTTTGATGCCATGGTCTGTGAAAGAGGAGGGGGTGAGGTCTCACGCTCGTCAGCACACTTCCTGAGGTACAGTAGGTTTTGTGACTAACATTAGTACAGTCAGTAAATGTGGTGTCCCTCACACCTTATCATATTGAGCTGTTATGTTAGTCGTTTAATCAGCTTCCACTGCAGTTGAGAATGTGAACTGGGTGTTCCATGCCTGCAGGGTGGGAAGCTGATTAGTGATTAAGCCAGGAAGTGTTTGCTGTTTATGTACACCTTTGAG
This sequence comes from Thalassophryne amazonica, assembly GCF_902500255.1. NCBI lineage: Eukaryota > Metazoa > Chordata > Actinopteri > Batrachoidiformes > Batrachoididae > Thalassophryne > Thalassophryne amazonica. The sequence continues at coordinate 37,668,336 of NC_047117.1, forward strand.
TGGTCTCTCTGTGTGTGGAGTGTGGACTCACATAATGGTTTCTTCTTTCACAGACTCGGTTTGTCACGGCCACCTGGGGGGTGTCGACGGGGTCCTTGGGTCCGAAATGTTTCTGGCTCCGGACCGTTTGTGCTGCTGGGAGCACACCGTCATTCCACCACGCCAGACCGCGCACTCATTTGTTATATTGTAGCACATCACTGTTATGTTATTAAATTCAGTTATCCTTTGTACCGTGCTCTGCTTATTTCATACTGGGTCCTTCAAACGCTGGTCGGTTCTCCGTCCTGCGTCCGACACATAACAATTTGAAATGGACAGACGCAAAGTGGAAAAATGAGCTGTGGTCTGTTGAGTCCACATTTCACTTAGAAAGATGAGAGAGGTCTGTAATTTTCATCATAGGTACACTTCAACTGTGAGAGACAAAATGAGAAAAAAAATCCAGGAAATCACATTGTAGGATTTTTAAAGAATTTATTTGTAAATTATGGTGGAAAATAAGTATTTGGCCAATAACAAAAATTCAACTCAATACTTTCTAATTTAATCTTTGTTGGCAATGACAGAGGTCAAACGTTTCCTGTCAGTCTTCACCAGGTTTGCACACACTGTAGCTGGTATTTTGGCTCATTCCTCCATGCAGATCTCCTCTAGAGCAGTGATGTTTTGGGGCTGTCGCTGGGCAACACTGACTTTCAAATCCCTCAAAGATTTTTCTATGGTGTCAAGGACTAGAAGGAGAGAGCATATCTCACCCATATTGGCCTCTCTTCATTGGCTTCCTGTTAATTCTAGAATAGAATTTAAAATTCTTCTTCTTACTTATAAGGTTTTGAATAATCAGGTCCCATCTTATCTTAGGGACCTCGTAGTACCATATCACCCCAATAGAGCGCTTCGCTCTCAGACTGCAGGCTTACTTGTAGTTCCTAGGGTTTGTAAGAGTAGAATGGGAGGCAGAGCCTTCAGCTTTCAGGCTCCTCTCCTGTGGAACCAGCTCCCAATTCAGATCAGGGAGACAGACACAGGCTTAAAACTTTCCTTTTTGCTAAAGCTTATAGTTAGGGCTGGATCAGGTGACCCTGAACCATCCCTTAGTTATGCTGCTATAGACTTAGACTGCTGGGGGGTTCCCATGATGCACTGTTTCTTTCTCTTTTTGCTCTGTATGCACCACTCTGCATTTAATCATTAGTGATCGATCTCTGCTCCCCTCCACAGCATGTCTTTTTCCTGGTTCTCTCCCTCAGCCCCAACCAGTCCCAGCAGAAGACTGCCCCTCCCTGAGCCTGGTTCTGCTGGAGGTTTCTTCCTGTTAAAAGGGAGTTTTTCCTTCCCACTGTAGCCAAGTGCTTGCTCACAGGGGGTCGTTTTGACCGTTGGGGTTTTACATAATCATTGTATGGCCTTGCCTTACAATATAAAGCGCCTTGGGGCAACTCTTTGTTGTGATTTGTGATTATATAAAAAAAAATTGATTGATTGATTGAAGGTCTGGAGACTGGCTTGGCCACTCCAGGACCTTGAAATGCTTTTTACAGAGCCACTCCTTCATTGCCTGAGCGGTGTGTTTGGGATCATTGTCATGTTGGAAGACCCACCCACATGGCATCTTCAGTGCTCTCACTGATGGAAGGAGATTTTGGCTTAAAATCTCACAATACATGACCATGGTCATTCTTCCCTTAACATGGATCAGTTGTCCTGTCCCCTTTGCAGAAAAACAGTCCCAAAGCATGATTTTTCCACCCCCATGCTTCACAGTAGGTATGGTGTTCTTTGAATGTAACTCAGCATTCTTCTTCCTCCAAACACAATGAGTTGAGTTTTTACCAAAAATGTTCTATTTTGGTTTCATCTGACCACATGATATTCTCCCAATCCTCTTCTGGATCATCCATATGCTGTTTGGAAAACTTCAGACAGGTCTGGACATATACTGGCTTAAGCAGGGGGACACGCCTGGCACTGCAGGATTTGAGTCACTCTCTGCGTAGTGTGTAGCCTTTGTTACTTTGGTTCCAACTCTCTGCAGGTCATTCATCAGTTCCCTCCGTGTAGTTCTGGGATTTTTGTTCACCGTTTTCATGATCATTTTGACCCCACGGGATGACTTCTTGCGTGGAGCCCCAGACTGAGGGAGATTATCAGTGTATGTCATCCATTTTCTTACAATTTCTCCCACAGTTGATTTATTCACACCATCCTGCTTGACTATTGTAGATTCACTCTTTCCAGCCTGGTGAACATCTATAATTTTCTTCCTGGTGTCATTCGACAGCTCTTTGGTCTTGGCCATGGTTGAGTTTGGAGTCTGACTGTTTAAGGCTGTGGATAGGTAGGTGTAGTTGTTTGTTTGCGCATGACCAAATACTTATTTTCCACCATAATTTACAAATAAATTCTTTAAAAATCCTACAATGTGATTTTCTGGATTTTTTTTTTCTCATTTTGTCTCTCATAATTGAAGTGTACCTATGTTGAAAATTACAGATCTCTCTCATCTTCCTAAGTAGGAGAAGCTGCACAATCAGGGGCTGACTAAATACTTTTTAGCCCCACTGTACCACTGTCCCAGCTTTTTTGAAACGTGTTGCAGGCATCCATTTCAAAATGAGCAAATATTTGCACAAAAACAAAAAAGTCTATCAGTTTGAGCATTACATATCTTGTCTTTGTGGTGTATTCAGTTAAATATAGGTTGAAGAGGATTTGCATATCATTGTATTCTGTTTTTATTTCCATTTTACACAAAGTCCCAACTTCATTGGAATTGGGGTTGTAACTCTGTGCAGGAGGTTGTGCATGTGGAAGTTACCATTGGCCTTGTGTGATGTGCGTACACGGGGTGTGCACGCTAAGAGCCCCTTCACACATAACACGATGTTGGGCGATAGAAGCAGAAACTGGCCAAAAAAGAACAAAAGAAACCGAACTGGCAAGCTGTGAAAAATTCCACCCACCATCGGGAGGGACACATGGTCAGACAGGCATGAACAATCAGGTGTAAACGATTACTGTTACTGTTTTGGCAGAGTGCCAAAAAAATTTTTCCAGATTAATAAAGTTCTTCTTATTATTTGTATAATGTGTAATTGATGCCTGATGACCTGACGGTCTGTGTTTGAAATGACAGAACAAATGGATTTCATTTTGCCTGGTAAACTATTTAATTCCTGTTATAAAGAGTGGACAACACAAGTATCATCCTTCTGTTCCTGACTATATGAACCATGGTCATAGACGTAAACAAGGAAGTAATGAACTGACATGATTGAATGCTCATATCATGGACACCTCAGCGGCTCCGATGTGACATTTGGATTGGGAACTGATTGGACATGATTTTGAAAGGCACGCACCTGTCTACATATAAGGTCCCACAGTTGACAGTGCATGTCAGAGTACAAATCAAGCAACCAACCAAGCCTGCAGACCTCCGACACAGGATTGTCTTGAGGTACAAATCTGGGGAAGGGTACAGAAACATTTCTGCTGCTTTGAATGTCCCAATGAGCACAGTGGCCTACATCATCCATAAATGCAAGATGTTTGGACTCTTCCTAGAACTGGCCACCTATCTAAACTGAACCATTAGGGGAGAAGGACCTTCGTCAGGCACATGACCAAGAACCCAATGGTTACTCTGTGAGAGCTTCAGCATTCATCTGTGGAGAGAAGAGAACCTTCGAGAAGGACATCCATCTTTGCAGCAATCCACCAATCAGGCCTGTGTGGTAGAGTAACAGAAGCTACTCTTTAGTAAAAGGCAAATGGCAGCCCACTTGGAGTTTGCCAAAAGGCACCTGAAGGACTCTCAGACCCTGAGAAACAAAATTCTCTGGTCTGATGAGACAAAGATTGAAGTCTTTGGTGCGAATGCCAGGTGTCATGTTTGGTGGGTCTTGGTCACCTCCCTGATTAAGGTCCTTTTTCTCCGATAGGTCAGTTTAAATGGGCGGCCAGTTCTAGGTAGAGTCTGAATGTCTCAGTGGAAACAGGAGGCACATGACCTTAATTTTGAGCTTCATGGTAAAGGCTGTGAATACTTACACTCAACAAAAATATAAACGCAACACTTTTGGTTTTGCTCCCATTTTGTATGAGATGAACTCAAAGATCTAAAACTTTTTCCACGTACACAATATCACCATTTCCCTCAAATATTGTTCACAAACCAGTCTAAATCTGTGATAGTGAGCACTTCTCCTTTGCTGAGATAATCCATCCCACCTCACAATTGTGCCATATCAAGATGCTGATTAGACACCATGATTAGTGCACAGGTGTGCCTTAGACTGTCCACAATAAAAGGCCACTCTGAAAGGTGCAGTTTTATCACACAGCACAATGCCACAGATGTCGCAAGATTTGAGGGAGCGTGCAATTGGCATGCTGACAGCAGGAATGTCAACCAGAGCTGTTGCTCGTGTATTGAATGTTCATTTCTCTACCATAAGCCATCTCCAAAGGCGTTTCAGAGAATTTGGCAGTACATCCAACCAGCTTCACAACCGCAGACCACGTGTAACCACACCAGCCCAGGACCTCCACATCCAGCATGTTCACCTCCAAGATCGTCTGAAACCAGCCACTCGGACAGCTGCTGAAACAATCGGTTTGCATAACCAAAGAATTTCTGCACAAACTATCAGAAACCGTCTCAGGGAAGCTCATCTGCATGCTTGTCGTCCTCATCGGGGTCTCGACCTGACTCCAGTTCGTCGTCGTAACCGACTTGAGTGGGCAAATGCTCACATTCGCTGGCGTTTGGCACGTTGGAGAGGTGTTCTCTTCACGGATGATGCGAAGGAGATGTGTTGCACTGCATGAGGCATATGGTGGTCACACCAGATACTGACTGGTATTCCCCCCCAGTAAAACAAAACTGCACCTTTCAGAGTGGCCTTTTATTGTGGGCAGTCTAAGGCACACCTGTGCACTAATCATGGTGTCTAATCAGCATCTTGATATGGCACACTTGTGAGGTGGGATGGATTATCTCAGCAAAGGAGAAGTGCTCACTATCACAGATTTCGACTGGTTTGTGAACAATATTTGAGGGAAATGGTGATATTGTGTATGTGGAAAAAGTTTTAGATCTTTGAGTTCATCTCATACAAAATGGGAGCAAAACCAAAAGTGTTGCGTTTATATTTTTGTTGAGTATATTTACATGTGATTTCATAGTTATTCTTATTTTAATAAATTTGCAAAAATCTCAAAAAACATTTTTTAACATTGTCATTATGGGGTATTGTGTTGAATTTTGAGGAAAAATTATTTCATCCATTTTGGAATAAGACTGTAACATTTCAAAATGTGGAAGAAGTGAAGTGCTGTGAAAACTTTCTGGATGCACTGTATGTCCATCATGACACTACTTGCTCCCAAACCTGACTTGTTTTTATTGTTTAATAACTGTATTAATTCTATTAAATATTCCAATTTGCAGTGTTGAGTCATTTGCATTTATTTCCAAACATAATTTATATTCTGTAGTTAAAATCAGCGGTGTCAATAATCCTATCTGGCAGTGTGTGTATTCAAAGACAGCTATACTAGATATTCGTAGTATCATAATTTTCCACAAATGCCCCAAATGGCCAAAAACACATAATTTAAAGTATTTAATTTTTTTCAGTATCTGTACTACAATGTAATATTATTTATTCCATGCAAGACTCAATCCTTTTCCTCCTTTCGTGACAATGGGTTGATGAATTTTCATGTAATTATGGTAAGAATGTGACATACAAACAAAATGAGGCAGGTGAAAAACACAACAAACCTCTTTGGTAGTGGTAATAAAGAATAAAATGGATAAACAGAAGTTCATGTGTTCACCTTTTTGTTAAAGCTGAGGAGGCAGCACAATGTTGCTCATAGTCACAGGCTGATGAGGCATGCAGCTACACACATGCTTTGGTTCATGACGTGTGCACGCAAAAATAAATAAATAAAAAGACGCTGCAAGGGGAAGGAGCCGTAGTATGCTGGTCTGAACTATCTGTTCACACTTCAGTGCTTTTATAGGCTGATCAAAGAGATGTGAAAACAGCTGCATCACACAAATGCACGTACACACACACACACACATGCACACATTCATGCACATGCACATACACTACATACACACACACACGCACATGCATATACACACATGACTGTGGAGAGCTTGAGAATGTGAAAGTGTTTGGATGAAATGGTAACATCAGCCATTAAGATATGAATTATTTGGTGCCTGTGTGTATGCGTGAACAACTGCATAACAGAGAATGTCTATGAATGTGAATCTTTGTCTATGTGAATCACACACACACACACACACACACACACACACACACACACACACACACACACACACACACACACACACACACACACACACACACACACACACACACAATCACAGTGAATTTCCTGGTGATGGTGGAGCATCGATGCTCCTCTTTAACACTGAAGGTTGTCGTAGATACAAAGCGACACAGTGTCGGGGTTTGATGGATCAGCGTCCGGCAGACCTGGAAAGCTGTTCAGAATATTGATTGTCTGTGAATACTGATGGAACAACTGCGTGTGTGTGTGTGTGCGTGTGTCAGTGTGACAGAATGTAATGGAGGCACAGCAAGCATGGGTGTGTATGTCAGCGTAATATTTTATGTGCCATAAATGTTGTGCATTTGTTGTGCAGTGTGAGTACATGCACTGCTTGTTGTGCTTTTTGTTCATTCTTAGCATAGAAATAGCTCATTGCGGAAACCTGTTCAAAATGAACCACAGTCAGAGTGTACAAACTACCAAAACTTTTTTGAAATGTGAGTCATCAGTGTTTTAACTCTTCAAACCAGTTTTGATTTGAAGGATCAGCGTCATGTCTTTGTGGCTGTTAGTAACAGGAATGTGGATGTGCATCCTTAACTTTCCTACAAGTGCACAATCACTATTTCAAAGAAAAACAGTGGTGTATAAAACATAAATCTAGTGTTTATTTTGTTGGGTAGTTATGAAGGGCCGTGCTTTTAATATATACTTTTTTCCTGCTATGGTGTGTTAGTTTGTCAGAAAAAAAAATCCAAAGACCAATGTAGGTCATGTTAACATCAAACTTATCAATGCAAGATAAGCCATTTTAATAAAGAACACCATATTTCAAAACCTGATGAAAATATTTCACTCAGACTATTTTAAAAACTTTCTTTAAATTTGTAAATTAATATTACATAAACCTATTTAGACAAGAATTTCTGACAATATGCTGACTCACAGATGTGGTTATATTTTACACTGTTCTGGCTAAATGGGCTGACCTAGGACATTTGTAAACACAGTTTTCAACATTTTCACATTTGTCGTTTTATCAATGGACTCATTGTAGCAAATGATAAGAAAGTAAGACTAACCAGGGACAGAATCTCACAAAGCCCACTACTTGTTAATGTATAGCTACAAGTTATTACTGTGTACCCAAGTTTGTGTTGTGCCCAAAAGTTCTTCCTGCTGCCCATGAGTTATTAATATTGTACCCCACAAGGTATTATTGTGTGCCCTTCAGTTATTATTGCATTGAGGCTTTTCAGGTTTCAAATCCCGCAAAATTTCGGAGAGGTCGCTGCGCTGCGAAATCTCAGTAACATTGATAACTGCATTGAGACGCTTTGATCACACTTCACTTTAACCGCTGCACACGGACAACACAATTAACATCGCAACATAAAACTATTTTATATTGTGCCTAAAACTCTTGTGAATATATACTATGGGTTTATAGACGTCGTTATTGCGTTTGTTTTATGTAAACATGCGAGAATCACAGGCTGTCTCTCCGTTATTTTCAATGGGAGCTGCTGTGAGCGCCGCTCGCTTCCTGATCATGTCGTTCTGGGGGAAAGTGAAGTTTGCTCTTTAACATCTTGACTATTGTTCTTTACAACACTATTTGTCCTCTTTGTTCCAGACTAATATATATGAGGTCTATTAGAAAAGTATCCGACCTTATTATTTTTTTCAAAAACCATATGGATTTGAATCACATGTGATTGCGTCAGACAAGCTTGATCTCTCGTGCGCATGCGTGAGTTCTTCCACGCCTGTCGGTTGCATCATTCGCCTGTGAGCAGGCTTTGAGTGAGGAGTGGTCCACCCCCTCAGCGGACTGTCATTGTCAGGAAATGGTGGAATGATTTGGGCTGTTTTCCATCAGAATTTTTTCAGAAACTGTTAGGGACTGGCAGCTGGAAACCATTCGAAAACTTATCTGGCTTTCGGTGAAAATTTTATGGGCTTCACAGAGAATAAGGACTGTTACTACAGCTTTAAGGACGGCTTTAAGGATGGCTTTAAGGACGCTAGCCGCGCTCCGTGCCGCCATCGAGAGGCACAAACCACCGGATCATTTCTAAACGGATGGCTCTGTGGATCCGAGACCGTTGTGTGCACTTTCTCTGGTTATCACAAGAGCTGGACATCAGCCATTTTCCGGCAGATTTCACTTTTAACAAGAGATTTTGTCATGGAAAGCCGAGTGGAGGCTTTGCACGTCACGACCGATTTGCTGATGGAGCGAGACAAAGGAACACCTCCGTTTTGGTCTCACAGGACGGCTTTGAGATGGCGTTCAGACAGCTGTCGGTGGTTTTTCCATCGAGTGATTATCCAAGAAATTGTGGATGTGCCTGGACACGCCAGAACATGTCCCGTGAGGCTTCATCACGGCGTTGCTTTGCGCCATGCGGCACCACTGCGACGCGCGGAATTCCTCCGCACATCTGTCTCAATGTGCCGAAAAAGTGCTGATGTCCACGTCTTTTCACAATTCCTGTGCTAGTCAGACGACGTCCCAGATAAAACACAGCGTCCAGTTTGGAAATGAATGGCACATTCCACTGTTACAGGAGTTTTTGTCATGGAAAGAGGAGCGGAGGCTTCGCGCGTCGTGGTGGTGCTGCATGGCGCACAGCAACACCGTGATGAAGCCTCATGGGACATGTTCTGGCATGTCCAGGCACATCCACAATTTCTCGGATAATCACTCGATGGAAAAACCACCGACAGCTGTCTGAACGCCATCTCAAGGCCGTCCTGTGAGACCAAAATGGAGGTGTTCCTTTGTCTCGCTCCATCAGCAAATCGGTCATGATGCGCGAAGCTTCCGCTCAGCTTTCCATGACAAAATCTCTTGTTAAAAGTGAAATCTGCCGGAAAATGGTTGATGTCCAGCTCTTGTGATAACCAGAGAAAGTGCACACAACGGTCTCGGCTTCACAGAGCCATCCGTTTAGAAATGATCCGGTGGTTTGTGGCTCTCGATGGCGGCACGGAGCACAGCGAGCGTCCTTAAAGCCGTCCTTAAAGCTGTAGTAACAGTCCTTATTCTCTGTGAAGCCCGTAAAATTTTCACCGAAAGCCAGATAAATTTTTCGAATGGTTTCCAGCTGCCAGTCTCTTTCAGTTTCTGAAAAAATTCTGATGGAAAAAAAGCCCAGATCATTCCGTCGTTTCCTGACAATGAAAATCCGCCGAGGGGGTGGACCACTCCTCACTCAAAGCCTGCTCACAGGCGAATGATGCAACCAACAGGCGTGGAAAAACTCACGCATGCGCATAAGGGTTCAAGCTTGTATGACGCAATTACACATGATTCAAATCCATATGGTTTTTGAAAAAATAATAAGGTCGGATACTTTTCTAATAGACCTCATATAATATGTCTGAAATTTGGTTTGCGTTTATTAAATTCCACGCAGATTAAACGTAGCAGACACGGATTATTTGTTATAATTGTTTTAGCAAGTTTTCTGGGTATCATGCAACAGTCTCTTATTAACTTGATGAAAAGCATAAAAAATTACATTTTTGTAGTATAATATTCATTTACAATTGTCATCGTGTGGATTGTCTATGTAGTTTGACTGCAGTGACTCTCTGGCACGCAAGGGATTATGGGATACGTGAAAACCCTGAATGCTCAAAAGTTACATTCCTCTTCCCATAAGTTATTACTGCACCTTCACACATTATTATTATTATGTGATGATGAGCTATTACTACATGCCCACAAGTTATTACTTGATACCCATCAGTTATTACAACATGCCGGCTATTACTGCATGCAATTGAATTTATATTGCATGAACATAATAATAAGGTGTGACTATGAAGAAATAACATATGGACACTTTTGTGTGTGTCCACAAGTTAATAGTGTGTGCAGACAATTTATCCTTGTGTGCCCATTAATTATTTGTGCATGTTTACATGTTACTATTGTTTGTTGATGAATTTTTACTGCATGCCCATATGTTATTATTGTACCAGTCAGTGGTGGGCACAGCTAACCAAAAAGTTAGCTTCAATAACAGCTCATCAGCTAACTGAAAAGTTATCTTTTATACAGCTAAACCGATAAACCACCCAAAAAAATTATCGGAAACTACAGCTAAACAATAACCCATAACTTTCAAAATTGAGTTTTAACACCACGATCACAAACCCAAACAATGAACCACCACTTCTTATTTTTGTGCAAATATTTGCTCATTTTAAAATAGATGCCTGCAACACATTTCAAAAAAGTTGGGATGGGGCAACAAAAGACTGGGAAAGTTGATGAATGCTCAAAGAACACCTAAGTGGAAACAGGTGAGTGTCATGATTGGGTATAAAAGGAGCATCCCCAAAAGGCTCAGCCGTTCATATGCAAAGATGGGGGGAGGATCACCACTTTGTGAACAACTGCATGAAAAAATAGTCCAACAGTTTAAGAACAATATTTCTCAATGTTCAATTGCAAGGAATTTAGGGATTCCATCATCTACAGTCCATAATATAATCAGGAGATTCAGAGAATCTGGAGAACTTTCTATACGTAAGTGGCAAAACCGGAAAACCAACACTGAATGCTCGTGACCTTCGATCAGTCAGATGCACTGCAAGTGCAAGTTAGATGCACTGCAAGTTAAAACTCTACCATACAAAGTGAAAGCCACACATCAACACCATCCAGAAACACCGCCACCTTCTCTGGGCCCAAGCTCATTTGAAGTGGACAGATGCAAAGTGGAAAAGTGTGCTATGGTCTGATAAGTCCACATTTCAAAAACCATGGACTTCATGTCCTCCGGACAAAAGAGGAAAAAGACCATCCAGATTGCTACCAGCGCAAAGTTCAAAAGCCAGCGCAAAGATCAAATTGGGGTTGCATTGAGTCTCTGCAAGTTATTGTTCAGTTCAAATCATCTTATTCATACAGCACCAAATCATGCAGGTCAAAGCACGATACACAGGTAAGGTCTAGAACGTATCTGGAACTTTCTCCATGAGCAAGAGTATGAATGAATGAATGAATGAATGATGAATGATTTATTCAGCACGCACGAACAAAATCTCTCATTTACAAAACAAGTCAAGAGAAAACAAAAATTAAAACATATAGAACAACAAAAACAATTTACCAATTTAATGCGGTTGAAAGAGAATGGGCGACAAGGGCAACACAAATCTCCCTATGCACTTTTTTTTAGAGAACTAAACCGCAAGCAGACCATACTCAGTTGTGCAGTCAGAGGCATTAAAACGGCCATAAGATGGGTCTGATGGCAAGTTGTCTACTATGTGAGTGAACTGGGTCAAGTGGGCCATCTGTATGCAATAATAAGGGAAATGACTGTGACACATAGGGGAACAATGCAAATGTGTTGCTGTCTGTTGACTTTGTGGCACAGAGCTGACTGTGCAGCCGCATGTAATGTAGCACAAACAATGCAGGAGGACTGACCAAATTTAATTAAATTTAATATTAGTACATGGCTCCAGCACCCCGCAACCCTTACTTGGACTAATCAGTTGAAGATGAGTGAGTGAGTAGTATTAGTACTACTACTACTTGGATAATGCAGTCTTGGATTCATTGAGGAACATCTGGGTTAAAAACTGGTCTGCTTCTCACATTCTTAATGAATGTGAGTCATGGTCAATGTGCAAAACCTGCAAAATATTGCCTCTTCTGTGTCCATGAAAATATTAGCATGCATGCAGCCTGATTGATCGATAAATCCATTATTGCATAAACAATTCATGTTGAACAGGGAGGTATATGGAGAGGTGGAGTGAAGTAATTCTAACCAGAAATCCTCAGTAGTTTGCCACATCAGAATGTGTCATGGACTGCCACATCCATGCAGTCTGATACAGGGCTGCAAGGTATTTTTGTGTGTTCATTCATTATTATTGTGTACTGCAAAGTTATAATTGCATGGCCAAGAGTTATTATTATGTCTTAAAGATTTATTATTGCATGGCCATGAGTTATATGTGTGCACTAATAAGTAATAATTGTGTGCCCATAAGGTATTATTGTGTCCATGAGTAATTACAGCACAGTGGCTTAGTGGTTAACATTGGTGCCTCACAGCAAGAAGGTCCTGGGATCATGTCCCGTTTGCTCCTTTCTATGTGGAGTTCGGAAATCGGAGGAAGCTAGAGCACCTGGAGGGAACCCACGTGGACACAGGGAAAACATGCAAAGACATGCAGGTTAGGTGAACTGAGAGCTTTAAATTGACTGTAGGTGTGTCACCCCCACCACTTGCCACCCCCTGTAACCCTTGACTGGAGTAAGCGGGTATAGAAAATGAATGAATGAATCAGTAACATCTGGATGGCAATGAGATATTATCACATAGCCAAGAGACATCACTATGTGTTTGTGAGTTATGTGTCCACAAGTTCTAAATGGCATTCCCACAAGTTGTATTGAGTGCCCTTGAATTTCTGATCCACAGGTTTTACTGTGTGCCAAAGAGTTATTTAATTTTTCACAAATTTACGAGGTCTGTCAATAAAATATAGGTCCTTTTTATTTTTTTCAAAAACTATATGGATTTCATTCATATGTTTTTACGTCAGACATGCTTGAACCCTCATGCGCATGCGTGACTTTTTCCATGCCTGTCGGTGACGTCATTCGCCTGTGAGCACTCCTTGTGGGAGGAGTCGTCCAGCCCCTCGTCGGAATTCCTTTGTCCGAGAAGTTGCTGAGAGACTGGCGCTTTGTTTGATCAAAATTTTTTCTAAACCTGAAAAACACCTCCGTGTTGATAACCATTTGTAAAATCCAGGTGGCTTTTGATGGCTTTCAGTGGAGTGAGTATCTGAGAAATTGTTTAACAGCTGGGCATGTTCCAACTTGTCCTTAAGGCTTCCAACAGAGGGGTTTTTCCTGTGGCGGAGCGTCGCGCCGGCTGCGAGCCGACGCTGCAATCCGTCCGCACGTCTTTCATTAAAAAAATCTCCTTTAACAGTGGAATATCCAGATAAAATGCTGAAACCGACTTCTTCTGAAACTTCTCTGTTCTCTCACGACGTCCTGGATCAATAGAGCCTGAAATGTGGAGGTTTTCAGCTTGAAACAGGCTGACGATGGCGCCTGGGAGCGCTGCACGACATTCCGCTCCGTGGGAAGTCCTTAAAGCAACAGTATCACCTCAAAATCTCTCATCAGCCGTTAACATTTTCACCGAAAACCAGCTTAATTTTTCGAACCGTGTCCACTTCGATTTTGATCAAACAAAGCGCCAGTCTCTCAGCAACTTCTCAGACAAAGGAATTCCGACGAGGGGTTGGACGACTCCTCCCACAAGAAGTGCTCACAGGCAAATGACGTCACCGACAGGCATGGAAAAACTCACGCATGCACACAAGGGTTCAAGCATGTCTGACGTAAAACATATGAATGAAATCCATATAGTTTTTGAAAAAAATAAAAAGGACCTATACTTTATTGACAGCCCTCGTATGATTTATGATTACATGGTCCTAAGTTATTTTTGTTTGCCTATGATGTATTAATGCATGTCCGAGTTATGATTGTGTGGCCATGAGTTATTACTTTGAGCAAATGAGTTATTATTTCATCTGCCATGAGTTGATATTGTATGCCCATGATTTATTGTTGCATGACCATGAATTGTTATTGCTGAATGAATGGTATTTCTATAGTGGTTTTTTCTATCTGATGCAGATGCTCAAAGTGTTTTACAGTGATGTCTCACACTGACGCATTCACACACTAGTATGAGCATGCTACCATGCAAAACATTCAACTGCACACTGGGAACAACATGAAGATTAAGGACCTTAGCCTCAAATCAAACTTGGGATGCTGTGTTCACAAACCCACCACTTTAACTAGTGGTTCTTAAACTGGTTCTCAAGGGCCACCTATGTAACCTACACATTTTCCATCTCTTCCTGCTCTCCCACAAGCTGATTAACTCATTCAGGTGTGTAAGCAATGAAGTATTAACAGACACCGAGGTTAGGTAAGGTGGATTATGAGGACCTGTTTGAGAACCACTGATCTAGACCATCACCTCCCCCATAACTTTCAACGGCTGTTGTGCGGACTGGGTTGCCACAACAGATGCTGTTGATGGGCATTGGGATTTGGCAAAAGCTTTATGCCGAATGCCCTTCCTGATGCAATTCCATTTTCACCTGGAGAAACACACAGTCCCTGGAATTCCTAAGAACTCTCCCAACCAAGTACTTATCAGGACTTACTCTGCTTCGCTTCTGAGATCTGACAGCATCAGGTGTACACAGAACTGACTCCTGGGCATTGTTCCATTATTGCCCAATAGCTATTATTATTATTATTAGTAGTAGTAGTAGTAGTAATAGTAGTATTATTTCATATTTATAGGCCCAGCCTACACAGTAAAATCACCAGTGCTAAATTAACACTGGCAGTCTTAGTTTTGCACTAAGGGGTGGTGGCCAAGTGGTTAATGCGCTTGGTTTCAGTGCAGAAGGTTCCGGGTTCAAATCCCACCCCTGCCACATTTCTCCATGTAATGTGGAGTTGCGTCAGGAAGTGCATCCGGCGTAAAACTTGTGCCAATTCAACATGCAGATCTACCTTGGATTTGCTGTGGCGACCCCGAGTGCAAACAAGGGAGCAGCCGAAGGGACTTAATAGTCTTAGTTTTACACTGGTGATTTTACTGTGTATAACCCCAGATGTCGCAACATTTATAAGAATTGTCCTTCATTAGCCTTCTCAGCCATTGGGTCCCCACTGAGGAGCCATCGGGCACATGCAGCTACGTGTCCAGTGACAAAATAATTTTGTGATAGTTTTAGCCACAAGATAATATGTGAGCATCAATAAAAACATTAACAGCTAGAAAAATGGAAGGAAGTAACAATGGTGCAACTTGTGTATTTATTGTGATTGCCTAGTTGCATTGCTAAAAGCAATCCTTGAGTGCAGAAAACTGCTTTTAGAGGAGCACATGTAAAGGGTAGAATGTGTTGTTCGATTTGGATAGTAATGAAGATAGAATTATGCATTACAGACAATGGCACAGGGTAAAAGTCTAATGGACCAAATCAAAACACTTGTGTTTTTTTTGGGGGGTGGGGGGGTGGTGGTGTAGGGGATTAGTTACATACTAACATGTCATGATAGGCTGCAAGCTAACAGTACACAATTTGCTGTTACAAATTATCTGTACCTCTGCATGGGATGTGCATCTTCCATTGTTTGGCCAGTGGGCACTCAGGAGGAGTAACGGGTGGTGGAACGATGTTGAAAATTTTCTGATGTTCAGGGAAACCTTTCTTTACTTCTGTGTTGGTGTGCAGTCAGCAATGCAGAAGCAGGACACCAATTTTATCCTATGTTTTCCTTCACCAAAGGGTTGCTGCAGTACTCTGGAAGTTAGAAACCAATGTGGACTACAGAATTATTGCCCAATTGACCGGAATAAGCCATTCAACTGTGTGCACGTGTGCAAGCCCTTCTGTTCAGCTATGGAATACCTACTGTTGCCTTTTATTAACCATATCCTGAATGCTCAAAATTTTGGGGAAATGGCCAACTGCTTTTAGTATAAGTGGGGGTTAACACAATGTGTTGGTGCTACTGATGGCCCCATTTTAGCCAGAAGAATATGACACTGAGTACTTTGGCAAGAAAGAATGGTGTGCCATTGTCTTGCAGGCAGTTGTTGATGGCAAGGGACTGTTCTGGAATGTTTTCACTGGGCTTTCTGGCAGCTTGCATTAAGCTAGAGTTGTGCGTTTGTCAGGCAGGATTATGGGAGCTGGATCATCAAGCAGCACTATTTTCAGAACAGCTTAAGGTGTCCTGACACGAGCATGTTTTTGATTCACGCAACATCACGACCTGTGTTGTGATGTGTTGTGCTGGAGAGTAAACTCATCTTTAACGGGTGTAGACACGACACCAGAGGGGTGCCAGTGCGTGCTATTGCACACAGAGAATTTTAAAATGTTAAAAAAAAAATCTTTCATGCACAAATATCATGCTATGTGGCACAATCTAATCTCCAACACTACATGCAGCTCCTCAAGTGGAGTGAACAAGAAGTGAACAGAGCGAGTGGTGACATCAGCGGATCATGTCAGAGCGCATCTTGTCTGAAGGATTAAAACAAAAAGTTAAATCTGTTATAAACATACTTTATCAGCTGCACACAAGAAGGAAAAAACATGCAACAGTTTTATCAAGCCATGACAATGGAAACAAGTCAAATAATTACCTTTTTAGATGGCTCAAAATTCTTTCTGCAGCTTGTTAGGTGCGCGCGTGCTCCTGAACGGCTCCGGCTGCAGCCTCCTCTGTGATTCAGGAAGTGATTAGAACCATTTTCAATGGCCAATTTGCAGAAAAAAGATTAATCCACCATGAAATAATTATTTTATATACGCAGCGTCCAGCACAGAGCTCGTGGCAGCCTGTAGAACAAAGAACGGCATCCAGCTGTGAACACAGCGGGTTGGATCATCACGACACAGTTCGTGTTGTTGCATGAATCAAATACATGCTCGTGTCAGGGCACCTTTAGACTCATCTGGGGCTATAACATCTGAGGTGATGGTGTGTACCCTCAGTGGAGCTGTCTCATGAAGCTTGGTCAACAATGGTCACCTGAGTTAACAATAGCTCTCCTACATCATAAAACCCAGCTGAGTCTGATGACAGTCTGCAAACCCTTTGGCAGGTTGAAGGGAAGATGGTGATGTCCCATGAAGAGAAACGACTGTGGTAAAGAGACGATAAAGTCAACGTAGGATCAAAAATTACGCCAAGATTACTCACTTTGTCCGTACGAACACACGAACCTAGGCTAAGCACGAGCTGATCAAATTGATGCCGATGCCTCGCTGGACCAAGAACCATCATTTCAGTCTTATCAGAGTTTAAAAGTAGGAAGTTACTAGACATCCAACTTCTCACTGATGCAAGTCAATCTTCTAAAGATTTTATGTGAATGAGATTGCCAGCAGTTATCAGCATGTACAATTGAGTATCATCTCAAAAGCTGATTTGGATTCCAGAACAGGGACAATGTTTTCTGACAGCATGGATCAAAGGGGGACATTGCATAATGTGATAATTAGAAGATGCAGAAATATTTGACTGAAATCAATATGAGCCAGTTAGATAGAATTAAAAAAAAATTGGATCTTTGAACCATTTCAAAGCCTTGCATACAATCTTTGTTTGTCCATTTGTACTGTGCTTTTTTGTAATAAGGGGAAAGTGGGCAGGTGATCAAAAAGTGATTTATGTTGCTTTCAAACACCCGATAACTGATGATGTGTGACTCAGGCCATGAGGATATGGAGTGTGCACGTGTGAGACAGAATCTGACTTTACCGAACATAGAAACATTAATTGTGCAGCTTTGGCGTGAGCCAAATCAACCAATGGGGGAGACTTCAGGAGCAACAGACACACTTTGGCAGATTAATCTTACAGGAAACACACAAAAAGAACGATCTGCTCCTGTAAACCATTTCTCTGCATCCAGCTTCACTTTTCCTGAATGTTAGACTGTAAAACTGAGCACTGAACGAATAATTTAAAGGCAGTACTGAGCTCAAATCATTCTGAGAGAATTGTAAAAATGGAAGAAATAACCCTGCAGCCACCCTCTTTTAATCTTTGTCTCCCGTCTTTTCTCTTCATCGCTCATACACATCTTCATTTCCACCCTCTTCTCTCATTCTTTAATGTCTTCATCCTGTCACTCTCTCTCTCTCTCTCTCTCATCTTCTCAAAGTAGTAAGTTGAAGTAATTATCTTTTTTCCCCTCCAATCTCAAGATGACCTAGATGCTCTGACGAAGCATGTCAGTCCACCAAGGACTAATGTTCTTCAAAGCGCACACAAACACACACAAACACACACACGCACACATGCACGCAAAGTGAATTTTGTCAGATTAAGAAAAAATCATGTATTTGTGTTTGCAACATGTTGTAATCTTCTATAACATGACTTGAGTTTTGAAGATTCAGAATGACTGACCTCTGACAACTGAATGGATTTTGCTTGTCTGTCTTGAGTGCCTGCTACATTCAACTTCATTCACAATATGTTCATGTGTCTGTGCGGCAGGTCAACTTTCTGTTTTATTTTATGACAACACATTTTCATTCCAAGGTGTTTTCAGAGTTTATTCAGACATAACCGGCTGTTTAGTGCTTAAGAAGTTGGGCTACCAATATAAATTCCACTGTTAGATTCTTGTCTGATTTTACTGTCTGTGTCCTTGGGACAAGTCAGGGGCTTTGTCTCACTTCAGAGGCCACATCCTTCAAAGGCTGCATTCTGCAAAGATTTGGTCCCATGAAACTGCAGAGGCCGAACCAACCATTCTGAAATGAGACAGTCTCACTTACAAAGCATTAATTGATTGCATCATTACCTTATCCTAACCCTCACCCTGTCGCACATAATTTATTTATAATTGTACATACAGAGACCAAAATAGTCCTTTTTTATTTAAAAAAAAAAAAAAAAGATCATAAGTTATTGTTAATTCATTTATTTTGTCTTGGAAAAATAGCACAACAACTCTTGGGTCTGTTTGGGCTGCAAAGGATTACACCTATATTAGATCCTTGGGGAAAACAAGGCTGCTTTCTTTGGCTGCATTCCAAGGAGCCTTAAAAATGAGACAGAAACTGAAAGTCATTCCAATGATACCAAAGGATCCGGTAAGCAGATCTAGTGTCAAAGACATCCAGTTGTCACCATAGAACACGGGTTAGGATAGTATGTCACTGGGCTGCGACAGAGAGCAAACGGCATCCATGGAGGTATTCACAAAATTTTGCAAAACATGCAGAGATTTGCATTCTCGAAGGATCCCGAAGCCTGTGCATGTTGAGTAGTGCTTACAGAGGGAGTGGACCCCAGAGCCCAAGGAGAGGAGGATAGTATAAATAGATGATCATGGACTGGTCATTCTCAGGAGGGACAATAATAATAATCAGTCTGCAAGTCGGTGAGTGCACTGTCCACACTTTTCTTCCTTCATTTTACTCCTCTGTGGAGCCACACTAGTTTTTTTGTATTATTATTGTTTATTATTATTCTTAGTCTTGGATATTTCCACAGCCTTTTTGCATAAAAGCAGCATCATAGCAGCATCACAGCAGCCCACAGCCATCCTGAGTGCATTGCTCGCAAACATGTGGTCATTTCAGTGTGATTCCAAGTGAAATGTGTTGCTAATTTGCATATTGTCTCACAATTTTTTTGTCTCCTACTACTCTCCAACAGTCACAGCCCATTGAGATACTGCCTTTTGTGGTAGAGCACATTCTTTGCATGTATGAGGCCACAGATTCAATCCCTGGCATCTACAAAGTTTTCAGAATGGAGAACACTATGATATTTGCAGATGACATTGTGATCTATAGTGAGAGTAGAGAACAGGTTGAGATGAACCTAGAGAAGTGGAGCTGGAGATATGCTCTGGAGGGAAGGGAAATGAAAGTCAGTAGCAAGACTGAGTACATGTGTGTTAGGTGGAATTGTGCACAGTCATCCTGTCATCATTTCAGCCATGCAGGTGGCGCGCGACATCTGTGAGAGTGTTGCGTGGCATTTGCATGGAAATCCTTGCACCTGCAAAGGTCAAGCAAGTGCCGTGCAGCAATCAGGTGGCACTTGCACACTATGTATGTGAACTACTCATGATTTTTGGCCCTAGTTTGGCTGCCAGTCCATATGACATTCGGCCCATTTTCGGGCGACATGCACTAATGTGTCCTATGTACAGTGGTCGGCACAGTTCTGCTAATCTGCTAACTGCTAAATATCAAAGCTAACTTTTGTGTTAGTGGATTAGCTTTTCAGCTAACTTCAAAAGCCATCAGTGAGCCAACTAGCTTCCGATAAAGTTAATTCCAATAACTTTTAGACCGCTAACATTTATTTACATAGTTAGTAATGGTGAAAAACATTTATAAACCCTGTTGGCTCCTGTCTGCTACGTATTTTGTAGCAGTGAGGCAACTGAGAGGAGCTGAGCTCAACTCTACCCCATCCGAAGGGGCCTAGCGGCCAGACTACTACAAAAAACAAAACAAAAAAACAAAAGTAATTTCTCTTTACAGCATACAGCAGTCCACCCATGAGGCCGAAGAACCACTGTATCCTGGGAATGGAAATGACTCTTCCTTACAGAGATGAGTAGGGTGCACTAAGTCTGAAGTGCTGGCTCATTGGTTGTATTGGGTTTGTGATTGTTTTTGATTTGAATCAGAAGCATTGACTGTGTTTAAACTCAAAACTAGCCTGTCAGTAGCTGAGTGTACTGAAGACAACACTGAAAGTTATTGGTTATTCGTTAGCTGTAGTTTCAATTGTTTAAATTGTTTTGTTGTTTATTGGTTTAGCATTATAAAGGTTAACTTTTCAGTTCGCTGATTAGCGGTTATCAAAGCTAACCTTTTGGTTAGCTGTGCCCACCACTGTATATGTATCAATTCAGTGATATTCCAAATGCAAAATTCTTCTAAATTCTTCTTAATTACTTCTAAATTCTTGCTAATTTGCATGTTCTATCACAAATTTGTGTCTCCAACTACTTTGCAACAGTTGCAGTCCAGACAGATATTACCCTTAGCATCCAAATCTCACAACCATACAATAAAAACAGGAAGCACCAAGAACTTAAAAACTCAGACCTACTTTCTATTGGTACCAAACACCTCTATCCAGGGACCTCATGACTGTTCTTCTCAAGAGACTCTCAATTTTAAAGCTTGAGATATATGTGCTGTATAAGTGAATCTCTTGTCAAGAAAGATGACTTTAAGCTTGCTTTTAGCTTGTTTTCATCTTGGAATATAGTACGTGCCATTGGATTAATATACATGCTGTTGGATAAAACTGGACAGTGTTCGGTACTTTCCCGGAGTAAGTGAGGTCATACCGGACTTTTCCATTGCAGATGGGGAGGCCCATGGAATGAACTCAGTGGTGAAGGCGATGGAATATGTCTAAGATGATTCTAAAATGACAAATCAGAAGAAAGAGGAAGTGAAGGAGTTGTTTTTCATAAAGAGTGCAGAGTCAGAGAAGAAAGGGGAAGTGATGTTGCAACAAGGCATGAAAAGCTGATGATAAACAACTGATCAAATGATTACGATGAAAATGAATAATAAGGAATGAAAATGTTTGTATATGATCATGTGAATTGTTTAGTGAAAGAGAGTTGTAATGAAATGATTGAATGTGATTGATGCGATTCTAAAGACATGATTTAAAAAGAATGACTTCTCAGAAAAGCTGAAGTGTTAACAGAAAAGAGGAACTTGAGAAATAAGTTACTGGCAAAGGGCTGCAGATGGCTTCCAGTAAGGGAAGGAGAAGGGAGGAGGTTTTGAGTCACCATCGTCCCCATGGTAACCAAGATCATCTGAAGAACGGCAAAAGTCAGCACATATATAAACTGTAAAACACCAGGAAACGGGGTTATTCTTCCAGGGAGAGGTGCTGTTGTCACTTCTCCCCTGCTACGAGGAGATCACAAGACTTGACCATCTTGTGAGCAGCAACTGGAATCGTGGAGTGAGAGGATTGGAACCATAAGAGATCATTTGAGAGAGTTTTCAACTCCCACTCAGGCCGTCCAGTCACGGAGTAGCAGAGCATTGGAGAATAATCACTGGCCTTAAGTCTGAGTGAGGAAGTTTCAACGTTTTCTCTCTCAAGGAACATCACATCATACCAGAATGGATTAGATCAACTTTTGGTTGATTGAAGAAGGAATAAACTCTTATGTGGATTTATTTCCTGAAGGATTACAACATCACACAAGGATCGTGGTCAGCTAACAACTAATAGCTGATGAAGAGGAAATCAAGTTCATCGAACTGGGGATTTTAACATCAAAAACCTCCTTCCCTCACTCCTAGAAAAATTGTTAAGAAGTTAATCCAGTCCAGTCAGAGTGAGATCAGACAGCATTATTGAATCAAAAACAAAAATCTCTGCCAATCATTATTCTGATTATATTTGAATTTCTGTTGTGAAATTAACATCATATAACCTATTTTGATTATGTTATTGGCACTTGCAAAACCTGCAATAAATTTCCAAGCATGCAGTTAAAGTGTTAAGGCTCGGACATTGGATTTATTGATGCTTCTTAAGGTGTAAAAGTTAAAGTTTATTGGGTGTATCAAAAAGTGCTCTAAAACGTTAGTCTGGTTTTTAATGAAATTAACGCATCCTGGGGACTCGCTGTACGAGTCACTAAATTCAAAATCTAGCAACATTCCAAGAGCCCTGATCCATAAGAGGAGAGCTGCCGTTAACGGGCGTGGCCGGCTCGTATCCTGGTTCCAGAGAAGGCTATTCGACCGGGGTGCAAGATCAGCGTCAGCGGGGTGGACGTCCGGATGGAGGCAGTGAGCGGCTAGACGAATCTCCTCGCCACCAGCTTGAACAGCCTTTGTGCAGCCCTGCCGGGTAATACCCGTGGAGACACGAAGGTCGGACCCCAGAGACGGAGAGCTGGTTTTTAGTACACAAACACATTAATCGGAGGGTGAGCGTGTGCCGCGTGTATCTAAAAAAGAATAATGGGATCTGACACATGGCGCCCGAACAGGGACCTGACGAAGTGTAGTCGGGTCCGAGGAAGAATCCTGGCCAAAGGAGAGTCTTTGCCATTGGATAGGTGGAAGGCCTCTGAGTAGATCACCAAAGGAGACAGTGTTGTGGAGAGTGTCGGCTGATGGCCTGTATAGGTCCAGTAATGGCTTGAAACATATCTGTTTTCCAGAGGTGTGAAAATTTGGAGGCGACCACCAGAAGGATGAAGTAAAGACAACAGGAGTAAGTATCCCAGGGAGCTGGGATCAAGGACAAGAAGCAGACGTGTCACTGCTGGATCGTCTGAACTGGGACGAGAAGCAGACGTGTCACTGCTGGATCGTCTGAACTGGGACGAGAAGCAGACGGGGATAGCCTGCTGGATCGTCACGAAACGACGAGGAAGGGAAGCAGGCGAGGGAGCCTGCTGGATCGGATCGTCAAGAGAGCAGGTATGAGAGTATACCATGCAAAATGGTGATCTACAAGAGAGAATAGGATCATCTGTGTGGTGGTCACAGTCTTCCTGTGACCACCACACAGCTGTTTCAGCGCCTTGGGGCAACTGTTTGTTGTGATTTGGCGCTATACAAGAAAAAAGTTGATTGATTGATTAATTGATTGATTAATCCTCTTGCTTGCCTCTACTGGTGGTTGGCTCTCACTGCGGTATTGTATCACTTCCTGTTCCGGAGCACAGCGGTGTTTTTCTGTATCTGTTAGCTGTTTAATCTGCGCAGTTAGATTGATCTAGTTATCTAGATTACGATTTGTTTCCCAGTGTAATCTTTACGTGCCTTAACTAAAGCACTCCTTCTGCTGAATCACCTCTAAATTATTTACACATTATTCACTTTGCGTGTTTTTAGGAATCCGCTAGCTTAGCGTAGCTACTAGCTCTTAGCCGATTTAGCATGGCGGCTTCTCCTGTCTCTCCCGCACTTTTCTGCTCTGGGTGTGAAATGTTTAGTTATTCCTCGGCCTCCTTTAGCAGTAACGGTACTTGTAATAAGTGTAGCTTATTCGTAGCTTTGGAGGCCAGGCTGGGCGAATTGGAGACTCGGCTCTGCACCGTGGAAAATTCTACAGCTAGCCAGGCCCCTGTAGTCGGTGCGGACCAAGGTAGCTTAGCCGCCGTTAGTTCCCCCCTGGCAGATCCCGAGCAGCCGGGAAAGCAGGCTGACTGGGTGACTGTGAGGAGGAAGCGTAGCCCTAAACAGAAGCCCCGTGTACACCGCCAACCCGTTCACATTTCTAACCGTTTTTCCCCACTCAACGACACACCCGCCGAGGATCAAACTCTGGTTATTGGCGACTCTGTTTTGAGAAATGTGAAGTTAGTGACATCAGCAACCATAGTCAATTGTCTTCCGGGGGCCAGAGCAGGCGACATTGAAGGAAATTTGAAACTGCTGGCTAAGGCTAAGCGTAAATTTGGTAAGATTGTAATTCACGTCGGCAGTAATGACACCCGGTTACGCCAATCGGAGGTCACTAAAATTAACATTAAATCGGTGTGTAACTTTGCAAAAACAATGTTTTCTCTGGGCCCCTCCCCAATCGGACCGGGAGTGACATGTTTAGCCGCATGTTCTCCTTGAATTGCTGGCTGTCTGAGTGGTGTCCAAAAAATGAGGTGGGCCTCATAGATAGTTGGCAAAGCTTCTGGGGAAAACCTGGTCTTGTTAGGAGAGACGGCATCCATCCCACTTTGGATGGAGCAGCTCTCATTTCTAGAAATCTGGCCAATTTTCTTAAATCCTCCAAACCGTGACTATCCAGGGTTGGGACCAGGAAGCAGAGTTGTCGTCTTACACACCTCTCTGCAGCATCTCTCCCCCTGCCATCCCCTCATTACCCCATCCCCGTAGAGACGGTGCCTGCTCCCAGACTACCAATAACCAGCAAAAATCTATTTAAGCATAAAAATTCAAAAAGAAAAAATAATATAGCACCTTCAACTGCACCACAGACTAAACAGTTAAATGTGGTCTATTAAACATTAGGTCTCTCTCTTCTAAGTCCCTGTTGGTAAATGATATAATAATTGATCAACATATTGATTTATTCTGCCTAACAGAAACCTGGTTACAGCAGGATGAATATGTTAGTTTAAATGAGTCAACACCCCCGAGTCACACTAACTGTCAGAATGCTCGTAGCACGGGCCGGGGCGGAGGATTAGCAGCAATCTTCCATTCCAGCTTATTAATTAATCAAAAACCCAGACAGAGCTTTAATTCATTTGAAAGCTTGTCTCTTAGTCTTGTCCATCCAAATTGTAAGTCCCAAAAACCAGTTTTATTTGTTATTATCTATCGTCCACCTGGTCGTTACTGTGAGTTTCTCTGTGAATTTTCAGACCTTGTGTCTGACTTAGTGCTTAGCTCAGATAAGATAATTATAGTGGGCGATTTTAACATCCACACAGATGCTGAGAATGACAGCCTCAACACTGCATTTAATCTATTATTAGACTCTATTGGCTTTGCTCAAAAAGTAAATGAGTCCACCCACCACTTTAATCATATCTTAGATCTTGTTCTGACTTATGGTATGGAAATAGAAGACTTAACAGTATTCCCTGAAAACTCCCTTTTGTCTGATCATTTCTTAATAACATTTACATTTACTCTGATGGACTACCCAGCAGTAGGGAATAAGTTTCATTACACTAGAAGTCTTTCAGAAAGCGCTGTAACTAGGTTTAAGGATATGATTCCTTCTTTATGTTCTCTAATGCCATATAACAACACAGTGCAGAGTAGCTACCTAAACTCTGTAAGGGAGATAGAGTATCTCGTCAATAGTTTTACATCCTCATTGAAGACAACTTTGGATGCTGTAGCTCCTCTGAAAAAGAGAGCTTTAAATCAGAAGTGTCTGACTCCGTGGTATAACTCAAAAACTCGTAGCTTAAAGCAGATAACCCGTAAGTTGGAGAGGAAATGGCGTCTCACTAATTTAGAAGATCTTCACTTAGCCTGGAAAAAGAGTCTGTTGCTCTATAAAAAAGCCCTCCGTAAAGCTAGGACATCTTTCTACTCATCACTAATTGAAGAAAATAAGAACAACCCCAGGTTTCTTTTCAGCACTGTAGCCAGGCTGACAAAGAGTCAGAGCTCTATTGAGCTGAGTATTCCATTAACTTTAACTAGTAATGACTTCATGACTTTCTTTGCTAACAAAATTTTAACTATTAGAGAAAAATTACTCATAACCATCCCAAAGACGTATCGTTATCTTTGGCTGCTTTCAGTGATGCCGGTATTTGGTTAGACTCTTTCTCTCCGATTGTTCTGTCTGAGTTATTTTCATTAGTTACTTCATCCAAACCATCAACATGTTTATTAGACCCCATTCCTACCAGGCTGCTCAAGGAAGCCCTACCATTGTTTAATGCTTCGATCTTGGATATGATCAATCTATCTTTGTTAGTTGGCTATGTACCACAGGCTTTTAAGGTGGCAGTAATTAAACCATTACTTAAAAAGCCATCACTTGACCCAGCTATCTTAGCTAATTATAGGCCAATCTCCAACCTTCCTTTTCTCTCAAAAATTCTTGAAAGGGTAGTTGTAAAACAGCTAACTGATCATCTGCAGAGGAATGGTCTATTTGAAGAGTTTCAGTCAGGTTTTAGAATTCATCATAGTACAGAAACAGCATTAGTGAAGGTTACAAATGATCTTCTTATGGCCTCGGACAGTGGACTCATCTCTGTGCTTGTTCTGTTAGACCTCAGTGCTGCTTTTGATACTGTTGACCATAACATTTTATTACAGAGATTAGAGCATGCCATAGGTATTAAAGGCACTGCGCTGCGGTGGTTTGAATCATATTTGTCTAATAGATTACAATTTGTTCATGTAAATGGGGAATCTTCTTCACAGACTAAAGTTAATTATGGAGTTCCACAAGGTTCTGTGCTAGGACCAATTTTATTCACTTATATATGCTTCCCTTAGGCAGTATTATTAGATGGTATTGCTTAAATTTTCATTGTTACGCAGATGATACCCAGCTTTATCTATCCATGAAGCCAGAGGACACACACCAATTAGCTAAACTGCAGGATTGTCTTACAGACATAAAGACATGGATGACCTCTAATTTCCTGCTTTTAAACTCAGATAAAACTGAAGTTATTGTACTTGGCCCCACAAATCTTAGAAACATGGTGTCTAACCAGATCCTTACTCTGGATGGCATTACCCTGACCTCTAGTAATACTGTGAGAAATCTTGGAGTCATTTTTGATCAGGATATGTCATTCAAAGCGCATATTAAACAAATATGTAGGACTGCTTTTTTGCATTTACGCAATATCTCTAAAATCAGAAAGGTCTTGTCTCAGAGTGATGCTGAAAAACTAATTCATGCATTTATTTCCTCTAGGCTGGACTATTGTAATTCATTATTATCAGGTTGTCCTAAAAGTTCCCTAAAAAGCCTTCAGTTAATTCAAAATGCTGCAGCTAGAGTACTGACGGGGACTAGAAGGAGAGAGCATATCTCACCCATATTGGCCTCTCTTCATTGGCTTCCTGTTAATTCTAGAATAGAATTTAAAATTCTTCTTCTTACTTATAAGGTTTTGAATAATCAGGTCCCATCTTATCTTAGGGACCCTCGTAGTACCATATCACCCCAATAGAGCGCTTCGCTCTCAGACTGCAGGCTTACTTGTAGTTCCTAGGGTTTGTAAGAGTAGAATGGGAGGCAGAGCCTTCAGCTTTCAGGCTCCTCTCCTGTGGAACCAGCTCCCAATTCAGATCAGGGAGACAGACACCCTCTCTACTTTTAAGATTAGGCTTAAAACTTTCCTTTTTGCTAAAGCTTATAGTTAGGGCTGGATCAGGTGACCCTGAACCATCCCTTAGTTATGCTGCTATAGACGTAGACTGCTGGGGGGTTCCCATGATGCACTGTTTCTTTCTCTTTTTGCTCTGTATGCACCACTCTGCATTTAATCATTAGTGATCGATCTCTGCTCCCCTCCACAGCATGTCTTTTTCCTGGTTCTCTCCCTCAGCCTCAACCAGTCCCAGCAGAAGACTGCCCCTCCCTGAGCCTGGTTCTGCTGGAGGTTTCTTCCTGTTAAAAGGGAGTTTTTCCTTCCCACTGTAGCCAAGTGCTTGCTCACAGGGGGTCGTTTTGACCGTTGGGGTTTTACATAATTATTGTATGGCCTTGCCTTACAATACAAAGCGCCTTGGGGCAACTGTTTGTTGTGATTTGGCGCTATATAAAAAAATTGATTGATTGATTGATCAACCCGTGAGGTTCCTGAGGGGAGAAGCGGGGAAAGGAGCAGCTGATTTGGAATTAACCTCTGGAATTAGCGCTGAATAGCCAAGTAGTCTGTCACTCATCCCTGACTCAAGGCGCCAAGAGAGGCTTTGAGAGGCAGACGACTCGAGACGACAAGGACCATAGCTGAAGTCAAGGAGACGACAGTGGTGGAATCGACAATCTCAGCAACCGAGAGAATAAAGAGAGGATAATCATTACGAAACAGTAAGGTTAGTGTTAAAAACAAGCAGGGAAAATATGGCTGAAGAAGAGTCAGAACCCGTAGCAACCCCTGAATCCGAACATGACGAGGAAAAAGAAGTGAATATTTGGCCACACAGAGTGGTATTGTATGGACGAGGATATGATTCTTGGGCAGAAACAGTTCAAAAATATGTCAGAGATCAAAGTGTAGAAACTGATGAATTCACATCATGGAACTGCTGTAGGGCTTGACTTCCCAAGATGTTTTTTAACCTGTTAAATGTGAAATAAAATGTTGGTTTAATCCTCTGATTTTGCAGGTATTGAAAAATAAAACACGTGTGGGAACATTGGTGAATATACTGTTCAAAATGGGTGAAAATTCAACAACAACAAATTGCTGGATAGACTGAACAATTAACAGTAAATATGTGCAGAACCTTGAAATTTACTCATAGGCCAGATCTGGGCCTGGTATAATTTGAGATCACCGATTCATTAGATGTCTCTCTCGGTGGATCCACAAGTATCTGATGAAGGCAGTTTATCATGACAGACCACCCAGTTCCACATATTTGTCATTGAGAAAAAGAGGGGGAGAACTTGTCCAGATGCAGCAGGAAAGCAGGGAAGTTAGAAGTGTGGAAGTGAGAGTCAGTACTTTGAATGTTGTCAGTATGACTGGTAAAAGGACAGCACTGGTTAACTGGTGCGCCGAAGGACACCGTGTCATGTGGACCATAGCTCACATGGGTGATGTGACATTCAGATTGCCAGCTGAGTGTACAGATGATCAGATGGTCCTTTTCACCTGGCACAGCCTGCCGATGTGTGTGATGACATGGTCGTTCCTGTTGTGTGGGCCGCCAGAAGAGGAGGTACTGTTGGCCCACCACCAGAGGGCGCCCTGCCTGAAGTGCGGGCTTCAGGCACGAGGGGGCGCTGCCGCTGTACAGGAACAGCCGAGGTGACAGCTGTCATTCATCAACTATGACAGCTGTCACCGATCATCTGCACTTTACCCTGGATAAAAGCAGGATGACACCTCCACCACGTCGCCGAGATATCGTACTTCTTTGAGAGGTAACTTTCTCTGCCTGCATACTATATTGATTGATTGCAAGAGCTACTTTGTTGCAGCTGTCTACCCAGAGGACCGGCGTGGGTCGCGACTGTTTCGTTCTACTTCCCACCAGATAAGTGGTACTCAGATGCTGCACGAGTGTGTGTTAGAGGTGGAGGTGGAATTCCCACCGTTATTGTTACGGGGTGTACACACACCCACACTTGACTGTCTTTGCTCTCCGCCAGCAGTACCAGATCCGACACGCTGAGACTGTGGCCACCTGGGGACTTCGGGACCTGGCGGCTCCAGTATCCTTCGGGTTCGGTGGCGGTGGAAATCGTGTGGTTCCGGTTCATCTCCAGACGGACGTCTCCTATCGTCGAGCCTGCCCACACGACACCTTTATTCGTTGACTTGTATTTATTCTATAATCTGCTGTGTGTGGTTGTGTCATTCACAACAGTAAAGTGTTCACATTTAACTTCCTCTATTGTCCGTTCATTTACGCCCCCTGTTGTGGGTCTGTGTCACTACACTTTCCCAACAGTTCCAGCCTGTTGTAAAGGCAATATATGTGTTTTATGTATTTCCACGTGAGGATAGCAAGCACATGCATGCACATAAGTTCAGGCACAAAACCGCCCACAGAAAATGAGATAACCATTGCAAGTGAAAGCTTACCGAGGCTCGTATCTGATAACAAAATCAATTCTGCTGCAATACCCCATAAATCCTATGATAAATGCAACTAAAGATGCGGTTTGTATGCAAAACCTCATAAGCGCCATTCCAGTTTGTGTGCAAAACCACATAGTGAACAGCGCACCACTCACTGGCATGTATCTCGGTCACATGACGCAATGACTGTGGCGCCCATGAGAGCTTCTCAGATGCTGCATTTACACATAATGATGGCATGCCACGAATGCCACGAAGTATACATTCTTGGCTGCTGATCACAAATGTGATGATTTGAGGCAGAGGTGTCAGGTGTCATCAGGAACTGCTGCAACCTGTTAACACACGTTATGATTAATGTAACGTGTTGGTGGAGCATTATCAGGAACCATTATGCACGGTCAAGAATAATGTTCCGCGCTGTTGCACACTATCGCTTGTTGTCACGCTCTATTAAGGATCATCATGAATCAAGATGGATCAACACGCTCAGTTGCGACCTCCACGACATGAGGCAAAATGATGGTGGTGCATGACATTCGTGGAAGATTTTTTTGACAGCCAAAAATATGCTCCACGAAAATCACGAATATCACACACCAACATGCACTATTAAGAAACCTATTCAGATGCATTAAGTCACATTAAGAAAGTCAGTAATGTGCCAAGAATCACACAAACATGACATTCATAACGCGTGCTGCCTATGAGTAAATGCAGCATTAGCGTACATTAAAGTGATGGACTTACTGAGTTTTGCAAACAAACTGAAGGTGGAGATACCAGGTTTTGCAGTCACATCTATTAAAGGTTGCTAATTAACACATTTCTGAATAATGGTTGATGTTTGAGATTCTGCTGTTTTGTTCAGTGCACCGTAACCATTTCATAACAAGAAAGAATGATTCATGGAGATGTACAACTTCCATCAGGTAAATATACTTATTTAAAACAAAAGTGATCTGGTGGAGATACAGGGTTTTGCACCTGAACTCTTCAATTGTCTTTGAGAGTGTGTAGAATTGACAGGATTAGGCATGAATATATATCAGAGGCACGTCACACTTCAGACAATTTGTGGGATTGAGATGGTTTGGACATGTGCAGAGGACGGACCTAGGGTATTTTGGGAGAAGGATGCTGAGGATGGAGCCACCAAGCAGAAAGAGAACAGGGCGGCCAAAGAGGAGGTTTATGGATGTGCTGAGGGAGGACATGCAGGTGGTTTGTGTGACAGAGGAAGATACAGAGGACAGGGTGAGTTGGAGACAGATGATCTGCTGTGGTGGCCCATAACTGGAGCCGACAAAAGAATAAGTACATAAAGAGTCCTTCAGGACTTCAGGATTTCACCATGTGTGCTGCTTTTTTGTGGTTACCGCTCTTTACCCCTCTGGAACGGTAGAAGTCAGGATTTATTCTATGTGTTTTAGTCAAATCTGTGATTGAGAACAGCATAATAGTTTTACCAGTTTAACTGCATTTTAGCTCCGATGTGCGTGTGTGTTTGTGTGTGCCTGTGTGTGTACTTGTGTGTGTGTGTGTGTGTGCCTGTGTTCGTACGTACGTGGGTATGTGTGTGTGAAGAAGTGAGAGAGACTGCAAGTGTTAATGATCTGCCAAATTCTTCAGTCATATTCAGCAAGACTGTGGGGAAAGTGAAGGAGAAATCTGAAATGATAAAAAAAAAAACTGTGGAAAGATTTATACATGTTTGCAAAGACAAACATGCGATGAGAAGGCGAGAGAGAGTGCTTGAGGTGTCAGGTATGATGGTGGGTTTGGGCTAAAAAGGAGGGCTGAGAAGGCGGAGATTGTGCTGATATTTGTAGTTTGGCTAATAAGCTTAGTGGCAGAGCTAAGCGCTAAATGTCAAACCTGATATATGTCTACAGCTCTGCTGATGTCAGCGAGACACATATTTACGCAAACATACACACATATTTATTTAGGTGCACATAAACACACATTTTGATGCACGCTGGCACACAAACATGCACACGCGCGTCTATGAGGGCATCACATCCTCTCTGTATGCGTCTGGATTCTCAAGTGAAAACGAGATGCCGTGACCTGAAAATTAAATCTCAATCTGTCTGCCTCCCTGTCACCCTGCCCTCCCACCTGTCCCTCCTGCCTGCCCACCCGTCCCTCTTTCCCTCCCTCTCTCTCTCAGGCCATTTGCAGGGCCCCGTTGGCTGTTTGCGGAGTCTAGGTCATCCAATCGATTGTCAGGCATATGCGAGACGGTGAGCTCCATGATCGCTGATGCAGCCTGGAATATTTTCAAACACACACACACACACACACACACACACACACACACACACACACACACACACACACACACACACACACACACACACACACACACACACCTAGGCACATCCATTGGACTGGTTGCCGTCAGCAGTAAACTGCCACTGCAGGCTGAATGTGATTTAAAGTCATTGAATAGGAAGTGACAATGTTACCAGTGTGCACATCATGAAACAATAGGAAGCCCTCGGGGCCCTTAGGAGTCAGCGACAGAACTCTATTGATTATATGCACAGAGTGCACACACCATTGAAAGGTTTTGTGCCTGCAAATGGAAACATCACATAGGGAAGTGAAAATGAATCACCAGTGTGAGCAGGGTGAACCATATGTGTGTGTGTGTGTGTCCATGTGTGTGTGTGTGTCCCCATGTGTGAGCGTGCACATCGCAGCAGATAGCTCTCATTTAGTGTTTAAATTGCTTTTATGTTTAATGGGTCTCTCTATTAAGAAATGCAACAAGAGGAGAAGTTTCATCTCTTATTATGCTGATTAAGAGAGGGAAGAAGTGAGAGAGAAGGACAAAGGATATGTGGAAATTGAATGGGGAAAATGTAATTAGCTTTCTGTGTGTGGATTTCTGCAAGAATTTAAATCTCTTATGTAACATATACGAGTGGCAAAGAGAGTGGATTTGTTCCATTTACTCAGAGATACAGTAAAGGATGTTCTTAACCCTTTGTGACCTCTGGGTGTTTCTGAGCAATTTGAGCATAAATTATATTTCTGAAAGTAAAGGATTATCACTGCTGAATAAATGATAACAGAGTCATTTACTTTGTATCAACTGACAGAAAACCTGTCAATATTTCTGTGTAGGCTCTCAGTAGGCTGTCAATATTCCAGAAAAATTTTCTTGGTTCAAGTTTTGATATTCTCAGGTTCTCACATGGTCGAAGCACTAAAATATTTAGAGGAAGAGAGGAGCTTATTTCAAAAGGGTTATTTCAGGAAAAACAAACCTGATACTTTGAATAATTTTTTTGTGATGCTTTTAGAGCTGTGGTTGGAAGTTTACATGCACACATTGTGACTATGAATTCCTTTATGCTGTTCTTTTGCTGGGGCAGAAAGATTGTTCAGCATACATGTTTGAAAGGAAAAAAAATGAATTATTTGTATTTAATTTGGGTGTTTTAGAAAACTTGAACTCGGACATGCCTAAGTCAAGGCAACATATTGCGATTGTAGGAAAGGAAGCAACAGGAAAAAAGTAACAGGAAACAAGTAATATGGAAAAAGTATCACTGTATCATGGCAATGGAATATATT
The DNA here is from genome assembly GCF_902500255.1 of Thalassophryne amazonica. NCBI lineage: Eukaryota > Metazoa > Chordata > Actinopteri > Batrachoidiformes > Batrachoididae > Thalassophryne > Thalassophryne amazonica. The sequence continues at coordinate 37,702,103 of NC_047117.1, forward strand.
GGTGCATTGAGTTTGTTACATTGTGTAAACATTATGATGGGTGTTTCACTGATTAAGAAATTGATGGCATGTAAGAGGGAATAACTTAATGAACCCTAACACTAACCCTATCCCTAACCTTATCCATAAACCCCATACTTGGTGACAAGATGGCGCCTGTGCTTGGCAACGCCACTGCTCTCATCCTCCTTCATAAATTGTTATTGTTTGGTTTTATATTGAATGTGGTCATAACAGTTCAGGTATCTTATGGTCACGTCTCTGCTCTCCGGAGTTACGATCATGGCTCTCTTTTTGCCATAAAAGAGTCGATGGAGTGACTGGGGAAAGTACAGTCAAACTTTACCTCCACCGTTTATCTTTCCACCGGACTCACCCGAGTGCTTGCTGCTGTTTCGAGCTATGGGTAGGAGGAAGAGGCGGATGAAGCGAGGCGTTCGATCCGGCGTCCAAGTGAGGCGCAGTTGGGCTTTGCGCCTGCGGACCGCCATGCTGGATCACCGGTGTTTACAGGCAATTCCTCTCCTCGAGGCGCGCTGTGGTGTCGGTGCGTCCTCGTCGCCCTCTGCCGGGGTCTTCATGGCCGGTGTTTCGGAGCTGGTGGGATGCTGGATTTGGGACTGCTGGAGAGTTTCGCCTTCGTGTCTTCCAGTGTCTGCACCTGTCGGCCGGCGTGTGGCTTCCAGACGTGAATGGAGACCGCGTAGCCGCGTCCCGTGTCTTCGTCCAATCCCACTGTGCCCAGCCGATGTGAAGAATGTGATGTCACCCTCGTCTCGGATGGGTCTGTTGAATGTCCGCTCAATTGCAAACAAACCTTTTTCCCTGAATTAACTTTTTATCAGGCATAACTTGGATTTTTTGTTCCTCACAGAGACATTGCAGAGAGAAGGGGAGTTTATTAATTTAAATGAACTCTGTCCTGATGGATGCTCCATTTTTGGGATGCCCCGCCCCTCTCGTCGAGGAGGAGGTCTCGTGATGGTCTTCAGGAACAGCTTCACTTGCAAAGTGAGGAACACTCAAATCTTCCCCTCCTTTGAATCTCAGGTGTTTAAACTTGGTTCTGCTGACTCTTTTTATTGTGTGCTGATTTATCGCCCTCCTGGACACGCTGCTGTCTTTTTAAAGGACTTTAGTGACTTTTTAATCATCAATAATAAAGTTGGAAAACTTTTAATTATTGGTGATTTTAATATTCATGTTGATGACAGCACTTCTTCCACTGCAACGGAACTTTTACGTAACATTGACTGAGACATTTAATTCTGAGCAGCATGTTTCTGGTCCCACACATCAGAAAGGTCACACTCCTGACTTGGCTTTCTCTCTTGGCCTTAATGTTGCCAGCCTCTGTAGAGGATGTTCACATGAGCGACCATTGGTGTGTTTTATTTGATTTTTCTTTCACTCCTGAGCCTGTGCAATCTGAGATTAGGTCTCAGAGGCGCATCATCACTGAGAACACTGCAGCTGGTTTCTCAGCCAGGTTTGACTCTAAGCTGTTCATGGAGTGTCATAATGTGGACAGCTTTCTTCACACTTTCAACAGTCATTGTGAATCCATTTTGGATGAGGTTGCACCTTTAAAATCCAACTTGGTGACTAAGAAGACCATAAATCCTTGGCTTAATGACAAGTGGAAGTCTTCTAAACTTGAGGTCCATAGGTTGCACCTCAGGGAACTTATGTCCTCTTTAAATGATATGATAAAAAATGCCAGATCTGAATATTTTCGTCAGCTTATCATCTTAAATAAGAAAAAAACCCAGGTGCTGTTTGACACTATCTGTTGTGTGGGCCGCTGAAGAGGAGGTACTGCTGGCCCACCACCACCAGATGGTGCCCTGCTTGGAGTGCGGGCTTCAAGCACGAGAGGGCACCGAAACCAGTGGAGTGACAGCTGTCACATCATCAACACCAGCTGTCACTCATCTACGTCAACCTCCATAAAAGCCGGACAGCAACGCCACCTCCCCGCCGAGAAATCAGCTACCATTCAGGTAATTTTCTCTGCTGACTTAAAACATTGAGTAATAATCTGAACTAAGATCCAGAAATGGGACTCTCTACTTAACTGCCTTGACAACAATGGCTCGGGGCAAATTCGCTTCAGTTAAATTCGGATAAATCCGAGGTGCTGGTGGTTGCCCCCGATGATGTAATCTGGGGATTAAACAGTATTTAGGTCTTTTAAGCTCATCTGCAAAATCTAGCCTGAGAAACCTAGGTGTTATCTTTGATAAAGAAATGTCATTTGAGCAACATTCCAAGCAGCTAACCAAAAACTGTTTCTACCAGTTGAGGAAGATTTCCAAACTCAGATCAATTGTTTCAAAAGATGATCTTGAGTTGATTATTCATGCCTTTGTATCTTCTTGTTTGGACTACTGCAACATTTGTTTTCCTGTCTGAACAAAAAGGAGCTGTCCTGTCTGCAGCAGGTCCAAAATTCTGCAGCAAAGCTGCTGCCTCGCTCAAGCAGAAGGACTCATATCTCTCATATTTTAAAGTCTCTTCATTGGCTCCCAGTGTTGTTGCGTTTCCATTTTAAGATCCTAGTGTTGACTTTTAGAGCTTTGCATGGCCAGGCTCCCTCCTACATTAGAGACCTGTTATGTCCCTATGCTCCCACTCGGAGCCTGAGGTCAGTGGATCAGAACCTTCTGAGGGTCCCTCGTACCCACTTTAAGACCCGAGGAGCTCGCTCTTTCCAGGCCGTTGCACCAAGGCTCTGGAATGATCTCCCTTTGTCTCTTCATTCGCTGGACTCTGTCGATGTTTTTAAGAGCAAACTTAAAACCCATCTGTTTCTCCAGGCATTCAATCCTTAGTAGTGAGAGGGCTGTTTTATGACCACTGTGTGTGTTTTAGAGTTATTTTATTGTGATGTACATTGTCTTTTATTCTCAGTATTTTTCTGTGTGTCTTTTGTGAAGCACCTTGTGACTTTCCTTGTCTGTGAAAGGTGCTATATAAATAAACATTACTTACTTACTTACTTACTTACATAATCCCTAACACTAACCCTAATTCTAACCCTAACACGAGCCCTATCCCTAACCCCTAACCCTAACACTAAACGTTTCCCTAACTCCTAACCTCTAACCCTGACACTTACCCTCACACTAGCCCTATCCCTAACCTAATATTTGCCGTGTCGGAATGGCTCCTCCACATTCTTGCTATGTGTGACGGGGGCTTAACACTTCTTCTCGATCCCAGACCAAGAATATGTTACGGATTGATTCAAAAATTACATAAATTATTTCCCACTGTGTTATTCGTCTGCTAGCAAAATGTTATTGAAGTTCATTATGAATACACTGAATGTTCCAGATTGCTTAAAACTTCTTCTGGTTCCTAGATCCAAATATGTTCCAAATCGAATTCAAAACAAAATCCCTAAATTTCTCGTACAATATCCATCTGCATACCAAATTTCATCATCCTCACACAACTTTTTGAGCTAAATGCTGCTATGTCCCAAAGATGTTTCTCTCTCTCTCTCTCTCTCTCTCTCTCTCTCTCTCTCTCTCTCTCTCTCTCTCTCTCTCTCTCTCTCTATATATATATATTAGGGTGGTTCAAAAAAATAAAAGTTGGAAATTCATTACTCTCACCCCTTCATTTTATGATGCTTTGGGAAAAAAGAAAGCCTGCCAAATATTTTTGTCATACATTAATATTTAGAGGTAGCACATCATAGCTGAAGGTTGTAAATATATCAGTTATCGCTGCCTGAGTGCCCGTGCAATAGGTTATCCATTATCCAGTATCTAATCATATCACTTATAAAGAGGATAGAAGTTAACCACCTGAGTGTAACTAAAGTATAATTTTATATTCAATTTAAAACTATACCTGGGTTTAAATATTTCTCACAAACAACATACTTTCACAAATGTTATTTTAGGCTACAAGCTGCTTCAATTCACAGCTTTTTTTCTTTCAGATCTGGCATAAAGAATATTATTGTTTGGAGCTAGATCAAAATATATGTGGAAATATATAAAGCATAGACTTATTTAAATTTATCAATAATGAAACAGTATTTCATCAATAAAATGAAAATGCAATGTTTGATTGTTACAAAATCTTCGCTACCCCAGTATGTAGGTATTGTAGGAGCATGATACATGTACGAGAAGAACTGCATCTCACAATTCATGTTTTAGTGTTAACTATTTTATGGGATATGAAAAGATTTGATTTTCCAATGTATTGCCATAATTTCTGTCCTGACATATCAATATTAAACTGACAGAAATAATTTGGAAATATTTGGAAATGACCATACTATATGACAAAGTTATTGCGAGTAAAATCTTTAAGGGCTGTGTGCTACCAGTAAAAATTATTAGAGTTTTATGAAATTGTACATGAATTTTGACCATTTTTATGGACCACCCTAATATATATATATATATATATATATATATATATATGAAATCAGTTCATTACTTTATGAGTTATCCTGCTAACAACAGACAAACATATAAAACATACAGAAGCCAGTGAAAATATTAGTTCCTTGGTGCATATCCACTTATTCAAGTAGGTTGAATCACATCAGCTGAACTTGTTTAGTTCTTTAAAAAATTTGACAGCTCAAGCTTAAATTACAGCTTAAAGGAAAATAGCAAAGACTTTATAAGACTTTTTTAATGCCAGTTGGAATGAAATTTAAGACCACCACCACAACAGCTGACAGTAGTCAAAAAGTGTTATGTGCCGACGCGGGTTGAGGAGCGGTCCTGCGTCTGACTGAACCCACCGATAAAACAACCAGAAAGTGGTTCCAATAACAAAACAATTTATTTTCCCCCTTTTGTGCAATACTCGGTGTACAAACATAAAACGCGTCTGTCTGGCGGAGTGAAGGACGGCGCGCTCTCCAGTGCCCAAAGGGATCAAAGCCCGGTGCCTCTGGACCCACGTTCACCGCCAAACACCCCCCAGGTGGACACGACAAACCGACTCTGTGAACGATAGAAAAGGTGAGGTAAGTCAGCAGCTACAACTAATATCCTTCAAAGGCACACACTATCAGCAACACATTCAGGTCTGAATTTAAGCTTTATGTAAATGAGCAGCTTCTCACAACAGGTGGAGGATCATCTGTCCGCACGCCACGGCCGTGAGAAGCAAGCTGCACAACTCTCATCAATATTCACATATACTGCATAACAAAATACCAAATTACTGTTAACAATTATTCAGACAATCAAATCACCTCTGATGTGTGCTGACAGCATGTGTCCCTCACCCGTCCTCCTTCACAGGCACGATGTGTCAAACCCAGGCGCGGTCCTCAGCGTCTCACAAACGAACATCACAAGGTCGAGTTCCCGGCAATTCTGCTTGAATCACACATGGCTTAAATGCAGAACGCCATCTCATTATCTGCTTCAGCTGAAAGTCTTTAAGGTTGCACGTGAGCATCATCCACAGGTGCTGCATATCACGATGAGGGTGAAGGACTCTTCTGCCAGCACCTTCTCCACAGACAATAAATCAGTTTGCATACCACCTGGAGAGCAAAGAAAAGAAAAGAACACCAAAATGACCAGCCAAACCCCCCCAACACACAACAAAAATGATGGAGTGGGGCGTGGGTGGTATATGTATTTGTCCAAATGTTTGTTGTAGCATAGTTTAAACTACACTGCAAAGTTTTCTCTGAAAAGTCAATTTTCATTTATTTTCGTTCCGCTGTCTCACTTTGCGGGCGGCACAGTGGCTTAGTGGTTTGCAGTGTTGCCTCACAGCAAGAAGGTCATGGGATCAATTCCCACCTGTGGCCTTACTGTGTGGACTTTGCATGTTCTCTTTTGCATGTTCTCTCCGTGTTTGTGTGGGTTCCCTCTGGGTACTCCAGCTTACTTTCCACATTCAAAGACATGCAGGTTAGGTGGATTAGAAACTTTAAGTCGTCTGTAGGTGTGCACGCGAGTGTGATTGTGGCCCTGCGACAGACAACTTGTCGGCAGCTGCTGAATGTAACTAAAGTAACTAGTAGTGCTCGTCAGACAAGATGAAATATATTTGTCAATGTGTGCTTTAATGTGCCCTTAACTTATACAAAGGTTTCCCAGAACTTTTTAGATGCACATCAGCATATTCTCCGTATTTTCCATATGTCAGCATATGCTGGCTAAATCCTAAAACCTGACAAAACAAAATGTGAATAGTATGTGAATGACAAAATATAACAAAAACAAAAAAGGACATTTGACTCAAGACAAACACTAAGACTAAATTAAAAACAAGTAATAACCACAAAATTACTACTATAATGGCTTTCACTGAATTTTTGCCCTTTATCTGGATATTTTTAATTGCAATATCAGAAGAAAACATAATTAAAATCCGGTTTCTATTTTTTCATTTTTAAGGCTTTTGAAAGAATGATTTAAGATATTTTAATGGCAAGTAAATCCTAATTTGTAGATGAGCAAATTCAATGCCTTTTAAGATCTTTTGAAGGATATGTAAAAACCCTGAAGTGAAAACTGATAAAGCTTTTCTGGATGATGAGGGAAACATTTACAAGGAACTAAACTAGTCCAGTTGACCTGAATCAACCTACTTAAATACCCTGACCTGAATGACTGAGAATCTCCAGACATACATCCACTTAGATAAATAATTCAGCCATGCTGTAAGTGCCAAAATGTCGTTTAACTTGCCAACTTCCTTTTAGTGATGATGATGTACTACAGCTGGAAGCTTATGCCAACATAAAAAAAGTTTTATTTGACAGCACTTAGAGTGAGCAATACACATTACAATGGGAAAGTCCAAAGAGTTCAATGCAGATCTGAGCCATTTCTAAACAACCGCAGATTCCAAGATAATCAGTTCAGACATTTCTACAGATACATAAATTGTTAAGAGGTGGAGACTTTTTGCCCAGGAAGAAGACCCAAATCTCACACTGTTAACCCCCAAAATGTGAATCAGCTGCAAACTGTGAATTGTATAATATGAATACTGAAAAAATGTCTCTCAAAAAGTGAACGCAGGTCTTACAAAACGTAAGTCGCAAAATGTGAATTGCTTCATGATTTGGTGTATGTGCTTGACTGAGGAGCCAGTGGTGTGAACTACAACCATCTGTGGGACTATGACTGCGTACCTCTCATTTTCATTGCACCACGGGGCTTCATGCCACCCCTCAATTCGCGCATGTGGTGGGTGGGTGAACAATCGAATGCTTGGTGAATTCTGCTTCATGATGATAGGGAGAGTTGACATCAAAGGATCAAAAAGTGATGTCGCTATGAACACTTGGTGGCCACAAGCCAGTTATCCCTGTGGTAACTTTTGGGACACCTCCTGCTTAAAACCCAAAAAGCCAGAAGGATCATGAGGCCTCACTTTCATGGTCTGTATTCATATTGAAAATCAAGCTCAAGCAAGCTTTTGCCCTTCTGCTCCACGGGAGGTTTCTGTCATCCCAGAGTTTGCCTTAGGACACCTGCATTACCATCTGACAGGTGTACCACCTCAGTGAAACTCGCCACCTGCCACTGTACCCGGAGCAGGTCACGGCCAGCGGGGTCGGGGCGCTGGACACCAGACGCAAGAGTCCCCTCGGGGCTCGCCTCCTCACCTCATCAGCTGTAGCAACCACCCCCCGACCAAAAAAATATATATTTTTGCAGAGACAGGGTTTGCAATCAAGCTTTCCTGAAGTAAGTGACCCATGAAGTTAAATCTGTAAACTACACTCAACAAAAATATAAACGCAACACTTTTGGTTTTGCTCCCATTTTGTATGAGATGAACTCAAAGATCTAAAACGTTTTCCACATACACAATATCACCATTTCCCTCAAATATTGTTCACAAACCAGTCTAAATCTGTGATAGTGAGCACTTCTCCATTGCTGAGATAATCCATCCCATCTCACAGGTGTGCCATACCAAGATGCTGATTAGACACCATGATTAGTGCACAGATGTGCCTTAGACTGCCCACAATAAAAGGCCACTCTGAAAGGTGCAGTTTTGTTTTATTGGCGGGGGGGATACCAGTCAGTATCTGGTGTGACCACCATTTGCCTCATGCAGTTCAACACATCTCCTTCGCATAGAGTTGATCAGGTTGTCAATTGTGGCCTGTGGAATGTTGGTCCACTCCTCTTCAATGGCTGTGCGAAGTTGCTGGATATTGGCAGGAACTGGTACATGCTGTCGTATACGCCGGTCCAGAGCATCCCAAACATGCTCAATGGGTGACATGTCCGGTGAGTATGCCGGCCATGCAAGAACTGGGACATTTTCAGCTTCCAAGAATTGTGTACAGATCCTTGCAACATGGGGCCGTGCATTATCCTGCTGCAACATGAGGTGATGTTCTTGGATGTATGGCACAACAATGGGCCTCAGGATCTCGTCACGGTATCTCTGTGCATTCAAAATGCCATCAATAAAATGCACCTGTGTTCTTCGTCCATAACAGATGCCTGCCCATACCATAACCCCACCGCCACCATGGGCCACTCGATCCACAACATTGACATCAGAAAACCGCTCACCCACACGACGCCACACACGCTGTCTGCCATCTGCCCTGAACAGTGTGAACCGGGATTCATCCGTGAAGGGAACACTTCTCCAACATGCCAAACTCCAGCGAATGTGAGCATTTGCCCACTCAAGTCGGTTACGACGACGAACTGGAGTCAGGTCGAGACCCCGATGAGGACGACAAGCATGCAGATGAGCTTCCCTGAGACGGTTTCTGACAGTTTGTGCAGAAATTCTTTGGTTATGCAAACCGATTGTTTCAGCAGCTGTCCGAGTGGCTGGTCTCAGATGATCTTGGAGGTGAACATGCTGGATGTGGAGGTCCTGGGCTGGTGTGGTTACACGTGGTCTGCGGTTGTGAGGCTGGTTGGATGTACTGCCAAATTCTCTGAAACGCCTTTGGAGACGGCTTATGGTAGAGAAATGAACATTCAATACACGAGCAACAGCTCTGGTTGACATTCCTGCTGTCAGCATGCCAGTTGTATGCTCCCTCAAATCTTGCGACATCTGTGGCATTGTGCTGTGTGATAAAACTGCACCTTTCAGAGTGGCCTTTTATTGTGGGCAGTCTAAGGCACACCTGTGCACTAATCATGGTGTCTAATCAGCATCTTGATATGGCACACCTGTGAGGTGGGATGGATTATCTCAGCAAAGGAGAAGTGCTCACTATCACAGATTTAGACTGGTTTGTGAACAATATTTGAGGGAAATGGTGATATTGTGTATGTGGAAAAAGTTTTAGATCTTAGAGTTCATCTCATACAAAATGGGAGCAAAACCAAAAGTGTTGCGTTTATATTTTTGTTGAGTGTACTTAAACTGAAAGAATATATACGAGGTCTATTAGAAAAGTATCCGACCTTATTATTTTTTCAAAAACCATATGGATTTGAATCACGTGTGATTACATCAGACATGCTTGAACCCTCGTGGGCATGCGAGAGTTTTGTCATGCCTGTCGGTTACGTCATTCGCCTGTGGGCAGTCTTTGAGTGAGGAGTCGCCCACCCTCTCATCGTTTTTTCATTGTTTAGGAATGGCTCAGAGACTGCTGCTTTGTTTGATCAAAATCTTTTCAAAACTGTAAGGCACAACTGAGTGGACACCATTTGATAAATTCAGCTGGTTTTCGGTAAAAATTTTAATGGCTGATGAGAGATTTTGGTCTGGTAGTGTCGCCGTAAGGACGGCCCACGGCGCCTGATGGCGATCTGTGCTTCGAGGCGGCAGCGTCTCGCCATTTCAAGTTGAAAACTTCCACATTTCAGGCTCTGTTGATCCAGGAAGTCGTCAGAGAACAGAGAACTTTCAGAAGAAGTTGGCATGAGGAGTTTATTAGGACATTCCATTGTTAACGGACATTTTGTAATGAAAGAATGTGCGGGCAGAGTCGCATGTCGGGCCAGACCCGACCGCGGGGGGTCACGACAGGAAAAACACCGCTGGAAACCTTAATGGGCAAGTTGGAACATGCCCAATCTCACTTGTTGAAAGCCATCAAAAACCGCCTGAATTTTACAAATGGTTTTCAACACGGAGGTGTTTTTCCTGTCGCGGCGCACACAGATTCGCCGAGTCGTTTCCGTGACGACGCACGTCTTTCATTAAAAAATGTCCTTAAATAGTGGAATGTCCGCATAAAGTCCTCATGCTGGCCTCTTCTGAATCTTCTCTGTTCTCTCACGACGTCCTGGGTGAATTAAGCCTTAAATTAGGACATTTTCAGGTTGAAACAGGCCGATGACGGTGCCTGGAAGCGCTGCACGACGTCCTGCTCTGTGGGAAGTCTTTACACCAACAGAAACACCCCATAATCTCTCATCAGCTGTTAAACTTTTCCCCGAAAACCAGCTTAATTTCTCGAATAGTGTCCACTCAGATATTCCTCACAGGTCCAGAAAAAATGTTGATAAAGCAACACGCGCCGTCTCCAACAGCGTGTGAAACAAAGGAATTCAGCCAAGAGGGCGGGACCACATCTCACTCAAGGCCTGCCCACAGGGAAATGACGTCACCGACACGCGTGAAAAAACTCACTCATGCGCACGAGGGTTCAAGCATGATTGGTGTAATCGCGCGTCATTCAAATCCATATAGTTAAAAAAAAAATAAAAGGGTCGGTTTATTATCTAATAGACCTCGTATATCATGAATGATATTCACGTGCTGCAACATTTTGTGGGATATTTTATTCACAGTTTGCAGCAAAATTAGTAATGGTTCATGGATATTCACAGTTTGTGTAAATTAACACTTGTGCCACAGTAAAGTGAGTTTTAGGTGCCATCCAAGAAGGGAGTCCTGGCTTAAGAACTTACAATTCAAGTGCAACAAGTTTCTAGAATACTACATGGACTCAGAAAACAGAAACAAAGCTTTTTAGGATTTGTTTGAAGGATGAGTTTTTTGGCCAAAATGACTAGAAACATGTTTTGAGAGGGAAAGGCGTGACATTCAACCACACTGTTGCATCTGCACACAAGTGGCCGAAAGACAGCGAGTGCCCATTCAAGCCCCTTCTCGGCAGGTTGTCGGCCAAACTCCAGGTGTCACATATGAACATCCAACACCACTCACTGGACACTTAGAAAAGGCGGGGCTATTTGCGCTGCTTGCACGATAGTACAGAGCAGACGACCACATTTGAGGCGTCTGTGAAAACTGTCTAAGAGTGTAGCGTAACCTAGTAACACATGGGTGTAACAGTGCCAAACTCCCCCCCCCCCCCCCCCCCCACACACAAATGGCTTGTGGAGTGTGTTGTTGTCCCCCCAACACACACGGCATGTGGAGAGTGCTCCCCCCACACCATGAATTCAACATTGTCAGCTGTGGCTGTGGCTACATAAATATCCTTTAATGGATCAGAGGTGCCAATTCAGAAGAAGTATTAGTCCAGCAACACTTGAATTCCACCTCAAGCTGATTTTAGCAATGACACAGCACAATATAATTACTGTGTGATTATTTTTACAGAAGAGGGTAGCTCTTAATGCACAATGAACCTTTTAAATGTGAATATAAATTGGCCATGTCAGTGTTTTTATGGCCAGCCTGTTCCCACAACAGTAAAGATGATGGCATCATTATGTTGCTTTAAATGCCCACTAAAAATATATATCCTTAGGTTATATTTCTCTGTGAATTAAAAAAAACCCAAACAAACAGCATTTTCTGTTAAAAGAGCACTTGTGGTCCTTTGGTTTTCAAAAGAACATAAATGGAAGGAAGTAGTCACTTAATGTGTACATTTATTCAGCCATGGTGGCTCAAGCTTCTCTTACAGGGAATATGTCTGTCCATCTCACTTTTCATTCATCTGGAATATGTTCTGAAAGGCTTTTTGTAAGCTATGTATGTATGCATATACACAGGGTGCATTCAATACGTAGCCAACCTTATATTATCCCACAGAAGCAAATGAATCATGTGAGTAGTCATTTGGTGGGAACGTGTAAGGAACCTTCTTGCACATGCATGAATTTTTGTCCCTCCCACAGAGTGCATCAGACGCCAGCAGTCAGCCTAGTGAACACCTGTGCTGAGCACCCATCAGAGCACCCATCACCCATATAGCTCCTTTGCTATAACATGACCGAACGACTTGAGCAAAAGTATTGCATTACATTTTGCCAAAACCTTGGTAATACCAAAGCAGAAATCATTTGAAAGATTCAGCAGGCTTTTTGCAATGATGCCATGTGCATAACACTGATAAAAGAGTGATACAACCACTTCAAAAATAGGCACACATCAGTGGGAAGCAAAACACATTCTGGAAGGCCATTCACAAAGCTGAAATGACAGAATATGGACTTTGGTCATGGACGATCATCGTGTCACCATCAAAGAACTTGCGGACAAAGTGGAGATAAACACAGGTTTGGAACATTCCACTTTGAGGGAACATTTGGGCATGAAGAGAGTGTCAGTGAAATTTGTGCTGAAGCTGCTAACAATGGAGCAGAAGCAACTGCATCTGGAAGTCTTGCGTGCTTGAAAGCACAAACAGTGGCCGTGACTTCCTGAACACTGTCATCACTGGTGATGAGACATGGGTTTACAGGTTTGACCCAGAAACCAAATTTCAGTCATCGCAATGGAAACATCCAACATCACCAAGGCCAGTGAAAGTATGACAGGTGCACAGCAATGTCAGTCACGCTGACTGTTTTCTTTGACTCCTGTGGGGTGGAGCATCATGAGTCAGCACAACAAGATAAAATATTAATGAAGGGCATTATCGGGAGGTCCTCATGATGCCATCATGATGCATTGTGCCACAAATAACCAGATTTATTGGTGGCAAAAAGTTGGCACCTCCATCACTGCAATGCACCAATCAATTCTGCTCAGCTGATTCAGAGTTTCCTGGCCAAATACAACACTACTGTGATTTGTCAGGCTGCCTACTCTCCTGACATGGCTCCATCTCATTTTTGGCTGTTCCCCTTGATCAAAATGATGCTAAAAAGGACTTGATTTGAGTTGTGAGAAGACATCATCCAGACAGCCCAGCTGAACACCATTCCAAAAGAGGCCTTCCAGAAATGCTTCCAACAATGGCAGAACTGCCATGTTGTGTTGCACTCTCTCTCTCCCTTTGTTTTCCCCAGGGCCCGAGCAATGGAGCTGATTATCCACACCTGTGACTATCACCCAGTCAGCATTTATATCCAGATCTTTCCACGCCACACTTGCCAGAAACTTCAGTTTTGCTCTGTGGGAACCTGGCTCACTATTTGTCAATCCTGATTCCACTGTATCTGTTTCTTTCACTGAGTTTTGTCACTGACCCTTTGTTCTCATCTTCCCATAGTTCCAGTCATTCGTCAGCTACACTGCGGCCACCTGGTCCTGGCTCCACCATGCCCATCATATTACGACTGCCTTCACGACCAGCAATTCAGTACCGTTAATCCTCAATCAATAAACCTCATCGCATTCGAGTCAACATCTTTTACCCGCAAAACCTGACAGACGTTTCTGCCACAAGCATGGACTCACCGGGGGCAGACCCTGTCTAACTATTTATTACACATTACTTGAGCTACTACAGATAAATAAGACATTTCTGATTTACAACAATTAGCAACTCAGTGCAGACGTACCCACCGGCAGCAAGTGTGGCCTATGGTTAAAGCTACAGCAAAAGTCGATGAATGTTCACTGATTAATCATAGTTCATTGATTAATCATTGTCATCATTTGCATGACTACAATATTAACAACAGATTATAGCTAACTCACTAGCTGTGAAATAGTTTTAACGTAATTCTTCAAAGCCTATATAAAGTCAAATCTTGATCCAGATCCAGATCACCTCCCAAATTCAGTGGAGTTTTCAATGCCCTAATACAGAGGTCTCAAATTCATTCCAGAAAGGGCTGGTGAAATCAATTAACTGATTAACTGATTCCATCTGCTCAAAATGATGTTAATCAGTGAAATCACATGGTGGAATGGGTGGTTGCAAAGAAAACCTGCACCCTCTCTGTTGGGAAAGTGTAGTGACACGGACCCACAACAGGGGGCGCAAATGAACGGTCAATAGATGAGCCAAAATATCACAATTTAATGTTGTGAATTGTGCACAACGAACATACAGACAATCTCAGAATATCATTACAGTCAATCCACAAAGGTGACGTGTGGGCAGGCTCGAGGATAGAAGACGTCTGTCCTGAGAAGAGCCGGAACCACATGATTTCCGCCAGCCACAGAACCTGGTGAATACTGGAGCCGCCAAGTCCCGAATTCCCAGGTGATCACCGTCCCCGACTGTCGGATCTGGTACTGCTGGCGAAGAACAAAGACAGTCAAGTGTGGGTGTGTGTACACCCAGTAACAACAGCAGTGGGAATGCCACCTCCACCTCTCACTCAATATGTTGCAGCGATCCCTCAGAGGAAAAAGAGTGCCGTCCTGCACAGCCTCCACAAAAAGGACCGGTACTCCTGCAAACACTCACAATATACAGCTTATAAGTAAACACAAATGGCTGAGGATATTACCTCCAATGAAGTATGATATCTCGGCAACGAGGTGGAGATGACGTCTGGTCTTTATGGAGTGAGAGGACGTTGAGTAGATGGGTGACAGCTGTCAAGAGGTAATGAGTGACAGCTGTCACCCCCGGCTGTGTCCATGGCGGCAGCGCCCTCTTGTGCCTGAAGCCCGCACTTCAGGCAGGGTGCCCTCTGTTGGTGGGCCAGCAGTACCTCCTCTTCTGGCGGCCCACACACAACAGGACCCCCCCCTCAACGGGCGCCTCCTGGCGCCCGACCCGGCTTGTTGGGGTGTCGACGGTAGAAGTCGGCCAGGAGGGCCGGATCCAGGATGAAGCTCCTCTTCACCCAGGAGCGTTCTTCGGGTCCATACCCCTCCCAGTCCACCAAGTACTGGAACCCCCGGCCCATCCGACGGACGTCCAGGAGCCGGCGCACCGTCCAAGCCGGCTCCCCGTCGATGATCCGAGCAAGAGGCGGCGCCGGTCCGGGAGCACAGAGGGGTGAGGTGTGGTGAGGTTTGATGCGTGACACGTGGAAAACCGGATGGATCCGCAGTGAAGCCGGGAGTTGGAGCTTCACTGCGGCAGGACTGAGGACTTTGAGGATCTTGAAGGGGCCAATGTACCTGTCCTGAAGTTTCGGGGAGTCCACCTGGAGGGGGATGTCCTTCGTGGAAAGCCACACCTCCTGCCCGGGCTGGTAAGCAGGGGCCGGGGATCGCCGGCGGTCTGCATGGGTCTTTGCCCTCGTCCGGGCCTTCAACAAGGCAGAACGGGTGGAGCGCCACACCCGTCGGCACTTCCGCAGGTAGGCCTGGACGGAGGGCACACCGACCTCTCCCTCCATCACGGGAAACAACGGGGGCTGATACCCCAAACACACCTCAAATGGGGAGAGGCCGGTGGCAGAAGACACCTGGCTGTTATGCGCATACTCGATCCAGGCCAGATGGTTACTCCAGGCCGTCGGGTGCACGGATGTTACGCAGCGGAGGGTCTGTTCCAGTTCCTGGTTGGCCCGCTCTGCCTGTCCGTTCGTCTGTGGATGGTACCCGGACGAGAGGCTCACGGTGGCCCCCAGTTCCCTGCAGAAGCTCCTCCAGACGTATGAGGAGAACTGGGGACCATGATCTGAGACGATGTCGGTGGGTATCCCATGCAGACGGACGACGTGGTGGACCAGGAGGTCTGCTGTCTCCTGGGCTGTTGGGAGCTTCGGGAGGGCCACGAAGTGGGCCGCCTTGGAGAATCGGTCCACTACCGTGAAGATGGTGGTGTTGCCCTGGGACGGCGGGAGGCCCGTGACGAAATCCAGGCTGATGTGGGACCAGGGGCGATGAGGCACCGGTAACGGCTGAAGAAGTCCTTGGGGTGCAGGCCTGGATATACTCCCGGACGTCGGCCTCCATAGACGCCCACCAGAAGCGCTGCCGGACAACTGCCACGGTCCTTCGCACCCCTGGATGACAGGAGAGCTTGGAACCGTGACAGAAGTCCAAGACTGCAGCTCTGGCCTCTGGTGGGACGTATAAACGGTTCTTCGGACCTGTACCTGGGTCCGGGCTCCGTGCCAGGGCCTCCCGGACGATCTTCTCCACGTCCCAGGTGAGGGTGGCCAAGATAGTGGACTCCGGCAGGATGGGCTCCGGTGGATCCGACAGTGCAGTTTTGACCTCCTCTTCGTGTACCCGGGACAAGGCATCTGACCTCTGGTTCTTGGTCCCGGGGCGATAGGTGATCCGGAAGTCAAAACGCCCAAAGAACAGTGACCAGCGGGCTTGCCTGGGGTTCAGCCGCTTGGCGGTCCTGATATACTCCAGGTTCCGATGGTCAGTGAAAACCGTGAACGGCACAGACGTTCCCTCCAACAGATGTCTCCACTCCTCAAGAGCCTCTTTCACCGCAAGGAGTTCTCGATTGCCGACGTCATAGTTCCGTTCAGCCGGGGTCAACCTGCATGAAAAGTAGGCACACGGGTGAAGAACCTTATCGGTCTCTCCGCTCTGGGACAGCACGGCTCCTATCCCTGAGTCAGAGGTGTCCACTTCAACCACGAACTGGTGGCTAGGGTCGGGCTACACCAAAACTGGCGCAGTAGAGAACCGTTGTTTCAACTCCTTGAACGCGGCTTCGCACCGATCCGACCAGGTGAAGGGGACTTTTGGAGCGGTCAGGGCTGTCAGGGTGCTAACTACCTGACTGTAGCCCTTAATGAACCTCCTATAGAAATTAGCAAAGCCGAGGAACTGTTGCAGCTTCCTACGGCTTGTTGGTTGGGGCCAATCTCTCACCGCCGCAACCTTGGCCGGATCAGGGGCGACGGAGTTAGAGGAGATGATAAACCCCAGGAAGGACAAAGACGTGCGGTGGAACTCGCACTTCTCGCCCTCCACAAACAGTCGGTTCTCTAATAACCGCTGCAGGACCTGACATACATGCTGGACATGGGTCTCAGGATCCGGAGAAAAGATGAGAATATCATCCAGATATACGAAGACAAATCGGTGCAGGAAGTCCCGCAAGACGTCGTTAATCAAGGCTTGGAACGTCGCGGGGACGTTGGTGAGGCCGAACGGCATGACCAGGTACTCAAAGTGACCTAACGGGGTGTTAAATGCCGTCTTCCATTCGTCTCCCTTCCGGATCCAAACCAGGTGATACGCATTTCTAAGATCCAGCTTAGTAAAGATTTTGGCTCCATGCAGGGGGGTCAACACGGAATCCAACAATGGCAACGGGTATCGATTGCGAACCGTAATCTCATTCAGCCCCCTGTAATCAATGCATGGACGGAGTCCGGCATCTTTCTTGCCCACAAAAAAGAAACCTGCCCCCATCGGGGAGGTGGAGTTCCGGATCAGCCCGGCAGCTAATGAGTCCCGGATGTAGGTCTCCATTGATTCGCGCTCAGGTCGTGAGAGGTTGTACAGCCTGCTGGACGGGAACTCAGCGCCTGGAACCAAATCAATGGCACAATCGTACGGACGGTGCGGGGGAAGGGTGAGTGCCAGATCCTTGCTGAAGACGTCAGCAAGATCGTGGTACTCAACCGGCACTGCCGTCAGATTGGGAGGGACTTTGACCTCCTCCTTAGCCTGTAAACCGAGAGGGGCCGAGGATCCTAAACACACCCGATGGCAGGTTTCGCTCCACTGAACCACCACCCCAGACGGCCAATCAATCCGGGGATTGTGCTTCAACATCCATGGGAAGCCCAAAATCACGCGGGAGGTAGAAGGAGTTACAAAAAACTCAATCTCCTCCCGATGGTTTCCAGACACCACCAGAGTTACTGGTTGTGTCTTGTGTGTGATTAAAGGGAGGAGGGTGCCATCTAGTGCTCGAACCTGCAATGGCGAAGGAAGCGCCACCAGAGGGAGCCCTACCTCCCTTGCCCATCTGCTGTCTAGCAGATTCCCTTCTGACCCCGTGTCCTCCAGTGCTGGGGCTTGAAGGGTTAAATCCCCGCTCAGGATTGTGACTGGGAGTCGTGTGGCAATCTGTGTGTGTCTCACTTGAATGTTTTGACCCCCCCCTTAGCCCAGTCTCTAAGGGCGAGTGTTGTCGTTTTGGCCGTTTGGGGCAGTTTTTCTGTATGTGCTCTTTTGAGCTGCAGAGAAAACACTCCCCGCGGATCAGCCTCCTCATTTTGGCCCTGTGCATTTCCCTAACAACGTCAGCAGGGGGAGCTGTTGCCCCACAGAGCGCTGCGGCTGTGGAGCATGGGGAGGGCGGCCCCTTTTCGAACCCGGAAGGGAGAGGGGCGGCGCGTATCCGGTCACGTCCTTCGCCTCGCTCCCGACGGCGTTCCTCCAACCGATTGTCTAACCGTATAACGAGATCGATAAGCCCATCTAAATCCCGCGGTTCCTCCTTAGCTACCAGCTGCTCCTTCAGGACTAACGACAGTCCGTTTATGAAGGCGGCGCGGAGCGCAACGTTATTCCAGCCGGACCTCGCAGCCGCGATGCGGAAGTTGACTGCATAAGCGGCTGCGCTCTCGTGTCCCTGTCTCATTGACAGCAGCACAGTTGAAGCGGTCTCTCCTCTGTTAGGGTGATCAAACACTGTTCTGAACTCCCCCACAAACCCAGTGTATGCTGATAATAACCGTGAATTCTGTTCCCAGAGCGCTGTAGCCCAGGCGCGTGCTTTACCCCGAAGCAGAGCAATCACATAAGCTATTTTACTAGCATCTGACGCGTACATGACGGGATGTTGTGCGAAGACGAGCGAACACTGCATAAGAAAGTCCACGCACGTCTCCACACAACCTCCGTATGGCTCAGGAGGGCTTATGTATGCTTCAGGGGATGGTGGGAGGGGTTGTTGAACCACCACTGGAACGTTCATATCCTGCACAGGGTCGGCAGGAGGACGAGCTGCAGCAGCACCCTGAGCGCTCGCCGCCATCTGTGCGGAGAGAGCCTCCACCCTGTGGTTCAGGAGGATGTTTTGCTCGGTCATCTGATCTAACCGAGCCGTAAAGGCAGTGAGAATGTGCTGCAGCTCACCAATCACGCCTCCTGCAGACGCCTGCGCTCCCTGCTCTCCCATTGGTCGTTCAACAGCCGGGTGACGCCCCTCGGAGTCCATGACGCTGGCCGAGATATCCTGTTGGGAAAGTGTAGTGACACGGACCCACAACAGGGGGCGCAAATGAATGGTCAATAGATGAGCCAAAATATAACAATTTAATGTTGTGAATTGTGCACAACGAACATACAGACAATCTCAGAATATCATTACAGTCAATCCACAAAGGTGACGTGTGGGCAGGCTCGAGGATAGAAGACATCTGTCCTGAGAAGAGACAGAGAAGAGAAGAGAAGAACCACACGATTTCCGCCAGCCATAGAACCTGGTGAATACTGGAGCCGCCAAGTCCCGAATTCCCAGGTGATCACCGTCCCCGACTGTCGGATCTGGTACTGCTGGCGAAGAACAAAGACAGTCAAGTGTGGGTGTGTGTACACCCAGTAACAACAGCGGTGGGAATGCCACCTCCACCTCTCACTCAATATATTGCAGCGATCCCTCAGAGGAAAAAGAGTGCCGTCCTGCACAGCCTCCACAAAAAGGACCGGTACTCCTGCAAACACTCACAATATACAGCTTATAAGTAAACACAAAGGATATTACCTCCAATGAAGTATGATATCTCGGCAATGAGGTGGAGATGACGTCTGGTCTTTATGGAGTGAGAGGACATTGAGTAGATGGGTGACAGCTGTCAAGAGGTAATGAGTGACAGCTGTCACCCCCGGCTGTGTCCATGGCGGCAGCGCCCTCTCGTGCCTGAAGCCCGCACTTCAGGCAGGGTGCCCTCTGTTGGTGGGCCAGCAGTACCTCCTCTTCTGGTGGCCCACACACAACACTCCTTCAAAGCCTATAAAGTGGAACTTGATCCAGAATCCAGATCTGGATCACTTTCAAAATGTAATGGAGTCTTCCATGGCATAATATCTATCTGTGGTGCAAATCTGATGCGAATCCGTGAAGTAGTTTTGACATAATCCTTAACCCTCTGGGGTCCGAGGGCATTTTTTGGACGTTCACTCGCTTGGCATAAATGTTTTATTATTACTGTTAACAGCTCTCCCTGCATCCCACAATAAAGTTTTTTATCTCTATTTTTCAGGACAACCTGTACTTTCAGAATATATGCTATAATGATGTTTTATAAGTGTAATAAAGGTTTACAATCAGAAATAAGAAATTAAAAGTAAAGTGGGAAAAATAATTTTCCACACACATTTACAAGGTCTGTCCATAAAGTAATAGTCCTTTTAATTTTTTTCAAAAACTATATGGATTTGATTCATATGTTTTTACGTCAGCCAAGCTTGAACCTTTGTGCGCATGCGTTAGTTTTTCCACGCCTGTCGGTTGCATCATTCGCCTGTGAGCACGCCTTGTGTGAGGAGTGGTCCAGCTCCCTCATTGGATTTTCATTGTCAGGAAATGGCGGAATGATTTGGGCTTTTTTTCCATCAGAATTTTTTCAGAAACTGTTAGAGACATGCAGCTGGAAACCATTCGAAAAAATTTATCTGGCTTTCGGTGAAAATTTTACGGGCTTCACAGAGAATAAGGAGTGTTACTACAGCTTTAAGGACGGCCCACAATGGCGCTCAGAGTGCCACGCTCCGAGCTGCGACGATGAGGCAGAAACCACCAGATCATTTCTAAACGGATGGCTCTGTGGAGCCAGGACCGTCGTGTGCAATTTCTCTGGTTATCACAAGAGCTGGACATCAGCCATTTTCCGGCAGATTTCACTTTTAACAAGAGATTTTGTCATGGAAAGCCACGCGGAGGCTTTGCGCGTCACTACCGATTCGCTGATGGAGCGAGACAAAGGAACACCTCCGTTTCGGAGTGTTAAAGGACAAGTTGGGACATGTCCAGCTCGCCACAATTTCTCTTATACTCACTCGACTGGTAAGCACTGAAAAGTGACAGCTGTCATTCATCCCCTGCACCAGCTGTCACTCGTTCATCATCATCACCATCATAAAAGCCGGACTGCAACTCCACCTCCTCGCCGAGAAATCGACTACCATTAAAAAGGTAATTTCTCTGCTGACAGACACTTTGTGTGTTTAACCTGAACTTCTGTTACAGCCGTTTTCCTGGAGTGTTTCCTTATCTGAGGGATTGGCGTTTGGCGTGACAGCGACGGCTTCGCCTCACATCCCAACCCAGATAAGTGATTAAACCAGGAGCTGTACGAGTGTGTGATTGGAGGTGGAGGAGCTCCCTCCTAACTGTGTATGGACTGTGAATTACTGAGTGTGCGGACTCACACTCATACATCATATCTCTGCTTTCTGCCAGTAGTACCAGGGTCGACAGCCGAAGACAGAGGCCACCTGGGGACTCGGGACTTGGCGGCTTCGGTGTTCTTCAGACCGTTGGTGGTGGAAGCCGTGTGGGACGCGGCTTCTCTCTCGTCAGGGGTCTTCTATCTTCGAGCCTGCCCACACGTCACCTGGTGTTTATTGACTGTGCAAATTTCTGTACATTTAGTTGTGTATTATCACAACATTAAATTGTTACCTTTTGGCTTACTCATTGTCCGTTCATTTGCGCCCCCTGTTGTGGGTCCGTGCTACGACACCTTCCAAACAATATGTAAAGAATTGAGCAAGTGTATGTCAAAAATGTAAAAAAAAAAAAAAAAAAGCAAAATTTTGCAATAATGTCTGTGAAAATGGAAATGGTGAAACAATGTAATATTCATTAGTCTAAAACATTGCACTTGGTCACATTGTTCATTTTGGAAGCATCTATGTTTGAATACATGGAATATTTGTCATTCTGTAGCTGGTAATGTGAGTATTGGCACAAATGACCCCATTCTGGGTTTATGAGAGTGGATAGACAAGTAAACCCACCCTTTCAGGGTACAGGCTTGGGTATTCTAACACCCCAAAAGGTCAAACTAAATCTACTTAAAAGTGCTTACAAAAACTGTCAATTTCAATTTTCAATTTATTAATTTATATAGTGCCAATTCACGACAAAGTCGCCCAAAGGCGCTTCACACAATTCACAACAACACAAATTAATCTAAAATCAAAATTAAAAGCAAGAAATGCACAATAAAAAGATAAAACACAGTAGAATAAAAATAAATTACAAAGCAAACACAAACAGATTAAATTAATAAGACAGTCTAAAAAAGTGGGTCTTCAGTCTTGATTTAAAAGTCTCCATCATGTCAGACTGCCTAATAACAGCAGGTAGATCGTTCCAAAGAGTCGGACCACGGTAGGAGAAGGCACTATACCCCACAGACTTCTTGTTCATCCTCGGAACACACAGAAGTCCTGCGCCCTGCAAACACAAGGGCCTCGCAGGTACGTAGGGCTTAACCAAGTCCGCCATGTAAGAAGGTGCCAGTCCATAAACAATTTTATAAACCAACAATAAAACTTTAAAATCCGATCTGGCAGAAACAGGTAGCCAATGAAGGGATGCCAGAATGGGAGTAATGTGGTAAAACTTTCTACTTTGTGTCAAAAGTCTGGCAGCAGCATTCTATACCAACTGAAGTTCTCGAATGGTAGACTGTGGCAGACCAGAAAATAAAGCATTACAATAATCCAGTCTGGAAGAAATAAACGCATGTATCAAAGTCTCAGCATCAGCCATAAACAGGATGGGACGAATCCTCGCCACATTTCGCAGATGAAAGAAGGTAGTCCTCGTAATGTCTCTAATGTGGGGGCCAAAAGACAATGTAGGATCGAAAAGTACTCCAAGATTCCTCACTTTGTCCATATGATGCACAACACACGAACCAAAATTAAGCGCCAACTGGTCAAAATGATGCCGATGTCTGGCTGGACCAAGAACCATCATTTCAGTCTTATCAGAATTCAAGAGTAGGAAATTACTAGACAACCAACTTCTTACAGATATAAGGCAATCTTCCAAGGCTTTTATATGGGCAAGATTACCAGCAGTTACCGGCATGTACAACCCCTGGCAAAAATTATGGAATCACCGGCCTCGGAGGATGTTCATTCAGTTGTTTAATTTTGTAGAAAAAAAGCAGATCACAGACATGACACAAAACTAAAGTCATTTCAAATGGCAACTTTCTGGCTTTAAGAAACACTATAAGAAATCAGGAAAAAAAATTGTGGCAGTCAGTAACGGTTACTTTTTTTAGACCAAGCAGAGGGAAAA
This sequence comes from Thalassophryne amazonica, assembly GCF_902500255.1. Taxonomy (NCBI): domain Eukaryota; kingdom Metazoa; phylum Chordata; class Actinopteri; order Batrachoidiformes; family Batrachoididae; genus Thalassophryne; species Thalassophryne amazonica. The sequence continues at coordinate 37,725,357 of NC_047117.1, forward strand.
AAATATGGACTCACTCAATTCTGAGGAATAAATTATGGAATCACCCTGTAAATTTTCATCCCCAAAACTAACACCTGCATCAAATCAGATCTGCTCGTTAGTCTGCATCTAAAAAGGAGTGATCACACCTTGGAGGGCTGTTGCACCAAGTGGACTGACATGAATCATGGCTCCAACACGAGAGATGTCAATTGAAACAAAGGAGAGGATTATCAAACTCTTAAAAGAGGGTAAATCATCACGCAATGTTGCAAAAAGATGTTGGTTGTTCACAGTCAGCTGTGTCTAAACTCTGGACCAAATACAAACAACATGGGAAGGTTGTTAAAGGCAAACATACTGGTAGACCAAGGAAGACATCAAAGCGTCAAGACAGAAACCTTAAAGCAATATGTCCCAAAAATCGAAAATGCACAACAAAACAAATGAGGAACGAATGGGAGGAAACTGGAGTCAACGACTGTGACCAAACTGTAAGAAACCGCCTAAAGGAAATGGGATTTACATACAAAAAAGCTAAATGAAAGCCATCATTAACACCTAAACAGAAAAAAACAAGGTTACAATGGGCTAAGGAAAAGCAATCACGGACTGTGGATGACTGGATGAAAGTCATATTCAGTGATGAATCTTGAATCTGCACTGGGCAAGGTGATGATGCTGGAACTTTTGTTTGGTGCTGTTCCAATGAGATTTATAAAGATGACTGCCTGAACACAGACTGTGGGATTACTGAGTGTGCGAACTCACACTCATCAAAAACTGTTTCTGTTCTCTGCCAGCAGTACCGGGTCTGACTGCTGAAGACAGTGGCCACCTGGGGCGCAGGGCTTGGCGGCTCCGGTGTTCTTCAGATCCGTACGTCTTCTATCTTCGAGCCTGCCACACGTCACCTGGAGTATAATTGACATTCTGCAATATTTGTATTGTCTGTACTTCGTTGTGCGCTTCACAACATTAAATTGTTACTTTTTGGCTATTCCATTGTCCGTTCATTAACGCCCCCTGTTGTGGGTCCGTGTCACGACACTTCCCAACATGAGGCTGGGTACACCCTGGACAGCATGCCATTCTATCGCAGGGCCACATATAGACAGACAATCACACTCACACCTACATTCCAGTAGAATGTACAACATTTACAAACAAAGATTACAAAGTTTGTACAAAGTTTACGTACAAAGTTTCCAGTTCACCTAACCTGCATGTCTTTGGAAGTGGGAGGAAGCTAAAGCACCCAGAAGGAACCCATGAGAACACAAAGAGAATATGCAAACTCCACACAGAACATTCCAGGTGGGAAACAATCCTATGATCTTTTGAGGTGACAGTGCTAACCAAAAAGCCACTGTGCCACCCTATAATATTCTTATGTTTCTCAATTAGAAACATAAAAACTTATTAAAGGTTATCTGGACAGATTCTGATCATATGCAACCAATGTAGATTTTTAAACTATGTATAGTAAATGAAGACTTTTTTTTGTAGTACAGGGTCTCCAATTTTTTTATTTTTTTGAAGTACAAGTATGAGTGGAAATGCCGTTTCTGACACAACTCCAGTTCTACAAGGAAAAATACCTTAATTCTCAAATTTTGATGGTGGGAAATAACCTGAGCACCCAGAAGAAACCATACAGAAATCAAGAGGACATGCAAATGCAACACAAAATGGAACAAAGTTGATCAAATCAGGGGTCTGTAATTGATGCCAGAATTTTGACAAGAAGCAGAAACTTCAACCACATTACACCGATTTTGGACTCCCTTTATTGGTTTCCTGTCTCCATGAGGTCTGATTTTAAAGGACATGTTGCACAGAAATCACCACAAGTCACCATCCGAGGATACACCGGGATTACTTTGTGCACTTCTCTGACCGGCCTCAATGTATACGGCATTCACAACAAACAACTACGCAGACTGCTGAAAACAGAATACTCATGAGTACTGGCTTTTCCAAGCATTTCCATAGCTTTGACAAAATCTCCCAGCATGTTGTTGAAAGGAATGCAGCTGCTAACCTTAAGAACGGAACAACAGATTCATTGCAAAGTTTTTATTAGTGTGATGGCATGTTAGGATGACTCTTTTTAAAATGAAAACTTTTCATTTTGATGCAGTCACAGTAAAAGCAGCAGCTAGTCTCCAATGTGAGAAGACTTAATGTGCGTGCACGTCCATTAGTCATAAATGCACAGTCTGCTAGAGGCTCAGCTTTGTGCACACTTATAAGTGTTCTCATTGATATAACTGTAAAAAAAATCTAAGAAATACATCTGTGTTATCAGGCAGCCTGAAAAACATTGCACACTCATGGCGGTAGCTATTATGGGGTTAAAACAGTGTGCTACTCTGGTACAGACAGCAGACTCCACACACAAAGTCTGCCAACTCCACTGAGAAGAACAAAATACAAAAGGAAAAAAAATGAACAGGGCATTTCCAAGCTTAAATGTTAGGTCCACACCATCAAAGAAGTCATCATGCATGGATCACGTGCAATTACCAGCCGGAGAATAATGTCCAGGTCCACACCATCAAAGAGGTCCCAGCTGGCACTGTCACGCATGGATGGTGCATGATTGCCAGCTGGAGAACAATGTCCAGATCTATGCCATCAAAGAGGTCCCAACTGGCACTGTCACGCACAGATGCCACCTGATTTAGAAGAAGATGAAAAAGAAAAAAAGATAATCTGGTGCAGATAGGTGTGTCCAGCCAACTGACCATGAGCCATGGCTGCTGGACTCTCCCAGCCAAAAGCAAAAGCAGCTCTCGCTCTGATCATCTCTGCTATTTTGGTGTGCTCCCACCGCAGCTCCCCCATCAGCTCCTCAAAAAATTCCCTCATGATTCTGGCATGTTAGATAATATCTCTTGAAAACAGCATATTCTAACTTTTTTCAATGCAAGAAATATATCTGTATGTTCAGGCCGCCTGTACAACGTGTTGGGGAGACATTCCATGTGCACAATCATGGTGGCAGTAAAATAGCGTCCTGTGACAGAGACAGCAGAGTCAGCACACGTTCAGATCCAAAATTCAACAGACTCTCAAAAAATTAAGTGTTTTGCAGGTGATGTCATCGTACTGTGTTTTGGCTGATATTATGTCAGGAGTGCACACGGAGAACAGCACCAGCCATGGAGTAACCAGCGGCTGAGGATCGCAGGTAAGTCTGGAAAATCAGGTGCAAAGTGCTGCTGTCATTTCCTCACAGGGTCGCGGGTGGCTGTCACAGCTGTTCTTATCATCCTCCCACCCTCTCTCCCTCCCTTTCATCCTCGCCTTTCTTACCACATGCTGCCTTGTGATTACGCACAAGATTATGATTCTGTCCATGGGGCCAAGTATCCCACTGGTGGTCAGCAAGGAAGCCTGGAGTGCCTTAATCATGGACCAGCTTTCACCTGTTCCTCTCCCTGTCGTGGACGCACAGCACTTAAAAGCATTGACTTCTCCCCTTTGCTCCCCCGCCAACACCGCGCTGCTGGACTCTCCACCACGTTCTTCAGTAAGTAATATACAATGTATATTACTTAGTAAAGAAATGCGCACATTATCACTTACATGTATGTTTACAAGGCTAAATACTTGAATACTTGGTTCTGTGTTTACAAAGTTCAGTGCAATGTTCAGTCTACTGTGGTTGCCCAAATTCATTTTTTTAAATAATGTGGTGGTATTTATTAGGGATGTCCCGATCAGGTTTTTTTGGCCACAATCTGATTCCGAGTCATCTGATTTTGAGTATCTGCTGATACCGAGTCCCAATCCGATACTTTAAAAAACTGAATGAACTAAATATAAATATATATTTTCATTTTAATCACCTTATTTTATTATTTATCACTTAAATAGTGCACTTCTCCGTGAGGTAGCTTAACAATGAAGTAATAATCTACCAGACTTAAAAAATGTACAAATTTCCATGTTATTTTATTTGTCTAAAAATAAATGTCCAATGTCCCTTATGTTAAACAAGAAATGATCTAATTTGAAATAGCAGGTGGTTTTAATTTACAGATGAAAGGTTTCTAAAGAACCATTTACTGATTTAACTAGTTTAATTACAAGTGTTCTAAACTTTTTTTAAACAGTAATCAGAAATTTTGAGGTAACAAACAACAACAACAACAAAACATTTCCAAGGATTTTTCTTCAGAAAACTGCTCTATAAATGAGCAGTCCTGTGACACGTTTCTGTTTTGTACAGATCAGTGGTTTCTGCAGCGATCTGTTTTGTACAGATCAGTGGTTTCTGCCACTAGTCTTCTGTGTTTTGGCCTGACGTGTTGTTCCTATTGGACAGTGCGAAGCTGCGTCACAGCTCAGAGCGTCGAAAGTTGGATTGGGTTAAACTTATGTTTTCTTTTTTGTTCAATAAAATAAAATAAAATAAAATAAAATAAAAACTGGGTTGAACTTTGATCGTGTCAGCGTGCCGACAAGCGGCAATGCTCGCTCACATCAGAAGCGTCGCTTTAGCTTGGCTTTTGATGTGATGCTTCGCTTCTAAAAAGCAACAGGTCTCATTGAAAATAATGCTCTAGACCGATTCTTGACACCTCTGACGCTTCTGATGCATGAAAGGCCAATTAAGCTGCAATAATGAGTTTGAAATAGTGTTGATCAAAATAATGAGGATAAAATCTATATCGGATTCCTGATCGGGATGCAACGTCTGATTTCCATCAAGTCTGAAACCACGTGATCGGTCCTGATTTCCGATCATGTGATCCGATCGGGACATCCCTAGTATTTATTTTAAATTTTATGTTTATTTCTTATCATGTTCGGTGCAGTTGTTAATGCAAAGTTATTTATTTGCAGCTGTTTTCAAAACAATAAATTAATATTAAAGTAATAACTCAATATTTGTCGTGGGCTGCCTTTGTCCTCTCCCTGTCTGTCCTCTTGTTTGTTGTTTGTCTGTTTTCCCACCACGTTGTGCACTGCAGAGCCAAGCAACACCTGTGATTCACTGGCTCCTGATTGTGAGTGGGTTACTTAAACCCTGGGTTGAGCTCAGTCTTTGCCAGAATCTCATCATTGCTTGCAGCACCTCATTCCTGATCGCTCCTGACTCTGCTGCGAGAACCTTCCAAGAGATTTCCCTGAGACACCTTCAGTGTGAATTCTGAGCTTCCCGCAGCTTCTCTCCAAGGTAACCTGGATGCTCTATTTCCCGTAATATAGTAATCTGATCTTTGGTGTTTCCAGATGCCTTCCTCTGCAGCTTCCATGCTGCAACGTCTACTGGCTTCCACATTACTACCTACAAACTACCATGTCACTTTAGGAACGCTCAGATGTACTGCTGTTGATCCGCAGCCTGCCTCAGAGGGAGCCACTATGCTCCTGTCAGCTAAGTTCCTGTTTGTCTATGAGTTCCAGAGATTCCGCTGTCACTCAGCTCCTGTCTGTGACTTCATGTGACTTCACTGTCAGCAGAATGACTAAGAATTTCCAAGTCATTCCTGAAGCTGAGTTCCACCTAAATTGAACTGTGTCATAAGATGCACTGCTGCTTAATTGCATTACTGACCTTTACACATTATTGTAAATAAATCTCCTTTAGTTCAATCCTGTTCTGGTCATTGCTCCCAGCATTTGACTCCATCACCTGACCGGTCCGGTCCAATCCGGACCTCTAACCATAACAATATTAATTTAATATTGAGTATTGAGAAGTTATTTTGGAAATTTGGAGAACCGCACTGACAATTTCTGAATTATTGATCATTTTGGTGGGGGGGGTTACCATAAAGCATTTGTGCTTAGGGCACCCAAATGGATATCACCGGCCCTGCTCTGGAACAAACTGGACAAATAGTGCTGTAAAGGACAATAATCACGACATTAAAGAGCAAACTTCACTTTACCCTAGAATGACATGAACAGGAAGCGATCGCGGCTCACAGCAATTCCCTTTGAAAATAACAGAGGAACAACCCGTGCTTCTCACATGTTTACATAAAACAAACACAATAACAACGTCGAAAAACCCAGATGCGTAATATATTCATGAGAGTTTTAGGCACAATAAACAAAGAGTTTTATGTTGCGATGTTAATGCTGTTGTCCATGTGCGGTGGTTAAAGTGCAGCCTTATCAGAGTGTCTCAATGCAGTTCTCAATGTTACTGACATCTTGCAGCGTGGTGACCTCTACGAAGTTTTGCAAGATTTTGCAGGCTTTGAAACTTCAATAGGGTGAATGAGCATAAAAATAAGAAACAGAATGTGACCTTTTGACCTCTTAAAATAGGCCAAGATTAGTCATCTTTGAGAATGTTGGCTGTGAGTTTGAAGACCCTGGCAGTAAGAGGACTGGACCTATGCACAGGGATAGCTGCTGGCGACCACCTTAGTAATTCTCTCTCCTTCCCTGTTGAATTAGTGGTAGTGAATTAATGCTTTAGGTGCTGTTATGTCTGGCCACCTGATTCTGCTCTTTTTCTCTCTATCTGAGGCACTGATGAGCCCTTTAATGCATGCTGGCCCTGCACTCCAGAGCATCGGACTGACCTCAGGAAGCCCTACCTGTTCAAGATGTATCTGTTCTGTACCTGGAGGCACAGAAATTAAAGACCCAAGACAGACTATCTTTTAATTTCAAGCAAGGGCTCTCCCTTCTGTTCTTCCTGTTTCTTGTGTTTCATAAGAACCTCTTGTGAAATATGTAAAAACCTTGTAACTGTTAGAATGAGCTAAGCTGTGGGTCACCACTCTGGATCTGGTCTGCTTGAGACTTCTTCCTCATTATCACTAGAGGGAGTTTTTCCTTACCGCTGTTGCCTGTGTGCTTGTTCATGGGGGTTGGTACGGTCACCCTTACTCCTGTGAAGTGCCTTCAAGCAGCATTGTTGTGATCTGGTGCTACAGTAAAAATCTCCTAAACTCTCATCGTATAAACCGGATATTCGCACTAACTGGACAACAGCAAAAGCCCCAATGCTTTTGCATGGTTTTCTATGTAATAAACACCATATATAATGGATTTGAGTGAAACATGCCTAAATCGTCATCTTATAAATCAGATTTTTGCTCACATCAGACAAAATGTCCCACCCCGTCGCAATGTATTTCCATTAAAAACCCGTTTCATGTACCGGACAGAGCATTCTGGACATGACCAGTAACAGAGTTAAATGGAGGTGAAATGAAGCTCAGCCCTGACACTCGCCTATTCGAGGACAGTGGGTACCATATTTCTGTGATTAAAAGACCAGCCATTTATTTTTTCAAACCATGCTCAGACATGGACCTAAACAAGGCAGGGTGTAATTCAATGCCAGAGATTATTAACAAAATGCTGCTTGCCTGCACTGTAATGTGGTGTTAAGTTTCACACATATCCCCCTGGATGCGACAAATGATTTTCTTTCACCAAATCATCAAATCTAGGCTTGCATATCAGATGTACCTTCTGGCAAATTGTAGCTGAACCTTCAGGTCTTCTTTTTAAGAAAATCATCCTCTATACCACTTCATCATGAAGCTGTATAACTGGGGATACAAAATGCAAAACATGCACTATGCGCAATTTCTCCATTCACAGTTAGAGAAGCCTATAACTTCTTCTGAGTTGTCTAGGTGTCTTGGTGGCTTTCCTCACTCTTCTCCTCCTTGCACAGTCACTCAGTTTTTGAGAAATGTCTACTCCACAGAGATTTACCATAAACACAGATTTACCATAGAGTGCCATACTGTTTTGGATTTCTCAAAGTCCAAGACGTATTTAGTGATTTGGAAATGTTCATGTATCCATCCCGTGACTTGACTGAAGAAAACTGGTAATAAAACAGATTATTTACAGGTATTATACCAAAGCATTCCATTACTTATGCAACCCATCATCTTGGCTTTTATATTTTTATTTAATTTATCGTCAAGTTGTAGAGATTTGCTTTCAGTTTGAGTTTAAGGAAGATCCATCCATCCATCCATTGTCTTCCGCTTTATCCGGAGTCAGGTCGTGGGGGCAGCAGCTCAAGCAGAGCCGCCCAGACCTCCCGATCCACACACACCTCCCCCAGCTCCTTCGGGGGAACCCCAAGGCGTTCCCAAGCCAGCCGAGAGATGTAGTCCCTCCAGCGTGTCCTGGGTCTTCCCCGGGGCCTCCTGCCAATGGGACGTGCCCAGAACACCTCTCCAGTGAGGCGTCCAGGGGGCATCTGGAAAAGATGCCCGAGCCACCTCAACTGACTCCTTTCGACGTGGAAGATCATTTTAGAAATTTAATTTTTTTTTTGTATTTGAAATGGCATAAATTAAAATGTATGAAATAGCAGGAGGGACATGTCCAGCTCTCCACAAGTTCTTTTATACTCACTCGACTGGTAAGCACTGAAAGCCGAGATAGACATGTCCCAACTTGTCCTCTAACACTTCTCGCTTCATCAGCGAATCGGTCGTGACGCGCGAAGCCTCTGCGCGGCTTTCCATGACAAAATCTCTTGTTAAAAGTGAAATCTGACGGAAAATGGCTGATGTCCAGGTCTTGTGATAACCAGAGAAAGAGCACACGACGGTCTCGTATCCACAGAGCCATTAGCTTAGAAATGATCCAGTGGTTTGTGCCGCATCGTCACAGCTCGCAGCGCGGCGCACCGACCGTCCTTAAAGGGGTCCTTAAAGGAGTCCTTAAAGCTGTAGTTAAAGTCCTTATTCTCTGTGAAGCCCGTACAATTTTCACTGAAAGCCAGATAACTTTTTCAAATGGTTTCTAGGTGCCAGTCTCTAACAGCTTCTGAAAAAATTCTGATGGAAAAAAGTCCTTTTCATTCCGCCATTTCCAGACAATGAAAATCCGACGAGGGGGCGGGACCACTCCTTCCACAAGGCGTGCTCACAGGCGAATGACGTCACCGACAGGCGTGGAAAAACTCACGCATGCGCACGAGGGTTCAAGCATGTCTGACGTAAAAACATATGAATGAAATCCATATAGTTTTTAAAAAAAAAATAAAAAGGACCGTTAATTTATGGACAGACCACGTATGTATATATATATATATATATATATATATATATATATATATATATATATATATATATATATATATATATATGTGTGTGTGTGTGTGTGTGTGTGTGTGTGTGTGTATATATATATTTGAGTGCTGCGAGCATTTAAAGGCAGTGCAAATGGTGAATTTACCTGCAATTTTTTTTACTTCAAAATATATTAAATGGCAAAAAATAAAAAAGGGATATGAGTCACACTGGAATGACGTTGGCACAAGCCATGAGCTAAATATACAATATCCCCATCCAAGTGTTATTTGAGTTTTCAAGAAAAAAAGAAGAAAATATACCAAGACACAGTGGCAGACAGAGAACAAAGGATTACATTAGGGTTTAGTCATAGGCTGCAAACCTCCATGACTTCACACATAGGTTTTCTGAAAAGTGGGTTTGAAGCCTAAATGTGGTGCTTGAGATTTTGTCATCTTGGCCAGTCATGACATGGGTGGGACAAATAAACACACCCCCATCTCATAGTTACCAAGCAAGTGAAAGCAAACAGGCTGACTTTGATTTAGATGTATGATTAATGCATGTATTTTGCAGACTGGGCAGTTAATTTCATAATGGTTGCCTCGGTGTGGCTATTAAAATCTGACCTGCACATTGTAATTGTGACACCATCAGTTGATGTAATGTCACCAAGCTGTCAATGCTGAATTAGTGCTAACAGCGTGAACATATAAATTATGCAATTCTAAAAATTCACTCAACAGAAATACCGGAGCACTACAGCCAAGCCATTTTATTTCAGATATTTGTAGTAAAATGCAAAAGATAATCAGGGTGCAAAACTGCTTCGAGTCTGCACCCTAGCTGTCATTCACAGTGAGGATTTCCCCTTTCATTATTTTATTATTCATAACTTTATGGCTTAAAATGGCTTAAACTGATGAGTTATTAAAAAAAATTCACCCCACATACAGTTTTCATGGAAGCAAGTTATAGAGGCTGATTATTTGTGCTGTAAAGTTAGAAATTTAAACATGGGCTTTTGAGATTAACTTACTTTTGGAACCACCCTCAAATGGCCATTCACAGAATTGCATGTCTTGGTACTTCTATGTTGGCTTCATATTTTCTAACCCACACAGACTACCCACATTTCGTGATAGTGCCACAAAATGAATTTGTGCTCCTGTCTTGAAAATGTGGCACTTTTCGTGATGGTATCACGACTCATAGATTAATTTATTTTTCATGATGCCGTCAAGAAATGTCATGAGACTGGATTAACTAAACCACTTGAGTATGGTACAGCGCCACACTTGACTCTGATGTTCTGACAGCTCTTCTCCTTCACCATCTTCCCAACCTGACACTTCACAACAGCCTACCGCAGACTTGGGAGCATCTCTGCAACTGTTTGTGCACATGTGCAGTTTCACAAAAAGAGAGAATGATACAAAGCTGGAGCTTGGTAATAATTCCCAAGTGTGCTCGTGAGTGTGTGCATGTGTATGAGCGTCTTAACTGCCACCAAAACCTAATTCTGTTCCTTAATTCAAAGCAGAATGGAGTCGAGCTGATATCCACAGTGGGGGAAGTAAGAGGGGGAGCACGTGCATGTCTGAGAGAGAGAGACAGCAACCCCCCTGTGGTGAGACCTAATTTAAAGTGCGGAGACGAACACGCGCCACAGCGAGAAGCCGCCCCTGACAGGAAAAGAGACAGACACACCCCCACAAAGAAGAAAGAAAAAAGAATCAACCACACAGAGAAAAAGTTGCCTTTTCAGGCAGAGTGGAAACCCAGGTTGTCTTTGGAGTGAAAATCACAGCGGAGTGCAGCAGTTTGTGTGTCCAATCTGTTAGCGTGCCAGACGTCCACATGCATTTATTTAGTCTGACTCACAGGGTTAAGTAGGACAGTAAGAAACAGCTCTCCTCCACGAATGCTTTTGTCCAGTTCTTTAGGTCCACCGGGGTATTCCTTATAGTAGATGGTGTGCGTAAACAAGCCGCATGTCTGGCGAGGCAGCACCTACACAAACGCAGACACAAAACAAACAGTCGTCATCATTACTCCACCAGCTAATATGTCTCCTCGTGTGTCTCTTCAGAAGAAGCCTGCTGAAGAGAATGAAAACACTTTTTGATCGCAACTCAGTGGTGAACTCATGATTCAAAAAAAGTCTACTGAAATCAATGTGTCAAGTGTTGTTTCAGAACATCCAAACACTGCATCATATCATCAAGACACTTTACACTTCATTCAAAAAATTGTTTGTCCTCTGATAAGACTTATGATATGTGCAGACTGACTTTTTTCATGTACACAACTTTAGGAATTGAACTGAATGTTCTTCAGTTGGCTCCACATCTTGTTGACCTTTAGCATATGAAAATGTCCAACTCATTGTGTGTGTTGGACTTCTCAACACCTGTGCTGAGAAGTGTTGGACTAAAATAAAACCCTTTCACACCGGGACCACTTCGAGTTGCGTCGTGCAGCGTCATGACAACGCCATGTGGAAGCAACTCAGTGCCAAGACGATGTACCTCAAAGCCACAACAGTGCAAGGGACGCAAAGGACAAAGTGAATCAGATGCCAAAAATTAAACATGTTTAATTATTTTTTGCATCCTGTGCTCGACACAGAAATTAAGTGGTTTCAGTGCAAGTCAGGGCAACATGACGGTACTCAACGTGACTGGAAGCCACACCCTCACAATACAACGTTACCCGGCGCCACTTTCTGATTCCTGCTGTGTTCCATTCCCGAAGTATAAATCACGCAGGATTGTTTTTATATCGTGTACACAATGCAGTAAAACTACATGCTCAAAGAGCACAGAAAAAATGCTCAGCCTGACAGCTGCTGCAGCTCCTCGCTCTTAAATTCTCACAAATGTGTTTAAATAAAGTCCATAAAAGTCCCGCTCACAGACTGATTGCCAGAGACAGGACATGTCCACATCCACTAAAAAGTCCGGACATCTCCAGTCCACTCACGGACGATTCGTTCACACGCGCACATGTGACCAATTAAAAGAAAAAAAAAACTGTCTGGCTGCTGCAGTTAGTTCCTCGCTCTCTCCTCAAAGTCTCTCATCATTGTGTTAAATAAAGGACAAAAAAGGACATAAGTCCTGCTCACACACTGACTGTCATCCTGTATCTGACAGGATGACAACCATCCCCGACAACTGATCCATCCCCACCTCGACAAAGTAACCATCTGTGTGATGCAGCCAGGTGAAACATGAACATCCCCTTGGCCTTCTGCAGGCACTGGGGGCCTCAGCAGTGATGGTCCTGCTTGCTGGATCACACACAGAGAAATACACCACATGTCTAAAATGTCATAGCTAGCACTCTTGGTCCAGGACAATTGCAAACCCAGATACTTTGTGAGTCTTGAGTTGAGGTAAATTGATGCGGGACTTGCTTTGGTAACTGGTGAGCAAGTGTCCTGACAGTGGCTTTGTCCCACCTCTGATTTGTGGCAATGTTCCTATGTCAGTGGCTCCATTTCTACAGATGGCTCCAACTTGATTGTTCTGGAGTGTAAAGAGAGTTACATTAAATGAAAAATTTTTGAGTTACTGTATCTAATTCACTATCCAGCAGAGATTAGCGTGCAGCAGTCACAAAAAACATTGAATTATTGCTGAATGAGGCACAGTGACTTTTTTGTTCAATATTTTGTGAGTTGCAGTTTGTTGGAGGAGATAAAGAATTTTTTTCTCATCTGCGTTCAGATATGATTTATATCCATGATGGACACCAATGACCACACAAATACCAATACCAGTGATGGCATGCAACAAACCTCTGCAATTAGGCAAAAGCTGCCAGTGCTCATTACTGATAAATATCTCATGTCACATCAGCTTTCAAAGGTGGAAGAGAAAAGAAGAGAAGGTCTTTACTGTATACCCTGTGTGGAGATCCTCTGTTTGAAATAGAGAGTAAAGGCTGGAAGAGCAGATATTGGTTTATCCATAAAACACTACATACACACACACACACACACACACACACACACACACACACACACACACACACACACACACACACACACACACACACACACACACACACACACACACACACACACACACACAGGATAAGATAGAGAGAGAAGGCCACCAGAGCCATAGACACTCAGCACTATTTCACCAAACCAATTATCCACAGAGCTATAGCTCAAACTGATATAGTACATTTTAAAAAGAAATACACACACACACACACACACACACACACACACACACACACACACACACACACACACACACACACACACACACACACACACACACACACATGCTGCACAGTTCCATATCTCCGTCTGATTTGTTCCGATACTCCTGGTCCAGTGGGTGGCTCTCAATCTGCTGACAGACACACAAACAACAATTTTATAGCCTGAAGATAACCTGCAGTCCTCCTCGCAGCAAACACATATGGAGGGAGATGCTGAGAGGAGCGATAGACAGAAATCACAAGAAAAATTGAAAGTGAAAAAGAATCTATCAGGTAGAGGAATAAAGGGGGATGAGACTGATGACCAAACGTTTCAGGTAGTCAGGAGAAAAGATGAAAAGATCAGCCACTCACCAGCCAACTTATGCTGAAGAGAATTTAAAAATACTCTCCTGAGATATTTTTTGGTGCATAAATACAACATTTTTCAAATATTATTTTGCCTTACATCGCATGTTTTTGCATTAAAACTTCAGTAACTCAACACCATCTGAAAAATACCTCATTTACTTTTCGTAATGCAGTCACAAATTGATGCGACATTGTGTTGGGTCACCACATCAACCTTTTCCATCTTACCCTGTCCTGTGTATCTTCCTCTGTCACATCCTCAGCACATCCATAATCCTCGTTGGCCTCCCGCTTCTCCTCCTGCCTGGTGGCTCCATCCCGAGCATCCTTCTCCCTATATACCCTGAGTTCCTCCTCTGCAAATGTCAAAACCATCTCAATCTTGCTTCTCTGACCTTGTCTCTAAACTGTCCTACCTGTGCTCTCGGTACTGTCTTGCAAACTTTCTCCTTCACTTTTGCAGATATTCTTTGGTCACAAATCCTTCCTTGTCACCTTTCTGTACCCACTCCACCGTGCCTGCAATCTCTTCTTCACCTCTCTATCACACTCTTCATTACTTTGAGTCGCTGACCCCAAGTTTTTAAATTACACAATTCCTCTGGCTCCCTCTTGTGTGAATACACACTTGTACCCTGTCTTGCTCCTATTAGCTTTCTATCTCCTTCTCTCTAGATCATATCTCCAGCTCCAGCTTTCCAGGGTAGGGTCAACCTGCTCTCTACTCTCCCTATAGATCAAAATGTCATCTGCTAATGTCAGTGTTCTCCTGTCTGAAAGCTTTGGAGGTATGAGGGATTGAATCAGTGGCCTCATACATACAAAGCATATGCTCTACCACAAGCTACATCCCTGTGTTCGGCTCAAAAATGCAGTGATGTTGGAGAAATATCAACAGCAAATTCAACCAGTGTAGGTGTACATATAAAGAGAGACAGCTGGATATATCTCCATTTGTAGAGAAATATATAGATACACACTCACTCATCTTCAACCGCTTAACCCCTTTCACACCAGGCTTGCATACAGTTGCGTCATGATGCATATGGAGTACACTAGAAAATTGCTCAGTTTTGGCATAGTCCCTGTGTAGGCTGTTATGTGATTGCATATTGGTGATCCTCGCCCTATCTTTGCTTGTGAACGGCTGAGGCTTTGGGGGATGCCTTTTATACCCAATGATGACAGTCCCCTGTTTCCAATTAGGTGATCTTTGAGCATTCATCAACTTTTGCAGTCTTTTGTTGCCCCGTCCCAGCTTTTCTGTCTTGCTAGCATCTATTTCAATATGAGCAAATATTTGCATAAAAACAATAAAGTTTATCAGTTTGAACATTAAATATCTTGTCTTTGTGGTGTAGTCAATTGAATATAGGTTGAAGAGGATTTGCAAATTGTATTCTGTTTTTAATTTACATTTTACACAATGTCCCAACTTCATTGGAATTGGGGTTGTAGATGTTTATATCCAAACACAATCTGAACAACAGCAGCACATAGCTACAGATAAAAGAAGTCAAATATTTCTACAAACATCTCCCAAAACAAACAATAAAAAAAACAAAGGTTCCAGTATAACAGCATCTACATATAACACAACTCAACCACATTCATCTAATACCTATCTAAAAATACCATTTCTTTGTATAAATATTTGAGCCGGTTAATATCTGGACATCGCTTAAGTTTCTCTGGTAAATTATTCCATTTTTTGGGCCACAAATGGAGACACAAAAGCACCTCCTCGTCGTCCTAGCGCCAGCAATTTTAAAATAATATGAACCCCTTAAATTGTACATTCCTTCTCTCTGCATAAAATATTCTTGAATTCTGAAAGGTGATTGTTTAATTGTCGCTATATGCATCAACTGAACAGTCTTAAATGAAATCATATCATGAAGTTTTAGTATCTTTGATTTAATAAACAACGGATTGGTATGATCCCGAAACCCTGAATTGTGAATTATTCTTAATGCTCTTGGGGAGAACATGCAAACTCGACACAGAAAGGCCACAGGTGGGAATTAATCCCATGACCTTCTTGCTGTGAGGGAACAGTGCTAACCACTAATCCACATATACAGATATATTTGATTAATTATTGCTTGAATTAATTGTTGGCCACTGATTCACGATGAACTTATTGATGCAAGAGGACCATGGTGGCTCTGTGGGTGACCGAAGATGCCTGAACATGCCCTTCTCTCAGACTCTGAAATATCAGCTAATAGGCTAACCTCGGTTCGGATGTTTATAAAATCATATTTTTTGAAATTGCACGGTGGTTCTCACAATGGTTAACTTTGGTATGGACAGTAAAACTTATCAGCCATTATATTTCCTCAGTAATCAGGCATTCTAATCCAATTACATTTTTGTCCTCAAATCTGATTGGTTAATCATGTGAGATTTCAGACTGTATAATATCAGGGTAACGGTGGTAAAATATTCGAATGTTTCACATTTGGATGTATTACTCCACGCCCTCCGCGCAACTGCGCATGCAGACTCATGCGCAATATTGTAGGGAAGCAGAACTGTCATTTTATCCGACGAGATGCACATCTCGACAGAACCCCGCCCATGTGCGCTGCTATGCTGATGTCATAATGGCACAGTTAGCTGACAGCGAGAGAAAGTCACGTACCGACGCCGGCACTGAAATGGGTGAATTTACGCTACCCATACAAAAGTATTGATGTGGATTCTGAAATAGAATTACTGTTTTACATTTGATGGATTTTCCCATTTGATGGATTACTCAGCCCTGACCACTGTTGGAGCAATGCTGCCTCTACGGTAAGCCTCACTGACCAAATTGCCTACAGAAAAATAAACCGTGCAAACGGTGGAACTGAATTAGAATGGGAATAACCCCCTTGTGTCTGATAATGTGGACGTTCATGCTGTTATACAGTCGCAAATAGCTGTTGCTGGTAAAGCTTAATTTGCGACCGTATAACCAGCATGAACATCCGCAAATCAACAGACACAACACGGTTATTCCCTAATCAAATGGACCTACTGACAGCTGCTAAAAACGCTAACACTGTTAGCCTTCAAGATGTTTCACTCAGTGTCAATATTACAACAGAGACATCTTAGATCCGTTAAGAAATTTCACTGCACAATAGGGCTGCCACAACTAGTTAACTACTCACGACTACGTCGACTATTGAAACCGTCGACAACTAATTAAGTAGTCAATGAGTCATTTGCTTTGAACCTTGAACCAATGAAGCAGTGATTCAATCCACTGCTTCTTTGGATCTTTGCTTCACTCTGCTTCAGAAGTGGCAGCTCCGCTTCTTATCCCCTCTCAAAGCCATTAAAATATGTCATGAGTCACTTTTGTGACGATTAAAGTGACTGATACTCCTGTCTTGTTGCGAGAAAGAAACGAGAATTGTCCTCTGTTCCATTTCTCCAAACGCTGCACCGCTGAGTCAAGTTAGAAAGATAGAGTCTGCTCCAAATTAATAACTTCGAAGTAAATTGGCATTTAAATCAAATGACACCTCTTTCCAAACATTGTAATACAAACAATAAACCGCAATCAATCAAAATGCTTTTTTCCTCACAAATGAGATGTCCTGGCTCACGTGCAGCAGCCTAAAACTGTATGGCTGCAGACCTGCAGACTCCAGCAGCCAAGTGATTTCAGCTCAGACGTATGGAGTAACAGCTATGCCGTTAACGTCTGAAAGGAAATGCTTTTGACAAAAACTACAGATTTTTTTTTTCTATCTATATCCAGAGATCAAGGATCCACCATGTAGAGTTTATTTATGTCCACAGATCAAGGATTCAGCAGAGATCAATGATCCAGTGACCAGGTTCATCTTTATTTACTATAAGACTCAATAAAATGTTGTTGACACAGAAAACCTGTAAAGCCTACTTGTAGCACCCGGAAATTCACAGGAGGTATCGATAAGGGAATCGATAATGAATCGGATTGGTAAGCGGAATCGATAATGGTATCGATATCGATAAAATGCGATAACCTGCAATTTACATATGATCCGACTTGTTGACCAATCGCAAAAATAATCGTTGACTAGTCGACTATCAAAAACAGTTGTTTGTGGCAGCTCTACCACACAACAAGCCATATTATTCTAGATGTTTGTAATAAAACTATCCGCTGCACTGAGTTACAGTGGGAGGCGACGGGAGGAGGAGAAGGTGCTGAACTCAGCAGCTGTCACTCTAAGCAATGGCAGCTACAATGGACTATATATATATACGAGGTTTCATTCATATGTTTTTACATCAGACATGCTTGGACCCTTGTGCGCATGCATGAGTTTTTCCACGCCTGTCGGTGACATCATTCGCCTGTGAGCACTCCTTGTGGGAGGAGTCGTCCAGCCCCTCATTGGAATTCCTTTGTCTGAGAAGTTGCTGAGAGACTGGCGCTTTGTTTGATCAAAATTTTTTCTAAACCTGTGAGACACATCGAAGTGGACACGGTTCGAAAAATTAAGCTGGTTTTTGGTGAAAATTTTAACGGCTGATGAGAGATTTTGAGGTGATACTGTCGCTTTAAGGACTTCCCACGGAGCGAGACGTTGTGCAGCGCTCCCAGGCGCCGTTGTCAGCCTGTTTCAAGCTGAAAACCTCCACATTTCAGGCTCTATTGATCCAGGACGTCGTGAGAGAACAGAGAAGTTTCAGAAGAAGTCAGTTTCAGCATTTTATCCGGATATTCCACTGTTAAAGGAGATTTTTTTAATGAAAGACGTGCGGACGGGTCCGCGCGTCAGGACACAGCTGGCGCGGTGCAGCGGCACAGGAAAAACACCTCCGTGTTGATAACCATTTGTAAAATCCAGGCGGTTTTTGATGGCTTTCAGTGGAGTGAGTATATGAGAAATTGTTTAACAGCTGCACATGTTCCAACTTGTCCTTAAGGCTTCCAACGGAGGTGTTTTTCCTGTGGCGGAGCGTCGCGGCGCCTGCGAGCTGACGCTGCAATCCGCCCGCACGTCTTTCATTAAAAAAATCTCCTTTAACAGTGGAATATCCGGATAAAATGCTGAAACCGACTTCTTCTGAAACTTCTCTGTTCTCTCACAACGTCCTGGATCAATAGAGCCTGAAATGTGGAGGTTTTCAGCTCCTCCTCCCACAAGGAGTGCTCACAGGCGAATGATGTCACCGACAGGCGTGGAAAAACTCATGCATGCGCACGAGGGTCCAAGCATGTCCGATGTAAAAACATATGAATGAAATCCATATACACTCAACAAAAATATAAACGCAACACTTTTGGTTTTGCTCCCATTTTGTATGAGATGAACTCAAAGATCTAAAACCTTTTCCACATACACAATATCACCATTTCCCTCAAATATTGTTCACAAACCAGTCTAAATCTGTGATAGTGAGCACTTCTCCTTTGCTGAGATAATCCATCCCACCTCACAGGTGT
Organism: Thalassophryne amazonica; assembly: GCF_902500255.1. NCBI lineage: Eukaryota > Metazoa > Chordata > Actinopteri > Batrachoidiformes > Batrachoididae > Thalassophryne > Thalassophryne amazonica. The sequence goes on from NC_047117.1 coordinate 37,744,392, forward strand.
GCCATATCAAGATGCTGATTAGACACCATGATTAGTGCACAGGTGTGCCTTAGACTGCCCACAATAAAAGGCCACTCTGAAAGGTGCAGTTTTATCACACAGCACAATGCCACAGATGTCGCAAGATTTGAGGGAGCATGCAGTTGGCATGCTGACAGCAGGAATGTCAACCAGAGCTGTTGCTCGTGTATTGAATGTTCATGTCTCTACCATAAGCCGTCTCCAAAGTCGTTTCAGAGAATTTGGCAGTACATCCAACCAGCCTCACAACCGCAGACCACGTGTAACCACACCAGCCCAGGACCTCCACATCCAGCATGTTCACCTCCAAGATCGTCTGTGACCAGCCACTCGGACAGCTGCTGAAACAATCGGTTTGCATAACCAAAGAATTTCTGCACAAACTGTCAGAAACCGTCTCAGGGAAGCTCATCTGCATGCTCGTCGTCCTCATCGGGGTCTCGACCTGATTCCAGTTCGGCAAAATACTCCGCCCCTTTCCACAGCGAAAACAGTCGGAACTGCCGCGAACTTCGGTCTACGTACTACCCGCCAACAAAACCGTCTATGTGTAACCTGGGCTTAATCCAGTAACATTCAAATGCAAACTAGTGGCGCAATCCTGATAGTTACACACTCTTTGTTAGAGCACGTGAGATTGTCATGCGGGGCTCTCCATCTGCTTTCACTTTCACCGTGTGTAATGGCGCAGGGTGCATTGGAAGAGTTAAGGGGTTATTCAAACTGGCCAACTCGTAAGATATCACTCCTGAAAATGATCTTTGGTTTATCACGTGAGGTAAATCTGTCCTACGATTGGATTTTGGAAAACCATGTGACGGTGAACCAATTCCGATTGGACACTGACATTGCGCACATCATCACACAGCTTCTATGAGGAGTACAAAGACAGCCGACGGTGGATCGAAAGTCTGCGGAGTTAACTTTTCAGCAAAACAAGTACGTTTCTATCTCATATCATTAAAAAGTTATTTATAATTTAGTAAAGCTTGGTCCCAGCTGTCGTATACACAGTTGTGAGAGAATTTAAGAGCAAGGAGCTGCAGCTGCAGTCAGGCTGCAATCAGCATTTTTTTTTCTTTGAGCGTGTAGTTTTACTGCATTGTGTACACGGTATAGAAACAATCCTGCGTGATTTATACTTCGGGAACAATGGAACACAGCAGGAATCATAAATTGGCATTGGGTAACGTTGTAATGTGAGGGTGTGGCTCCCAGTCATGTTGAGTACTGTCACTTGCATTGAAACCACTTTATTTCTGCGTCGAGCACAGGATGCAGAAAAAATTAAACGTTTTAAATTTTGGTGTCCGATTCGCTTCGTTCTTTGGATCCCTCGCTCTGTTGTGCCATTGAGCTACATCATCTTGGCACTGGGTTGCTTCCCCATAGCGTCGTCATGATGCCGCGCGACGCAACTTGAAGTGGGCCCGGTGTGAAAGGGGCTTAAGTACCAAGCAAGCAGTGTTAAGCCCGTTTCACACTGGGGCTGCTTCGAGTTGCGTCATGTGGCGTCATGACGATGCAGAAATGTCTGCATCAGGTGTGCGCAGCAGGGAGGCAGAAAGGAGGTGAGGACGCAGCCTGCGGGTTCTCTGCGCAGAGAAATCAGAGTGCACAGTTTGGCTGCAGACAGACTGTGCACTCGGATTTCTCTTCTAGTTTATATTTGTTTTTGTGCTGAGCTGCAGGTCTGCGCTCTGAGTTCTGTTATAGTTTATCTTTCTTCCTTTGATCATAAATTGGCATCGGGTAACGTTATATTGTGAGGGTGTGGCTTCCAGTCATGTTGAGTACCATCAAGTTGCTCTGACTTGCATTGAAACCACTTAATTTCTGTGTCGAGCACAGGATGCAAAAAAAAAAAAAAAAAAAATTAAGCATGTTTAATTTTTGGTGTCCGATTCACTTCATCCTTTGCGTCCCTCGCGCTGTTGAGGCATTAAGCTACATCGTCTTAGCTATGGGTTGCTCCCATGTGGCATCGTCATGATGCCGCACAGCACAACTCGAAGTGGGCCTGGTGTGAAAGGGGCTTTAGATGTTCGTGTGTGTCACCTGGAATTTGACCGACACCTGCCGCGAGAGGGATCGAATGGGCTCTCACAGGGCACACTCTGTCTTTCAGCTGCTGGTGTGTGCAAATAGTTGTAGCGACAGTTGTACGAGGCGTTGGAGGCAGGTCCGATTTTACATGAGTTGCATATGGTTCCTGCTTTGTGCGCAATTTGGCCACATTTGTATTGTGTGTGAAGGGGTATTGGCATTGTGTGCATTTGTTTGCCAAAATTACAGCATTGCTGATGTTTTTGCTGTATGAGTATTGGCAGTTGCTCAGTTTATTGTATTTTCCTGTAACTTCAGAACAGTTTTGGTTGGAACAAGTGTAATTTTATCATGAAATAGCGTGGCAATTACCAAATTATTTAGTGATCATAAATGATGGAACTCTGGAAAGTTGTAATTTCAAAATTAATTTGAATCTAAATAATTCCTTCAGAAATGCATCAGTAATACACAAGTAGACATTAAAACTTTAAGAAAAATCTATTTTCAAGAGTGCATGCATTGTTCCACAAGCTGATAGCAGAGGTGGGACTTCACACTTTGTTGCGTGAGATTTACACACTGCTGAGCTTATGTATTTTGTAACAAAATCAATTGGCCTTGTTCCAATACTTCTGTAAGGGAAGTTGATCGCAGTATGTAAAGACAATGAAACATCCTCAGAGTTTGAACCATAAGATAACAAAATTAAAATGCAATGTTCTGCATTCATGACTTGTCAATTTTCTTCTCTTTACTACTACTACAACTATTATAGTATTTTAGTATATAATGCCCGATCACAGTCTGAATATGTTTATATTTATAAGCATTGGCATAATGTCTGATTTTAATATCCAGAAGCAAGAATTTCTGTATTTCAAAACCAATTTTATTTTATCTAAAAAGCAGCAATACTGCAGAGCCTGCTCTTCCATCAACATAAACTGATGGTACCAGTGGGGTGGAGCAAATGAGATTCAGCATCCACTGGATACCTCTGGGGCCACAAGTGGCAGATAATTATATTTCACTGGACTGAGAATCACATGCCGCTTCCCAGAGGTTATTTCATCATATTCCTCCCTGACTGGAAAACCTCTGTCAGTGGAGAGGGAGTATGCTGCAGCTTTCCAGAAGTTTAAAATCTACCAATATTAAAATGTAACAATTTGCAGGGGTGGTGGCCAAATGGTTAATGCGCATGGTTTCAGTGCAGAAGGTTCACGATTCAAACTTCACCCCTACCACATTTTTCCATGTAATGTGGAGTTGCATCAGGAAGGGCATCTGTAACAATTAATCCGGGCATGTAACAATTAATCAGGCAATTAGCAGGGCATGCATAAGATTAATGGATTCAGTCATTTGATGAATAAGCTAGTCAGTGTGTGAGTCTGCAAAATTTCCACAAATGACTCGGTAAAAGCTATGGTATATTCAGCTCTTAAATTTGGGGTCCTGAGGGAGAGAGGTGGCAATCAGTGAAGCGTCAGCATCTTTTAATAAGTAAAATAAAATAAAGACAGACAGATAAGCCTAACAAGTAGTTTGTGAAGTCCTGTTCATATAGTAACAATTGCAGAGTCCTCTGAGAAGAAAAAAAATCTGAAAATTCTGTTGTTTTTTCAGAAAAAAACAGCAGCTATGTCTAAATAATTCTCTCAAAAATACAGTAAACATCTGGAAATACATTTACATAAAATATAACAGTGACAAAACTGTTGTAACTTGCAAAAAAAAAAAAAAAATTAAAGCAGAATGGGGTGAAGGTGTTACAAATAGACAACTGGTTCAGATCCCATTGCAGAGAAAAGATGGGTTAGTGTAAGAAACTGTTTTATTTGCCAGAACCGGGGATGGAGCAGAGGTCAGCAAGCAGTCTCAGAAATAGACAAGGGGAAAAATAGGTTTGGCAACAAGAAGTGAAACACGAAGAAACACTACAAATATCGGTGAGAAGAAAGCAACAAAGTATCAAGGTTTAAGCAACCAGCTGAGAGACACACAGGGGTTTAAATACACTGGGAGTAGATTGCAAACAGGAGGCAGGTAAGGGCAGTTAGATAAATGACATACAGCTGGTTGCAGAGACAGAGGAAACAAGCCACAACCATAGAAACAAAGGTGTCAAAATACAGGAAGTGGGCCAAATACACTGGGAGTAATAAAATACATAAAGGCAATGCAAACAAGTAGTTGAGTAACAAAGATCTTCTGTGTGGCAAGCAATTGCAGTCAGTGGTTGTGCCTCAGCCTACAAATTAGTCTGAAAATGTACTGAACTGTAGAATCTGTTTTATGCTACTATATTTAGGCTTCACAGTTTTAAACAGACATGAATTTTCAGAACTGCTCATATTAACATACTTTGTAGAGTAAAAATATGTAAAAAGTAGTTCCTACTGTGAGACAGCACAGTGGTACAAAGAGTATAAGCATACTTCTTTCCCAAGCAAAATATCCCAGGTTCAAGGCTGCCTAAGCCTCATTCTTCTTAGGCCTGTATCTCACTGGGCTGCAACTGCTGGAGAGTAGTTGGAGACACATATCTGCGACAAAATGATATGTTACGATACATTAGCATATGTCACCCGAATCTGGGCTCAATGTGACATGGACTGGCGGCAAAATTAGTACCAAAAATCATGAGTATCAATCAATCAATCAATCAATCAATTTTATTTATATAGCGCCAAATCACAACAAACAGTTGCCCCAAGGCTCTTTATATTGTAAGGCAAGGCCATACAATAATTACGTAAAACCCCAACGGTCAAAACGACCCCCTGTGAGCAAGCACTTGGCGACAGTGGGAAGGGAAAAAACTCCATTTTAACAGGAAGAAACCTCCAGCAGAACCAGGCTCAGGGAGGGGCAGTCTTCTGCTGGGACTGGTTGGGGCTGAGGGAGAGAACCAGGAAAAAGACATGCTGTGGAGGGGAGCAGAGATCAATCACTAATGATTAAATGCAGAGTGGTGCATACAGAGCAAAAAGAGAAAGAAACACTCAGTGCATCATGGGAACCCCCCAGCAGTCTAAGTCTATAGCAGCATAACTAAGGGATGGTTCAGGGTCACCTGATCCAGCCCTAACTATAAGCTTTAGCAAAAAGGAAAGTTTTAAGCCTAATCTTAAAAGTAGAGAGGGAGTCAGTCTCCTGATCCGAATTGGGAGCTGGTTCCACAGGAGAGGAGCCTGAAAGCTGAAGGCTCTGCCTCCCATTCTACTCTTACAAACCCTAGGAACTACAAGTAAGCCTGCAGTCTGAGAGCGAAGCGCTCTACTGGTGTGATATGGTACTATGAGGTCCCTAAGATAAGATGGGACCTGATTATTCAAAACCTTATAAGTAAGAAGAAGAATTTTAAATTCTATTCTAGAATTAACAGGAAGCCAATGAAGAGAGGCCAATATGGGTAAGATATGCTCTCTCCTTCTAGTCCCCGTTAGTACTCTAGCTGCAGCATTTTGAATTAACTGAAGGCTTTTCAGGGAACTTTTAGGACAACCTGATAATAATGAATTACAATAGTCCAGCCTAGAGGAAATAAATGCATGAATTAGTTTTTCAGCATCACTCTGAGACAAGACCTTTCTAATTTTAGAGATATTGCGTAAATGCAAAAAAGCAGTCCTACATATTTGTTTAATATGCGCTTTGAATGACATATCCTGATCAAAAATGACTCCAAGATTTCTCACAGTATTACTAGAGGTCAGGGTAATGCCATCCAGAGTAAAGATCTGGTTAGACACCATGTTTCTAAGATTTGTGGGGCCAAGTACAATAAATTCAGTTTTATCTGAGTTTAAAAGCAGGAAATTAGAGGTCATCCATGTCTTTATGTCTGTAAGACAATCCTGCAGTTTAGCTAATTGGTGTGTGTCCTCTGGCTTCATGGATAGATAAAGCTGGGTATCATCTGCGTAACAATGAAAATTTAAGCAATGCCGTCTAATAATACTGCCTAAGGGAGGCAAGTATAAAGTGAATAAAATTGGTCCTAGCACAGAACCTTGTGGAACTCCATAATTAACCTTAGTCTGTGAAGAAGATTCCCCATTTACATAAACAAATTGTAATCTATTAGATAAATATGATTCAAACCACCGCAGCGCAGTGCCTTTAATACCTATGGCATGCTCTAATCTCTGTAATAAAATTTTATAGTCAACAGTATCAAAAGCAGCACTGAGGTTTAACAGAACAAGCACAGAGATGAGTCCACTGTCCGAGGCCATAAGAAGATAATTTGTAACCTTCACTAATGCTGTTTCTGTACTATGATGAATTCTAAAACCTGACTGAAACTCTTCAAATAGACCATTCCTCTGCAGTTGATCAGTTAGCTGTTTTACAACTACCCTTTCAAGAATTTTTGAGAGAAAAGGAAGGTTGGAGATTGGCCTATAATTAGCTAAGATAGCTGGGTCAAGTGATGGCTTTTTAAGTAATGGTTTAATTACTGCCACCTTAAAAGCCTGTGGTACATAGCCAACTAATAAAGATAGATTGATCATATTTAAGATCGAAGCATTAAATAATGGTAGGGCTTCCTTGAGCAGCCTGGTAGGAATGGGGTCTAATAGACATGTTGATGGTTTGGATGAAGTAACTAATGAAAATAACTCAGACAGAACAATCGGAGAGAAAGAGTCTAACCAAATACCGGCATCACTGAAAGCAGCCAAAGATAACGATACGTCTTTGGGATGGTTATGAGTAATTTTTTCTCTAATAGTTAAAATTTTATTAGCAAAGAAAGTCATGAAGTCATTACTAGTTAAAGTTAAAGGAATACTCGGCTCAATAGAGCTCTGACTCTTTGTCAGCCTGGCTACAGTGCTGAAAAGAAACCTGGGGTTGTTCTTATTTTCTTCAATTAGTGATGAGTAGTAAGATGTCCTAGCTTTACGGAGGGCTTTTTTATAGAGCAACAGACTCTTTTTCCGGGCTAAGTGAAGATCTTCTAAATTAGTGAGACGCCATTTCCTCTCCAACTTACGGGTTATCTGCTTTAAGCTGCGAGTTTGTGAGTTATACCACGGAGTCAGGCACTTCTGATTTAAAGCTCTCTTTTTCAGAGGAGCTACAGCATCCAAAGTTGTCTTCAATGCGGATGTAAAACTATTGATGAGATACTCTATCTCACTTACAGAGTTTAGGTAGATGCTCTGCACTGTGTTGGTATATGGCATTAGAGAACATAAAGAAGGCATCATATCCTTAAACCTAGTTACAGCGCTTTCTGAAAGACTTCTAGTGTAATGAAACTTATTCCCCACTACGGGGTAGTCCATCAGAGTAAATGTAAATGTTATTAAGAAATGATCAGACAGAAGGGAGTTTTCAGGGAATACTGTTAAGTCTTCAATTTCCATACCATAAGTCAGAACAAGATCTAAGATATGATTAAAGTGGTGGGTGGACTCATTTACATTTTGAGCAAAGCCAATTGAGTCTAATAATAGATTAAATACAGTGTTGAGGCTGTCATTCTCAGCATCTGTGTGGATGTTAAAATCGCCCACTATAATTATCTTATCTGAGCTAAGCACTAAATCAGACAAAAGGTCTGAAAATTCACAGAGAAACTCATAGTAACGACCAGGTGGACGATACATAATAACAAATAAAACTGGTTTTTGGGACTTCCAATTTGGATGGACAAGACTAAGAGTCAAGCTTTCAAATGAATTAAAGCTCTGTCTGGGTTTTTGATTAATTAATAAGCTGGAATGGAAGATTGCTGCTAATCCTCCGCCTTGGCCCGTGCTACGAGCGTTCTGGCAGTTAGTGTGACTCGGGGGTGTTGACTCATTTAAACTAACATATTCATCCTGCTGTAACCAGGTTTCTGTAAGGCAGAATAAATCAATATGTTGATCAATTATTATATCATTTACTAACAGGGACTTAGAAGATAGAGACCTAATGTTTAATAGACCACATTTAACTGTTTTAGTCTGTGGTGCAGTTGAAGGTGCTATATTATTTTTTCTTTTTGAATTTTTATGCTTAAATAGATTTTTGCTGGTTATTGGTGGTCTGGGAGCAGGCACCGTCTCTACGGGGATGGGGTAATGAGGGGATGGCAGGGGGAGAGAAGCTGCAGAGAGGTGTGTAAGACTACAACTCTGCTTCCTGGTCCCAACCCTGGATAGTCACGGTTTGGAGGATTTAAGAAAATTGGCCAGATTTCTAGAAATGAGAGCTGCTCCATCCAAAGTGGGATGGATGCCGTCTCTCCTAACAAGACCAGGTTTTCCCCAGAAGCTTTGCCAATTATCTATGAAGCCCACCTCATTTTTTGGACACCACTCAGACAGCCAGCAATTGAAGGAGAACATGCGGCTAAACATGTCACTCCCGGTCCGATTGGGGAGGGGCCCAGAGAAAACTACAGAGTCCGACATTGTTTTTGCAAAGTTACACACCGATTCAATGTTAATTTTAGTGACCTCCAATTGGCATAACCGGGTGTCATTACTGCCGACGTGAATTACAATCTTACCAAATTTACGCTTAGCCTTAGCCAGCAGTTTCAAATTTCCTTCAATGTCGCCTGCTCTGGCCCCCGGAAGACAATTGACTATGGTTGCTGGTGTCGCTAACTTCACATTTCTCAAAACAGAGTCGCCAATAACCAGAGTTTGATCCTCGGCGGGTGTGTAATTGAGTGGGGAAAAACAGTTAGAAATGTGAACGGGTTGGCGGTGTACACGGGGCTTCTGTTTACGCTTGTCTACGCTTCCTCCTCACAGTCACCCAGTCGTCCTGCTTTCCCGGCTGCTCGGGATCTGCTGGAAGGGAACTAACGGCGGCTAAGCTACCTTGGTCCGCACCGACTACAGGGGCCTGGCTAGCTGTAGAATTTTCCACGGTGCAGAGCCGAGTCTCCAATTCGTCCAGCCTGGCCTTCAAAGCTACGAATAAGCTACATTTATTACAAGTGCCATTACTGCTAAAGGAGGCCGAGGAATAACTAAACATTTCACACCCAGAGCAGAAAAGTGCGGGAGAGACAGGAGAAGCCGCCATGCTAAACCGGCTAAGAGCTAGTAGCTGTGCTAAGGTAGCAGTTTCCTAAAAACACACAAAGTGAATAATGTGTAAATAATTTAGAGGTGATTCAGCAGAGGGAGTGCTTTAGTTAAGGCACGTGAAGATTACACTGTGAAACAAATCCTTATCTAGGTAACTAGATCAATCTAACTGCGCAGATTAAACAGCTAACAGATACAGCAAAACACCGCTGTGCTCCGGAACAGGAAGTGATACAATACCGCAGTGAGAGCCAACCACCAGTAGAGGCAAGCAAGAGCCAAAATCTCACCCCTCACAAGTTGTCTTACGCAAAGAAACTACATCGAGAAGGGTTTGAGATGCCTCCGAGGACTCTGTGACTACGTTTACATGCAGCCAATAACCCTTTCATAACCGGAATATTGGCAATAACCCGGTTGCGCACGGCCATGTAAATGCCTGCAAAAACCCGAATATGCTCATATTCCGGTTTTTAAAAACCTGAATAAGACCCCTGGGTTACTCCTTTTCTAACCCGAATATCAGGTCATATAAACACGCATCGGGATATCTCCATAGAAAGGAACATTATTTTGTGTTCTGCGCATGTCCTCTCCGCAAGGAATCTTGGTCTTTTGAGTACAGCAACTACTTATATGCGATGCGTGCAGCCCACCGGACACCACAGAAGCAGATGTAAACAGCGCATTGTGTTCTGCATCCTTATCAGGCGGGCCGGTTGCGGCACAGGTCGGCATATCACCGCGATTGCTCTGCCTCTGATGGGCTTACCGTCTGTGGCTCGGTAAACGCCACAACGGACCACTCTCACCGCCCCCCTCTCTTCTGTGCGTAGCTGCGCCAAATCTGGCAACAGGTCCAGAGACGCTTGCTGTTTTGATGCGGAGGCAGCCCACAGGAGAGAAAAATGAGAAAATGTTAATGCCTGTTTGAGAAAAGTGTGTAGTGAGGGGTTTTACACGAAGCAGGATTTGCACGAACGCCAGATCAAATCAAGCACCGGTGGACGACGTGTGTCCCACTTGGGGATGGAATATCCCTATCCCCACGTGGGATCCCATTTAGATGGGGATATTCCAGATGATACCAGTGACCATGTATACAGGACTAACTCTGTCTGCTTAAGCAAGTAAACGGGTTATTCCTAATGATTCAGAAACCAGAATATTGACCTTAACCCAAATATTAACGGCATGTAAATGTAGTCTGTGACTATTTAGAGAGAAAATTTGTTGCTGCACAATTTTTGAACAGCTCAAACTTCAACCGACATGAGAGCGATGCCCTGCGATTCACGCGAGGAGAATGCGAACCACCACACACATTTCTCGAAATTTTGCAAATGCCTTTTGCACTCTGTCGTAGCCTAGTGAGATATGAGCCTTATATAGATGGGGATAACAGATCAACATGTGCATCACATGCCAAATCTCTTGCAGGGGCCAAGAGCAACACTGGAGCACAACAAAAGATCTCACTGAATGGGGAAGTAGTTAGTTTAAAAACAGCATGGTCATGGTAAAATGGTAACAAAAAACAAACAAAACTGTTAGATTTATTGTTGTTAGATTTATTTTTTATTTTTTTTTTGTCATTTACAACATTAGACTGTAAAATTTACAAGTTCTTTGAGTTGGGTATGGCTGCAGACCTGCAGCCATACCCGTAATACCCACAGACCTGTAATACTATTAATATAGCAATAATAATATCAGGCAGAGGTGGATGCCACACTAAATGAGAGCCAAGCAGCTGAACTAGAAGGTGATGAGAGACGCCATAGACGGGAGGAGGAGGAAAATGAAGAGGAGGAGATGGAAGATGAGGAGACAGATTTGTTTTGGTTGGGAGTTGGGACTTACGTATATCATAACTAGTGTGTTGATTTGAAAACAGGATGTAATATTTTTGTAGACACATTGTAAGTTAAGTATAGTTTACAATTAGGGAATAACCCTGTTGTATCTGATGATTTGCGGACGTTCATGCTGGTTATATGGGCGTAAATTGAGCTTTACTGGCGGTGCATAAGCGGAGCCGGTAAAAAGGAGATTTACGGCTATTTGCGACCATATAACAGCATGAACATCTACAAATCATCAGACACAAGGGGGCTATTCTCATTCTAATTCAATTCCATAATTTGGACAGTTTATTTTTCTGTAGGTAATACAGTCGGCGAGGCTTACCGTCGAGCCGAGGCAGCGTCGCTCCAACAGTGGTCAGGGCCCGGAGTAATCCATCAAATGTGAAACAGTCAATATTTTTCCATCGTTACCCTGATATTATACGGACTGAAATCTCACGCTTAACCAATCATATTTGCAGAAAAAATGTAATTGGATTAGAATAGTGTGTTGATTTGGCAATGGGTGTGATATTATTGTACACATATTGTTACTCATGTCTCTTCTTTTTTCTTGTCTTGTCTTGTTTTGTCGTGTCTGCCATAGAAGGTGACCCAGAGTCTTCCAAGAAGAAGTCAGCCTTGGACCAGATGTTTGAAGGTTCTCTCAGTCCGAGAGCACCAAAAAAGACTATGAGGGAAAGAGCTAAGGAGGAAATACCAAAATACATGGGGAGGGATAGTTTAGCTCTCAATGTCAATGTGTTACAGATGGCGGAAAGAACAAGTGGATCTTCCATTGCTTTCAGAATTCTCCAGGAGCTACTTGTCAATCCCTGCAACAAGTGTTCCCTCTGAACTAGTGTTCAGCACAGCAGGTGATACTGTGAGAGCAGAGCGCAGTCTGCTTGTTCCTGAACATGTGGACCAACTAATATTCCTCAAAAAAGCCACATGAAACAAACCACCAAATTAGGTATTAGCAGTGAGAATGGCATTTACACATAGATCTATTTTGAAAAGTAGATTTTATTTGATTCTTGTGTTTGTTTTATGGACATTGAATATGACTCAGTGAGAGTCAGACACTCAGTGAGAGTGGTCCATTTACAGCAGCTATGACTGCTAAATAATAGTTTGCATCTTTCTTTGCTCAAACAATTGTAAAAGACCTAATTGTGAAAGGTTATTATTATGTGTATTATTCATATTAAAAATCTTAAAGGAGACCTGCATTGAAAAAAATGCAGTCAGATTTTTTGAACAAAAAATGACTTACATTTACACGAGATCCTTCTGAATGTAGTAAAGTAAATCTGCAAGCCCAGATCTGTCATTCAATGGAGAAATCTTCATTTGAAAATGACAAATTTACAGCTAACATTTAGCCCTCCGCAAATTGTCCCTCTCATCATGGACGCTGCCGAGACGTCACGGACAAGACCCTCTCCCAGCATGCATTGCGCCAATTGTAATTTGTGGATTTACGTCAGTTTGCATCTGCACCTTTTTCTTGTCTTATACGGAAGGATCTACTTTTTTTAAAACTTCATATTGTCTTGCGGCACGTTGGTGAGTACACATTTCTTTTATTTGTGCTTGAAAATTATTTTGGGGGACTTTTTCATACGCCCGTTTGATTGAGTGGTGTCGCAATGAAAATCTACTGTCTTTCGTCTCCGGTACCATCGCGGGATATGGAGGCGAGACCTGCAAAGAATCCCAGTCATTAAAAATATATAAACCTCTCTCAGCGTCCATGGAGCTCTGGGGCTCCGATTGCCGAGACATGCGGTGCTGTGGATTTTGCCGCAAGAAGTCTGTCCTTGCAGCAACAGGTGTACCGGCCGCTTCGCATTAAAACAGCGAGCGTAGCGGAGGCAGAAAGTGGGAGAGGAAGAACGGCGCCCGCTGTCGATGTTGCTGATCTGAGCACACAGATCTGTATCTCACATTCATTGCAGCTTACTTTTGGATGTTGAAACCAGGATGTGTATAACAGTAACATTACTAACAGATAAAATCAATTTCAATGCGGGATCGGACTGAAGGCGGGAGCGCGTCGTCTCGTCCCATGTTCCATGACGTCATGGAAATGACACGGCTGTACAAACTGTTTTCACAGAGGGCTAAATTTTAGCTGCAAATTTGTCATTTTTAAACGAAGATTTCTCCGCTGAATTACAAATTTGGGCTTACAGATTTACTTTACTGCATTCACAAGGGTCTTATAAATACATATCAGCTATTTCTTTCTGAAATCTGACCACATTTATTTCAATGCAGGTCTACTTTAATGCTTTCTGCTTCTCATTGTTTTATTTGCCTACCTGCTGAAGATTTCATATTAGTGCCTGTCTGACAGACAGGAATATGGACATTGCATGATTGAAAGTGTCACTTTAAGTCACTCACTGAGAGTGATGCTGTCTTACTGTTTACTGTACTGTTTAAGTTCTGACAGCGTGATTAAACATGTTCCAAACATGAGGAAACTGATTCCTGTTCCTTAATGCTGAAGCTGGTAAATTTGTTGCGTATAAGGAGTAAAACAAATCCTCTGCCTCGAGTAGAATCAGAAGAAGAATACCATAGTACCATACTGAATTGCAGCTTCTTATTTTCTATTTCAATTTGTGGTATAATTTCTTTGCATCGTGTTGAATTGCATCATATCGCACCAAATCACATTGTATTGCATTGTGAGGAATTAAATCGGCATCAAATACATATCAAATCGCATCGAATCGGGAATATGGGTGAATCATACCGCATCGTATCGTCATGTATAGTCATGGATCGCAAGATGTATCATATTGGTGGTAATGTGTTGAGTTGTGTATCGAATGGATGTCAGTGATGACATTCACATCCCTATTAAATGAACATTCACAGTTGTATAATCCAACTGGGATTTGAAATTAAAATTCAGAACTATGTCAAAGCCAAGGATGCCATACTTTTTAAAATGTTCCATGGTTGCTGTGTGTAACGTGATAGACATAAAATTATGCAGTTTTTATTGCAGGCCTGGTGTAACCTATTCACCAGATTTTCATGAAAATTGGCTGATTAGTATTCAAACAATCCAGATAATAATCTAAACAATCAAACAATCAAATCAGAAAGAGAAATTAAATCACTTTCAGTTCATTTTTGTGTGATGTGAGCTCATAATAATGTTAAAACTCTTTGCAGTTTCATTTTTAGATTAACATAGAAAGTTTGTATGCATTTCCAGCAGCAAAATCAAACAGCATTCTTGTTTGTATTTTCAAGTTGTCAATTTCAGTTGATATGGATAATCATGAATTTATATGATTTTTTCCCTTTAATGGCTAAATTGCAAGTTGTTTTCCTTGTTGCACAAAACAAAAACTTTCTTTTTTGCCACGTTCATTTATCATTTGTTCTTGTGTGATGAGCACAATAAAAAGATGAATGTCTATTTGCGTTCCTCTGTTATTGCATTCAGTAATTTGGTACTTCTTCTATTAATAATATTTGATAGATTATAATGTGTCAAACTGTCATGTTGCCATTGTTGTGAACAAAGTGGGATTAAGTGGTTGTCTGTCATGCTGCTCTACAGAGACATCAAGAAATAAAAGGGACTGATGAGGAAACTTGTCTTTTTAATTTGCTTTCTCAACACTCAAGTCCAATAGAACAAGGACCATTATGTTTGGTGTCAAATGTGATTGTTCTTTTGTCAATAATGGAGCACTTATGCACACTGACAAAGAGACTGACTGACAGCAGAATGAGGAGCAAGTAAAGGAGGAGGAAAAAAGAGAGAAAAAGGGTGGGGAAGGAAGAGAGCATAAATGAAGTCAGTTTTATTCAAGATCTGTGGAAGAACTTGTTTATATGTAGTTTCAAAAAGTGTAAAAATGCTGTGATTAGTGGATCAAAGTCAAACAACATGTTGGCCTGTTTCACTGGGTGTACTAATGGACAAACACAAAAGTCATCGGTAACACTTTATATTAACTGCACACTATAAAGCATTAGTAAAGCATTTATAGAGTGTAAGTAAATGCTTAAATAACTACTTGTAAAACTTTTACAAAGCAGGCACTTTTCATTAGTGATAAAAATACTTTACAAATCATATTTTATTGTCTTTACATTTTCCTCACAAATTATTAAGCCTTTTCTAAGCATTAAATAACCATTAGTTGATGCTCAATGTGTCATTTAAAACATTTGTAAAGATTGCATTAACTACTTATCCTTATTCCTCAATAACTAATGTATCATTTGTTAATAATGTAAAAAGCTCAAGTCTCTTTCCCCATCACTATAAGTATGCAGTTTAAAGACTTTATCTATGTACAAATTCTTCTTTCACTGTCAATCAATCAATCAACTTTTTTCTTGTATAGTGCCAAATCACAACAAACAGTTGCCCCAAGGCGCTCCACATTGCAAGGCAAGGCCATACAATAATTATGAAACACAGTCTACGTCTAAAGCAACATAACCAAGGGATGGTCCAGGGTCACCCGATCCAGCCCTAACTATAAGCCTTAGCGAAAAGGAAAGTTTTAAGCCTAATCTTAAAAGTAGAGAGGGTATCTGTCTCCCTGATCTGAATTGGGAGCTGGTTCCACAGGAGAGGAGCCTGAAAGCTGAAGGCTCTGCCTCCCATTCTACTCTTACAAACCCTAGGAACTACAAGTAAGCCCGCAGTCTGAGAGCGAAGCACTCTAATGGGGTAATATGGTACTATGAGGTCCCTAAGATAAGATGGGACCTGATTATTCAAAACCTTATAAGTAAGAAGAAGAATTTTAAATTCTATTCTAGCATTAACAGGAAGCCAATGAAGGGAGGCCAACACGGGTGAGATATGCTCTCTCCTGCTAGTCCCCGTCAGTACTCTAGCTGCAGCATTCTGAACCAACTGAAGGCTTTTTAGGGAACTTTTAGGACAACCTGATAATAATGAATTACAATAGTCCAGCCTAGAGGAAACAAATGCATGAATTAGTTTTTCAGCATCACTCTGAGACAAGACCTTTCTGATTTTAGAGATATTGCGTAAATGCAAAAAGGCAGTCCTACATATTTGTTTAATATGCGCTTTGAATGACATATCCTGATCAAAATAACTCCAAGATTTCTCACAGTATTACTAGAGATCAGGGAAATGCCATCCAGAGTAACGATCTGGTTAGACACCATGCTTCTAAGATTTGTGGGGCCAAGTACAATAACTTCAGTTTTATCTGAGTTTAAAAGCAGGAAATTAGAGGTCATCCATGTCTTTATGTCTGTAAGACAATCCTGCAGTTTAGCTAATTGGTGCGTATCCTCTGGCTTCATGGATAGATAAAGCTGGGTATCATCATCATGAAAATTTAAGCAATACCGTCTAATAATACTGCCCAAGGGAAGCATGTATAAAGTGAATAAAATTGGTCCTAGCACAGAACCTTGTGGAACTCCATAATTAACTTTAGTCTGTGAAGAAGATTCCCCATTTACATGAACAAACTGTAATCTATTAGACAAATATGATTCAAACCACCGCAGCGCAATGCCTTTAATACCTATGACATGCTCTAATCTCTGTAATAAAATTTTATGGTCAACAGTATCAAAAGCAGCACTGAGGTCCAACAGAACAAGCACAGAGATAAGTCCACTGTCCGAAGCCATAAGAAGATCATTTGTAACCTTCACTAATGCTGTTTCTGTACTATGATGAATTCTAAAACCTGACTGAAACTCTTCAAATAGACCATTCCTCTGCAGGTGATCAGTTAGCTGTTTTACAACTACCCTCTCAAGAATCTTTGAGAGAAAAGGAAGGTTGGAGATTGGCCTATAATTAGCTAAGATAGCTGGGTCAAGTGATGGCTTTTTAAGTAATGGTTTAATTACTGCCACCTTAAAGGCCTGTGGTACATAACCAACTAACAAAGATAGATTGATCATATTTAAGATTGAAGCATTAAATAATGGTAGGACTTCCTTGAGCAGCCTGGCAGGAATGGGGTCGAATAAGCATGTTGATGGTTTGGATGAAGTAACTAATGAAAATAACTCAGACAGAACAATCGGAGAGAAAGAGTCTAACCAAATACCGGCATCACTGAAAGCAGCCAAAGATAACGATACATCTTTGGGATGGTTATGAGTAATTTTTTCTCTAATAGTCAAAATTTTGTTAGCAAAGAAAGTCATGAAGTCATTACTAGTTAAAGTTAATGGAATACTCAGCTCAATAGAGCTCTGACTCTTTGTCAGCCTGGCTACAGTGCTGAAAAGAAACCTGGGGTTGTTCTTATTTTCTTCAATTAGTGATGAGTAGAAAGATGTCCTAGCTTCATGAAGGGCTTTCTTATAGAGCAACAAACTCTTTTTCCAGGCTAAGTGAAGATCTTCTAAATTAGTGAGACGCCATTTCCTCTCCAACTTACGGGTTATCTGCTTTAAGCTACAAGTTTGTGAGTTATACCACGGAGTCAGACACTTCTGATTTAAAGCTCTCTTTTTCAGAGGAGCTACAGCATCCAAAGTTGTCTTCAATGAGGATGTAAAACTATTGACAAGATACTCTAACTCCCTTACAGAGTTTAGGTAGCTACTCTGCTCTGTGTTGGTATATGACATTAGAGAACATAAAGAAGGAATCATATCCTTAAACCTAGTTACAGCGCTTTCTGAAAGACTTCTAGTGTAATGAAACTTATTCCCCACTGCAGGGTAGTCCATCAGGGTAAATGTAAATGTTATTAAAAAATGATCAGACAAAAGGGAGTTTTCAGGGAATACTGTTAAGTCTTCTATTTCCATACCATAAGTCAGAACAAGATCTAAAATATGATTAAAGTGGTGGGTGGACTCATTTACTTTTTGAGCAAAGCCGATAGAGTCTAATAATAGATTAAATGCAGTGTTGAGGCTGTCATTCTCAGCATCTGTGTGGATGTTAAAATCGCCCACTATAATTATCTTATCTGAGCTAAGCACTAAGTCAGACAAAAGGTCTGAAAATTCACAGAGAAACTCACAGTAACGACCAGGTGGACGATAGATAATAACAAATAAAACTGGTTTTTGGGACTTCCAATTTGGATGGACAAGACTAAGATACAAGCTTTCAAATGAATTAAAGCTCTGTCTAGGTTTTTGATTAATTAATAAGCTGGAATGGAAGATTGCTGCTAATCCTCCGCCCCGGCCCGTGCTACGAGCATTCTGACAGTTAGTGTGACTCGGGGGTGTTGACTCATTTAAACTAACATATTCATCCTGCTGTAACCAAGTTTCTGTTAGGCAGAATAAATCAATACGTTGATCAATTATTATATTATTTACCAACAGGGACTTAGAAGAAAGAGACCTAATGTTTAATAGACCACATTTAACTGTTTTAGTCTGTGGTGCAATTGAAGGTGCTATATTATTTTTTCTTTTTGAATTTTTATGCTTAAATAGATTTTTGCTAGTTATTGGTGGTCTGGGAGCAGGCACCGTCTCTACGGGGATGGGGTAATAGGGGGATGGCAGGGGGAGAGAAGCTGCAGAGAGGTGTATAAGACCACAGCTCTGCCTCCTGGTCCCAATGCTAGACAGTCACAGTTTGGAGGATCCCAAAAAATTGGCCAGATTTCTAGAAATGAGAGCTGCTCCCTCTAAAGTGGGATGGATGCCGTCTCTCCTAACAAGACCAGGTTTTCCCCAGAAGCTTTGTCAATTATCAATGAAGCCCACCTCATTTTTTGGACACCACTCAGACAGCCAGCAATTCAAGCAGAACATGCGGCTAAACATGTCACTCCCGGTCTGATTGGGGAGGGGCCCAGAGAAAACAACAGAGTCCGACATTGTTTTTGCAAAGTTACACACCGATTCAATGTTAATTTTAGTGACCTCCGATTGGCGTAACCGAGTGTCATTACTGCCGACGTGAATTACAATCTTACCAAATTTACGCTTAGCCTTAGCCAGCAATTTCAAATGTCCTTCGATGTCGCCTGCTCTGGCCCCCGGAAGACAATTGACAATGGTTGCTGGTGTCGCTAACTTCACATTTCTCAAAACAGAGTCGCCAATAACCAGAGTTTGATCCTCGGCGAGTGTATCGTCGAGTGGGGAAAAACGGTTAGAGATGTGAACGGGTTGACGGTGTACACGGGGCTTCTGTTTAGGGCTACGCTTCCTCCTCACAGTCACCCAGTCAGCCTGCCTTCCCGACTGCACGGGGTCCGCACCGACTACAGGGGCCTGGCTAGCTGTAGAATTTTCCACGGTGCGGAGCCGAGCCTCCAATTCGCCCAGCCTGGCCTCCAAAGCTACGAATAAGCTGCACTTATTACATGTACCGTTACTGCTAAAAGAGGCCGAGGAATAACTAAACATTTCACACCCAGAGCAGAAAAGTACGGGAGAGACAGGAGAAGCCGCCATGCTAAAACGGCTAAGAGCTAGTAGCTACGCTAAGCTAGCGGATTCCCAAACAGGGAATCCGACACTAGACAGGCTGTGGAGCAGCACAAGTAACGCACGACAACAGTGCTAAAATAAAATAAAAATCCACTAGACAGGCTGTGGAGCAGCACAGGTAACGCACAACAACAGTGCTAAAAAATAAAATAAAATAAAAATAAAAATCCACTGGACAGGCTGTGGAGCAGCACAGGCAACTCACGACAACAGTGCTAAAACAAAATAAAAATCCACTAGACAGGCTGTGGAGCAGCACAGGTAACGCACGACAACAGTGCTAAAATAAAATAAAAATCCACTAGACAGGCTGTGGAGCAGCACAGGTAACGCACAACAACAGTGCTAAAAAATAAAATAAAATAAAAATAAAAATCCACTGGACAGGCTGTGGAGCAGCACAGGTAACGCACAACAACAGTGCTAAAAATAAAATAAAATAAAAATAAAAATCCACTGGACAGGCTGTGGAGCAGCACAGGCAACGCACGACAACAGTGCTAAAACAAAATAAAAATCCACTAGACAGGCTGTGGAGCAGCACAGGTAACGCACGACAACAGTGCTAAAACAAAATAGAAATCCACTAGACAGGCTGTGGAGCAGCACAGGTAACGCACAACAACAGTGCTAAAACAAAATAAAAATCCACTAGACAGGCTGTGGAGCAGCACAGGTAACGCACAACAACAGTGCTAAAACAAAATAAAAATCCACTAGACAGGCTGTGGAGCAGCACAGGTAACGCACGACAACAGTGCTAAAACAAAATAAAAATCCACTAGACAGGCTGTGGAGCAGCACAGGTAACGCACGACAACAGTGCTAAAACAAAATAAAAATCCACTAGACAGGCTGTGGAGCAGCACAGGTAACGCACAACAACAGTGCTAAAACAAAATAAAAATCCACTGGACAGGCTGTGGAGCAGCACAGGTAACGCACAACAACAGTGCTAAAAAATAAAATAAAATAAAAATAAAAATCCACTGGACAGGCTGTGGAGCAGCACAGGCAACGCACGACAACAGTGCTAAAACAAAATAAAAATCCACTAGACAGGCTGTGGAGCAGCACAGGTAACGCACGACAACAGCGCTAAATAAAAATCCACTGGACAGGCTGTGGAGCAGCACAGGTAACGCACGACAACAGCGCCCAAAAAAATAAAATAAAAATCAAAATCCACTGGACAGGCTGTGGAGCAGCACAGGTAACGCACGACAACAGTGCTAAAAAATAAAATAAAAATCCACTGGACAGGCTGTGGAGCAGCACAGGTAACGCACGACAACAGTGCAAAAAATAAAATAAAAATCCACTGGACAGGCTGTGGAGCAGCACAGGTAACGCACGACAACAGTGCTAAAAATAAATAAATAAATAAATAAATTAAATAAAATAATAAAATAAAAATCCACTGGACAGGCTGCGGAGCAGCACAGGTAACACACGACAACAGTGCCAAAAAAAATAAAATCAAAATCAAAATCCACTGGACAGGCTGTGGAGCAGCACAGGCAACGCACGACAACAGTGCTAAAACAAAATAAAAATCCACTAGACAGGCTGTGGAGCAGCACAGGTAACGCACGACAACAGTGCTAAAATAAAATAAAAATCCACTATACAGGCTGTGGAGCAGCACAGGTAACGCACAACAACAGTGCTAAAAAATAAAATAAAATAAAAATAAAAATCCACTGGACAGGCTGTGGAGCAGCACAGGTAACGCACAACAACAGTGCTAAAAAATAAAATAAAATAAAAATAAAAATCCACTGGACAGGCTGTGGAGCAGCACAGGCAACGCACGACAACAGTGCTAAAACAAAATAAAAATCCACTAGACAGGCTGTGGAGCAGCACAGGTAACGCACGACAACAGCGCTAAATAAAAATCCACTGGACAGGCTGTGGAGCAGCACAGGTAACGCACGACAACAGCGCCCAAAAAAATAAAATCAAAATCAAAATCCACTGGACAGGCTGTGGAGCAGCACAGGTAACGCACGACAACAGTGCTAAAAAAAATAAATAAATAAATAAATAAAAATAAAAAATAAAAAAAAATAAATAAAATAAAATAAAATAATAAAATAAAAATCCACTGGACAGGCTGCGGAGCAGCACAGGTAACACACGACAACAGTGGTAAAAAATAAAATAAAAATCCACTGTACAGGCTGTGGAGCAGCACAGGTAACACTCGACAACAGTGGTAAAAAATAAAATAAAAATCCACTGTACAGGCTGTGGAGCAGCACAGGTAACACTCGACAACAGTGCCAAAAAACAAAACAAAAATCCACTGAACAGGCTGTGGAGCAGCACAGGTAACACACGACAACAGTGGTAAAAAATAAAATAAAAATCCACTGGACAGGCTGTGGAACAGCACAGGTAACGCACGACAACAGTGCTAAAAAATAAAATAAAAATCCACTGAACAGGCTGTGGAGCAGCACAGGTAACACACGACAACAGTGGTAAAAAATAAAATAAAAATCCACTGGACAGGCTGTGGAGCAGCACAGGCAACGCACGACAACAGTGCTAAAAATAAAATAAAAATCCACTGGACAGGCTGTGGAGCAGCACAGGTAACGCACGACAACAGTGCTAAAATAAAATAAAAATCCACTAGGCAGGCTGTGGAGCAGCACGACAACAGTGCTAAAAAATAAAATAAAAATAAAAACGAAAGCGTTAGCAAGCTAGTTAGCTTGCCAACGCTGATGAAGGTTAGCTGATAAAAGAGCTCCGTCGCGATGCTTCGACCGTTAGAGGTCTTCTTTAGGCGTTGGAGCACGGTGAAAAAGTAAAAAAAAAGTAAAAAAGTCTTGAAAAAGACTGTTAATTCAAAGAACTCAAACAGCTCAGTTCAAACAGCTAACAGATACAGCAGAACACCGCTGTGCTCCGGAACCAGAAAAAAGTCCACCCTCCACCACAATAATCTGTATGAATAAGCTTTAACTGAGCATTAGTTAAGCATTTGTAATATCCTTGTGGTGATAAAATTTGTTTTACAACTCATTTGTATATGCTTAATATATATTTTAATCACAATCTCAAACAGCTGACCAATTCACTTTTATATGTCCATTTATAAATGCTTATCAACGCGTTAATACACTTAAAAATACAATTATAAAGACTTTACAAGCTCTTAGTAAAATATTTGGTGTGAGCTTAATTAAAGTGATGCTTAAATTTGCATTATAACTCATTTAGAGATGCTTAATATATATTTTAATCACAATCTCAAACAGTTGACTAATCACTTTTTTATATGTCCATTTATAAATGCTTATGAATGTGTTAGTAAACTTAAAAATATTATTATAAAGCCTTTGCAAGCTGTTAGTAAAGTATTTGGTGTGAGCTTAACTAAAGTGATGCTTAAATTTGTTTTATAACTCATTTGTATATGCTTAATATATATTTTAATCACAATCTCAAACAGTTGACAAGTCACTTTTATACCTCCATTTATAAATGCTTATCGATGCGTTAGTAAACTTAAAAATACTATTATAAAGCCTTTACAAGCTGTTAGTAAAGTATTTAGTATGAGCTTAACTAAAGTAATGCTTAAATTTGCATTATAACTCATTTGTAGATGCTTAATATATATTTTAATCACAATCTCAAACAGTTGACAATTCACTTTACATGTCCATTTATAAATGCTTATCAATGCATTAGTAAACTTAAAAATACTATTATAAAGCCTTTACAACTGTTAGTAAAGTATTTGGTGTGAGCTTAACTAAAGTGATGCTTAAATTTGCGTTATAACATTTGTAGATGCTTAATATATATTTTAATCACAATCTCAAACAGTTGACAATTCATTTTTATATGTCCATTTATAAATGCCTATCGATGTGTTAGTAAACTTAAAAATACTATTATAAAGCCTTTACAAGCTGTTAGTAAAGTATTTAGTATGAGCTTAACTAAAGTGATGCTTAAATTTGCATTATAATTCATTTGTAGATGCTATTTATATGTGATACGCAGAGTCACTAACAGTTGACCAATTCACTTTTATATATCCATTCATTAATACTTATCAACGCATATTTTGTTTTGAGGAATTGGTACGGCGGTATTAGACGAGGAATGTGGGTTCATTTGTTGCGAAATGTTAGTGATGTTCATTTGAGAGGTGGTGTCGATTTGCGAGTAATTGCGCAGGCATTAGTTGCTAACCTATAGCTAAACGTGGGTTCAGAATGGGTCACCATTAGCCGCTAAGCGATAGTGGCTAATTGGCTAAATGGTATAAAAAACTAACAAGGTATTACATCCGACAATATAAATTCACATCAATCAAGCAGATAGCCTCTCTGACTAATTATCTTCCGATAAATTGTCGTCCGATAACTTTTAGACCGATAACGTAGTAAACCAAGCTGAACAGCGGCACACATTTTCTCCGTGTTTACTCCTCGTGTCCGTCCCTGTCTCCTCCTCTGTGTTTGTCTCCCACACTAACAAATATACAGACACGTGCAGGGTGTCTTCATTAACTCTAATCTAATGGTGCTGAAGATGGGCTGCATGCTGACAGATGTGCACAGCTCCCTAATCTGATCCTCTGCCTCTTCCATTATGACACACACACACACACACACACACACACACACACACACACACACACACACACACACACACACACACACACACAAAAATCATTTTCTTGGCAATATCACCCAAGTCATCCAGAGGCATACATTTTTAACTTGTGGTTCAAATTTTAACCAAACTAATTTTGGACAAGTTATTTAAAATTACTGTCATATCTGAAGTTTTATAAAGCGAAAATATCAGATATATGTTTTAGTTTTAAAGTAATGTGCTATTTTTGAAGGTTTTGTGAGCACATGCTGTGCCCAGCAGTGCATTATGGGTAGGATAGGGTAATCTCAGTATGTTCACAACAGGACAAATGCATTTCAGACACTGTGTTCAGGCTCCATGGACAGCAGCATTAAACTCTAGTGCCTAAAACTCTCGTGAATATATTCTCTGGGTTTATAGACATTATTGTATTTGCGTTTGTTAAAGTCCACGCATCTTAAATGTAGCAGACACGGATTATCTGGAATTTTGTTTTGGCAAGTTTTCAAGGCATCTACTGCCATCTACTGGCCAGTAGTGTTCATGGCAGTATTCGCCCTAAGTACTAAGCATCTGGGCACCAGTAGATGGCAGTGTTCTATTTATTTTGACCCCGGTTATATCAGATGGCTGTCAAATCAACTTTTTGGCTTTGCCAATGGCTTTTTTTTTTTTTTTTTTTTTTTTTACAAATTAAGTTTAAAAACGAAACAACAACAACAAAAAAACCCATTACAAGACAGGTCTTCGGTGTTTGCACAGGCACAGTGCGAGAGGTTGGATGCTTGTTGATATCCTCACAACGGCCGACCAGAATAATAAACAGGTTTGATTTTCATTCAACCATACGATGAGTGATCAGGAGGTGGTCGTGAGATGTTAAACGCAGCTTGTTACTCGATGTATTTTACACGATGCAGGACGCGTGATTAACCTAAAACTCGGTCCAAAAAATTCTGGCACAAATGAAAAATCATCTGACAAAGGGCCAAAACTCGCACAGTGTCAAGCCAACATTTATGTGTCAAGACAATATTGAGTGCACGTTTTACAGCATCATGAAACGTGCGCACGGCACTAATAAAATGTGCGCACATTCTCTCCACATGCAAAACATTTTGCCATGACACTTCCAGGGCTCCGTAAAAATGCATGTTTTTACAAATAAAAAATGGAATATTTTACAAAAGCACATTTATCTGTAAACACCAACACACAACACACATTGCATTAATGTGTTGGTTTACATAATGAATGACTGAACCAATCAGTGTTTAGCAGAGGCACTTTTACCCAGAATCCTTTGTGATCTGTCTGTGTTTGTTACAAAACCTCAGAATTAGTGCATTATTCAACATTAAAAGATATATGTTATATTTTAACTTTGTACAAATTACAGAATTGACATTAATGGAGTTATTCTATCAGTATTCACACAAAACCATAAGTCAGCATGCCTTTATTTTTTCAAGACCTCCGCCTGACCGGAGCATTGTAATTGGTAGAGAGCTGGCTTTGTGGCTGCTCTCAGGGTGCCTCTGTGCTGTAGCTTCCAGGAGGGGGAAGCATATTCAAACATAGAAGTGCTGGCTCATTGTTTGGGTCTTTTGTCGCTTTTGATGCTTCCAAAAGCGATTGTGGTGTTAAAACTCAAGTTCAGCTTGTTAGTAGTTGCAAATGTACCAGAGACAATACTAGAATTTATCGGTTATCTGTAACTTTCGATACATTTTTGGGTGGTTTATCTTTAACAAAGATAACTTTTCAGTTATCTGATTATCTATTATCAAAGTTATTTTTTTGGTTATCTGTGCCCACCACTGAGTGTCCGCTGAAAGTGTGTGTGAAAACGCCAGTGATTAAACAACATTAATCCATACGGTCCGAAAAATGGTTCAAAACCAGTTTTTAATTTTAATCTTTCTCATTAGATGCAACACTCCTTCTCTTTCTTTGCTTTCTTCTTTGTAAACACTTCATTTTTATTTTTGGGCCAAGGCCCCATTGCTAAGCTAAGCTAAGCTAAGCTACCACGTGGCATTCATTCATTCTTTACTGTTGACAAACTTAAAGTTTAACCTGACGCTTTAAGGTGTGTCAAGTCTTTTGAATTTTTAAGAGAACTTCCGAGCTGAGCTTTTCAAATTAAGAGTGAATTTACAGAAAAGCAACTTTTCATTATAATTTTTCAACGCTCTTAAAGTTTTACTTTTTTGCTAAATTCACAGACTTTTAGTTTGGCTCCAACAAACTTCTGAGAAGCTACTAGAAACCATTTTCAACAAACACCTTCTACCTCTGGGTTCCTGCAAGCTGACCACAGAGCTGATTTCAAACCTGACTGCAAGCAGCTAACTGTCGGCAAAGCCAGCGGACGCAAGTCTTGGGATCGCGACGGGGAAGCCGCAGGGTTAACCCCTTGACCCAAGTGAGCTCACGCTGCCCAGAGCATGAACAGCCACGATGGACCGCCTCTTCAACAGCTTCAGCGAAGTGACCCAGTTCAAGGTTCCATGAAAGAGGTTTGTTGTCAATGGATACAGGTGGCTCCTTTTTAAACATATTCATGCTTGTTTAATATTTTTCTTAATAAATGGCTTCAACATTCATCACTAAATTCCAATCAGATTTATTTCCTTAAAGTTTTAAGCTATCTCTCTTTCTCCAACGTCTCATGAGTGAGTAAGAAAAATTGTTTCCATGAATGAACTTATTTTAATCACTGTCCATAAAATGCCAGTAAAATGTTCATTTCTTGTATAAATTGTAAATAAATTGTAAATATTTCTGCCGTGGTTCATTTTGTGTTCAGAAGGAAACTCTTGGTCAACTGTATCGTGGAATTCAGACTTCAGATCAGAGACTGATTAAATTAAATTGAGACTGATTAATTCATTTGAGACTGATAAATTAATGAATGTTTAAATTATAGTACCTATGCTGAAATAGGTGGTGCCCCGAGTAATAATTAAATAATAAGTATTAAACCCTAAATTGTTAATTATTTTGGTGACTCATCAGATGGGCCTAACCCAATCTAATTCAGTTTGGGAGTTTAACTACTTATTCACTATAAATTGCTACATTTCTGGTTCCCCGTGTGTGGGCAATTCAGTAATAAATTATTTTATTTAATAAATATCCGTTACATATTTTTGGTGCCCTGTGTGGAGGCTTTGTTATTAAAACTGCTACACATCTATTGAGCTCCTGTGTGGAGACATAAAAATTCAAATAAAAACACTACATATTAATGGTTCCCCATTGCGAGGCCTGAATATCTGTAAATTTATTAAACATTACAGGCGTCAGGTCTCCTCAGGAACTGCTGCAACCTGTTACCACGCGTTATGATTAATGTAACGTGTTGGTGGAGCATTATCAGGAACCATTACACACGGTCAAGAATAATGTTCCGCGCTGTTGAGCGCATAACAGCGCATCGTTAAGTTCTGTCACATTGTGAATGAGGCGAATTGTCTCCACACACACCCATATTCATCCATCAGCTGATGAACAATTCAGATTGCTCCAGTTTGCTCCTTTAAATCCACACCAGAAGAACTTTGTGACTGCATGCTTAGTTGGGCTCTGTGCCATGGAGTGGTGCAGAGGAGTAGACAGAGAGAGGCAGATGTGTGGCTTCATGCTGCTCTGGTCTGCTCTTGTTTTCCCAAACATCAGGCGCAGCCAGGAGCATTGGAACGAAACTTCTCGCCGACTTGGCGTCTATGTCCTTCTTCAGCATACTGCAGCAATGAAACTGAATGCGTTGCAGCAGGGTTTAATTGTGCGCACGTCAGAGAAGAACGCTGTCACGCTCTATTACGGATCATCACTAATCAAGATGGATCAATACGCTCACTTGCGACCTCCACAACATGAGGCGAAATGAGGGTGGTGCATGACATTCGTGGAAGATTTTTTGACAGCCAAAAACATGCTCCATGAAAGTCACAAATATCACACACCAACATGCACTATTAAGAAACCTATTCAGATGTGTTAAGTCACATTAAGAATGTCAGGAATGTACCAAGAATGACGCAAATATGACATTCATAACGCGTGCTGCCTATGAGTAAATGCAGCATTAGTGATGGACTTACTGAGTTTTGAAAACAAACTGAAGGTGGAGAAACCAGGTTTTGCAACAAAATCTATTAAAGGTTGCTAATTAACACATTTCTGAATAAAGGTTGATTTCTGAGATTCTGGTATTTTGTTCAGTGCACCATAACCATTTCATAACAAGAAAGAATGATTCATGGAGATGTCCAACTTCCATCAGGTAAATATCCTTATTTAAAACAAGAGTGGTCTGGTGAAGATACAGGGTTTTGTGCCCGAACTCTTCATATATATATATATATATATATATATATATATATATGAAAAATCCCTATCTTTAATATTTGAATGCATTTTCAAAAATTCATAACTCTGTCAAGTAATATCAAATTTATTTCATATTTAGGAGTGTTATGTAGGATGGTATCCTTTATCATCTGACAAGGTTTGATCTGGATCTGATCCAGATTACAGATGTTGTGGCTATTTAAATTGAACATTGAAAACCCCATTTAATGTATGTTTTACATTATAGTGTCATCAAACATGCCCCAATCACTCTATATTTGAAAGTGCGGTCTAGACTGACACTCACTATCACCTAACAAAGTTTGATCCGGACCTGATCCGGATCATGGATTTTCTGGACATTTGAATTTAATATTGAAAAGCCCATTTGATGTATATTTGTGAATATATATATATATATATATATATATATATATATATATATATATATATATATATATATACAGTGGTGGGCAAAAGTTAAAAGTTAACTTCGATAACAGATAATCAGATAATTGAAAAGTTATCTTCGATAACGATAAACCGATAAACGGATAAAGGGATTATCGGAAGATACAGATAACTGATAACCGATAACTTGTAGTGTTGACTAGGGGGCGCACGCCGCACGGCCACATTGGATTACACTAACAGCTTAATACTTTTTGAATCCCAGCACTGCAGGCTCTGCTGCTGGGTAAAGGTTAAGCGACAAGCACAAAAGGATGCACAAAAAATAAATAAAACCCCAAACACTGTCATTATCTTCATCAAAAGCAGTAAATCACAGTATTAGAAGTCAGTTTATATTAAACCGTTTGTGGCGCTATGGCTCATATTACGTTCACAAAACAAATGCACAAAAATAGACTTTTGAGCTGCTTAGTTACATACCATTTTTGTCCACAGTGTAACTTCTTTCAGCTTGTTCTCCACTGAGTGTTGCAACAGCGCTTCTGCTTTGACCTGTGAACTTGAAGCTATCTTTTTTTTTTTTCCCTAAGTGTGCACTGACCCCTGCTGGCTTATCGTTGTCACACCAGCCGGCGTTGCTAAGCAGTTGCTATGTAAGACCTCGGCTGTCCGGATGACATGCAATTTCAACTTCCAACATAATGAATTTAGCTTAATTTTCTCTCTCTAAAACCCTAAAAAACAGACCTAGAAAGCTGAAATTTTAATATGTTGTACACACGGAGCTTTCCAAAAAGGTGCAGCATATCAAGATCAACATGCACATAATAACATCATGAACAAATGAAATTAAGGAGTACAACATACTGTTTATTAAACACAGTTTATTAAACAAATATATCCTCAATTAAGTTCTATGTAACCCAAAATAAATATTAAACAAATTAATCAACTGCAAATAGTGAATTATCCACAAGCCTTTAACTGCAAAATATGAATACTGAAAATATCTCCCTAAACATGAATGTGAGTCTCACAAAATGTGAATATCATTCATAATATATATTTTTTCAGTTTAAGGATTTCAGTTTACGCATCAATTACTGCAAGAAATCTTGATTACAAATCCTATCATGCAAAAAAAAAAATTTGTATTTAGTTTGTTGGGGGGGGGGGGGGGTTGAGTTCACTGCAGTCAGTGAGGCAGGGAGGCGAGCCCAGGGCGGGTCTCGCTTCTGGTGACAAGCTCAACCCACTCTGTTGACAGCAGCAGGTGAGGAGTTTGACTGGGACGGTCCACTTGTCAAACAGTAACGTAGGTGTCAAACTCGGGGAGGACAGAAACCTCCCCTAAGACGCCACTAAATTTAGAAAATTGTTCACAGATTGTCATAAGTCAAGCGTTATAGAAAAATAAACACTAGTTACTAACCTCAGGAAGTAACGAGCTCCAACCTTACTTTCATCCATATGAGCCGTCCTCGGAGCTGGAAAAAATAATATTAATCTGAACAAGCAGTGACTTCTACAAAGTGCAAAAATGAAAGGAGACACCAGAAAAATAATCAATAAATTCAGGTGTAGTGACAAAATTTACTGCACACATCATCACTGGTCTCAGTACAGCACTCAGTTTGGAAAAATGGCTTTTTCAAAATTTAAGAGAATTTTTCTGTTTAGAAATTTAATGCACACGTCAGTGGTTCCTTGCTGGTTATACTACAGCACTCAGTTTGGAAAAATGTGCAAAAATTGAATTTTAGTGATTTTTTTTTAAATCATTAAAATAAGTAATAAAATGAGCAATATAAGTCATAAATTCACTTAAAGTATAACCAGCAGACCATTGATGTGTTCAGTGAATTTAGTGACACCACACCTGAATTTATTGATTATTTTTCTGGTGTGTCTCCTTTCATTTGCAGTTTGTTTTTCTATGACGTTTGTCTTATGAGCCATGAACATCTCTCTAACTTCTCCATCTTTCTAACATCTCCAAAGGAGATTTCTGTCCTCCCCGAGTTTGACACTTATGTTACCGTTTGACAAGTGGACCGTCCCAGTGAAACTCCTCACCTGCTGCTGTCAACAGAGTGGGTTGAGCTTGTCATCAGAAGCAAGACCCGCCCTGGGTTCACCTCCCCGCCTCACTGACTGCAGTGAACTCAACCCCCACCACCCTCCCCCCACCACCCCCCAAAAAAACCAAACAAAATACAAAAAAGAAATATTTTTTGCATGATAGTGTTTGTAATCAAGATTTCTTGCAGTAATTGATGCGTAAACTGAAATCCATAAACTGCTTAAACTGAAAAAATATATATTATGAATGATATTCACGTTTTGCAAGACCTGCGTTCACATTTAGGGAGATATTCCAGTAATCACACATCTATTACACATTTTGCTGCTTCTCCATCTCCTCGAGGTGATGCTTGTTGCCCTTCATGAAAACCAACCTCTCAAAATTGGTATCTGAGAGGGTGGTTCTCTTGGCCCTCAAAATGTCCTTGCCTATCGAAAATAGGTGCTCAACCGCAGCACTGGATGGGATGGCTGTGTTATATTTAATGAAGAGGTCCACCAGCACCTTCTCACCCAAGAAGGCAGCATCTGTCAAGACGTCCTTTGAGCTGGTCTCCAGCCAGATCTTAACCAGGTTCTGTGCCTTTAACTTCAGTGACCTGTGGCTCATGCACTCCTGGGGCTGAGTGATGCTGCCGAAGAAGTCATCTGCCCCTTCCTCTTCATTGCTGGTGCTGCTGCTGCCCTCCACCACGGTCTCCCTCAGGGATGTCTCCACGGCGGTCTCCATGGCCTTCTTGACCCTGCTGACCTGGCTATGGTTGTGTTTCTCCAGCCAGAACAGACAAAACGTGGGGTGGAAGGCAGCTGCCAGCTGGCACTCCTGATCTTCTAGGAGGGGCCCAAACCTTTCTGTGATGCTTGCCAGTATTGCATCTACCAAAGGACTGCAGTATAGGAGGCCTGTGGACTTGGCCTCCTTCAGCTTCATTATGGTAGCTGCAACAGTTGGCAGAAGGCTCCCAAGATAGGCTTGATCCTCTCCCTGAATTTTGTCCAAGGCCCTGGCAACATTGGACATTACCTGGGCATACTCTTTCAGGAAGCTGACCTCGGAATCAGTGAAGCTCTGTAGCTTCAGCTGCGCCATCACCCGGTGGACAGCTCCCCTTTTATGATGCAGCAGGTCATTGAGGACAACAACTGAGTCATAGGTGGAGTTCCATCTGGTACTGGTGGGGACTACCAACCTCCTCTTCAACTCATCCAAAATGGTGTCTGCTGACACGGTGCTGCGGCACTGCTGGTTCCACAGTGCCTGTGTCTTAGACATGGCCTTTCTGTAGGTAGACTTAAATTGCGCACAGGCAAGCACCTTGGCAGCATCCACGCTGGCTACCAAGTTGAAGGTGTGGGCTGGACTCCTCAAGGGCAGCCTCAACAGAGACGTACTCCACCTCACCCATGGTTCCAGCCTCAGGATCCCCCTCAATGTCCTCCATGTCCGAATCGGCAGCAGGCTCAGGAATGTCTGGCAAGAGCTCAGGTTCTGTGCCAGACTGAACAAATGCCTTGACAAAGTTGCTGCCATTGTCTGTCGTGTTCCTGGTCACCTTTTCCTGCAGGTGGAATTTATAGTGGGTGTCCACCATGGCCTCGGCGAGAACATCAAAGGTGTGGTGCCCTTTGAGCCAAGAGCAGGCCAGGACCGCGTGCTGTCTGGTGCGGGTCTTGGGGTCCAGCCAGTGTGCAGTCATCCCCATGTAGGACCTGTTGTGGGCTGACCAACAGTCCGCACTGGTCGCCACCCAGGGGACATCCTCAAACAATCTGTAATTAAAAATTATAAATCATAAATAAACAAATTGTAAAATTGAAAATGTAATAATGACTATCTGTATCAATTATTTTTAATAACTGAAACAAGAAATTTAGCATTAGACAACATTACAACGAATTTGCCCTATTGACGTATCCCATAATCCCTTGCATGCCAGAGAGTCGCTGCAGTCAAATATAGAGAATCAACACGATGACAGTTGTAATTATTATACTACAAATTTTTTTTTTTTTTATGCTTTTGTTTTCATCATGTCAATAAGCGACTGCTGCATGCTACCCTGAAAACTTGCTAAAACAATTATAACAAATAATCTGTGTCTGTTACGTTTAATCTGCGTGGAATTTGATAAACGCAAACCAAATTTCAGACATATTATATATATATTAGTCTGGAACAAAGAGGACAAACAGTGCTGTAAAGAATAATAATCAAGACAAAGAGCAAACTTCACTTTCCCTCAGAACGACGTGATCAGGAAGCAATTGTAGCTCACAGCAGCTCCCATTGAAAATAACGGAGAGACAGACTGTGATTCTCACATGTTTACATAAAACAAACAATAACAACATCTATAAATGCAAAGAATATATTCACGAGAGTTTTAGACAATATAAAAATAGTTTTATATTGCGATGTTAATGATGTTGTCCATGTACAGCGGTTAAAGTGCAGCGTGATCAGAGCATCTCAATGGAGTTCTCAATGTTACTGAGATCTCACAGTGCGGCGACCTCTCAGAGGTTTTGCAGGATTTGAAACGTCAATAAGGTGAATAGCAATAATAAAACAATCATACAAAATTATTTTGGGATTATTATTGTAGTACCTTTACTGTGCAAATCAACCTAAGTGTAATGAAATTGCATTTCTAAATGCGGAAAATCTGGTTAAAAAGGAAGATTAGAAAAACATGATAATATTAAAAAATATATAATAAATTAATACACAAAACTGATTTCTAAGTTGACCTAATTAACCGAATGGGCAGCAAAAGCTTATACACACTTATACTACCCATTTTACCTCAGTAAATTTTACATGCTATACTAAAATAATAGTACCCAATGGAGCAAAACGGGGGCTGATCACGAAATGGAGCAGACTGACCCAGTGGCTGAAGTTTTATCTCTTGAACACCAGATGGCGCTGCTGCCTCGAATACATTAGACTGACAACCGCCCCAGAATTGGGCCACATACTTGCCCAAACTTGCCCAAAGTGAGGCCCACTAACGCTGACGTCAGCGTCTCAACCACCAACCAATCACAGGCTAGGAGAGAGAGAGAGAGAGAGAGAGAGAGAGAGAGACCGACCAGTATCTGGCCCAAATTATAGTGGGCGCAAAACAAAGACCAAACAATTGAATTAAAGTGCTTATTTGGACTCAGTCTGCTCAGTTTTGTTACATTTTATCCCATTTTGTGATTTTCACTTTTCAGTCCCCATTTTGCATTTTACCCCTCTCAACAGAAGCAAAAAGAGAGCAGAACAAGCAAAACACAAACATTTGAAGATATTAATAAACTTAAATGTCTCGCTTTGTACACAATTGCAATGGAATTTCACATTTTGGATTTAACATAATTTGTGTGTTTTCAATAACTCCCAAGAAATTTAGTATCTTTTACAATTTCAATTTCATCATCATGTACTGTTAAGCAAGCTTCTACTTGAATTTCAAAATACAATACACTTTGTTTTGCAAAAAATACCTTATAAGATACTCCTCCAGCTGTTTGTGGCTGGTCAAGATCTTCCTCCCCAGGGTGCGACGGGACATCGACGTTTTGCTTGGGTTTAAGGTCTTGACCAAACTGATGAATGTGGGGGACTCCACAACATGCAGCATGTTGCATACGAAGAGGTCCATGATCTTCGAGTCCACCACAGACTGGAGGATGCCAGTGCCAGCAGCCGACTGTGCAAAGCCCCCCCGAATAGTAGGCTGGGACAGCTGACTTTTTTTTGCGGGTGGCTGCCCACCAAATGAAGACTGGCTGCTGCTGCTGCTGCTAGCTGACGAACGCCTGTGTTTCCCACGTGAAGAACCGGCCTTGATCCTTTCTTCAAATTGGATTGCATGGCCTGGGTGGTTCCTCTTCACATGGGACTTTAAATTACAAAGGCTGGTTGTGTGCCCTTTAATTGTTGTCTCCTTTGGGTGACACAGGACACACTGGAAAAAAACGATGCTAGCGTTCTTCTTGTCCACTGATTGGAAAACAAATAAATCCTCCAGGTGAGGCCACGGGTTCTGGACCTCGTGGCAGGCCTGGGCCTCAGCCTGAGCTGCTCCAGACACCTCCCCACTCGATCCAGGCTCCTCTTGGACGTCATCCTCAGGCCGTGGAACACAAACAACGTTTTCCTCACTCATTTTCCCCCAAAAAAACCACCGTAAGCTCAGAAAAAAAAAAAAAATGCTCGCTGGCTCGCTCACTCGCTGCTAGTCACGTTCGAAACGCACGAAGACTAACTACTAAACACAAGGCTGTCGACGTCATCAGCCAGCAACAGCCAGTCAGAGCATGCGCAGAGCGCAGTGAAGTTTTTATTTTGTAATTTTGTTTTTAATCTATCGATATTATATATATATATATTAGGGCTGGGCAACGTTAACGCGCTAATGTTGCGTTAATTATTGAGGTCATTATCGCCGACAATTGTGTTCCTCCCCTTAACGCTGCGTTTTTTTTTTGTTTTTGTTTTTTAGCCTTTTATGACTGTTGCTCGTTGCCTTTTATTTTGAAAGCGTCGGTCGGGGGCGAGCTTACGCTGCTGCTTCCTGCTGATAGCTGAGTTCACAAAGAAAACGACACAAGGATCGAGAAAAGTACAGGCTATGCAATGCACAACAAAACAAAATGCAGAAAGACGCCAAACTTTTGAATGGACATTTTCGGTACAAAGTTCTACAGGATCAGGCCCGGATCCAGACCGGTTTGGACCGATGCAGCTGCATCGGTCAATTTTTTTTTACGCATCGTTCGTCATCGGTAAAAAAAAAAAATCTTGAATAATCTCGAATAGCCGAACGTGTCCCCGCGGTGAACACAGCTTTTCGGTGGTTTTCATGTCAACCTATAGTCCGTAAATTATATGTATTTTTCCGAGTTTCAGAGTCATACGACGTACAAATAAAGTTGGATATTCAGGGTTTGGACTGTAATAAACTATTTCTGCAGCGCGGCTCCACTTTGAAACCTTGAACCATTGAAGCAATGCTTCAATCCAGTAGCTCGTTGGTTCTTTGATTCACTGCTCATCAGAAACGGCAAGCCGCTTCTTAACCCCTCGCAAAGCCATTAAAATATCGTCAGTCACTTTTGTGTGGATTAAAGTCACTAACTGGGACTCTTGTCTTGTTGCTGTCAAGAAACGAGAATCGTCCTCCGTTCCGTTCACACAGCTCGAAACGCTGCGCGGCTGAAACAGAGTTCGGTCGGAATTATTAACTTCAAAATGAATCACCGCTTTATATAAAATGACACCTCTTTCCAAATGTAATACAGACAAGAAACTACAATCGACTAAAACGTTTTTTTTTCCTCCCAAAATGAAACGTGCTGTATTTTCTTTTCAAATTACATCCTGAAGTGAAGCACAGCAGCTGTAAGTTCAGCTCAGATATATGGAAACACATTCATGCCAATGTCTGAAAGGAAATGCTTTTGACAAAAACTACAGATTTTGTTTATTCTTATTTATGTCCAGAGATCAAGGATTCACCATATAGAGTTCATTATGTACAAAGTTTAAGGATCCAGTGACCAATTTCATATTTATTTACTTTAAGACTCAATAAAATGGTCAATTTCAATTCAATTTAATCGGCTTATAAAGTGCCAAATCACAACAAAATCTAAACATACTAAAACAAATACATCAGAATTGTACACATATCAAATTGTGGTATGTGTACAATTGTGACATATTTGTTTTAGTACATTTAGTCATGGACATGAATATTGTTATTTTGATATGAAACAGGATAACAAATGACCTGCCAGTGGTTTTATATTTGATTTCATTAGTGTGTTTCAGTTGAAATTTACATTTTCAAATTTATGCAATGTTCATTTACATTTTCAAATAAAACTGTGCTTTTAAGCGGCTTTTGAGTTCATTTTTGGGTTTCACATATACCATGCGATTAATCATGATTAATCACAGAAAGTCATTGAGTTAATGCGATTAAGATTTTTTATGTTTGCCCACCCCTAATAATATATATATATATATATATATATATATGTAACTTAAAGACCATTTCTATAAAAAAAACAGTAAATCGCAGGAGTCACAGTTTATCTCTGTATAACATCACCCATGTTGCATTCAATGTGAAAGGTAAAATTTATAACTCTCAGCCTCTGAGAGTGCTCACGTCTGTTATTATGAATTTATGGGGAAGTGATTGTTGTACAAAAGCTTCAGATAACTGTCACTGAGATAGATGATGACTGGAGCGCAGTTTTAAGCACAAACGAGGCAATAACCTTGTTGCTGAAGAACTGAAAAGACCCACGTGCAGTGAAGGCACAGTGAGCATGCCCTCCCCCTTCTGAGCTCCGACAGCGGCCTGACTGTTGCACACAGCCTGGAGGAGCCAGGAACGATTTTAGCTGTTTACAAACCTTTTTGACTGTTAAACCTTACTCACTTCACCACCAAAAAAAATGTTATCGGACTGAACGTTATCGGAACTTAATGTATCGGAAGATAATTGGTCCGATAATGGTTTTAAAATTTATCTGAAAGATAATCCGATGATGAAAACGTTATCTTCGATAATGATCTGTTATCGGATCATCAGAACTGTGCCCACCACTGTATATATATATACGAGGTCTGTCCGTAAAGTATAGGTCCTTTTTATTTTTTTCTAAAACTATATGGATTTCATTCATATGTTTTTACGTCAGACATGCTTGAACCCTTGTGCGCATGCGTGAGTTTTTCCACGCCTGTCGGTGACGTCATTCGCCTGTGAGCACTCCTTGTGGGAGGAGTCGTCCAGCCCCTCGTCGGAATTCCTTTGTCTGAGAAGTTGCTGAGAGACTGGCGCTTTGTTTGATCAAAATTTTTTCTAAACCTGTGAGACACATCGAAGTGGACACGGTTCGAAAAATTAAGCTGGTCTTCAGTGAAAATTTTAACAGCTGATGAGAGATTTTGAGGTGATTCTGTCGCTTTAAGGACTTTTCACGGTGCGAGACGTCGCGCAGCGCTCTCAGGCGGCGTCATCAGCCTGTTTCAAGCTTAAAACCTCCACATTTCAGGCTTTATTGGTCCAGGACGTCGTGAGAGAACAGAGAAGTTTCAGAAGAAGTCGGTTTCAGCATTTTATCTGGATATTCCACTGTTAAAGGAGATTTTTTTAATGAAAGACGTGCAGGCGGATTGCAGCGTCGGCTCGCAGCCGCCGCGACGCTCCGCCACAGGAAAAACACCTCTGTTGGAAGCCTTGAGGACAAGTTGGAACATCTCCAGCTGATAAACAATTTCTCATATACTCACTCCACTGAAAGCCATCAAAAGCCGCCTGGATTTTACAAATGGTTATCAACACGGAGGTGTTTTTCCTGTGCCGCCGCACCGCGTCGGCTGCGTCCCGACACGCGGACCCATCCGCACGTCTTTCATTAAAAAAATCTCCTTTAACAGTGGAATATCCGGATAAAATGCTGAAACCGACTTCTTCTGAAACTTCTCTGTTCTCTCACGACGTCCTGGATCAATAGAGCCTGAAATGTGGAGGTTTTAAGCTTGAAACAGGCTGATGACGCTACCTGAGAGCGCTGCGCGACGTCTCGCACCGTGAAAAGTCCTTAAAGCGACAGAATCACCTCAAAATCTCTCATCAGCTGTTAAAATTTTCACTGAAGACCAGCTTAATTTTTCGAACCGTGTCCACTTCGATGTGTCTCACAGGTTTAGAAAAAATTTTGATCAAACAAAGCGCCAGTCTCTCAGCAACTTCTCAGACAAAGGAATTCCGACGAGGGGCTGGACGACTCCTCCCACAAGGAGTGCTCACAGGCGAATGACGTCACCGACAGGCATGGAAAAACTCACGCATGCGCACGAGGGTTCAAGCATGTCTGACGTAAAAACATATGAATGAAATCCATATAGTTTTTGAAAAAAATAAAAAGGACCTATACTTTACGGACAGCCCTCGTATATATATATATATATATATATATATATATATATATATATATATATATATTATAGGATGGTAAAGAAGCTGCATAGAGACAGGAGGTGGAACAGTTGGACCTCTGGTGTTGTCAGAATAACCTGGAGCTGAACCCACACAAGACTGTGGAGATGATAGTGGACTTCATGAGGAAGCCACCATCAATCGCCCCACCCCCCATCCTCAACAACACTGTGCCTTCTGTCGACATTTTCCGGTTCCTGGGATCCACCATCTCCCAAGATCTGAAGTTTTTTTCTTAGTGCACATTTTTATTTTACTTACACGTCTTATTTGCACATTTTTACTGTGAATTATTCAGTGTTCAGTGTATATGCATACATGCTGAATAGAGAGAGTATCAGTAGCCTCAATCACTCTCATTTGGGACAATAAGGTGCAAACTGGCACCTCATTGTCTCATTCTCAATGGATAGACTAAGTTTGATTGGCATCTGATCTGTATTGTACATTTAGCAGATATTTGATTCTTTTTAACATTGAAAAGCCCTTCGACCTTGAAATTTCTTGAAATTTCTTTCCATGGTATAAATTAAGTAAATATAATGTGAATAGATTCCCCCTCTAGCTGGTGGTTGGGCCTTAGCCCATGGGGCCCGGCTGGGCTCAGCCCGAAAGAGTGACGTGGGCCCGCCCTCCTATGGGTTCACCACTTGCAGAGGCGGCCATGGGGGTCGGGTGCAGAGAGGATTGGGTGGCGGTCAAGGGTGGGTGGCCTGGCGGCCCGGTCCATGCTCACAGCCCCTGGCTGTTGGGACGTGGAATGTCACCTCGCTAGGGGGGAAGGAGCCTGAGCTTGTGCGGGAGGTTGAGAGATACCGACTAGAGATAGTCGGGCTCACCTCCACACACAGCTTGGGCTCTGGTACTCAACTCCTGGAGAGGGGCTGGACGCTTCATTTTTCTGGTGTCGCCCACGGGGAGAGGTGGAGAGTTGGGGTCGCATTGCTTATTGCTCCCTAGCTCAGTCGCCAAGTGTTGGAGTTCACTCCGGTGAACGAGAGGGTCGCGTCCCTACGCCTTCGGGTTGGGGACAGGTCTCTCACCGTTGTCTCGGCCTACGGGCCGAGCAGCAGTGCAGAGTACCCGACCTTCCTGGAGTCCCTGGGAGGGGTACTAGATAGCGCTCCGACTGGGGACTCCATTGTTCTCCTGGGGGATTTCAACACCCACGGGGGCGGCGACAGTGAGACCTGGAGGGGTGTGATCGGGAAGCACGGCCTCCCTGATCTTAACCCGAGTGGTGTTCAGTTGTTGGACTTCTGTGCTAGTCACAGTTTGTCCATCACGAACACCATGTTCGAGCAAAAGGGTGTCCATAAGTGCACGTGGCACCAGGACACCCTGAGCCGGAGGTAGATGATCGACTTTGTAGTCGTATCATCTGACCTTCGGCCATGTGTCTCGGACACTCGAGTGAAGAGAGGGACAGAGCTGTCGACTGATCACCACCTGGTGGTGAGTTGGATCCGCTGGGAGGGTAGGAAGCCGGTAAGACCTGGCAGGCCCAAACGTATCGTGAGGGTCTGCTGGGAACGACTGGCAGAACCCTCTGTCAGCGAGGTCTTCAACTCCCACCTCCGGGAGAACTTCTCCCAGATCCCGGGGGAGGTTGGAGACATGGAGTCTGAGTGGACCATGTTCTCCACCTCCATTGTCGATGCGGCTGCTCGTAGCTGTGGTCGCAAGGTCTCTGGTGCCTGTCGCGGTGGCAATCCCCGAACCCGGTGGTGGACACCGGAAGTAAGGGATGCCATCAAGCTGATGGTCGAACCTCGGATTCAGGAGGAGTAGCATGGTTTTCGTCCTGGTCGCGGCACACTGGACCAGCTCTACACGCTCCATCGGGTGCTCGAGGGTTCATGGGAGTTTGCCAACCAGTCCACATGTGTTTTGTGGATCTGGACAAGGCATTCGACTGTGTCCCTCGGCACACCCTGTGGGGAGTGCTCCGGGAGTACGGGGTCCGGGGTCCTTTGCTAAGGGCTATCCGGTCCCTGTACGACCGCAGCAGGAGCTTGGTTCGCATTGCCGGTAGTAAGTCAAACCTGTTTCCAGTGCATGTTGGCCTCCGCCAGGGCTGCCCTTTGTCACCGGTTCTGTTCATTATTTTTATGGACAGAATTTCTAGGCACAGCCAGGGTGTAGAGGGGGTCTGGTTTGGGAACCACAGAATCTCGTCTCTGCTGTTTGCGGACGATGTGGTTCTGTTGGCTTCGTCAAATCAGGACCTTCAGTGTTTGCAGCCGAGTGTGAAGCGTCCGGGATGAAAATCAGCACCTCCAAATCCGAGGCCATGGTTCTCGATCGGAAAAAGGTGCTTTGCCCTCTTCAGGTCGGTGGAGTGTCCTTGCCTCAAGTGGAGGAGTTTAAGTATCTCGGGGTCTTGTTCAGGAGTGAGGGACGGATGGAGCGTGAGATCAATAGACGGATCGGTGCAGCATCTGCAGTGATGCGGTCGCTGTATTGGACCGTCGTGGTGAAGAGAGAGCTGAGAAGGGGGGCAAAGCTCCCGATTTACCGATCGATCTACGTTCCGATCCTCACCTATGGTCATGAGATTTGGCTCATGACCGAAAGAACGAGATCGCCAGTACAAGCGGCCGAGATGAGTTTCCTCCGCAGGGTGGCTGGGCGCTCCCTTAGAGATAGAGTGAGGAGCTCGGTCACTCGGGAGGAGCTCGGAGTCGAGCCGCTGCTCCTCCATGTCGAAAGGAGTCAGTTGAGGTGGATCGGGCATCTTTTCCGGATGCCCCCTGGATGCCTCGCTGGAGAGGTGTTCCGGGCAAGTCCCACTGGGAGGAGGCCACCGGGGAAGACCCAGGACACGCTGGAGGGACTACATCTCTCGGCTGGCTTGGGAACGCCTTGGGGTTCCCCCGGAGGAGCTGGAGGAGGTGTGTTTGGATCGGGAGGTCTAGGCGGCTTTGCTTGAGCTGCTGCCCCCGCGACCCGACTCCGGATAAAGCGGAAGAAAATGGATGGATGGATGGATGGATAATGTGAATGGAAAGATCAATCAGTGTTGGATTCAATCAATCAATCAATTTCAATCAATTTTTTTATATAGCGCCAAATCACAACAAACAGTTGCCCCAAGGTGCTTTATATTGTAAGGCAAGGCCATACGATAATTATGTAAAACCCCAACGGTCAAAACGACCCCCTGTGAGCAAGCACTTGGCTACAGTGGGAAGGAAAAACTCCCTTTTAACAGGAAGAAACCTCCAGCAGAACCAGGCTCAGGGAGGGGCAGTCTTCTGCTGGGACTGGTTGGGGCTGAGGGAGAGAACCAGGAAAAAGACATGCTGTGGAGGGGAGCAGAGATCGATCACTAATGATTAAATGCAGAGTGGTGCATACAGAGCAAAAAGAGAAAGAAACAGTGCATCATGGGAACCCCCCAGCAGTCTAAGTCTATAGCAGCATAACTAAGGGATGGTTCAGGGTCACCTGATCCAGCCCTAACTATAAGCTTTAGCAAAAAGGAAAGTTTTAAGCCTAATCTTAAAAGTAGAGAGGGTGTCTGTCTCCCTGATCTGAATTGGGAGCTGGTTCCACAGGAGAGGAGCCTGAAAGCTGAAGGCTCTGCCTCCCATTCTACTCTTACAAACCCTAGGAACTACAAGTAAGCCTGCAGTCTGAGAGCGAAGCGCTCTATTGGGGTGATATGGTACTACGAGGTCCCTAAGATAAGATGGGACCTGATTATTCAAAACCTTATAAGTAAGAAGAAGAATTTTAAATTCTATTCTAGAATTAACAGGAAGCCAATGAAGAGAGGCCAATATGGGTGAGATATGCTCTCTCCTTCTAGTCCCCGTCAGTACTCTAGCTGCAGCATTTTGAATTAACTGAAGGCTTTTTAGGGAACTTTTAGGACAACCTGATAATAATGAATTACAGTAGTCCAGCCTAGAGGAAATAAATGCATGAATTAGTTTTTCAGCATCACTCTGAGACAAGACCTTTCTGATTTTAGAGATATTGCGTAAATGCAAAAAAGCAGTCCTACATATTTGTTTAATATGCGCTTTGAATGACATATCCTGATCAAAAATGACTCCAAGATTTCTCA
This sequence comes from Thalassophryne amazonica, assembly GCF_902500255.1. Taxonomy (NCBI): domain Eukaryota; kingdom Metazoa; phylum Chordata; class Actinopteri; order Batrachoidiformes; family Batrachoididae; genus Thalassophryne; species Thalassophryne amazonica. Next base: position 37,787,395 of record NC_047117.1, read on the forward strand.
CAGTATTACTAGAGGTCAGGGTAATGCCATCCAGAGTAAGGATCTGGTTAGACACCATGTTTCTAAGATTTGTGGGGCCAAGTACAATAACTTCAGTTTTATCTGAGTTTAAAAGCAGGAAATTAGAGGTCATCCATGTCTTTATGTCTGTAAGACAATCCTGCAGTTTAGCTAATTGGTGTGTGTCCTCTGGCTTCATGGATAGATAAAGCTGGGTATCATCTGCGTAACAATGAAAATTTAAGCAATACCGTCTAATAATACTGCCTAAGGGAAGCATGTATAAAGTGAATAAAATTGGTCCTAGCACAGAACCTTGTGGAACTCCATAATTAACTTTAGTCTGTGAAGAAGATTCCCCATTTACATGAACAAATTGTAATCTATTAGACAAATATGATTCAAACCACCGCAGCACAGTGCCTTTAATACCTATGGCATGCTCTAATCTCTGTAATAAAATTTTATGGTCAACAGTATCAAAAGCAGCACTGAGGTCTAACAGAACAAGCACAGAGATGAGTCAACTGTCCGAGGCCATAAGAAGATCATTTGTAACCTTCACTAATGCTGTTTCTGTACTATGATGAATTCTAAAACCTGACTGAAACTCTTCAAATAGACCATTCCTCTGCAGATGATCAGTTAGCTGTTTTACAACTACCCTTTCAAGAATTTTTGAGAGAAAAGTAAGGTTGGAGATTGGCCTATAATTAGCTAAGATAGCTGGGTCAAGTGATGGCTTTTTAAGTAATGGTTTAATTACTGCCACCTTAAAAGCCTGTGGTACATAGCCAACTAACAAAGATAGATTGATCATATTTAAGATCGAAGCATTAAATAATGGTAGGGCTTCCTTGAGCAGCCTGGTAGGAATGGGGTCTAATAAACATGTTGATGGTTTGGATGAAGTAACTAATGAAAATAACTCAGACAGAACAATCGGAGAGAAAGAGTCTAACCAAATACTGGCATCACTGAAAGCAGCCAAAGATAACGATACGTCTTTGGGATGGTTATGAGTAATTTTTTCTCTAATAGTTAAAATTTTGTTAGCAAAGAAAGTCATGAAGTCATTACTAGTTAAAGTTAATGGAATACTCAGCTCAATAGAGCTCTGACTCTTTGTCAGCCTGGCTACAGTGCTGAAAAGAAACCTGGGGTTGTTCTTATTTTCTTCAATTAGTGATGAGTAGAAAGATGTCCTAGCTTTACGGAGGGCTTTTTTATAGAGCAACAGACTCTTTTTCCAGGCTAAGTGAAGATCATCTAAATTAGTGAGACGCCATTTCCTCTCCAACTTACGGGTTATCTGCTTTAAGCTACGAGTTTGTGAGTTATACCACGGAGTCAGACACTTCTGATTTAAAGCTCTCTTTTTCAGAGGAGCTACAGCATCCAAAGTTGTCTTCAATGAGGATGTAAAACTATTGACGAGATACTCTATCTCCCTTACAGAGTTTAGGTAGCTACTCTGCACTGTGTTGGTATATGGCATTAGAGAACATAAAGAAGGAATCATATCCTTAAACCTAGTTACAGCGCTTTCTGAAAGACTTCTAGTGTAATGAAACTTATTCCCCACTGCTGGGTAGTCCATCAGAGTAAATGTAAATGTTATTAAGAAATGATCAGACAGAAGGGAGTTTTCAGGGAATACTGTTAAGTCTTCTATTTCCATACCATAAGTCAGAACAAGATCTAAGATATGATTAAAGTGGTGGGTGGACTCATTTACTTTTTGAGCAAAGCCAATAGAGTCTAATAATAGATTAAATGCAGTGTTGAGGCTGTCATTCTCAGCATCTGTGTGGATGTTAAAATCGCCCACTATAATTATCTTATCTGAGCTAAGCACTAAGTCAGATAAAAGGTCTGAAAATTCACAGAGAAACTCACAGTAACGACCAGGTGGACGATAGATAACAAATAAAACTGGTTTTTGGGACTTCCAATTTGGATGGACAAGACTAAGAGACAAGCTTTCAAATGAATTAAAGCTCTGTCTGGGTTTTTGATTAATTAATAAGCTGGAATGGAAGATTGCTGCTAATCCTCCGCCCCGGCCTGTGCTACGAGCATTCTGACAGTTAGTGTGACTCGGGGGTGTTGACTCATTTAAACTAACATATTCATCCTGCTGTAACCAGGTTTCTGTTAGGCAGAATAAATCAATATGTTGATCAATTATTATATCATTTACCAACAGGGACTTAGAAGAGAGAGACCTAATGTTTAATAGACCACATTTAACTGTTTTAGTCTGTGGTGCAGTTGAAGGTGCTATATTTTTTCTTTTTGAATTTTTATGCTTAAATAGATTTTTGCTGGTTATTGGTAGTCTGGGAGCAGGCACCGTTTCTACGGGGATGGGGTAATGAGGGGATGGCAGGGGGAGAGAAGCTGCAGAGAGGTGTGTAAGACTACAACTCTGCATGTTGAAATAATAACTTTTTGTAATAAACAGCCTGAATCCAATCTGTAATATTTTTAATCATAGTGTAGGAACGCATCAGAATTGCTGCCATTAAGAAATTAAATGGCACTGAGTCATGAATCGAGATTATGATTTTAATATATTGTAATCATGCCATCCTCATGTGTACATATCACATTCTAACCCAGTCTCACGGCAAGTCGTGATCCAGCAGCACGAAATGTACATTAATCTATTGGTTCATGATATTGTGACGAAAAGCGCCTCATTTTTGTCAAAGGCGCACAAATTCATTCTCATTCATTCCGTGATGGCTGCACGAAATTAAAAGTGAAGTGGTGTGTGTGGTGGGGGGGGACTGGACTGCACATTCAGGACATTTCTTACAAAATGCACTAGATTCTTACAAAATGCGGCTGTTATTACAAAATGAAGTGAAAATTTAGTACATTTTGTTGAGCTATTTCATAATGTCATATTATCACAGAACGCCTTGTTACACATTAATTTGTTACACATTGACATTAATTTCCACCATACAAGGGGCCTCATGTACAAGGACGTGTGGATTTCCTACTGAAACATGGTGTATACTAAAACCCAGAAAGTGTCGTACGCACAAAAATATCCAGATGTATCAAAGTGTGCGCATGCATGGATCCAAGCACATTCTGCTTGTATATCCCACTCAGTGTGGAATTGAGTGCACATGCAGACGTACCAAACTCCTCCATTCCATGCCCTATTTAAATATGCAAATTCATGTAAATAGGCCCTGAGAGCTGGTATTCCCCACTCCGTCAGATCACTCAACATGAACACAGAAATAAATTATACCACGTGTGAGCTATAGATGATAGAAATTAAGTGAAGACACTGTCAGGAACTGAGGTGGAGTGGCACAGAAGGGGGTTGAACACATGTGCAGACTCATGACTGAGATGTATGAGTTATAGAAGGCTTTATCAAAAAACTGGCAATGGTACAGTACACAGGTCAATCACAGAGGCAGCGGTACAGGCAGGTGTCAGGCAGAAGTGTGGTCAAGAAAACCAAGCACAGTTCAAAACACCAGGAGGCTGACAGTTCATGGACTGAGGAAAGACCAGGGTCAAAAATGAAAGTATAAAAAAATGCCTATTTTTGACCTTCTGGGGACCCTTGTGGGGCCCAGGGGGATTCAATTGATAAGCTCTCACTTTTTTCACCAGAGAGGCCCCCAAGGAATGAATATGCCAAATTTCAAAAAATTTCACTGAAGAGTTTTTGAAAAAAATCTCGAGATGGCCTGCACGCCCCACTGCACATGGTGCACATATCATGACTGCTAATCTAAAGGACTAACAAAAAACAAAGAAAACAAAACAAAAAAGTTTAATTTCATCTGTAGGGGCACGGGTCTGGTAGTGGTGCTGACCCAGGAGTTGCCTCCATTCAAATAAATTTCAGTGTTCACTTTTTTACAGGGTCCATCCATGCTGCACACAGTGCTCAAGATAGCTATCGGACATACATACTTTTTTCCTGCCAAGTCAACATTACATATGTTGGTAAATGACTCTACTGAAAACAGAATCACAGGCAAATCCCATCAACAACCTATGTCACACCAAGCACCAAAATAACACTTGCAGTTTTACTACAACCAGCACCCAAACAGAGCATCACAGGAAGACAGAAACAAAGCAGTTAAACATGAAATCAGAATGCTAATCATTATTTAAATGATACCAGTGGTACTGAATTTCATATTCAACTGCAAATAAAAAAACAGTAGGTGTGTGTGAATGTGCTAATCACATGAGTGTTGAGTGATGAAATATGCATGTGTATAAGTGCACATTTGTATAATTAGTGTGTGTCAGTGCTGACACATGGCTGAGGCTTTCCACAGACTCTTTTCTCACCATGATGTTGTTGTGGATGAAACCCTTGCGGTAGCGGGCAGGTTTCAGGTGAGGGTATTCTTCAGTGCTGGTGACCCGGATACTCCACACACGTCTCCAGGCCTCATACAGCTGTATGTGAACTGGGTAGACCCCTGAGTGGTGAGGGGCCACGGCGTAGCCCATGTCCACGGGGATGTTGTGCTTCTGGAAAGGCATAGACACCAAAGGTGAGGGTATGTGCATAAACACAGAGAATACTAGTGATGGGCACATATACAACAAAGGACAGACATGTCTATAAACTTGGTGACGATAGAGCGACCTTGCTGAACCACTTGGTCTGAGTTGTTTGGAATGATGCTAACCTTCAGATCAGAATAAAAATATTGTTTGCATGAGAGTGAGAGAGAGGGAGGACGCATGGCTGATGCTGACCAATGATGTTGTCCTTCATCCTGACACACACCATCAGACATTGTCAGAGCCGAGCAAGTTATACTTACTTTCACGTAATTGTCACCTATACGTTATCTTCAATTTATTTCACTTATTGTTATTCCATTTGATTAAATACTGTGGGCTCAATAGGTTTTTTTTTCTTATGGGGTCCATTTGGACCCCAGTTTACATAATGGTATCTGGTTGGATTAGCAAACTTTTGAGATGAATGTTAAATTTTATAAGTACTGAACTGTCTTTATTTATTATTTATTTAGTTTTTATTCATGTTATTTGCATCAGAGTAACTGCAGGGAGTAGGTGTTGGTATTGATTTTTTGTGTTAAAGTCATGAAAAAAATCTAAAGTGGAAAAAAAAAACTAGTCTTTCAAAATGAAAGGTGGGTTATCAGCCAGATACTCAAAACTTGCTTTTTTTTGTTGTTGTTGTTGTTGTTGTTTTTTTTTTTTTTTTAATAGTTTCAAAGTGACCCTATGTAGTTATACTACAGATACCCGCAAGAATGGCATCAATAAAAAATACATTAATAGCATTAAAAACAAGAGTTTCTGTGGGGTCTGCATGGCCCAGGTGTACAGATCAGTAAGTTTCAGGGGTTAAGGTGAAGGTTAAGAAAAATAACATGAATATTAATTTGCAAAAATAATAAATCACTGTGTGGTTAGCACTGTTGCCTCACAGCAAGAAGGTCATAGGATCGCTTCCCACCTTTACTGTGTGGAGTGTTTGAGTAGGTTCCCTCCAGGTGCTCGGGCTTCCTTAGGTTAGGTGGACTGGAAACTTTAAATTGACCACAGTAAATGTGTTTAAATGAACTGCATTGATGAGGTCTGTTAGAAAAGTATCCAACCTTTTAATTTTTTTCAAAAACCTGATGGATTTGAATCACGTGTGCTTGCATGAGCAAACCTTGAACCTTCGTGCGCATGCGTGAACTTTGCCACGCCTGTCGATTGCATCATTCTCTGGTAAGCAGCCTTTGTGTGAGGTGTGTGTTGTGCGCTCAGCGTTTTTTCATTCCAAGGAAAATGGCGGAATGAGTGGAGCAGCGCTACTGCATCACATTTTGCCAGAAACTGGGCGACAGCCAGGTGGAAACCATTCGGAAGATTCAGATGGCTTTTGGTGATGATGCAATGGGCGTCACACAAATTAAGGAGTGGTACAACCGGTTTAAAGACGGGCGCATAACGGTGGAGAGCAAGCCGCGCTCCGGTCGGCCATCAACATGCTGAAATGACGAGATCATTTCCAAAGTGAATGCTGTGGTGATGCGGGACCGTCGTGTGACTATCAGAGAAATTGCGGAAGAGGTGGACATCAGCACTTTTTCGGCACATTCCATTGTGACAGAAGATTTGGGCATGAAGAGAGTGGCGGCGAAATTCGTGCCAAAGCTGCTGACTGCGGAGCAAAAGCACCTTTGTGTTGAAGTCTCACAGGACATGCTGGACTCCACAAAAAGTGACGCTGACTTCATGAACACCATCATCACTGGTGATGAGTCCTGGGTGTACGGGTACGACCCGGAAACCAAATTCCAGTCGTCACAGTGGAAGCATTCCACGTCACCAAGACCAAAGAAGGCTCGCCAAGTGCGCAGCAATGTTAAGGTGATGCTGACTGTTTTCCTTGACTCCTGCGGTGTGGTACACCACGAGTACGCACCACAGGGTCAAACAATCACCAAGGAGTACTACAGGGATGTCCTCTGTCGCCTGCGTAATGCTGTGCGGTGCAGACTTTTTTGATGAAAAACCAGACGTGGTTCAACAGGCTCCTTACTCTCCTGATATGGCCCCAAACTCAAGAGGCCAATGAAAGGAATGAGATTTGAGACGAGAGAGGACATTATGGCTGCAACGACAGCAGAGCTGAACTCCATTTCAAAAGAGGCTTTCTTGGAATGCTTCCAACAGTGGCGACACCGCTGGGAGAAGTGTGTGGAGTCCCAAGAAACTACTTTGAGGGTGATTAGGTTTCCAACACTCCAGGTAAGCCAAAGGTCAGATGCTTTTCTAACAGACCTCGTATATAACACTTTTCCATCTGCATCAGATGCTCAAAGCGCTCTGTCTGTCTACAACCCCAATTCCAATGAAGTTGGGATGTTGTGTAAAATGTAAATAAAAACAGAATGCAATGATTTGCAAATCCTCTTCAACCTATATTCAATTGAATACACCACAAAGACAAGATATTTAATGTTCAAACTGATAAACTATTGTTTTTGTGCAAATATTTGCTCATTTTGAAATGGATGCCTGCAACATGTTTCAACAAAGCTGGGGCAGTGGTATGTTTACACTGTGTTACATCACCTTTCCTTCTAACAACACTCAATAAGCATTTGGGAACTGAGGACACTAATTGTGAGTGTCATGATTATTATTATATAAAAGGAGCATCCCCAAAGGTCTCAGCCATTCACAAGCAAAGATGGCGCGAGGATTACCACTTTGTGAACAACTGCATGAAAAAATAGTCCAACAGTTTAAGAACAATGTTCAATTACGAGGCATTCCATCATCTACAGTCCATAATATAATCAGAAGATTCAGAGAAGCTGGAGAACTTTCTACACGTAAGCGGCAAGGCCGAAAACCAACATTGAATCAATCAATCAATCAATCAATCAACTTTTTTTTTATATAGCGCCAAATCACAACAGTTGCCCCAAGGCGCTTTATATTGTAAGGCAAGGCCATACAATAATTATGAAAAACCCCAACGGTCAAAACGACCCCCTGTGAGCAAGCACTTGGCAACAGTGGGAAGGAAAAACTCCCTCTTAACAGGAAGAAACCTCCAGCAGAACCAGGCTCAGGGAGGGGCAGTCTTCTGCTGAGACTGGTTGGGGCTGAGGGAAAGAACCAGGAAAAAGACATGCTGTGGAGGGGGGCAGAGATCGATCACTAATGATTAAATGCGGAGTGATGCATACAGAGCAAAAAGAGAAAGAAACAGTGCATCATGGGAACCCCCCCACAGTCTACGTCTAAAGCAGCATAACCAAGGGATAGTCCAGGGTCACCCGATCCAGCCCTAACTATAAGCCTTAGCGAAAAGGAAAGTTTTAAGCCTAATCTTAAAAGTAGAGAGGGTATCTGTCTCCCTGATCTGAATTGGGAGCTGGTTCCACAGGAGAGGAGCCTGAAAGCTGAAGGCTCTGCCTCCCATTCTACTCTTACAAACCCTAGGAACTACAAGTAAGCCTGCAGTCTGAGAGCGAAGCGCTCTATTAGGGTGATATGGTACTACGAGGTCCCTAAGATAAGATGGGACCTGATTATTCAAAACCTTATAAGTAAGAAGAAGAATTTTAAATTCTATTCTAGAATTAACAGGAAGCCAATGAAGAGAGGCCAACACGGGTGAGATATGCTCTCTCCTGCTAGTCCCCGTCAGTACTCTAGCTGCAGCATTTTGAATTAACTGAAGGCTTTTTAGGGAACTTTTAGGACAACCTGATAATAAAGAATTACAATAGTCCAGCCTAGAGGAAATAAATGCATGAATTAGTTTTTCAGCATCACTCTGAGACAAGACCTTTCTGATTTTAGAGATATTGCGTAAATGCAAAAAGGCAGTCCTACATATTTGTTTAATATGCGCTTTGAATGACATATCCTGATCAAAAATGACTCCAAGATTTCTCACAGTATTACTAGAGGTCAGGGAAATGCCATCCAGAGTAAAGATCTGGTTAGACACCATGCTTCTAAGATTTGTGGGGCCAAGTACAATAACTTCAGTTTTATCTGAGTTTAAAAGCAGGAAATTAGAGGTCATCCATGTCTTTATGTCTGTAAGACAATCCTGCAGTTTAGCTAATTGGTGTGTGTCCTCTGGCTTCATGGATAGATAAAGCTGGGTATCATCTGCGTAACAATGAAAATTTAAGCAATACCGTCTAATAATACTGCCTAAGGGAAGCATGTATAAAGTGAATAAAATTGGTCCTAGCACAGAACCTTGTGGAACTCCATAATTAACTTTAGTCTGTGAAGAAGATTCCCCATTTACATGAACAAACTGTAATCTATTAGACAAATATGATTCAAACCACCGCAGCGCAGTGCCTTTAATACCTATGACATGACATGACATTGAATGCCCGTGACCTTCGATCCCTCGGGCAGCACTGCATTAAAAACCAACATCAACCAACATGGTGTGGGCTCAGGAACAATTCAGAAAACCATTGTCAGTTAACACAGTTCTTCGCTACAACTACAAGTGCAAGTTAAAACTCTACCATACAAAGTGAACGCCATACATGATGGCATTGGCAACTTACACATCTGTGATGGCCCCATCAATGCTGAAAGGTACATCCAGGTTTTGGAGCAACACATGCTGCCATCCAAGCAACATCTTTTTCAGGGATGTCCCTGCTTATTTCAGCAAGACAGTGCCAAGCCACATTCTGCATGTGTTACAAGAGTGTGGCTTTGTAGTAAAAGGGGGCGGGTACTAGACTGGCCTGCCTGCAGTCCAGACCCATTGCCCATTGAAAATGTGTGGCACATCATGAAGCGCAAAATACGACAAAGGGGACCCCGGGCTGTTGAACAACTGAAGTCGTACATCAAGTAAGAATGGGAAAGAATTCCACCTACAAAGCTTCAACAATTAGTGTCCTCAGTTCCCAAATGCTTATTGAGTGTTGTTAGAAGGAAAGGTGATGTAACACAGTGGTAAATATACTACTGTCCCAGCTTTTTTGAAATGTCTTGCAGGCATCAATTTCAAAATGAGCACATATTTGCACAAAACAATAAAGTTTATCAGTTTGAACATTAAATATCTTGTCTTTGTGGTGTATTCAACTGAATATAGGTTGAAGAGGATATGCAAATCATTGTATTCTGTTTTTATTTACATTTTACACAACATCTCAACTTCATTGGAACTGGGGTTGTACAACCCCTGTCAAAAATTATGGAATCACTGGCCTCGGAGGATGTTCATTCAGTTGTTTAATTTTGTAGAAAAAAAGCAGATCACAGACACGACACAAAACTAAAGTCATTTCAAATGGCAACTTTCTGGCTTTAAGAAACACTATAAGAAATCAAGAAAAAAAAATTGTGGCAGTCAGTAACGGTTACTTTTTTAGACCAAGCAGTTGGAAAAAAATGGACTTACTCAATTCTGAGGAATAAATTATGGAATCACCCTGTAAATTTTTATCCCCAAAACTAACACCTGCATCAAATCAGATCTGCTCGTTAGTCTGCATCTAAAAAGGAGTGATCACACCTTGGAGAGCTGTTGCACCAAGTGGACTGACACGAATCATGGCTCCAACACGAGAGATGTCAATTGAAACAAAGGAGAGGATTATCAAACTCTTAAAAGAGGGTAAATCATCACGCAATGTTGCAAAAGATCTTGATTGTTCACAGTCAGCTGTGTCTACAAATACAAACAACATGGGAAGGTTGTTAAAGGCAAACATACTGGTAGACCAAGGAAGACATCAAAGCGTCAAGACAGAAAACTTAAAGCAATATGTCTCAAAAATTGAAAATGCACAACAAAACAAATGAGGAATGAATGGGAGGAAACTGGAGTCAACGTCTGTGACTGAACTGTAAGAAACTGCCAAAAGGAAATGGGATTTACATACAGAAAAGCTAAACGAAAGCCATCATTAACACCTAAACAGAAAAAAACAAGGTTACAATGGGCTAAGGAAAAGCATCGTGGACTGTGGATGACTGGATGAAAGTCATATTCAGTGATGAATCTCGAATTTGCATTGGGCAAGGCGATGATGCTGGAACTTTTGTTTGGTGCTGTTCTAATGAGATTTATAAAGATGACTGCCTGAAGAGAACATGTAAATTTCCACAGTCATTGATGATATGGGGCTGCATGTCAGGTAAAGGCACTGGGGAGATGGCTGTCATTACATCATCAATAAATGCACAGGTTTACGTTGATATTTTGGACACTTTTCTTATCCCATCAATTGAAAGGATGTTTGGGGATGATGAAATCATTTTTCAAGATGATAATGCTTCTTGCCATAGTGCAAAAACTGTGAAAACATTCCTTGCAAAAAGACACATAGGGTCAATGTCAATCCAATTGAAAATCTTTGGTGGAAGTTGAAGAAAATGGTCCATGACAAGGCTCCAACCTGCAAAGCTGATCTGGCAACAGCAATCAGAGAAAGTTGGAGCCAGATTGATGAAGAGTACTGTTTGTCACTCATTAAGTCCATGCCTCAGAGACTGCAAGCTGTTATAAAAGCCAGAGGTGGTGCAACAAAATACTAGTGATGTGTTGGAGCGTTCTTTTGTTTTTCATGATTCCATAATTTTTTCCTCAGAATTGAGTGATTCCATATTTTTTTCCCTCTGCTTGGTCTAAAAAAGTAACCGTTACTGACTGCCACAATTTTTTTTCCTGATTTCTTATAGTGTTTCTTAAAGCCAGAAAGTTGCCATTTGAAATGACTTTAGTTTTGTGTCATGTCTGTGATCTGCTTTTTTTCTACAAAATTAAACAACTGAATGAACATCCTCCGAGGCCGGTGATTCCATAATTTTTGCCAGGGGCTGTATATGTGGGCCTGTGACAGAATGGTGTCTTGTCCTTACGACCTGGAACTGCTGGGATAGGTTTCCAGCCCCCCAACCTGCCCTGTGACCCTTAATTGGAGTAAGTGGGTATGGAAAATGGATAGAATAGATAGGGATGGATGGATAGATAGGGGGTCATTTTGACCATTGGGGTTTTTCTGTAATTATTGTATGGCTTTTGCCTTACAATATAAAGCGCCTTGGGGCAGCTGTTTGTTGTGATATGGCGCTATATAAATAAAATTAATTTGATTTGATTTGATAGAATAAATTACTGCATTATTATTATTAGCACTACTCCCAGAATCAGCAGTGCTGTTTATTGCTTATACGTACATTTAGATTACATCATAATTTCATTCTCTAAATAATATGGTTTCAGCCTTGCTGGGACTGGAAACACGGCTGCCCTCAGTCCTGTGGGGCTTACATCCCTAAATTTTGTCTATGTCACCAGACCAGACAGTACTGGAGCCTTTCCATGAAAATGATGCGTTAAGCTGCCTCTGCGCACCCAGGAATACAATACTCAGAATTTGTGGCATTACCAAATGGAGCAAACGATTCATAATGAACCATTTAATGGCTTTATGGTTTCAACATTAAACAAAACCAATCTGACTGCTCAATGACTTTTCTCTCTGTTGTAAGTGAGGCAAAATGAAGCAATGCTTCATAAGAGCCAGACTCAGCTAATGCACGCTTCAGATACTGAGCTGCAAATCAGTTTCTACTGCAGCAGACAAAGTTGACAGATCTGTAATCGAACACCTTGTTCATAAGAATCATATGTGCGGCCATTTTTTAATTGAAGGAGTCCGTGTGCCGATGCTGTTCATGAGTCTTGTACCTTGAGTCTGACTCAAGTCTGATGTCTTTGAGGATGAGTTACAAGTCAAGTCTGAAGTCACTGTTTGTGTGACTTAGTAAGTGCAACTCGAGTCCAAGTCTCAAACTCAAGTCCCCATGTCTGGGGTATGTTTATGAGAATTGGACTCTAAACACTGATCTGATGCAACATCTGAATGTCTTGGTAACACCAAGTGTCTTGGTAGAATCCTTAGGATTTGCTGGAATGATTGGTGTCAAATGATCATGTCATGATCCAGCACAGTGTTGAGAACCTCAGAAGCTGAAAAGGCCAGGGCGCACCCACATGATAACCAAAGTAAGGACCAGGGATCAGGCTCGGTGGTTTCCAATCAGGACCCAGAACATTATTTACTGTGGTGGATGTGGCACAAATATGTGCACTTAAAAAAATACAATCTTTGAATACCAGTCAGGACGTAAAGAAGGCAGGAAAATAATAAGGAAACCATTGCAGATGTGTGTATTTGGATGTTTCTGCGCATGTGTCTCACCACAGCAAACTCCTTGTTGAGGACCATCTGCTCCAGGAGAGAAGACTCGTTATGGAAGAGATGAGGCTGCATGTGGCTCCACATGTGTGGGAACCACCAGAACTCATCCACATACTTCAGCAGGAGATCATCCCCTTTGTCCTCCTCCACTGTGCCTGCACATGTGACAGGAAACGGAGTGACACATGCTCAAAGACACACATTCAGAATCTGTGAAACTTCCTTCTCATTTAACTTTTAAGTTAGTAATAGTAATTGAGACATCTTATGGTCACGTTAAATAAAGTGGTTGTCTGATACCATGGTGATGAAAAGTAATGCCATGGCAATAGCAGATGCTATGGTAATATATCCTCCTCTGAATTCGATGTCATCTAATTATAATCATGATGAGTCATATCTTGCATTTGCTCTTTGACTGTGTCCATCTTTATTTTTCTCTTTAGACATTCTGTCTTTTAAGAGAAGTTTAATAAAATTTGACCTTGGAGACACAAAACAGCTATAAAGCTCCTCTGCCTCGATTAAGCTCACACACAGGCCTTAGGAATGGATGTATATTGACAAACAACATGAAGATGACCACGCAAAACATGAAATATGTTGGGCTCATACTGTCTGCAATGAAAAATAAGTCAAAGTAAATGTAAAAATCACTGTTTTTATTTATTTATTTATTTTGCATATTCCACATTTTTCTGATTTGGGGTTGTATGTGGATACATTATTCACTTATTCATTTATATACATAATAATACTGTACCATTTATTACCAATTATTCAGTGACTTTTCATTCAACCACCGTTCCCCAACAAGCAAAATGTCTTGAAAAGGTGAGAATTTAATTTTGTTCCTTTAAATTGAACTTTTGGTGTATCTGCATTTATTTTAGCATTTGTAATTCACCCTAAAGAAACAGAAACAACACGTACCTGTGTGGTAGAATTTCCCAGAAAACCCTAAGTTGAAGGTAAAGTTGGAGATCTGAGTACGCAGCTGGTTCTGAGTATCTAGGAGAGCCTATAGATAGATAGACAGACAGACAGATAAATAGATAGATAGATAGAGAACAATCACAAGAAAGAGAACAGACAATGCACATTAGGAATAGATTATCATTTCCACCTCTTTCATGTAAATATACCAGATTAAAATCTGTAATACATTAACAAAAAGAGGTTTAAAACATACCAAGGATTTCACAGTTGATTTCAATTCTAAAAGCGGTTTTTGAACATTAAAAGTTAAAACTTGCATAACCTTGGAGAGTTTTGTTAAAATTGCCCCAAGGTATTATTTATCTCTGGCCATGAGTTGAGAAATAAATGAGAACATTTAGTTCTTGCTAGAAAGAGATTTGTGCTTTTTAAGGAGGTACACTGACAGCCCTGTTCCTTGAATGCAAAAATATTTAAAGCTGAGTCACACTGGTGGAAAAACCACCCTACAATAGGTTCACAATAAAGTGTGGCAGGTGCACACGCCATTCATTCATCTGTGCCACAGTGTGCCACAGATGTGCATATTTTGGTGGCTGGCACGATGAAGCTGAAGAGAAAACAACACTGATGGTGAGGATAAGGGTTTAAAAAGAAAAAGATAAACAGCTCTGGATCATGTGATGGGAATGAGACAAAAAAAAAACAGGTGTGTTTGGGTTATTTACTTTAATCTACATTCAGAGCTGTGGACAATTTTGAGGGACAATAAAGAAGGTGAGTCAAAGACAGAAAGTGTGTTTTTATCAGATGCGTCTTTTATTGCACCTCCATGCCAGCACACGAACAGCGAAAAACTCCTTCAACACAGACACTTAGGTTCACACAATATTAACATAACCTGAGGTCATTCCTGATAATTTTACAGAAGGTGAAAGGCGTAAAGTACTGAGAAAATTGCTTTGCGTATGAACAACTACAACCCCAATTCCATTGAAGTTGGGATATTGTGTAAAATGTAAATAAAAACAGAATACAATGATTTGCAAATCCTCTTCAACCTATATTCAATTAATTACACCACAACGACAAGATATTTAATGTTCAAAGTGATCACCTTTCCTTCTAACAACACTCAATAAGCGTTTGGGAACTGAGGACACTAATTGTTGAAGCTTTGTTGATGGAATTCTTTCCCATTCTTACTTGATATATGACTTCAGTTGTTCAAGTCCGGGGCCTCCACACATTTTTGTGCTTCATAATGCGTCACATTTTCAATGGGTGACAGGTCTGGCCTGCAGGCAGGCAAGTCTAGTACCCGCACTCTTTTACTACAAAGCCACGCTGTTGTAACACGTGCAGAATGTGGCTTGGCATTGTCTTGCTGAAATAAGCAGGGACGTCCCTGAAAAACATGTTGCTTGGATGGCAGCGTGTGTTGCTCCAAAACCTGGATGTACCTTTCAGCATTGATGCCCATGTCATGGGCACTAACACACCCCATACCATCACAAATGCTGGCTTTTGAACTTAGCACTGGTATCAATCTGGATGGTCTTTTTCCTGTTTTGTCTGGAGGACATGACGTCCATGATTTCCAAAAACAATTTGAAATGTGGACTCATCAGACCACAGCACACTTTTCCACTTTGTGTCTGTCCATTTCTCGGGCCCAGAGAAGGTGGCAGCATTTCTGGATGTTGTTGATGTATGGCTTTTCACTTTGCATGGCAGAGTTTTAACTTGGTGCTTGTAGATGTAGCGACGAACTGTGCTAACTGGCAATGGCTTTCTGAAGTGTTCCTGAGCCCACACGGTACGATCCTTTACACAGTGATGTCGGTTTTTAATGCAGTGCCACCTGAGGGATCGAAGGTCACGGGCATTCAATATTGGTTTTCTCCCTTGCCGCTTACATGTAGAAAGTTCTCCAGATTCTCAGAATTTTCTGATTATATTATGGACTCTAGATGATGGAATCCATAAATTCCTTGCAATTGTACATTGAGAAACATTGTTCTTCAACTGTTGGACTATTTTTTCATGCAGTTGTTCACAAAGTGGTGATCCTCGCCCCATCTTTGCTTGTGAATGGCTGAGAACTTTGGGGATGCTCCTTTTATATCCAATCATGAGTGTCCTCAGTTCCCAAACACTTATTGAGTGTTGTTAGAAGGAAAGGTGATGTAACACAGTGGTAAACATACCACTGTCCCAGCTTTTTTGAAATGTATTGCAGGCATCCATTTCAAAATGAGCAAATATTTGAACAAAAACAATAAAGTTTATCAGTTTGAATATTAAATATCTTGTCTTTGTTGTGTATTCAATTCAATATAGTTTGAAGAGGATTTGCAAATCATTGTATTCAGTCTTTTATTTACATTTTACACAACATCCCAACTTCATTGGAATTGGGGTTGTAAGAAATCACATGTATATAAGTATTCACAACCTTTAATCAATACTTTGTTGATGCACCTTTGACACCTCTGATACCTCAAGTCTTCTTGACTATGATGCCATAAGCTTGGTGCACCTATCTTTGGGCAGTTTTGTCCATTTTTCTTTGCAGCACCTCTCAAGATCCAACAGGTTGGATTAGGAGCATTGGCCATGTTCAGATCTCTCCAGAGATGTTCAGTCGGATTCAGGTCTAGGCTCTGGCTGGGCCACTCAAGGACATTCACAGAGTTGTCCTGAAACCACTCCTTTGGTATTCTGGTTGTGTGCTTAGGGTCATTGCCCTGCTGACAGATGAGGTCAAGAGAACTCTAGAGCAGGTTTTCATGCAGGATGTCTCTGTACATTGTTGCATTCATCTTTCCTTCAATCCTGACTAGCCTCCCAAGAACCTGATGAATCCCGCCAATGAAAATCAGTGGCAGGATTCAATTTATCCCAGGTGGACTCCAGTTAAGCTGTAAAAACATCTCAGGGATGCACAGGATGCACCTGAGCTCAGGTTTGAGCTTAATGGCAAAGGCTATGAATACTTATGTACATGTGATTTCTTATTTGTTTTATTTTTAATAAATCTGCCAAAATCTGAAAAAACAACATTATTTTTTCATATTGTCATTATGGGATATTTTGTGTGTAGAAGTTTGAGGAAAAAAAAAATGAATTTCTTCCATTTCGGAATAAGGCTGTAACAACAAAATGTGGAAAAAAGAGAAGCACCATGAATACTTTCTGGATGCACTGTAACAATCAATCAAATTGCACACGATAAGAAGATTAAATATTTTTCATCTTTTGTGAGCTAGTTACCTGGTGAGCTGGCTTTATGGTAATCAATCAGGTGAGAAACCAGACATGTTTTTAACCCATATATTGCTGAATGAAATGATAACTATATTATAGGAGTAATAATTATGTATTTCATAAATATTACTGGGATGATAATAATAATAATAATAATAATAATAATAATAATAATAATAATAATAATAATAATAATAATAATAATGATGATGATGATGATGATGATGACACTAATAATATAATATTACATAATATGTAATTAAATTAATTAGCCGTTTCAGTGATATTTGGTCAGTATTCCTGTGTTGACTGTGGTCAGACTTCATGTGGGCACGCCTCTACACTACAGACACACTCTTTTTGAAAATCTATCAACTCGGAACCTTAATATAAAGCATCCTTATAATCAGCAGCTCTTGTTCAAGAAAAGGAAAAAAATATTTTGACTTTGGTGTTTTGTGTAAAACACATCAATGTGTTGCTATTGATTTGAAAGTGTTTCAAAATGGTGCATGTGTCTATCATTTTGTTGCTAGAATGACATTTTTAGAAGGGATTGTTAGGTTTTGATTGTAGGGTTTCATTTTGACAGAGCTGTGAGGGGTTTTACAACAAGTGTTGTGTCTTGTCTTGCTTGTTTGTAGTGTTTTGACACAGTGAGCCAAATTTAGCAAAATATGTGCAAGCGATTGGCAAAAATTGTAATATATAGATGATTTACCACACCCTGCTGGATTGACATGTGAGTCCAATATATAAATATCAATGTCCATTGCTCAGTGTTGTTAGCTAATATCCATAATATCTACAATAGCGGAAGACATCAAACACACTATCCTTCTCACTCATAGTAATGAAAACATGACACTTAACTCACTCATGGTAATGGCAACATGACAGTTATCTAAACTGAATAATCCAACTGAACTACAAAAACACAATAAATCAATAACACTAACAACACTAACAACACTGTTAAACTAGCATGAACCACAATAACAACATTTAAAACCCCCAAACCACAAACTCCCATGGTGCATTGCAGCACAATGTCCATTGCTCACTGTTGTTAGCTAATATATCTTAATTCTCCAAAAATATTAGTCCTATCAACTTTGCATTTTCACAGTGTTCATCCTTCACCCAAAATACATGCAAATGTCAGCTCTCCCCAGTTTCTCTGTGACTGAAGCCATACATACTCATGCACAGAGAGGCCACTTGGGTATTATATAAATTCATGCCCATGCCACATAAACATAGCTGTCACACACCGATGTTGCCATCATTGTGCATGTGTGTGTATCAGTTACGTGCGCAAAGAGGCTTATACATGACTGCAACACCCCCCACAAAGTCTGCATCCGTATTGAGCGGGCTGAGTGTGACAAAGTATAGCTGTTCTGGATAGAGTTTTATTGCTTTCAGTGTGTTTGTGTAGGTTCACCTCGATACTTACAGCAAGGACTGGGTAAGATGACAAAAATAACTGATGCATTTTTTTCATATTGACTGATATTTCATTCGCAGGTTTGGTGGCCATGTGATTCGTATGCTTGGTTTCAGTGTGGAAGGTTCCCAGTTCAAACCCCACCCCTGCTGATTTCTTCATGTAATGCAGAGTTGCATCAGGAAGGACATCTGACATAAAACTTGTGCCAAAATTGATATGCAGAGCCATCTCTAATAAGTTGTGGCGACCCAGAGTGAAAACAAGGTAGCAGCCAAAGGGACTTACTTTTTACTGATATTTCATCAAGTCCAGCAAGGGTAAACAGCTGCCTATCTGGACTGAGGATATCATCAAGCAGTGGGAAGAACTCTTTAAATGTCACCTCAACTGCACTGACACACCTTCCTTTGAAAATTTAGGGCTGGAAGACTAGGTGGGTCCGGTCACATCTAAGTGGAGGAAGTCACTGAGGTAGTCAAAACGTCAGTGACAAGTTGCCAGGGCAGACAAGCTTTGCCCTGAGATGCTTAAGTCCATGGATGTTGTTGAGCTGTCATGGCTGACAGGCCTATGCAATGTTGCATGAAGTTGGGAACAGTACCTCTTCATTGCCAAAGAGGGATGGTGCTCCCCATCTTTAAAAAGGGGGACTAGAGAGTGTGTTCCAATTATAGATGTGTCACACTTCTGAGCCTCCCTGGGAAAGTCCATGCCAGGCTACTAGAGAGACTTAGATTGTTAGTCAAACCTCAGATTCGGGATAAGTAATTAAGGTTCTGTACTGGTCATGGGAAAGGGGACCGTTTTTTTTTTCACCCTCACAAGCATATTAGAAGGGTCTTGGGACCATGACCAACCAGTCTACACGTGTTTTGTGGACTTGGAAAAGGCATACAACTGAGTCCCTCGAGATGTTCTATGGGGGTTCCATGGGAGAATGGGTTACTGGAACTGCTGCAATGTGAGATCTGGTCTCTGGGCAACCAAAGTAGGAGCGGTGTCCACATTCTTGGCATCACATCCTGGTGCATGTTGGACTGCACCAGGGCTGCTCTTGTCACCAGTCTGTTCATGATGTTCACAGATGGGATTTCAAGGCCCAGACCAGGACCAGAAGGTGTTCAGTTTGATGACCTCTGAGTTGCATCTCTGCTTTTTGCAGATTATGTGCTTCTGTTGGCTTCATCAGACAGTGACCTCCAATCCTCACTGGGCAGGTTAAGGCAGAGCGTGATGTGAATGGGATGAGAATCAGCACCTCCAAAACTGAGACCATGGTCATCCTGTTGTGAAAGTGACGTGACACGGACCCACAACAGGGGGGCGTTAATGAACGGACAATGGATAAGCCAAAAAGTAACAATTTAATGTTGTGAATCGCACAACAACGTACAGACAATAACAATATGGTGGACTGTCAATCATACACCAGGTGACGTGTGGGCAGGCTCGACGATAGAAGACGCCTGGAGAGAGAAGAGCTGGATCCCCACACAGCTTCCACCACCAACGGAGCTGAAGAACACCGGAGCCGCCAAGCCCTGCACCCCAGGTGGCCGCTGTCTTCAGCAGTCAGACCCGGTACTGCTGGCAGAAAACAGAGACAGTCCAGATGAGTGTGAGTTCGCACACTCAATAATCCCACAGTTTGTCTTAAGTAAAGGAGGGAGAACCTCCACCTCCAATCACACACACACTCGTGCAGCTCCTGGTCAACCACTTATCTGAGTTGGGGTGTGAGGTGAAGCCGTCGCTGTCACACCAAACGCCAATCCTCCAGATAAGGAAACACTCCAGTAAAACGGCTGCAAATAGAAGTTCAGGTTAAACACACAGTGTCAGGCAGCAGAGAAATTACCTGAATGGTAGTTGATTTCTCGGCGGGGAGGTGGAGTTGCAGTCCGGCCTTTATGGTGGTGGTGATGAGAAGTGAATGAGTGACAGCTGGTATGGATGATGAGTGACAGCTGTCACTCCTGGTTGCTCCGACGCCCTCTCGTGCTTGAAGCCCGCACTTCAAGCAGGGCGCCATCTTGTGGTGGTGGGCCAGCAGTACCTCCTCTTCAGCGGCCCACACAACACATCCATCAGAAAAGGGTGGATTCTCCATTCTGGATTTGGGGAGAGATTTTGCCCTAAGTTAAGGTGTGCAATTATCTTGGGTCTTGTTCATGTGTTTGGGTAAGTTGGAGCGTGAGATAGATAGATGGAATGAGGCTGCTACTAATGTTTTACAGATGCTTTTTTCGGTTCATCTGTGGTGAAGAAAAAGTTGAGCCAGAAGGACTGAAAGAACAAAGTCACCGATACAAGTTTTGCAAATAAGATTCCTCCCCTTAGGTGTCTGGGCTTACCCTCTGGGACTACATAAGAAGCTTGACTCTCTGGTAGGGACTCAGAGTAGAACCACTGTTTCTTCACATTGAAAGGAGACAGCTGAGGTGGTTTGGACATCTGGATGCCCCCTGGTCGTCTCCCTAGGGAGGTTTTCCAGGCATGTCTAACTTGGAGGAGGCCCCATAGAAGACCCAGGACATGGAGGAGGATTCTCCAGCTGGCCTCGGAACACCTCAGTATACCTCAGGAAGACTTAGAGGACTGACAAAATGAATTTGTGATTATAGCATGAAATTTGGGATGATGTGGTGGGGGTGGGGAGTATGGATAGGATTAGGGGTAGTTTTTTTTTGGGGGGGGGTTAGATGTTTTATTGTTGTATCATGGAATCTGTTCTTACCTTTTGTTTTGTCTGCTGGTATGGGTTTTTAACATTAAAAACAAAAAACATCTGCATTGTAATATAAATGAGTGTAGCAAGATTGCTGATGCTTCCTTAAATGTCCTGCCATCCATATATAAAAACAGAGCCATTAAGGAGGTGTGGTCGATCCTGGATGATCCCGGTCACCCTTTGCACCGAGAGTTCAAACTGCTTCCGTCTGGCCGTAGATTTGTGTCCAAGATGTAAGGCCAATAGATATAGGAACTCTTGGGTATTAGACAGAGCTGTCTAGGGGGCAAACAGTTTTCATGTCATATTTTAGATTATGTATGTATAAATGTGTTCTCTCTGCTGGCTGCGCAACAAATTGCCCCTTTGAGCATAATAAAGACACCTTGATACCTTGAGTGTGATGCCTTTTGTGTAGGGTGGCCAGATGTCCTCCTTTTTGGCACAAATTGAGGTGGTTTCTTGGTATTGTTATTGACAGTCTGGTTTCAGTTTTGAAATGCGTGTTTTAAAAATGTACGTTAAACATGCATTTCAAAGCTGAAGCTGGACTGTTGATAACAATGCCAGAAACCATGGTGACAAAAAGGAGAACATCTGGCCACCTACTTTTATGATGGTATTACAAAAAATAAAGCGCAAGACTGGGCTGTTCACCCAGCTGTAACCACCACCCACAGAAGTGTGGAAAATGTTGAAAGTGAAGTCCGTGAAATAAAAGTTCAAGGGAAGCCTCACTAATACTATAGCCTTTGGTTAGCCTGGTGTTAGTTTAACTCTGAAAAACATTGAACTTTAGCAAGCTCCCAATGTCAGC
This sequence comes from Thalassophryne amazonica, assembly GCF_902500255.1. Lineage (NCBI taxonomy): Eukaryota > Metazoa > Chordata > Actinopteri > Batrachoidiformes > Batrachoididae > Thalassophryne > Thalassophryne amazonica. The sequence continues at coordinate 37,809,351 of NC_047117.1, forward strand.
ATCCTTGAATGTGAAGCACCACCGTAAAGGGATTAGTCAGAATAGGTGATTTAAAGATGTGCTTAAAACTGGCTATTTGTGGATCCAGAGATGGATGAAGCTTTGTCACTTCAGAACAAAAGGTCTGTTTGTGCATAAACAGCAAAATCCTCACTGTTAATTATCCAGCACACCAACAGTAAAGCAGGGTGTTGTAATTACTCATCTATGTCTGACTGTGTACAAACTAACTTGGAAACAGATAAGCAGGTTTTCAACAAACTTGGTAATAGTATTCTTTGGGTGATTAATTTTTGGAGCAGACTGTTCAAAGATCCACTTTAAATATAGCCTGAAAAACATCTTTTCCATGAAATCTCTGAAACCAATATGGTTGGAGAGATGATGTAAAACATACAGTGTATGAATCAGTAAACCATTTGGAATCAAATGTTGGGAGTGATGATATGGCAATGTATGTCCCAAAATATTAAACCCCTTGCAGGGCATGCACTGTTTCATCATGACTTTCATTTATTAACCCTCAAGAGACCAAGTGGGGTCATTTACGACCCCAGGTATTTATGTTTTTGCTCCAATTTCTCCAATTCAAATGGGAAAAAGGTTTCCTACAATGAATTTGTCAATCTATTTGTCCTGCATGTGCTCATACAATTTTGCAAGGATCGGCTGATCTGCGTGGCAACTATACCCAAACGTATGCAGGGTACTTATGACCCCAGGGAGATCTATGAGATTTTCAACATTATATAGTGAGGCAAGTAAGTGTTTGATCCACTGTCAATTTTGCAAGTTTTCCCACCTACAAAGAATGGAGAGGTTTGTACAAGTCCAGGTTAGCTAATGCGCAGTAATGCGTGGTTCACACGGCAAGAAAATTAGGCCGACATTGGACCCGATCTTCCCCTTCCCACAATCTTCTGGACACCCCGACAATCGTGATGACGCTAAAGATAATCTTATCAAATATTCCTGCCGTGTGTGGTGTGTTAAGAGCGCTCTGATCTGCTCGGAAGGACGTTAGGAGCGCTCCAATCACAAATCAGGGATATTCAAAATGTTGGGATTGTCTTGGCCTGATATCGCAGCGTGTGTGGTGTCCTCCGACCACAAACGAGCACACAGTCTGCTGAATGTGACATGTAGCCAATCAGAAAGTGAGGTGACGGACGTACAGAGCGGAAATTAAAATCAAAACAGCTGTTATGGCTTACCAGAAAGTACGGTGGTTGCGCTTTCTCCATTCCTTTAAAGAACACTGTTGTCCGTACTGTGATTTTTATCACAATCATAGATAGTTTTTATCTATGATTTTTTATCTCCACGTGTGTGGTCTCTCAGGTTTTAGAAACCTACAAATAATTTTAAAATCTTGACGTGTGAACCAGGCTTAAGGCAAATGCTAGGTTTAGCAAGCTAATACTGTTAAGCCCAGTGTATGCTGTGATATTTTAATGGAAGTGGCTATTTGCACGGCCGCCGTGTCCATAACTCTCATTTGGCTATTCGCACGGCAAGACTCTGGTGGTAAAACTTGGAACTACTTGTATAAACAAACATACTGCATTAAATAAACTTGGAACTACTTGTATAAACAAGCATATTGCATTAAATGTGAGTTATGGACACGGCCGCCGTTTGAATAGGGTCGGCCTTTTGCCACCAGAGTCTTGCCGTGCGAATACTGAAATGAGAGTTATTACACGGCCGAATTAAAAAAAAAAAATAATCAAAATCGAAAAATATTAAAGGAGTTAAGACATCTTGAATGCAGTATGTTTGTTTATACAAGTAGTTCCAAGTTTTGCCACCAGAGTCTGGCTGTGCGAATATACGTACCAGACTCTTACCGTGCGAACAGTGAAATGTGGACACGGCCGAATAAAAAAAATCATCAAAATCGAAAAATATTAAAGGACTTATGACATCTTGAATGCAGTGTGTTTGTTTATATAAGTAGTTCCAAGTTTTACCACCAGAGTCTGGCCGTGCAAATATACGTACCAGAGTCTTGCCGTGCAAATAGTCAAATGAGAGTTATGGACACGGCCACGGTGCGAATAGCCACAGCCTATTTTAATAGTCTTATAAGTTCACTGCAAGTCACACTGTGCGGCACGGATGTATTTAACTTTGATGAGACTCCACATTTGATGCGTGCAGACTGTGTGATGTCACACATGATCGTGGGATGAGTCACATCACCTTGACAGCCGAAATAAGGGAAGAAAAAGCTTGTATTTGCCAACATGTCACACAAAGTCACAATTGAGACAATACTGCTCATTTATGACAGCAGATTGGACAGAGTATATTTTTTCTGGTGAGGGTGACCTATTTTATTAACTGTTTCAAAACATTTTCCATGTGCACCTTTTTCATTGATTTTTAAAAAATTTTTTTTATTTGATGAAAGGACAGATGTGCACCTTGGCTACACTTTTCTGCCAGGGGTGGGAGTAGGGTTAGTAATAGTGAGTTAAAAAAAAAAAAAACTGTCACAAAAATTCGACTCATTTCATGACAGGAGCATGAACAACAACAACAACAAAAAAATGTGAGACTGGGCTGGTGACCAAAAACCTTGAAGGAAAACCTTCAGTCTGACAACAGTGACGATCTTGGTAGAGTTCAGAGCACAGAATGGTGATTATGAAAAAAATAAATCAAGTCAAAATCAAATCAGTTTTATTTATATAGTGCCAAATCACAACAACAGTTGCCCCAAGGCGCTTTATACTGCAAGGCAAAAGCCATACAATAAATAAATAATGCAGGTGATTTCGGCATGCGGGTGGAGGTGATAAACTGTTTTGTGTTTGTTTTTTTGTCAGCTCTTTGGTCATAATCAACTGATTAAAAATAGTTTATTTTACTATCTGTGACATCAGGAAAAAAGTGATAAAGTGTGGATTATTTATTTTTTATTTTTTCTAAACTCCCCATCACACATAGCAAGAATATGCAGGAACCAGTCCGACACGGCAAAAATGGTCATAATCCAGACGCAGTTGGGAGGGAAAGAGGCATAGTCAGCCGTGTCAGAACACAGCCGAATTGCCTCATGCACACCTGCAGGATGCAGCCCAAACATATTTCAGACAACAGTCAGATGACACAGACTACTGTCAGAAGGCACCAGCATTGGAGCTGTCACTCACTCACTCAGTCAGTCACTCACTCACCCAATCAAATCTTTGCTCATCCTCACATTCCCAGAGCTAAACTGACCTCTCATTAGGAGGATGGTGCACTGGCACGATGGAGTGCACGTGTTCGTGCGAAGAAGTGATCCAACCAGCATGCGAGTATGTGGCCAGATGAAATGGTCACTCAGCTGCACATGCGTGTTCATAATGGCTGAACGAGCTGCACCGCACACGTGCACATGTGCCTGCGTGTGTAGAACAGGTGATGAAACCAGTGTGGGAGTGTGTGGTCAAAATGTTCACTCAGCTGCATGTATGTGTGTTCATAATGGCTGTACGAGCCGCTCCGTGCATAGCACAAGAGCTGTCCATCCAGACTGCACACAAAAAGGCTGACAGCTGTCAGTGATCGCCTGCTTGTGTACAGTCCCTTTAGGGATAACCAGGCGATCAAACACCTAAATCCCTTTAGGTGTTTGATCAGTATATACTTGCATTGCTAGATTTTATTTGTCCGGCTGGACCTCATAACTGTTGCTGAACTGTGCTGGCAGTGCGCCAACTTCCCCCATGTGCACAACATTTGTCAGATGCAACCAGCTTTTTTCTTCTCTCTTTTTTTAAACTCTTTTTTGTGACCATTTCAGTGAACTTGACACGCATCTTAACCCAACTGTAGATGGATTATCAGTGCGGGACGATGCTTCACATGGGATTTATTTATGCCAGAGATGATGCACACAGCGCAGGGCCATGCTGGAGGTGTGTTGCATGTGTATTTATGTTGTCAAGGGCTGGGGAAACATTTCCACATCATACCTGCTACAGACGTAGGAGGTGAACATGTAATAATACTTGCTTTACAGTGGTGACATCCCATTCAGCTGTGTTGCGGGGCGCTGCACCAAGCCTCTGACGCACACAGAGTGCCACATACATGTTATTACATATCAACATTTCCTTTGCCCTCCCTGTTCGGGGTCCAGGTGGACCAGGTGGAGGTGGACAAATGTGGCACAACATGCTGGCAGGCTTTGCTGTGACCGATCCATCTCAGAGCTCAATCAACAGTGATCAGATCATTTCAGATGCTGCTATGATGCGGTCAGAATATGTAGACTGCGATCAGATGACGCAAAAACTGCACATAGACCACCGTCAAATGTACCTCCCATCTCGAGGGCACCTAGACTGTTTTGAACATGTGCAACTCACAGGGGACAACTGAGAGAATAAGAGCAAATATGTAGGTGCTCACAGACTGCCATCCATAGGTCTTCAGACCGCACCTCAATACTTCCCATGTGTGGCCCAATGTGTCATTCTGACGCCATTCGGCCTCGATTGACGTATGTGTGATGGGGTATTAGAAACAGGTACATACATTTCAAATCTGAAAAATGACATGAGGGACTGAAAATATCAGCTATTTTTAAAATAAATATTGTTTCCTTTTTGAATATAGTTAGTGTACTCTAAGTTAGTCTTATCTGTTTGTTTCAGTGAGATCATTCTCAGTCTGATGAAAACTCATCCACCTTTACAAAACAACGTCTGAAAATAATTTAATTCCTTATTTCCTGGCTGAAGAAAAGTCTCTTTGTCAAACAGCAGTTTGGTGCCACATTACAGCACCAGCTGTAATTGATTAATTGCGGCTGATGGTTCAAGTTTCTGCCGTTAACAAGCCGCTTTGCACCGCAAGTTGAAAGACTCCCAGTCCCTCATCTGCTCATAACGTCTTAGTCTGCATGCATTTTTGAACTCATCCCATGATCCACAAAACAATAAAATAAAATAATGTCAAAATACTCAGTTTTGCCTCTGTGCCGAGTGGAGAAGCCGCAGACACCGTGTGTGCGTGCTCATCAATATAAGTGTTCCACCTGTCAATCAAAAGGATTCTGCTGGTGAGAATTAACTGTTCTGATATCTTGCAGCACCAACCCGAACCACTCGGTGGAAACGGGGCTGTCGGGAGCCTGTAAAAATCCATAAATGAATCCATAAATTAATGGGGCTATTACGATAATGGTTCCGGCACTGATGACACTTCCTCCTTCTTCTCCAATGTCGGGACTCACCCGGAAGTTCCTGGTTTTTAGTGGCGCGCAGTTCAAAATCTGAATATTTATCTCTTCAGTAACTGTGCACCAGGGAAGGATAAATTTGAAGCTGTTGTTTAATTTTAGTCTTAAATACTCAAAAAAATTACATATGATGTCACCTACACTTTATGAACAATGTTAAAGCCTAGCTAATGTTTGCATTCATCCACAATGCAGACACAGTCAGTATCATTGGCTTGTAATGATGGGATTGATACAGGCAGACACGTGAGTCAACTAATATTAAGAAATGGTACCATCCACTTTAGGGGGGTCTGAGATTTATTTATTACTACTCCAAGAAAATACTGACATTTTCAAATCTAGACAAGGATATATCAATATGGTTTGTGTGCATTGATAGAGAGAGTGGTGTCAACTCAGAACACGGTGCTACTTTGATTCCAATTGTGCTGAACTACTGAATGACCCTTTAATGTTTTCAACATTTTTAAAATCATTTAACCACATACAGCAGGTACAGGTACTATCAAAATAAATATAAAAATAGTTTACAAATAGTTTACATAAATTTACACTCACTCACACACACTCATCTTCAACCGCTTAGTCCAATTAAGGGTCGCAGAGGGCTGGAGCCTATCCCAGCAGTCATAGAGCATGAGGTGAGGTACACACAGGACATGATGCCAGGCTATCACAGGGCCACAAACAGACAAACACAGTCACATCCACACGCACACCTACAGTACTGACAATTTAAAGATTCCAATCTACCTAACCCGCATGTCTTTGGATGTGGGAGGAAACCAGAGCACCCGGAGGAAACGCACGCAAACATGGGGAGAACATGCAAACTCCACACAGAAAGGCCACAGGCAGGAATTGAAACCATAACCTTCTTGCTGTAAAGGAACCAGTGCTAACCACTAAGCCATGGTGGTTAGCACTGGTGCCCTACTATGCCCCATGAATTTAAAATTTATGATAATTTATTTAATTAATTTGAAACCTGATTTATGCAGCTCCAGCTCTGTAACTCCATGTCATGCAATGACGTGCATGACAGTTTTAAAGTTCTCCGTCTCTGGATTATGCTTTGTTCTGGACTAATTTGATCCTCAACAAGTTTTCTTTCTACAATAATCACCTCCAAATCAAAGGTAAGCTGTACATTTTCCTCTTTTATCAACTTTGTGCTGTAAAGTTGCTGACTCTTCTGATCCATTTGTAATCGCACTGTAAAAACTGTTATAATATAATGGGAGATGAAGGAATGAAAGCAGAAATGTCTCAAATCACAGCCATTTGTGTCTGATTTAACAGGTGCATGACAGGATTCAGGTCCCAGTCTGAACACGGTTTGAAAAAATAAATGGTCACACTTTTAATCAGGGAAATGACTCTAAACCCACTTTCCTGAAATCGGCGAATGACAGAGCTGAACTTTAATTTGTACCTCTGTTACTTTGCACGTCCAGACTGCTCTGGGTTTTTAATGGAAATACATTGCAATGGAATGGGACATTTATCCAATGTGACCGATATGTATGTAACAGATTAGTTATAGTCAGGAAGTGCTGAACATCTACAGGGAATCCTGAATCGGGACATGCGCCTCATATAATGACCGGGTCAATATTTCCTCTGAAATTTTTTTTTTCTGCCAAATGTATTTGATCCATTATCAAAATGTGAAAGAAGCAACATGTTTGCTGTTTTCACTGCGCAGCCTGCAGCAGCTTGACATGCGTGTCTGATCTGAGCACGGTGTGAAAAAATAAACGGTTGTACTTTTAATCACAGAAATAACTCCGGTCCCACATGCGAGGGGGTTTAATGGAAATACATTAAACCGCACAACCATTTTGGCGATTGGACGGGACATTTTATCTGATGTGAGTGAAAATCTGTTGTACAAAATGCATTATATACAGTGTTTATTACAAAAACAATCCAAAAATTTTGGACTTTTTTGTCCAGTGACTGTGAATATCTGGTTTATACGATGATGGTTTAAGGTGAGTTTTACTGGACATGGGACTGAACAATAAATTTACCTCTCAAAACTTTGAGATGAAGTTGCTCACATGGCTGACTTTATTTTCTCAAATTTTTCTTCTGTTCAGGTCTGAAGGGAATCTGTAAATCTTGCAGCCCTTCTTGTGTCTATTTGTGCCTCATAAATGCACAACAACCTGGCATTTTCAGCGAATATATAAATAAAATAGCTGGGTTTACATACATACAGATTAACAGTGAATTCTATTTTGAACCCAAGATAGCACCACAAGTCACGTGACCAATTTTTTTCAGCACGTCATGTCACCACTCTATCAAGGCATAATAAATATGGTGACCCCCCCCCCCCCCCACACACACACACACACACACATTTGTTGTCCCTCTTTTTTTTAGGGGGAGAGGGGAGTCCAAGTTGTAATGACACGGCCGACACGCAACGCCACAAATTCGCGTCCCTCATCTGGTGATGGATGCGCCACCATCACCTGGTGTGTCGCTCTGCTTTCGCTGTGAAAATTTGCCCCAATGCATCATCAAATAAAAGGAGCTTCCGTTCCGCTCGCCGTGAAGTCAACATGCCGGACCTTGATCACACGGAGCGAGCTGCTGTGCTCTATTTGTTGTGGAAAGCTGACAAATGTCACCAGCGGCGCCATCCCTGGGTTCACAACATCCTCATGAGATGTTCCCAGTTTGGGGAGTTTCATTATTTGCTGCAGGAGCTGCATCTGAATGACGGCCGCTTTCAGCGGTACTTGCGCCTCTCCAGGACCCAGTCTGAGGACGTCCTGTCCCGTGCGCATGCGCACATGTGAACAATAAAAAAAAAAAAACTGGCTGCTGCTGCAGTGCTGCTGCACGCTCTCCCTCAAACTCTGTCATAATTGTGTTATAAACCAGTCACCATTTGTTTTATTATATATCTGTGTAGTTAATAAAATTATCTTCACGGACAATTCGTTCGCATACGCATGTGAAAAAAAAGAAAAACTGGCTGCTGCCGCTGCTGTGCTGCTGTTGCTCGCTCTCCCCTCAAACTCTGCCATAATTGTGAAATAAAGGACAAAAGGGACATAAGTCCTGCTCACAGGCTAGCTGCCAGAGACAGGACATGTCCACATCAAGTATAAACTCCAGACATCTCCACGTCACTACATATCCAGTCCCTGATTGGTCATCGCAACGCAACAAGACAAAAAAGTTCAGATTTTCCAATTTTGGGAGGAGGGCAACGTGATGCGATATCGCGCCACAAACGCGCCAATTGCTCAAAATTGCTTCATTCGCGTCCATCGTGTCGTACTGCATGGTTTGGACTTTTGTGGCGCCACAACGCGTCCTTCCATAGGGATTACATGGCGACATGTCGCTGTTGTCACTCGCGTGTTGTCTGGTGTGAACGCGGCATAATTATAGGATCATTCACACACACACACACACACACACACACACACACATCCACCTCCCCGCAAGTACCCCCTGTAATTTGAACAATGACAAAGTCCCTTCGGCTGCTCCCTTGTTTTCACTCGGGGTCACCACAGCAGAACCAAGGTGGATCTGCCTGTTGTTTGACACAGGATGCATTTCTTGATGCTACTCCACATTACATAGAGAAATGTCGCGGGTGTGGGGTTTGAAATGGGAACTTTCCACACTGAAACCAAGCACACTAACCACTATCTGAGCAGTGATAACAGTGTCTATTCCTGTCAGGATCAACAATGATCACCTCTTTCTTCTCAAAGTTTAAAAGTAGTAAATAAAAAGTCATCCAGTTTTTCACTACAATATTTTGTTATCGCCAGCAGTAATACTGGAGCTCAGTTACCAAGATACAATAACATTCTACATAAAGTTAACAATAAAAGAAAAAAACAACTCAAATGAAGCTATAAAACCAGAATAAAAACACATATTAACTGAATACTTAAGGGCCCTGTCCCACTGGCATTTAGAAGGATTTGCGTATGGATTGTGCACAAAATTGGCCCATATTCGCCAAACATCCGCAATATCCGTGTAACATGCGTGTATGAGTCGGCCGTCATCCGAACATGCCCATGATCATCCGCAGAGGCACGCATGTCCGCAGCCAGGATTTTTGAGCTGTTCAAAAATTTGAATGCAGATGACATCCGCCTTACATACTCCATATATACTCAATTCATACACAATACATACTCACTCTATGCACTGTATATCTACCATTAACCGATGACATCCGCAACTGACAGGGATTTGCGGCTTGGCAGCGGACCTGGACAGTGTGTAAAACAGATATATATAGTGCCCATCATGTCCACATCACAAACTAAAATATGTTGTAGCGAATGCATACAAATTGGCCACGAATAAAGCGTTTTTATTACATCTGCTTTGCAGCTGATTTGCGGACAATCTGTGAATGCATAACAAACATGTCACGTAAACCCAAAGTACTATATGTGGCAGAAAGTGACATACCTGTCAGTCAGTGCCGGTCTGGCTGTGTAAATCCACAAAGACGTAGCTGTTGCAATCCAGGACTTTTATTTAACACCAACAAAAGGAAGAGTTGCTGTTTAGCCACAACTCACTCAAAAAAAAAAAAAAAAAAAACACAGTCTCACACCCCGAGCGGCTTCCCCCCTCCCGCTCCCCAAACTCATGAACAGTTAACCCTTGCATGACAAAATGAACATTAACTCTGTGATCAACTTGTCCAGCAAATGCTCCAGAGGCTGTACTGTTGGTGTGAATAGTGATGCCGATGGCCCAAGTGCGCTTCTTTATGACCGCAATGTAGATGACGTCATCCGCCACGACGCTCCGCCACAGGAAAAACACCTCTGTTGAGTTGGAACATGCCCAACTGTTAAACAATTTCTCAGATACTCACTCCACTGAAAGCCATCAAAAGCCGCCTGGATTTTACAAATGGTTATCAACACGGAGGTGTTTTTCCTGTGCCGCCACACCGCGCCGGCTGCGTCCCGACGCGCGGACCCGTCCGCACGGACCCGTCCGCACGTCTTTCATTAAATCTCCTTTAACAGTGGAATATCCGGATAAAATGCTGAAACTGACTTCTTCTGAAACTTCTCTGTTCTCTCACGACGTCCTGGATCAATAGAGTCTGAAATGTGGAGGTTTTCAGCTTGAAACAGGCTGACGACGGCGCCTGGGAGCACTGCACGACGTCTCGCTCCGTGGGAAGTCCTTAAAGCGACAGTATCACCTCAAAATCTCTCATCAGTCGTTAAAATTTTCATCGAAAACCAGCTTAATTTTTCGAACCGTGTCCACTTTGATGTGCCTCACAGGTTTAGAAAAAATTTTGATCAAACAAAGCGCCAGTCTCTCAGCAACTTCTCAGACAAAGGAATTCCGACGAGGGGCTGGACGACTCCTCCCACAAGGAGTGCTCACAGGTGGATGACGTCACCAACAGGCGTGGAAAAAGTCACGCATGCGCACGAGGGTTCAAGCATGTCTGACGTAAAAACATATGAATGAAATCCATATAGTTTTTGAAAAAATAAAAAAGACCTATACTTTATTGACAGCCCTCGTATATCCGTAATTCATACTGGGACATTTGTCATTTTGGCCATTTTTGTTGCGGACGACAACGAACGCCCGCAATTTGTATACTCAATTCATGCACAATTAATCCTCTCCCCAGTGGGACAGGGCCCTAAGATATGAAAATTGTGAAGGTTTTAGTTTTTTCTGTCTTGACTGCAGTCTGTGTGAATCGCTAAGTTAATGACGCTGGCTAATGGACTAAAATAGCAGCAATTTATTGTTTTAACTTTGTACTTTACCCTACGACTTGGATCACTTGAGCACACCACGCTGAAGGTGTGCATGTTACCGCCACGTGTTCAGTCTGCGCCCTTGGAGGACTGTCCTTCTGGCTGTGTGGATACACACTGTGTGTGTGTAGGTGTGTGTGTGTGTGTGTGTGTGCGCGCGTGCTTTTGTGTCCATCCTACAGTGTGGAAAAGCAAACTGCTGTGTGTGTGTTTACTGTGCACTGTGCTCTCAGCGTTACAGACGTGAGCATTCTTAGAACCACCTCCCTCTCTGTTTTCAACACGCGGACAAGGATTTTCTGCATTTATTTAATGACTTCATTAGTTTACTGGCCTTTAAACAAAGACTCAGTAATGACTGTTAAGTAAAGTGAGTCACACCCAGGCTCACACACACACACACACACACACACACACACACACACACACACACACACACACACACACACACACACACACACGCACCAACAGTAACACAAGTTAATGAAGGTCACAGCATTAGGAGCCTCTAGAGGGTGGACTAATCACACCTTCTCTCCCCCATCCTCATCACTCTCTCCTTCCATTGCTGACACTCGTACCTGCATCCCTCCTCTGTCTCCTTATCCCTGTGTCTTCTGATTCTGACTTGTTTTTCCAGCTCCTGTGAACACAAGGTTGCCCAGCTGCTCCCCTTCCCTTTTTGCCAACCCCCCCCCCCCCCCCCCCACCCTTCCCTGAACCTCCACTGCTTCTTTGCTCGCTCCCTGAAAATGTCACATTCTCAGGAGACGGGTTTGTTTTCATTTGAAGGGAAGGCTGAAGCTTGCTTTCTAACTCTGCTCTTAACTGCTGCTCCATCTTCTTGCTGCATTCAGGTCTTGCTCCTTGCCCCAGCAAACATTTTTCTTAATGATTGAAACTTGCGTGGTTTTTGCATATTTCAACCGTCATTGTATTTATGTTGGGCTACACGCCACATCTTTATGACCAATCACCACCACACAGCATTTAATCAGTGAGTAGGAGCCCGACCTGAGTTATGCATCCTGAGCAGCTGATGTAAGAGCAAAGCTTTTGCTCCTGGGACTGTCTCCGTGTTTATTCCTTGTGTCCGTCCCTGTCTCCTCCTCTGTGTTTGTCTCCCACACTAACAAATATACAGACACATGTGCAGGGTGTCTTCATTAACTCTAATCTAATGGTGCTGAAGATGGGCTGCATGCTGACAGATGTGCACAGCTCCCTAATCTGATCCTCTGTCTCTTCCGTTATGACATCCGCTACATCACACTCACACACACACACACACACACACACACACACACACACACACACACACACACACACACACACACACACACACACACACACACACACACACACACACACACACAGATGGATGTGAAGATACACAGTCTTAAGAAATAAATTAAGTTTGTGGCTCAGTGCTTTGCATTGTAACTCAATATACACTCCCCAATGGGCTTGGTCAAAATGCATTATTGATGTACGTGTTGGTATCTGTGTGTCCACATGTGCAGAACATTAACTATTTTATTTGCATTTTGCTACCTCACAAAACAGAGCAACAACAAATCACATTATAAATCACCAGTTGGTTGGGACTGTGCAATGTGTTGTGCCAGGTGTGCCGAAAACCTCTACTTGGGACAGCGGTGCCACGACGCCTATTTATTTTCATAATGATGTTGGTATATTGGGTACATACGAAATTTTATTATGCTGTTTTGCACTTGAGTCATTATCAGTGCGCAAAAAAAGAACAATTTTCATTTTGTTATTCTATGCATTTTCTAGTGTGTTTTGCTTTGAATTCACATTTTCAATTGCACTTTTCTCCATTTGAGAAAAGTAGACAGTTTTTTTTGCATCTAAACTATATACAAAATATGTACAACATATTACAAGTATTTGGACAATGACACAATTTTGGTAATTTAATCACTGTACGCCACCACAATGGAACTGAAATGACACAATCAAGATCTGATGGAAGTCTAGGCATTTAGCCTCACTGCGGTATTGTATCACTTCCTGTTCCGGAGCACAGCGGTGTTTTTCTGTATCTGTTAGCTGTTTAATCTGCGCAGTTAGATTGATCTAGTTATCTAGATTACGATTTGTTTCCCAGTGTAATCTTTACGTGCCTTAACTAAAGCACTCCTTCTGCTGAATCACCGCTAAATTATTTACACATTATTCACTTTGCATGTTTTTAGAAATCCGCTAGCTTAGCGTAGCTACTAGCTCTTAGCCGATTTAGCATGGCGGCTTCTCCTGTCTCTCCCGCACTTTTCTGCTCTGGGTGTGAAATGTTTAGTTATTCCTCGGCCTCCTTTAGCAGTAACGGTACTTGTAATAAGTGTAGCTTATTCGTAGCTTTGGAGGCCAGGCTGGGCGAATTGGAGACTCGGCTCCGCACCGTGGAAAATTCTACAGCTAGCCAGGCCCCTGTAGTCAGTGCAGACCAAGGTAGCTTAGCCGTTGTTAGTTACCCCCTGGCAGATCCCGAGCAGCCGGGAAAGCAGGCTAACTGGGTGACTGTGAGGAGGAAGCGTAGCCCTAAACAGAAGCCCCGTGTACACCGCCAAGCCATTCACATCTCTAACCGTTTTTCCCCACTCGGCGACACACCCGCCGAGGATCAAACTCTGGTTATTGGCGACTCTGTTTTGCGAAATGTGAAGTTAGCGACACCAGCAACCATAGTCAATTGTCTTCCGGGGGCCAGAGCAGGCGACATTGAAGGAAATTTGAAACTGCTGGCTAAGGCTAAGCGTAAATTTGGTAAGATTGTAATTCACGTCGGCAGTAATGACACCCGGTTACGCCAATCGGAGGTCACTAAAATTAACATTAAATCGGTGTGTAACATTGCAAAAACAATGTCGGACTCTGTAGTTTTCTCTGGGCCCCTCCCCAATCAGACCGGGAGTGACATGTTTAGCCGCATGTTCTCCTTGAATTGCTGGCTGTCTGAGTGGTGTCCAAAAAATGAGGTGGGCTTCATAGATAATTGGCAAAGCTTCTGGGGAAAACCTGGTCTTGTTAGGAGAGACGGCATCCATCCCAATTTGGATGGAGCAGCTCTCATTTCTAGAAATCTGCTGGAGGTTTCTTCCTGTTAAAAGGGAGTTTTTCCTTCCCACTGTAGCCAAGTGCTTGCTCACAGGGGGTCGTTTTGACCGTTGGGGTTTTACATAATTATTGTATGGCCTTGCCTTACAATATAAAGCGCCTTGGGGCAACTGTTTGTTGTGATTTGGCGCTATATAAACAAATTGATTGATTGATTGATTGATTGATCCATGTCTTTATGTCTGTAAGACAATCCTGCAGTTTAGCTAATTGGTGTGTGTCCTCTGGCTTCATGGATAGATAAAGCTGGGTATCATCTGCGTAACAATGAAAATTTAAGCAATACCGTCTAATAATACTGCCTAAGGGAAGCATGTATAAAGTGAATAAAATTGGTCCTAGCTCAGAACCTTGTAGAACTCCATAATTAACTTTAGTCTGTGAAGAAGATTCCCCATTTACATGAACAAATTGTAATCTATTAGACAAATATGATTAAAACCACCGCAGCGCAGTGCCTTTAATACCTATGGCATGCTCTAATCTCTGTAATAAAATTTTATGGTCAACAGTATCAAAAGCAGCACTGAGGTCTAACAGAACAAGCACAGAGATGAGTCCACTGTCCGAGGCCATAAGAAGATCATTTGTAACCTTCACTAATGCTGTTTCTGTACTATGGTGAATTCTAAAACCTGACTGAAACTCTTCAAATAGACCATTCCTCTGCAGATGATCAGTTAGCTGTTTTACAACTACCCTTTCAAGAATTTTTGAGAGAAAAGGAAGGTTGGAGATTGGCCTATAATTAGCTAAGATAGCTGGGTCAAGTGATGGCTTTTTAAGTAATGGTTTAATTACTGCCACCTTAAAAGCCTGTGGTACATAGCCAACTAACAAAGATAGATTGATCATGGATGACCTCTAATTACCTGCTTTTAAACTCAGATAAAACTGAAGTTATTGTACTTGGCCCCACAAATCTTAGAAACATGGTGTCTAACCAGATCCTTACTCTGGATGGCATTACCCTGACCTCTAGTAATACTGTGAGAAATCTTGGAGTCATTTTTGATCAGGATATGTCATTCAAAGCGCATATTAAACAAATATGTTGGACTGCTTTTTTGCATTTACGCAATATCTCTAAAATCAGAAAGGTCTTGTCTCAGAGTGATGCTGAAAAACTAATTCATGCATTTATTTCCTCTAGGCTGGACTATTGTAATTCATTATTATCAGGTTGTCCTAAAAGTTCCCTAAAAAGCCTTCAGTTAATTCAAAATGCTGCAGCTAGAGTACTGACGGGGACTAGAAGGAGAGAGCATATCTCACCCATATTGGCCTCTCTTCATTGGCTTCCTGTTAATTCTAGAATGGAATTTAAAATTCTTCTTCTTACTTATAAGGTTTTGAATAATCAGGTCCCATCTTATCTTAGGGACCTCGTAGTACCATATCACCCCAATAGAGCGCTTCGCTCTCAGACTGCAGGCTTACTTGTAGTTCCTAGGGTTTGTAAGAGTAGAATGGGAGGCAGAGCCTTCAGCTTTCAGGCTCCTCTCCTGTGGAACCAGCTCCCAATTCAGATCAGGGAGACAGACACCCTCTCTACTTTTAAGATTAGGCTTAAAACTTTCCTTTTTGCTAAAGCTTATAGTTAGGGCTGGATCAGGTGACCCTGAACCATCCCTTAGTTATGCTGCTATAGACGTAGACTGCTGTGGGGTTCCCATGATGCACTGTTTCTTTCTCTTTTTGCTCTGTATGCACCACTCTGCATTTAATCATTAGTGATCGATCTCTGCTCCCCTCCACAGCATGCCTTTTTCCTGGTTCTCTCCCTCAGCCCCAACCAGTCCCAGCAGAAGACTGCCCCTCCCTGAGCCTGGTTCTGCTGGAGGTTTCTTCCTGTTAAAAGGGAGTTTTTCCTTCCCACTGTAGCCAAGTGCTTGCTCACAGGGGGTCGTTTTGACCGTTGGGGTTTTACATAATTATTGTATGGCCTTGCCTTACAATATAAAGCGCCTTGGGGCAACTGTTTGTTGTGATTTGGCGCTATATAAAAAAATTGATTGATTGATTGATTGATTGATTTTTATTTTTACTTATTTGTTTTGGAGGGGGGGTTAACAAAATATTACATTAACATATAGAAATTACACCCATGTTTATACACCGCCCCTCCATTGTCAGAGGTCATATGTAATTGGAAAAAGCAATTTTAAGTCCTATTGTGATTAAAGATCATCATGTTTAGGTCTAGTGTTCTGTAGTCAAGATACATAAACATTTCAAATTTGCTGGTTATGTCTTGAAATTCATTTACATAAAAGTTTTGATAAATTGCCTATACCAGACAGATTTACCACACAGTCCCACACTGTTGTGTCCAAGACATATTGACTTGGAAATGTTAATGTATTCATCCTGTGATAGGTGATGTACAATTATCTGCATTATTGTTGCAAATGATAGAAGACAGTAACAAGACACTGACAGGAAGACAGTTCAAGAAGACAGTAAATTATGAAAACCCACAGTGGGAGCTTCAGAATTCTGAATACTGTGCATTCAGAAGACAATATGGATGCCCACCAAAACACACTTGCTGTTGGTATCTGTTTGTTATCTTGACAAGGAAGACATAAGTTATTATAGCAGCTTGCCGTGGGTGAAAATGTCTCAGATGACTGTATTCCTATTTGTAGTCTTCACTCCGTCACAGAATCAATTATTGCAGATGTCTTTGCGAAAGCTGTAATACTGGCATGCTCACTAATCGATAAAGCAGAGTTATTCAATTAAAACTCAAAAGGGTCCATTTAGAGAAAATTTCCTCAAGCATAGGTCTGGAACATCATAATAGCTAGCATGTGTTATAATTCAGTGCCATATATTTTGAAGGAGTCTGGCAGTTGTATCAACATCTGTATGGAGTCAATAACTGATTATAAACTAACATGAACCACAATAGCAACATTTAAAACCGCAAAACCCAGAATTCCCATAATGCATTGCAGCACAAGAATTTATAGGTTTAGCGACCAGCCCGGCAATCGCTCCAATTTAATTTTGCCGAGTATCATCATCATGACATTACATTTTTTTCATGATGATGAATTTCTTAATGCAGGTTTATGATTGGTTGATTTTACTGTTCATTCATATGTAGGAGTGCAGAGTGCATTTATTTTTCCGCTTCACTTTCCATAACAACCAATCACAGCTCTTAGAGGACCACATCATACCTAGCAACATGGTCAACCCCACCTCTTCATTAAGGTAGGAGTTTCAGTCTCCTTGCTCAGACTTGCTCTCAGACACCCCCTGGCTCACTCCTAGGCTATGATTCCTTGCCAGGAAATTTTAGGTTAAGTTAGGAGCTCTTTGAGAGGACTTTGAGATGCTTCATGCATACGGGCCCAGTTCAGTAGTATGTCAATTGTTCATTTTCACATTGAATTGGACAGTACTCTAATAATAAAATAATGAACTAAAGCTTCACTATCTTTTGCAATGCTTTACTTGGCTACCGTAACAACTATTCATTCAGTCATTCATTACTCAACAATGTATATTGTTCATTTTCACATTGAATTGGACAGTACTCTAATAATAAAATAATTAACTAAAGCTTCACTATCTTTTGCAATGCTTTACTTGGCTACCGTAACAACTATTCATTCATTCATTCATTACTCCACTTAAGGGTTACAGGATAGGGTTGGGGCTAGAGCCTATCCCAGCAGTCATAGGGTGTGATGTGGCGTACACCCTGGACAGGATGTCAGTCCATCATAGATGAGAACCATCTAAAAGGTTATTTCTCAGCATTAATTTTGGTAATTTGAACCAAGGTACTTGATAACTTGAGTCTGAAAAAATCTGCGTGTGTTTTTCCGGCGTAAAACTTGTGCCAAATACCTATGTGGATCTGCCTGTACTCGCTGTGGCAATCCCGAACAATAACGAGAGCCAGTGGCAGTTCTGCACCGAATTACTCCTCGGGTGAGACCCTCTCCGAGTGTCCCCCCCCCCCCCCCCCCCAAAAAAAACAGACAAAACTTCGCACAAACAGCCATTTTTTCTTATTTTATTATTATTTTAAATATTTTAGAAGTGCCCCTGAAATTGCATTTGAAATTGACATCAAAAGACTGCAGGCTACAATATACTATAACTCTAACACAAACCATCCATGAATTGCAAATTTGAATAAATATGCCCTCACATGCTAAATCTCTGTCATTAGATGCTATATTAATCTGTCTTTTAGGGAGGAATGATGAGCTCTTTTATTAAGGAGCATATTTCTCTCAACATTTAGCTAAATATTTAGCTCAATGTTTGTAAAACCACCTAAAACAGTTCTGCATTTTTAAAGGTGAAAAGTGGTCAAGCCATTTATTACATATTTATATCTGTTGTCAACTGTCAGTCATATTGACTATGGTGTAGCACCAGTGGTGGGCACAGCTAACCAAAAAGTTAGCTTCGATAACTGGTAATCAGCTAACTGAAAAGTTATCTTTTTTAACGATAAACCGATAAACTGCCTATCGGAAGCTACAGATAACAGATACCTTTCAATTTTGCCTCCCATACGCTCTCAGCTACTAAGAAGCTGATTTTGAGTTTAAACACTGCCAAAGCTTCTAACAGAATCAAAGGCGATCACAAACCCAAACAGCAAATGAACCAACACTTGTTTTTGTGCACTCTGCCCCCTGCTGTAGGAAAGCATCATTTACCCTGGCCAGATACAGTGGTCCAGCGATGAGGCAGATGTCTTGAAATGGAAAGCAGGTTTTGAATTATGGTTTTGCTTTAAAAATAAAATTATTCTGGATAGAATAACTACATTAATGTAAACTCTTAAAATGTACAAAGTGATATATAACACATATATGTTAATTTTAAAATAATGCACTAATTCTGAAGATTTGAACATTAACACACAGATGCCTAAAGGGATTATGGGTAACTACGCCTCCACTCATACTGATTGGTTGATTCATTCATTCTATGTAAAAACCAACACAAGTGAATCAATGTAACATGTGTTGGTGTTTACAAATAAATGTGCTTTTGTAAAATGTCATTTTTTTCATTTGTATTAAAAAAAAGAAAGAAATTTTCAAGATCCCGCTAGACAGCGCCTAAGTGCACGCGTGATGACATCACAACTATATCCAGTTAGGAAGATAAGGTTTCTTTCAATAATAAGAACTGTCAAAGAACTTTCTCATGTGTGGTTGGAATTGTGTGGCAATAGGAATCACCTTTTGAATGCTTGAATAACAATGTCAGTCGCACAAAGAAATTAAATAATAGTGAATCATGTTCACTGCCCCCAGAATGTTGGTATTTTGGTCATTGAACTTTGCGGTGCGGTGTCAACAATGCATCGATGTCGCTCAGTGTGGTGTCAGAACATCCAATCAGTTAGCGGCTCCATGCAGTGTTATAACAACGAATCAATCAATCAGTCGCTCTGCGAGGTGTCATAATATCAAGCCTGGTTCACATGGCAAGATAATTAGGCCGATATCAGACCCGATCTTCCCCTTCTGACAATCTTAAGGATGCCCCGACAATCGTGATGATGCTAAATATAATCTTATCAGATATTCCTGCTGTGTGTGGTTTGTAAGAGCGCTCTGATCTGCTCAGAAAGATGTGAGGAGCTAAATGTGACATGCAGCGAATCAGAAAGCAAGGTGTTTGACCTGGGAATGTTCGTGTGTGAAATCTGTTTGTGTGTTGTTTTTACCGTGTGGCTGACACCACACACTGTACAACTACCTGTCAGATCTACAATTTTTTTTTTTTTATCTCCATGTGTGTAGTCTCTCAGGTCTCTCAAACATATATATGATATTGTCACTTTATAAAACTTCAGATGTGACGTTAATTTAAATAACTTGTCTGAAATTAGTTTGGTTAAAATTTTAACCATAAGTTAAAACTATATGCCTCTGGATGATTTGGGTGATATTGCCAACGCATCTGTATGGGGTCAAAAGAAATGAGTTTTTTTTTTCTTTTGTGTGACCAGTTCTCCTTTGCCTGTAAAGGATAGATCGGCTTCTTCTGGAACCAGTTATTCTCTGTTTGTAGAGGATAGAACTGTGAATCTACTACAAAAAGCTATGTCTGCAAAAATGTTAGCGGTCTCCAAATTACTGGACCAAAACTTATCAGAAGACAATTGGTCTGACGATAGTTTTCAAAGTTATCTGAAAAGCTGATCCAATAATGAAAACATTATCTTTGATAATTAGCAGTTAGCAGATTAGCAGAACTGTGCCCACCACTGTGTAGCACCAAAGGATCACCTTATTTGATTGTGTGGATCCTCTGTGACATTTCTGACATATGAAGACAGATGCCTGATGTAGATACCAGTGATTCTGCAGTGCTGACTTTCCTTCTGATCCCTGGTTTCATCGTTACAGTTTCTGATGACACTATCAATTTCGGAGTTGTTGTGATATTTTTTCCAGAATCTTTTTTGTTTGTTTTTTCCTGTTTGTAAGTGACCATTATCTGATCTCACAGCAGTCATATGACCAGTGATGGCATAGAAAGCAGAATGAAATGAGAACTGAATCTGATCTCTGAGCACATACACAAAGGAAGATAACAAGAAAAACACATAAGTTAAACTTGAGAAGTTCAGACAGCTCATAAAACAGTAAGGAATTCAAATCTCACATCAAATAATTTGATTTGGCACATTCACACTCTGCTATATTCACTTAATCTAGTTTGGTAAACCGGCCCAACATACCTCAGTTGTTTAAATATTAAACAGAATATACTGTAAAATGAAATACAATTAATTGTATATTTTGTTAAATTAGCTATAAATTTTGTTAAACAGCCTCGTTATGTGGTGAGGGTTAACAAAAAATTAGATTAAGTACATATATGTTATAATATGTTAAAGTGTACACTGCATCATGAAAGCACCCAAGAAACAAGATCACATTCAAGTTCACTCATAATGTGAACACAGCTCAGTTTCTAAACACTCAATAGACTGGCTCTCCTTCTGCAAACTTTTCCATGACTGTGAAGTTTGTCCTCTCTGGTGAAATTCAAACCCTTTCTTACACTCTGTCTGTTCGCTTTCACACATCTGTTCTGGGCGCAGGGTTCTGGTTCTGTGCTGCATCCTAAGTGGACTTTGCCACCGGACAGCAGGATCCTGCTGAGTGGAACAGCGGAGAAATGGGAGCACTGCAGGATGACCCGTCCGGAGTCAAAGAGGAGCAGAGCGCAAGGGAGGAGAGCGCCTGTCTCGGGGGACAACGCAGGAGACAACCGCAAAAAAGAACTGCAGAACCTTTTACAGTGGTTCTGTTCTGTGCAGCTCAGCAAACAGGGGCGCCTCCAGCTGGAGGGAGCGAGCACCAATTTGCTAATTCCTCACACAGTGATATGATAACTGCTTTACGGCACAGGTGATGATTATTTATTTATTTTTAAGTGTTTGTGCCGCCCGTTGTGTGTCATGAAAAAAAATGCACCCCGGGCAGCTGCCCGCTTCGCCCGCATCAAAAACGCGTCTGACGGGAGCAGCTGAACTGACAACAACACAGTCTGAAAAATCTGCTGTGTATTGGTTCTATGTTTTCAACTCATGGTTTTGTTAACAGAAAAATAAAATCATGTGTTGGTGCAACAAAATCAAAAGCACATGTGGATGAGCTAGGGTCCTATTATTTACACCTTTCGAGGCACTATCGTTTTGTGAATTAGATTTTCAATATGATTTTGATTTTAATTTGGCTGCTCCAATTTTTTGCTTAGAGTGCAAGATCCATAGGTTGATTTTGCATAATTCTTTGGTCCCCTTCACACATAACATGAAATTGGGTGAAAGAAGCAGAAACTGGCTGAAAAACCACAAGCAAAAAATGAAATGGGGAACCACAAAACATTCCACCTGCTGTCGGGAGGGACAGATGGTTGGACAGGTATGCACGGTATCGTGGTGACAGTTTTGTGCACGCTCATGCCTGCGCACAAGCACAATCTGAGCACCTGGAATGTCTGACACCACATCATGGTGCTACTGTGGGGGAAAAAACACAAACCAAAAAAGAAAAAAAAAACACAGCAACTTCCATCCAGCCATCCATTTTCTTCCACTTCATCCGGAGTCGGGTCGCGGGGGCAGCAGCTCAAGCAAAGCCGCTCAGACCTCCCAATCCACACACACCTCCCCCAGCTCCTCCGGGGGAACCCCTAGGCATTCCCAAGCCAGCCGAAAGACGTAGTGTCCTGGGTCTTCCCCAGGGCCTCCTCCCGATGGGACGTGCCCGGAACACCTCTCCAGCGAGGCGTCCAGGGGGCATCCGGAAAAGATGCCCGAGCCACTTCAGCTGGCTCCTTTCGATGTGGAGGAGCAGCAGCTCGACTCCGAGCTCCTCCTGAGTGAGTGAGCACCTTACCCTATCTCTAAGAGCGAGAGGTTGGGGTATATCGGCTTATAGATGCTTGTGGTGCTGCTTCAACAGCGCGATACCCTCATGAGGGCCGACCAGAATATCAAACAGGTTTGATTTTCATTTGACCATATGATTGCCAATCAGGAGTTGGTCATGAGAGTTAACCTCTCACGACCACCTCCCGCAGCTTATTACTTCATGCATACTACACAATGCAGGACGCACGATTAAGATGAAACTCGGCATGATCCAGAAATTCTTGCATGAGTGAAAAATCAGCTCAAAAAGGGCCAAAACTCGCACAGTGTAAGCCCAACTTAAGGAAGGCATTTTTTTCAAACAAAGTTTTGACCCAGTCATTAAATGAGGCAGGCCCTTATTCTAGGTCAGATATTTAATCAAGGATATATGTTAGCCCTAATTGGGGATTCCCAGTAGATCGTTTAGCGCCTCCTGACTGTAAGTAATCCGTTACATACATATAACAGATTTTGTCAGTTTTATACATATAACATATTTTGATTATAACAGACTAAACTCACTGGTCCACCTGAATCCATTATACACAGGTTTTGCTGTACCCCAGTTTCAAATGCCCAAGATTTTCGTGATGTGAAAATCCATAGCGGGTTTTGCCATGATACATAAAGAGTTTAAGATACCACATTCAAGTGAATCACACAGACACAGAGTCAACCAATTCCCAGATTTGTTCTGCCTTTGGCGCCACAGGTAAAAATACATAACAGACTGAAAGATCCCTGAGCACATGACAAAGCAACTAATAGCAAGTAATTCTGACTCTGATTAACTCTAAAGAAAATATTCTGGAGAAGAAAAAAAGGGTTCTGGAGAATATAGGACTTTAAAGCCAATCTGCAGTGGACACTGAGCTTGAACTGTGGATGGTTTAAAAATTGGTCATAAGAGGTACTTTAAGTGGAAGAAATTGGGATTTGGATTAAAAGGTTGTGGTTGTCTGCACCATGTGAGAGATCTTGACAATCTCTAATGATGAAGGTAAACACCACTGGGATTAGCACTTAGCAGTAGCCCTCATTTCTGTGCCCAAATCCCACAGCTGCCTAACACTGCGAGTGTTAGAAGCAATTCCAGTATGTATTTGTGGATACGTGAGTGTGTGTTAAGCATTGAACAAGATGCCAGCTAGATGCTGGGGTTCAAACAGATAGGAGATGGGATTCTGGACAGCTGGCATTCAATTCTTCACAAACCCTTTTCACTAACCACCTCTCAGCTATATCCTCATTCTGTCATTGTTACCTTTACAACAGTTCTTTTCTTCTCACAGTCTAGAGCCTGACTGAGAGATGGAAAATGCAAAGCAATTATAAAATAACATATTTGGGAAATGGATTTCTTTAAAGGGCTTACAGATGGGTCAAGAGGAACAAGAACCCCAGACACGTTTCACAGAATGTATTTCTCATGCAAAAGCAAGTCAGTTTCTCATTGACTGCATGCTTCTGTACCTGTGTTTGTATCTGTGCATGAAACGTGTACAGTAGACCAGCAAATTTAACTGGGTCAAGCATTTCTATCTGATGAGCAACAAGAGAACTTCACCAGTTGATAGCAGTTTTTTTTTTTTTTTTTTTTTTGCTTCCTCGATCCTTCTCTGTTTCACTTCAAGATCAAAGTCTGTGGAGCATTTTTAGAAAATCTGAAAATGTATTTCCACGTGCAGGTCTGAGGTTTGTTCAGTTGAGTTGGTGTCACCACACCTACAACTAAATTTTAAAGCACGTTTTGCACAGAATTCATAAATCAGATTTTGGCTATTAGAGGTCATGTGATAAAAGTAAGTCTCAGTTCACTTCACTTCACTCCATTCACTTTCAGAATTTTGCTGGTGACAAAGGTCAGTTTCAGTTTGCACAGGGGACAAAAGTTAAAGTTCCTTCAAATTTGGTAAAAAAAAAAAGTGATGCAAATTATTGGTTGAGCTAATAGCATTCATAAATGGAATAGTTTTGACTGTGTTGAATGCTTGGTCTCCAAAGTAAAGGTCAAACAAGGTCAATGTCCATTGGATTCTATGACATGTGACATATGTTACCCTGTAACATGATAACTACATGGTCCAAACTTCCTTTTTAAAACCCTGTTAACTCAACTAATAATTTGCATCATTCCAAAACTCCTGAACATTCAGTCATAGATATTCCAAACTATACCTTTTTGGAATTGTTTTGATCAGACAAATAATGAAGTGTAGTTTTCAATTTGATTGGAACATTTTTTTCATTTTGACCCCTGTGTAATTCTTCAATTGACCCCTACCTGGCTGCCTATTGAAAATTCAAGTGGCTGGTCGTTTTTTTCAAAAGCGGAATGTTTAAGGAGTATTTGTGCTGAATTTGATGCTTGTATCACCATTTGCAGGATTTTGCTCAAAATATTCTCTTAGCTGCTGCACTATTCCCCGAGATCTTTCTTGTTCTTCTCTCCAGTCAAGTGAAGTGATATATTTTTTATTTAAATAAAATTTTTATAAAAAATAAATATTTTATTTAAATATGAAAATCAAAAACATTGCAATTGCAGTTTATTCACTTATGATTTAATATACCAACAACAAATCAAATAATTTCTTTTGAATTGGCAGGTGATGTACTGAGGCCACATTTAGGTTTTCAGCTTGTGATGGCTCGCTGTGATGGAGTTCAGAACAATGTGCAAAATAGGTTTTGGAATACTCTGGTGCAGTGTTTAAAGTTAGCATCACAAATATAAAACTGACAGAGTTTTGACATGATCCTAAGCCACATGCTCTATTGATTATTTAAATCTGATTTTATTTCAAATTCTGTTGGATATTTCATCAAGAATGCGAGGGCTGTCAATAAAGTATAGGTCCTGTTTATTTTTTTCAAAAACTATATGGATTTCATTCATATGTTTTTACGTCAGACATGCTTGAACACTCGTGCGCATGCGTGAGTTTTTCCACGCCTGTCGGTGACGTCATTCGCCTGTGAGCACTCCTTGTGGGAGGAGTCGTCCAGCCCCTCGTCGGAATTCCTTTGTCTGAGAAGTTGCTGAGAGACTGGTGCTTTGTTTGATCAAAATTTTTTCTAAACCTGTGAGGCACATCGATGTGGACACGGTTCGAAAAATTAAGCTGGTTTTCAGTGAAAATTTTAACGGCTGATGAGAGATTTTGAGGTGATACTGTCGCTTTAAGGACTTCCCATGGAGCGAGACGTCGTGCAGCACTCCCAGGCACCGTCGTCAGCCTGTTTCAAGCTGAAAACCTCCACATTTCAGGCTCTATTGATCCAGGACGTCGTGAGAGAACAGAGAAGTTTCAGAAGAAGTCGGTTTCAGCATTTTATCTGGATATTCCACTGTTAAAGGAGATTTTTTTAATGAAAGACGTGCAGGCGGATTGCAGCGTCGGCTCGCAGCCGCCGCGACGCTCCGCCACAGGAAAAACACCTCTGTTGGAAGCCTTGAGGACAAGTTGGAACATCTCCAGCTGATAAACAATTTCTCATATACTCACTCCACTGAAAGCCATCAAAAGCCGCCTGGATTTTACAAATGGTTATCAACACGGAGGTGTTTTTCCTGTGCCGCCGCACCGCGTCGGCTGCGTCCCGACACGCGGACCCATCCGCACGTCTTTCATTAAAAAAATCTCCTTTAACAGTGGAATATCGGTTTCAGCATTTTATCTGGATATTCCACTGTTAAAGGAGATTTTAACACACAGGCGAATGGCGTCACCGACAGGTGTGGAAAAACTCACGCATGCGCACGAGGGTTCAAGCATGTCTGACGTAAAAACATATGAATGAAATCCATATAGTTTTTGAAAAAAATAAAAAGGACCTATACTTTATTGACAGACTTCATATGTCCACATGGTGGACGTCATGTTCCTTCATCTATGGGTGAGTAAAACAAAGGGTTTCTTTTGATTGATCTGGGGCATCAAAGATCATCGGATGCAAGAGGGTTTGTCATTCTATATTGTTTGAAGTTGGAACTAAAAGATGACAACATTTATTGTTTTTGAGTAATTTTCTAAACAAGCATGCTAACTCCCTAATCTATGCTGTTACCAGTGTAGGGAATAGCAGGTGAAAATGCTCGGGAAACTCAACCTCTATTGCACTAATTATTACAGGAGCAGACAAAATTGCATGAGAAAACTGCATTATTGCATTAATGATTATGCTAGAATAGAACTGTTGCTGCCACAGTGAGAAGGTTCTGGGTTTGACTCTGACTTGGTCTTATGTCTGTGGAGTTTTCATGTTTTCCCCATGTTTGAGTGGGATCCCTCCAGATGATCAGGCCCCTCCCCCCATCTATCATTTGTCTGTGAATTTTATTTTAATGTATTTCCAAACAAACAATAAACATAAATTATTTTATCCCCAAAATGTTTTTCTTGGTACTGTCTAAACCATGCTATATGGCACCAAATAAATGCAAATCTATGTGGAAAATGAGTGCACGTGGTGTAGTTTCCATGTACGGTACAGTGCATCCAGAAAGTATTCACAGCGCTTAACTCTTTTCACATTTTATGTTACAGCCTTATTCCAAAATGGATGAAATTCTTTTTTTTTCCTCACATCACATGTACACAAGTATTCCCACCTTTTGCTATGAAGCTGAAAATTGAGCTCAGATGCCTCCTGTTTCTGCTGATCATCCTTGAGATGTTTCTACAGCTTCATTGGAATCCACCTGGGGTAAATTCAGTTGATAAGACATGATTTGGAAAAGCACACACCTGTCTACGTATAAGGTCTCACAGTTGGCAGTGCATGTCAGAGCACAAACCAAGTCAAAGGAATTGTCTGCAGACCTCTGAGACAGGATTGTTTCCAGGCACAAATCTGGGGTCGGGCACAGAAACACTTCTACTGCTTTGAAGGTCCCTTTGAGCACAGTGGCCTCCATCATCCATAAATGGAAGAAGGTCAGACCCACCAGGACTCTTCCTAGAACTGGCCGCCTGTCTAAACTAAGCGATCGGGGGAGAAGGGCCCTAGTCAGGGAGGTGACCAAGAACCTGATGGTCACTCTGTCAGAGCTCCAGCATTCCTCTGTGGGGAGAGGCAAACCTTCCAAAAGGACAACCATCTCTGCAGCAATCCACCAATCAGGCCTGTATGGTAGAGTGGCCAGAAAAAAGCCACTTCTTAGTAAAAGGCACATGGCGGTCTGCAAGGAGTTTTCCAAAAGGCACCTGAAGGACTCTCAAACCACTCACGCACACACTCATCTTCCACCTCTTACCCAAGATTGTGCTGCGGGAGGCCTGAGCCTATCCCAGCAGTCATAGGGCGTGAGGCAGGGTACACTCTGAACAGGATGGCAGTCTGTCGCAGAGCCACATACAGACAAACAGACACCTTAACACTCGAATACACACCTATGGACAATTTAAAGTTTCCAATTCACCAAACCTGCATGTGTTTGGATGTGGGAGGAAGCCAGAGCACCCAGACAGCACCCACGCTAACAAGAGGAAAACATGCAAACAGTGCTAACTATGAAGCCACCGTGCTGCCCCGATTCTCATGAGAGAAAGATTCAACCCTTTGGTGTGAATGTCATGTTTGGAGGAAACCAGGCACCATCCCTACAGTGAAGCATGGTGGTGGCAGCATCATGCTGTGGCGATGTTTTTCAGTGGCAGGAACTGGGAGACTAGTCAGGATTGAGGGAAAGATGAATGCAGCAATGTACAGAGATATCCTGGATGACAACCTGCTCCACAGCACTCTTGGCCTCAGACTGGGGTGACGGTTCACCTTTTCAGCAGGACATTGACTCAGCACACAGCCAAAATATCAAAGGAGTAGCTTCAGGACAACTCTGTGAATGTGCTTGAGAGGCCCAGCCAGAGCCCAGACCTGAATCCAATTGAACATCTCTGGAGAGATCTGAAAATGGCTGTGCACCGACGCTCCCCATCCAACCTGATGGAGCTTTAGAGGTGGTGCAAAGGGGAATGGACAAAACTGCCCAAAGATAGGTGCACCAAGATTGTGGCATCATATTCAAGAAGACTTGAGAGTGTAATTGCTGCCAAAGGTGCATCAACAAAGTATTGAGCAAAGGGTGTGAATACTTACATACATGTGATTTCTTAGCTTTGTATTTTTAATAAATACTGCATGTTCATGTGCATGTCCAAGTACTGGAGGGACAAAAATGGTGAGAACAAGTGCAGAGAGATGCTTTGGGAGGAATACAAATAAACTGGAGATGGTGATCAACGATTCAGAAAGGAGGTGGTCTGGAGTAAAGGTAAGAAGAAGAAAAGATGAGTGGAAAGGAGCAGAAGGGGTGATAAAAATGGCTCTGACAATGAGAATCACACACCTCCCTAATGACTACTCCAAGAGAGGGAGGGAAAGAGTGACAGACAAAGATAAAAGGCACATGCATGAATTAAAAAGCACAAGTACAGACACGTATCACTGATGTGAGTTTTTGACTGACATCATCCCTCATTTTGAGAAATGTCATCCATGGGGTGCCTCCCTGCGAATCATTTTAATAGAGGAATAGAAGTGCATGTGCAGACAAGAGGAGGTGTAGGTATTGTTTGTCACCAGATGAACTTGTGGGGTGAGACTAATGAAGAGTGCAGAAAGAAGGGTGGCATTTTAATTTGCCTTTCTTTCTCTGTCTCACTCCAGTTTTCTGTCAGTTCTCTGGAGGAACACTAGGCTGGCTTTACAGAGGAAAGAAGGAACTTCAAACAATCACACTGAAAATGTCTGATCTGATTGACCGGGTCTGTATGCCGATGCATAGATACACATATTTACTAAAGGAGATAGACTTTTTCTCATTACTTCCACCAAGGAGGTTATGAGAATGGTGTTTTGTTTTGTTTTTTTCTGTGTGCATGAAAAATTACATTTTCAAGCCATCCACCACACCAGGTGTCATTATTACGCTTATCAAGTGGAAGAACTTATTCATACATGAGTCCAACACCAGTCCCATTCATATGGATTCCATTCAACATCAATTTATATATAACTGCATTATCATTTGGAACAGGCCTTCTCAAACTGTGGGGTGGGATGCCCTTGGGGAAGCAGAGAACCCGTTCAGGGGCACCATGGAGGAATGGATGACTCAAAGGTATTGTTGAACCTCTCTGGAAAGGTTGACTGTCAGGAGTGCAACAATTTCAGGTGTACTACACAGCTCTTTGTGCCAGTTACTTGCCGCTCAGCAATCAGAACAGTCTGGCTTCAAGGCCCACAAAGATAACCAGTGCTCAATGAATGCAAGCGCCAATAGCTGCCGTGATTCTTCCCAGCTTATGTTGACTTTCACAAATTATTTGATTCAGTTCACTGGGCTATTCAATGGGACATCCTGAGAATTTGTATGTTGAATGTTATAAAATTGAGCATAATCCTGCCAGTCAATCAACATCCGATACTGACGTTTTTTGAGGTAAAACTTGAGGTAAAACTCCCATCATTATTAAATGTGTTCTAGTACCACATTAAAAAAACACTAGCTCCTTTAAATTTTTTGCAGTTCAAATCATAAAAAGCTTTTTATTCTTCACCACTGTAATTTTATTAGATAATCAAATAAAGGCTTCACTAGCTTCTTTCCACCATATTGATCAACATTCGCCTTGTCAGTAAACAATTTAGGATTTTGAACCACAAGGTAAAATACAGCAACAAGATGTCATAACACACTGAGAAACTAAACATCCGAGTGTGTCATTTGAGGGTAAATTGTGACTGGAACTGCCCAAAACAAATGAAAATGAAAACAGAAAGACAGCTGTAGACACAGCAAAAAAAAAAAACCATTCGGAAGATTCAGACGGCTTTCGGTGGCTTTTCAGTCGAGTGAATATCCAATAAATTGTGTAAGAGCTGGACATGTCACAACATGTCCTGTGAAACTTCCAACACGGAGGTGCTTTTTGTTCTGCGCCATTAGTGGCTCCATCCCGACACGCAAACCCTCCGCATGTCTTTCATTACAAAATCTTCTTTCACAGTGGAATGTGCCGAAAAAGTGCTGATGTCCACCTCTTCTGCAATTTCTCTGGTAGTCAGACGACATCCCAGATCAACACAGCGTTCACTTTGGAAATGATCTGGTTGTTTCAGCCTGTCGATGGCCTCTGCCATTGTGCGCCATCTTTAAACTGGTTGTAACACTCCTTAATCTGTGTGATGTCCATAGGATCGTCACCGAAAGCCGTCTGAATCTTCCCAATGGTTTCCACCTGGCTGTCTCTCACAGTTTCTGGAAAAATTTGATCCTTTCCTTGCAATGAAAATACAACGAGGGGGGAGGACCAGTGCTCACACAAAGCCTGCTCACATGCAAGTGATGCAACCGACAGACATGAAAAAAATCACGCAAGCACACGAAGGTTCAAGGTTGGCTCATGCAAGCACACATGATTCAAATCCATCAGGTTTTTGAAAAAAACAATAAGGTCTGATACTTTTCTAACAGACCTCGTATATCATTGCTTTATATAAACCAATACAAGGGTTGCAAAGTTGACCCCCTTTCAGGTTTACACAATGTACGAGGTCATGTATTAAAGGCACTGCACTGCGGTGGTTTGAATCATATTTGTCTAATAGATTACAATTTGTTCATGTAAATGGGGAATCTTCTTCACAGACTAAAGTTAATTATGGAGTTCCACAAGGTTCTGTGCTAGGACCAATTTTATTCACTTTATACATGCTTCCCTTAGGCAGTATTATTAGACGGTATTGCTTAAATTTTCATTGTTACGCAGATGATACCCAGCTTTATCTATCCATGAAGCCAGAGGACACACACCAATTAGCTAAACTGCAGGATTGTCTTACAGACATAAAGACATGGATGACCTCTAATTTCCTGCTTTTAAACTCAGATAAAACTGAAGTTATTGTACTTGGCCCCACAAATCTTAGAAACATGGTGTCTAACCAGATCCTTACTCTGGATGGCATTACCCTGACCTCTAGTAATACTGTGAGAAATCTTGGAGTCATTTTTGATCAGGATATGTCATTCAAAGCGCATATTAAACAAATATGTAGGACTGCTTTTTTGCATTTACGCAATATCTCTAAAATCAGAAAGGTCTTGTCTCAGAGTGATGCTGAAAAACTAATTCATGCATTTATCTCCTCTAGGCTGGACTATTGTAATTCATTATTATCAGGTTGTCCTAAAAGTTCCCTAAAAAGCCTTCAGTTAATTCAAAATGCTGCAGCTAGAGTACTGACGGGGACTAGAAGGAGAGAGCATATCTCACCCATATTGGCCTCTCTTCATTGGCTTCCTGTTAATTCTAGAATAGAATTTAAAATTATTCTTCTTACTTATAAGGTTTTGAATAATCAGGTCCCATCTTATCTTAGGGACCTCGTAGTACCATATCACCCCAATAGAGCGCTTCGCTCTCAAACTGCAGGCTTACTTGTAGTTCCTAGGGTTTGTAAGAGTAGAATGGGAGGCAGAGCCTTCAGCTTTCAGGCTCCTCTCCTGTGGAACCAGCTCCCAATTCAGATCAGGGAGACAGACACCCTCTCTACTTTTAAGATTAGGCTTAAAACTTTCCTTTTTGCTAAAGCTTATAGTTAGGGCTGGATCAGGTGACCCTGAACCATCCCTTAGTTATGCTGCTATAGATGTAGACTGCTGGGGGGTTCCCATGATGCACTGTTTCTTTCTCTTTTTGCTCTGTATGCACCACTCTGCATTTAATCATTAGTGATCGATCTCTGCTCCCCTCCACAGCATGTCTTTTTCCTGGTTCTCTCCCTCAGCCCCAACCAGTCCCAGCAGAAGACTGCCCCTCCCTGAGCCTGGTTCTGCTGGAGGTTTCTTCCTGTTAAAAGGGAGTTTTTCCTTCCCACTGTAGCCAAGTGCTTGCTCACAGGGGGTCGTTTTGACCGTTGGGGTTTTACATAATTATTGTATGGCCTTGCCTTACAATATAAAGCGCCTTGGGGCAACTGTTTGTTGTGATTTGGCGCTATATAAAAAAATTGATTGAATTGATTGATTGATGTTTGGAGGATGAGAACAACCCCAAGAACATTGTCTCAACTGTGAAACATGGGGGTGGAAACATCATTTTTGGGGGTGCTTTTTTGGAGTTGATTTGGATCAAGATCCCAATTCTGGATCATTTCTTAAATTGACACCACTTCAAGGATCATCTCAAATCTGTTTGACGGATCTTGACAAAATTTAAATCACATGTAACTATTGTAAAAAGGAATACTCTGCTATTGTTGGATGTTGGGAGTGAGCCAGTGTTGCTGACCAAATGGTCCTCCTGATCGCTTCCCCATCTTTTATTATGAAATAATGCTGTATTTATGTGGAAATGATTGTTGTCCAAAAGCTTCAGATATCTGTCGCTTAGGTAGATGATGACTGGAGTGCAGTTTTAAGCAGAAACTGTTGTGTGGGCCGCTGAAGAGGAGGTACTGCTGGCCCAACACCACCAGATGGCGCCCTGCTTGGAGTGCGGGCTTCAAGCACGAGAGGGCATCAGAACTACTGGAGTGACAGCTGTCACATCATCAACACCAGCTGTCACTCATCAACCACATCCTCCATAAAAGACGGACTGCAACTCCACCTCCCCACCGAGAAATCAGCTACCACTCAGGTAACTTTCTCTGCGGTAATTACTGAGACTAAATATTGTTCTGTGTGCAGCCGTTTTCCTGTGGATACAGTCTGAAGCTGAATTGGCGGATAGTGTGAGCGCGACGTCTTCGCCTCTCACTCCTTCCAGGGAAGTGACTGACAGGAGCTGCACGGGTGATTCTGTATCTGGAGGTGGAGATTTTCCCTCCTGGAGGAACCAAGCACTGAATGATTGCTGGGGGTGTATTCACACACCCACCATTAACTGTTTCTGTTTCTGCCAGCAGTACCGGGTCTGACTGCTGAAGACAGTGGCCACCTGGGGCGCAGGACTTTGCGGCTCCAGTGTTCTTCAGATCCATTGGCGGTGGAAACTGTGTGGAATCCGGCTCTTCTCTGGCCAGACGTCTTCTATCTTCGAGCCTGCCCACACATCACCTTGTGTATGATTGACCATCCTCATCCTCTGTTATTGTCTGTATTTCGTTGTGTGATTCACAACATAAAATTGTTACATTTTGGCTTATCCATTGTCCATTCATTAATGCCCCCTGTTGTGGGTCCGTGTCATTACACTTTCACAACAGGATTTCTCGGCCAGCGTCATGGATCCCGAGGGGCGTCAACCATCGCTTGAACAGCCAATGGAAGAGCGAGGTGCACAGGCGTCAGCAGGAGGCGTGTTAGGTGAGCTGCAGCAAATCTTAACCGCTTTCACTGCTTGGTTGGACTTAGTCACCGAGCGGAATGTGATTCTCAATCGGAGGATGGAGGCTCTCACCGCCAAGGTGGAAGCACAGGCTCAGGGCACTGCTGCAGCACCTCCTCCTGCTGACCGGAGGCCTGAAACAGACATTCCGCTGGTCATTCAACGAACCTCCCACCGTCCCCTGAAGCATACATAAGCCCTCCGGAGCCGTACGGAGGCTGTGTCGAGACGTGCGCGGACTTCTTAATGCAGTGCTCGCTCGTCTTTTCACAGCGTCCCGTCATGTACGCATCAGATGCTAGCCAGGTGGCTTACGTTATAAATTTGCTTCGATGAGAGGCACGCACCTGGGCTACGGCACTCTGGGAGCAGAATTCACGGCTCCTAACGTCATACGCTGGGTTTGTGAGGGAGTTCAGACAAGTGTTTGACCACCCTCATAGAGGCGAGACCGCTTCAAGCGTGCTGCTGTCGATAAGACAGGGGTGCCGGAGCGCAGCTAAGTATGCAGTCGACTTCCGCATCGCGGCAGCGCGAGCCGGCTGGAATGCTGTTGCGCTCCGTGCCACCTTTGTAAACGGACTGTCTCTGGTCCTTAAGGAGCACCTGGTGGCGAAGGACGAGCCGCGGGATTTAGACGGGCTTATCGACCTGGTTATACGGTTGGACAACCGATTAACAAAACACCGACGGGAGCGAGACGAAGGGCGTGGTCAGGCACAAGCCGTCCCTCTTCCTCCCGGGTCCGAAAGGGAGCCGTCTTCCCCACGCTCCACAGCCAGGGCACTCCACGTGACGACAGCTCCCCCTGCTGCCGTTGCTATGGAAATGAGCAGGGCCAAAAGGCGATCAGATCATGGAAACGAGCAGGGCCAAAAGGCGATCAGATCAGAGACAAAGGAGGCTGGTCCGTGGGGAGTGTTTTCTCTGCAGCTCAACCGAGCGCACACAGAAAAAATGCCCCAAACGGTCAATACAGCAGCACTCGTCCTTAGAGACTGGGCTAAGGGTGGGTCATAATACCCACACCGGGAAACCCCGTAAATCTGCACGAATCCCAGTCACAATCCTAAGTGAGGATTTAACCCTTCATGCCCCAGCACTAGTAGACACAGGGTCGGAAGGGAATCTGCTGGATAGCAGATGGGCAAAGGAAGTAGGGCTCCCTCTGGTGGCTCTGCCTTCACCTTTGAAGGTACGGGCACTAGATGGCACCCTTCTTCCATTAATCACACACCAGACACAGCCCGTGACATTGCTTGTGTCTGGAAATCACAGGGACGAGATTGTGTTTTATGTAACACCTTCTACCTCCCGAGTGATTTTAGGGTTTCCATGGATGGTGAAGCACAATCCCCGGATTGATTGGCCGTCTGGGGTTGTGACGCAGTGGAGCGAAACCTGCCACCGGGAATGTTTAGGATCCTCGATTCCACCCGGTGTGACAGCTAATGAGGAGGTCAAAGTCCCCCCCCCAATCTGACGGCGGTGCCGGAGGAGTACCACGATCTTGCTGACGTCTTCAACAAAGATCTGGCACTCACTCTTCCCCCGCACCGACCGTACGATTGCGCCATCGATTTGATCCCGGGCGCTGAGTACCCGTCCAGCAGGCTGTACAACCTCTCACATCCGGAACAGGAATCAATGAAGACCTACATCCGGGACTCCTTAGCTGCCGGGTTGATCTGGAACTCCACCTCCCCGATGGGCGCGGGTTTCTTTTTTGTGGGTAAGAAGGACGGCAGACTCCGTCCATGCATCGATTACAGAGGGCTGAACGAGATTACGGTTCGCAATCGATACCCATTACCTCTGTTGGATTCGGCGTTCACGCCCCTGCATGGAGCCCAAATATTCACCAAACTCGATCTTAGGAATGCGTACCACCTGGTTCGGATCCGGAAGGGAGACGAGTGGAAGACGGCATTTAACACCCCCTTAGGTCACTTTGAGTACCTGGTCATGCCGTTCGGCCTCACAAACGCCCCCGCGACGTTCCAAGCATTGGTTAATGACGTCTTGCGGGACTTCCTGCATCGGTTTGTCTTCGTATATCTAGACGATATACTCATCTTTTCTCCGGACCCTGAGACTCATGTCCAGCATGTACGTCAGGTCCTGCAGCGGTTGTTGGAGAACAGGCTGTTTGTGAAGGGCGAGAAGTGCAAGTTCCACCGTACTTCTTTGTCCTTCCTGGGGTTCATCATTTCCTCCAACTCCGTCGCCCCTGACCCGGCCAAGGTTGCGGCGGTGAGAGATTGGCCCCAACCAACAAGCCGTAGGAAACTGCAACAGTTCCTCGGCTTTGCAAATTTCTACCGGAGGTTCATTAAAGGTTACAGTCAGGTAGTTAGCCCCCTGACTGCCCTGACCTCCACTAAAGTTCCCTTCACCTGGTCGGATCGGTGCGTTTAGGGAGTTGAAATGCCGGTTCTCGACTGCACCAGTTCTGGTGCAGCCTGATCCTAATTGCCAGTTCATAGTTGAAGCGGATGCCTCTGACTCAGGGATAGGAGCCGTGCTGTCCCAGAGCGGGGAGTCCGATAAGGTTCTAAACCCTTGTGCCTATTTTTGCCGCAGGTTGACCCCGGCTGAAAGGAATTATGACGTCGGCAATCGGGAACTCCTGGCGGTGAAGGAGGCTCTTGAGGAGTGGAGACACCTGTTGGAGGGAGCGACGGTGCCCTTCACGGTTTTCATGGACCATCGGAACCTGGAGTACATCCGGACCGCCAAGCGGCTGAACCCCAGGCAAGCCCACTGGTCACTGTTCTTTGGGCACTTTGACTTCCAGATCACATACCGCCCCGGGACCAAGAACCAACGATCGGATGCCCTGTCCCGGGTGCACGAAGAGGAAGCCAAGGCCGAGTTGTCGGACCCAACAGAGACCATCATCCCTGAGTCCACTGTCGTGGCCACCCTCACCTGGGATGTGGAGAAGACCGTCTGGGAGGTCCTGGCACGGAACCCGGACCCGGGAACCGGCCCGAGGAACAAACTGTACGTCCCAGCAGAGGCCAGAGCTGCGGTTTTGGACTTCTGTCACGGTTCCAAGCTCTCCTGTCATCCAGGGGTGCGCAGAACCGTGGCAGTAATCCAGCAGCGCTTCTGGTGGGCGTCTATGGAAGCCGACGTCCGGGATTACATCCAGGCCTGTACCACCTGTGCCAGGGGCAAGGCTCACCACAAAAGGACTTCGGGCCTCCTCCAGCCTCTACCGGTGCCTCATCACCCCTGGTCCCACATCGGCCTGGACTTCATCACGAGCCTTCCGCCATCCCAGGGCAACACCAACATCCTCACAATAGTGGACCGGTTCTCCAAGGTGGCCCACTTCGTGGCCCTCCCGAAGCTCCCGACGGCCCAGAAGACGGCAGACCTCCTGGTCCACCATGTTGTGTGTCTGCATGGGATACCATCGGACATCGTCTCGGATCGTGGCCCTCAGTTCTCTTCCCAAGTCTGGAGGAGTTTCTGCAGGGAACTGGGGGCCACCGTGAGTCTCTCGTCCAGGTACCACCCTCAGACAAACGGACAGGCAGAGCGGGCTAACCAGGAGCTGGAGCAGGCTCTCCACTGCATGACCTCCACGCACCCGACGGCCTGGAGCAACCATCTGGCCTGGATCGAGTACGCCCACAACAGCCAAGTTTCGTCTGCCACCGACCTCTCCCCGTTTGAGGTGTGTTTGGGGTACCAGCCCCCATTGTCCCCGCTCGTGGAGGGAGAGGTCGGTGTGCCCTCAGTCCAGGCCCACCTCAGGAGGTGCCGCCGGGTGTGGCGGACTGCCCGTTCTGCCCTGTTGAAGGCCCGGACGAGGGCCAAGGCCCATGCAGATCGCTGGCGTTCCCCGGCCCCTGAATACCAGCCCGGGCAGGAGGTGTGGTTGTCGACCAAGGACATCCCGCTTCAAGTGGAGTCACAAAAACTCAATGACCGGTTTATTGGACCATTTCCCATCCTCAAGGTCCTCAGTCCGGCCGCAGTGAAGCTAAAGCTGCCAGCTTCACTGGGGATCCACCCGGTTTTTCATGTGTCATATCTCAAACCTCATCACACCTCACCACTCTGCACCCCTGGACCTGCACCGCCTCCATGGACCGTGCGCCA
The DNA here is from genome assembly GCF_902500255.1 of Thalassophryne amazonica. Lineage (NCBI taxonomy): Eukaryota > Metazoa > Chordata > Actinopteri > Batrachoidiformes > Batrachoididae > Thalassophryne > Thalassophryne amazonica. Next base: position 37,847,415 of record NC_047117.1, read on the forward strand.
GCTCCTGGATGTCTGTCGAAAGGGTCGGGGGTTCCAGTATCTGGTGGACTGGGAGGGGTATGGACCCGAAGAACGCTCCTGGGTGAAGAGGAGCTTCATCCTGGACCCGGCCCTCCTGGCCGATTTCTACAGCCGTCACCCGGACAAGCCTGGTCGGGCGCCAGGAGGCGCCTGTTGAGGGGGGGGGTCCTGTTGTGTGGGCCGCTGAAGAGGAGGTACTGCTGGCCCAACACCACCAGATGGCGCCCTGCTTGGAGTGCGGGCTTCAAGCACGAGAGGGCGTCGGAACTACTGGAGTGACAGATGTCACATCATCAACACCAGCTGTCACTCATCAACCACATCCTCCATAAAAGCCGGACTGCAACTCCACCTCCCCGCGAGAAATCAGCTACCACTCAGGTAACTTTCTCTGCGGTAATTACTGAGACTAAATATTATTCTGTGTGCGGCCGTTTTCCTGTGGATACAGTCTGAAGCTGGATTGGCGGATAGTGTGAGTGCGACATCTTCGCCTCTCACTCCTTCCAGGGAAGTGACTGACAGGAGCTGCACGGGTGATTCTGTATCTGGAGGTGGAGGTTTTCCCTCCTGGAGGAACCAAGCACTGAATGATTGCTGGGGGTGTATTCACACATCCACCATTAACTGTTTCTGTTTCTGCCAGCAGTACCGGGTGTGACTGCTGAAGACAGTGGCCACCTGGGGCGCAGGACTTGGCGGCTCCGGTGTTCTTCAGATCCTTTGGCAGTGGAAACTGTGTGGAATCCGGCTCTTCTCCCTCCAGACGTCTTCTAACTTCGAGCCTGCCCACACATCACCTTGTGTATGATTGACCGTCCTCATCCTCTGTTATTGTCTGTATTTCGTTGTGCGATTCACAACATTAAATTGTTACTTTTTGGCTTATCCATTGTCCGTTCATTAACGCCCCCTGTTGTGGGTCCATGTCACTACACTTTCACAACAGAAACGAGGTGATAATCAGTGAATCGCTGGTGATGATACATGCACAGTGAAGGCAGGGTGGACCGATTTTTAGGGAGGACCCTTCGGTCGACGACACCGGATCAATATGCAGGTTCTGCAGCAGAAACATACGACATCACAATGTAAAACCAAGCTCAGGAAGACATTATTTTGTTTCAGCTTGTGAATTAAATATTAGATTGCAACATCTTGATCAGTTGGACCATTCTGGATCAGTATGCAATTGCATTGTGTTGTGGAGTCTGGATCCAGGTAAAGTCCGGGTCACAACGTGAATCACATATCTTTAATTTTGAGCCCTCGTCAACCCTTGTCAGATGTCACAAATCTCTGATTGCTCTTTTTAAGGATTCTAAATTTCGACAGGAACTCTAAAAAGACTAAACTTAATGTCCAATATACACCATCTAATACTAACAATAATACTAATACAAGCCTTAACAGGCATTCGTTTTGTTTTTTTGTTTGTTTGTTTGTTTTACTTTTTAAGTGAACTGTCTTCTTAATTGTATTTGCCTCTGAAAGGGGGTCAGGGCTCATGCTAGATGACATCATAATGAAATAATAAGGGACTTGGAGGCCCTTATGTGCCACCCAACAGCACACAGCAAACAATTCACTGGTCAACAATTATTTTTTCTTGTATGGGAACTTGAGAACTGATTTAGGGCAATTTTGGGGTGCTGAATCCAAACCTGAGCTCCGTAACACATAATGTTTTTGCAATCTCCATGTTCTATATTGATGGATTGTGCAAAAGTTGCTCATTCACTCATGAATTTGACACCACTAATCATGCACAAAAGCAGCTTCAAAAGCATAGTTTTTAAAACAGGTTCGTGAAATGTCAACAAAGAGCCTATTGTTTATGGTGCCAAAGAGGTGTGCAAGACCTCAAAGATGTAGCATCAATACTTTTATCAAAAGAGTGCACCTTGCTTATTTTGGAGTACCACTGGGTGACTAGGACAAAAACTGGGCACCTCACCAAGTTTGCACAACTTGTGTTGAAACACTGAGATCCTGTTCTCAAGGAAAGAATGCTAAGCTCAAATTTGGTATGACGATGGTTTGGAGAGAACCAAAAAAACACGTCAAAGACTGCTACTTCTGCCTTGTAAACATCAAGGGATTTAATAAGAAAAACACACAACACTTGCAATACCTCAGCGTACTATCTGCTATACGACCGGCTCCCCACCACAGTGATGAAATACCCATTTTCACAAAACCCCCAGACATCAATGAGGACGGGTTTACTCGTTCCACATCTTCATCCACTTATGATGATGATGAGGATATAACGCATGAGGCGTGAGGCATGAGGCAAATTGAGTTTCTCTGTATAGCCAGTCCTACTATTGATCGTTTTTTGAAGTGATAGTGTTACATTTTAGTGGGGTTTTTTTTGCATGCTTTTGGTTTAAAGTTGCAAATTTAATTCTGTGAGAAAGACACAAAACTAAGAAAAAAAATGATTTTTAATGGTGCCTTGCCTGTGAAGAGCATAATGTTACAGATTGTATTTATTCAATATATTTCACTTATTTAATATTTGTATTCTGTGTTCAATAATGCTCAAAAAGGGTGCAAGCATAAAAGTAGTTTTGGAAATGCATTCTTCAGGGATTAGCTGCCTTCCACTGCAAACATTATTCCATATATGGGTACTTAAATGCAACATACATTTTTGAACTTTTGGCAAATACAATTGTAATATCAATTAAAAAATGTTTTCATATCTCAAAATGTGGTGTGATTGGCAAAATATAACAGCAGATTTGGATTCAGTGGCTCCAAATTACCAGAGGTCCATTGAAAAACTCCATGCAAGAAAAATTGTGTAATGTAATGTTATCTTTAAGATGCAGGGCTGGAAAAGGCTGTATATATGATGGCTCCTGAGTACTAAGCATTACAATATGGGTCACTTTGCTATCATCCTGCCCTCTCTACAAATGTATTTATATGATACATATATAAAGTAAATCCCTTCGGCTGCTCCCTTGTTTTCACTCGAGGTCACCATGGCATATCCAACATGGATCTGCATGCTGATTTGGCATAACTTTTACACCAATTGCCCTCCTGATGCAACTTGACATTGCATGGGGAAATGTGGTGGGGGAGGGGGGTTGAACCAGGAACCTTCTGAACAGAAACCAAGTGCACTAACCACTAGACCACCACCCCTGCCTCTCTCTTTCTGAGAGACTGTGCACCTACTGCTCACAACACGAGGTGAAGACCGAGCTGCACTTCCTAACCACCTGCCTGCTGTACCAAGACATCAGAGACACTTACTTCCCACAGATCACAAACACCCAAAAAGACTTTTGAGAGCATGACCAACATCAAAAAAACCTCTGCATCTGTTGGGTGAAGCACAACAATGTGCAAACACAGCAACAAGGTTTGTGAGCTGTTTCAACTTGAAAAGAAGGAGCAATGGACATAAACCACCGTCAACCCATAACAAGATATTAAATTGCTATGTCACTTTCTCTTTGTATAACACATATTATAGGATAGTATATTTTTACACCAAAAGCACAATTTCTGCTATTATTTCAATCCCACGTCTCCTGTTTACACATTTATTTACTGTATATATACATCTTCTTAATTTTTATTTTATTTTTATTTTTTGTTCTATGTAACACTTGCTTTGACAATGTAAACATATGTTTCACATGTCAATAAAGCTCCACTGAAAGTGAATTGAGAGAGAGAGAGAGAACGAAAGAGACTGAGAAAGCAGCCCCTTCTACATTTCTCCATGTAATGTGGAGTTACATCAGGAAGAGCAGATTTTCCCATTCCTCTTTGCAGTACCTCTCAAACTCAGGTTGGATGGGGAGTGTTGGTGCACAGCCATTGTCAGATCTCTTCAGAGATGTTCAATGGGATTCAGGTCCGGGATCTGGCTGGGCCACTCAAGAACATTCACAGAGTTGTCCTAAACCACTCCTTAATCTGTGTGTGCCGCGACAGGAAAAACACCTCCGTGTTGAAAACCATTTGTAAAATTCAGGCGGCTTTTGATGGTTTTCAACAAGTGAGTAACTGAGAAATTGTTTAACAGCTTGGGCATGTTCCAACTTGCCCGTTAAGGTTTCCAACGGAGGTGTTTTCCTATCGCGACCCCCCGCGGTCGGGTCCGGCCCGACATGCGACTCTGCCCGCACGTTCTTTCATTACAAAATGTCCGTTAACAATGGAATGTCCGACTAAACTCCTCATGCCGACTTCTTCTGAAAGTTCTCTGTTCTCTGACGACTTCCTGGATCAACAGAGCCTGAAATGTGGAAGTTTTCAACTTGAAACGGTGAGACGCTGCCGCCTCGAAGCGCAGATCGCCGTCAGGAGCCATGGGCCGTCCTTAAAGCGACACTACCAGACCAAAATCTCTCATCAGCCGTTAAAATTTTTACCGAAAACCAGCTGAATTTATTGAATGGTGCCCACTCAGTTGTGCCTTACAGTTTTGAAAAAATTTTGATCAAACAAAGCAGCAGTCTCTGAGCCATTCCTAAACAATGAAAAAATCGACGAGAGGGTGGACGACTCCTCACTCAAAGACTGCCCACAGGCGAATGACGTAACCGACAGCCGTGAAAAAACTCTCGCATACCCACGAGGGTTCAAGCATGTCTGACGTAATCACACGTGATTCAAATCCATATGTTTTTTGAAAAAAATAATAAGGTCGGATACTTTTCTAATAGACCTCGTATACCATTTGAAAGTGTGACTTTCCAACTATCATTTGGTCCAAAAATTATTCAAATTGGACATATATTGACAAAGACACTGGACATTTCACAAGTGCCTGATGTCATATATTCACAAACCAGGTAGAACATATGAATGAGTACAATGTGCTTCTTGTATCTTTTAGGCTCGTTCCCGATCACAGAGTATGGCTTCATTCAAACCCCCATGTCGAAGGTTGTAATGACATATGACCCCTACTTCATGTGTGGCCTCTTATGCTACTTACAGACATTCTTTGATAGTTTTGTATTCTGTAAATGGTGGTTAACGACAGGGTAGTAACCCAATGTTGTCATATGTCATAGTGAGTTCCTTATTTTTACCTGAGGCCAAAATATGGATATTGAATATTGTGACGGCCTTGCGCTCATCCGTCTATTCGTCTGTCTGTGCTCAGCATAACTCCAGTCCTATTACTGCGAGGGTCTTCAAATTCACTGGGAACATTCTTGGGACAATTTAAATTTTGGAGGTGATCTGGATCCAGATCTGGATTATGGATCAAGTTTCCCTTTATATAGGCTTTGAAGGATTACTTCAAAATTACTTTACGGATTCTCACGAGATTTTCACCACAGACATATATTAGGCCATGGAAGACTCCATTGAATTTTGGAGGTGATCTGGATCCGAATCTGGATTCTGGATCAAGATTGCCCTTTATATAGACTTTGAAGGATTACTTCAAAACAACTTCATGGATTCTCACCAAATTTGTACCACAGATAGATATTAGGGCATGGAAGTCTCCATTACATTTTGAAAGTGATCCAGACTGGGAGACTCCACTGAATTTTGGAGGTGATCCGAATTGGTGGATGTCAAAACTCTGATTTCTCTTGCTGCCAACTAAGTTTGCACATACAAGGAATTTGATCTGGTGGTACTGGAGCAATAAGAAAAGAAAAACACTTCTATAAGAAGTAAAAGAGTCAAACAGACAAAACTATATTCACTGTTGAATAAATAAAACGTAATGGAATGGGACAGCGTAAAAACGTGATAAGAGTACAGATGCAGCTAAAAAGAGCACACGCAGTGTCACTGGCTAAGTCTGTTCTGTTTCTGTTACAATCTTGCAAACCATAAAGAAAGTTCTTTCGCTTGAAGCATTTGAAGGAGGGATGCACAGAACACCCTCTACCTGTAAAGTTGCTGCTATCCTCCGGAGCGTGCACTCTTATCTGTCCGCATCAAAAAAAATAATAAGGTCGGATACTTTTCTAACAGACCTCGTGTATATATATATATATATATATATATATATATATATATATATATATATATATATATATATATATATATATATATATATATATATATATATATGTGTGTGTGTGTGTGTATCTGTGCATGTGTGTCCTGTAGTCAGGAGGATATGGCTATCTTCACGGTGTACTGTGGCTTGAATTGGGTGATTTTCAAATAATGAAGCCTTTGTGTGACAAGAGGCTTAAATTCAAACTGATTCATTCCCAATATTTTCTCTGTTTCATGAAAGCTGCAATTCTATACTTTACGGTGCATTTTGAGTTATGTCTCTAAGTGTACACAATGTAAAGATATGTCAATTTGTTCAACCAGAACCTCACTAAAAATTTGACAAAACCTTGTGGACAAGAATGATCATGAAGACTGCCTTCTCTTGCTTGAAGGTCCCAATTGTGGGCAGTTTGACAATCACTGGATTCATACTGTAGTTTCTCCTTAAAATATCACTACAGACCTAAAATTGGAATCAAGACATTTAAAATCCATCTGAACTGAAATACGCAAAATATGACTGGAGTGTAACACAAAGCACCAGATTGGAAGACATATTAAATGCAGGTTTAAATGGCTTTAGTTCATAAAATGTAATACTAATTATCATTATGGTGTATCATATTTATTATATTTTAACCAGTGGCAAAAAGAGTGACTTCAAATGGAATAATGTATGTGATTAATCATAAATTGTGATTGAAATGACCTTAATCTATTAAATGTTGGCTCTTTCAACACTGTTTAATGAAGGCTTCACTGTATATTCATGTTTTGATGCATTAATATGAAGTATCACAAAAGCAAAGAAGCATTTGATTGAGAAAGACATAATGAACTGACTAAGCCAAGTAAAACACATGGTGCCTAAACTGTTACACTCTCGACATAATTGTTTCTTTGTGTGTAATCCAGAGATCATGGCTGAAGTTTGTAAATATGTGACCCTCGAACCAACAGACACCAAGCACCACTGAAATAGATAAGTTAAAATATTAAAGTAGAATACATATTACAATGGTGATGATAATGAGGAAAAATGTTTCTGTGTAGGCTCTCAGTTGTCCAGGTGGGTTCCATAGTAGAGAAGCTTGAATCTTCTGTCTTGACTCTAGAGAAGAAGAGAGTAGAGTCAAGACAGAAGTCAGACTACCAGAGCAAGAATTTTAGCTGAAGATGCTTCTGCAATTTGAAGCGAAACGTCCTTGCGTCAAGCAACCCAGTCCAGTCAAAGATTCAAGCTTCTCTACTGAGGAAAAATGTTACACTCCAGACGACAGAAAATTACAACTTATATCAATTATTCTGAATAAACTATATTAATTCAGAGAAAAAAAACATTCTAATTTAGAAGGAAGAAATATCCAAAGAATCAAATAAATCACAAAAGACACAATCAACACATTTACTCGAGTTTTAAAATGCCCACAATCTTAAAGTTTTGATTTCTGGCTGTTTTCAAACATAACATGGTGTAATGAGTTTGCCGCACACAGAACACATAATACATAATTGAGCAATATAGGATTTACATTATTTTGAACACAAAAGTTCATTCCATGGAAAAAAACAGCTTGTAATAGAAACATAACTTCCAAATTTGTTTTACCAGTTAGTTTAAGTTATGGATTTGACGAAATGTCACGCTAAAAGCATTACACTCCAGACAATTTTAGCTATATAAATAGCATTATTTCAGGAATGAATGATCACATCATTCTGATTTTTTTCACACAATATGGCCCTGGTGTCACCTTATAAGATGCAATAAAAATATCTGCTACCTACATTGTTTTAGTTTGAGCAATGATTCAATTTGGCTTCATTTATTTGAAAATCACCCAATTCAGTTCTTTGGGGTCATCTGATAAATACAAAGAAATCAAAAATAGATGTCCATAATTAAGTTATGTGTAATAATGTCAAATGACACAGGAAAAAGTATACAACCCCTGAAGAAAGGGAAGTACAAAAAGGTATGGGAAGCCAAGACACCAGCTGAAATCTATCAGTCATTAGAAAGCAATCCTGCCCCTTTGTCAGTGCAAATGAATATCAGCTAATTCAGTCCCAACTGATGGCCTATAAAAAGGTGGATCTTTACCAGGGTGTCACATAAGAAATATCTCACAGTGAATAAAATCAAATATCTTTACAACCTTACTGTCGCAAAACATACTGATGGCATTGCTTACAAGAACAATTTCTGAACTTCTGAATGTTTCAGTGAGCACTATTGGGGCCACATCCACAATTGGAAAGAACATCATTTCAACCATCATCACAAACCAGCCACAACCAGGTGCCCCTTGCAAATTTCTGATAAAGGAGTGAAAAGAATTATCCAGAGAGTTGTCCAAGAGCCAGGGACCACTTGTGGAAAGCTTCAGAAAGACCTGGAATTTGCAGGTACAGTTGTTTCAAAGAAAACAAGTAATGCACTCAGCCACTACTATGGCCTTTATTCATGTTCACCATGTAAGACTCCATTGCTTAAGAAAAACCATGTTGAAAGTCGTTGAAAGTCCTGCACAAGATTTAGACATGCCAGTGAGTCAGACGAGACAAAAATTTAACACTTTGGATGGCATAATACACAGCATGCTGTGCTGAGCTCAACTAAATGTGTGTATCCAGAGCCCTTTGTAGGGCTGTCAACTGCTATGTAGAAGACCGCCTTTCAGAAGTGGATCATGAAGCAGCACCACAAATGATGGCAGCACTTGAGTGACTGCAGGCAGGCAAGACAGCTTGTGGAAGGACCAAACCTAAGATTTTCTAGGGAGCTAGCTGGCCTGCCTAAAAGTATAAAAAGTACAATCTTTTGGACTCTCACAGGTCATAACCTATTGAACAGACACAGAATGGTAATGAGGCTCCAACAGGTGAAAAATGTGATCATTCATTCTTGAAACAATGTACAACTTGTGGGGAGGAACCTGAGACATCACTCTATTTTTTGGGCCAGTGTCCAGCATGAGGTAGGCTGAGGCATAGAGTTTTTGGGTTAGGAAACTAAAACTAGGAAACTTCTCATTCTTTATCAAGGGTAACAAAGTGTTTAACTAAGAAGGTATATTTTGGGGGCGTAATAGGCCCATTCATGTCCTACACTCTGCTGGGCTGATAGTCTTTCCAAACCTAACACAATACACACCATTTTTGGAGATCACTCCAGATCACCCAAAAACACCATACCTACAGTGATGTTTGGAGATGGAAACATCATGGTGTGGAGCCATTTTTCAGCATATGGCATTGGCAAATGTAATATAATTGAAGGAAGGATGAATGGAAACGTGTACTGAGACATTCTTGATAAAAATCTGCTGCTATCTACCAGGATGATGAAGATGAAATGATGGTGGACATTTCAGCAAGACAGTGATCCGAAACACACAGCCAAGGAAACACTCAGCTGGTTTCAGAGAATGAAATAAAGCTGTTCAAATGAGTGTGTGTGTGTGTGTGTGTATGACTGTATTCCCTTTATGGAGGACAGAAAGAGCCCTGGAAATTGAGACACCAGAGGTTTTTTCAGTGCCATGAAGGTTATCTCTGACCCATGCTCTCACAGTTATCCCCCCAAAAGAAAGGTAAGGAGGAGCAGGCGTTGCTGAAGGACGATTAACCCTCGCTGGGATGACAACTTCCAGGAATTCCTCAATCGAGATTGCACAAGTGGGCCTCATTTTTCTTGTCCCATCAGGGAAGACATGTGGGAATGTCCCACCACAACACAGGTTCAGAGATGCTGTGTAAGGTGAAAAGAGAAGTGGCAAAAGCTAAGGAAAAGGCATAAAGCTACCTGTACATGAAGTTAAACTTGAAGGAAAGAGAAAAAAATACTTGTACCGACTGGCTAGACAAAGGGACTGAGCTGAAAAGATGGTGCAGCAGGTTAGGGTGAGGAAGGATGCAGATCTTAAGTGCTGTCATGCGAGGAGAGCATGTTAAAAAGCTGGAGGTAATATTTTGAGGAGCTGATGAATGAAGGAAATGAGTGCCAGAAAAGGATGGATCATGTGGAGAGAGTAAATGAGGAATTGCAAGACCTGAGTAAGGATGAACTGAGGGCAGCTATGAAGAGGATGAAGAGTGGAAAGGCAGTTGGTCCAGATGACATTCCACTTGGAGGCATGGAAATCTCTACGAGAGATTGCAATGGAGTTTCTGACCAGATTGTTTAATAAAATCTTGGAAAGTAAGAGGATGCTTGAGAAATGGAGAAAAAGAGTGCTGGTTCCAATTTTTAAGAACAAGGGTGATGTACAAATGCAGTAACTACAGGGGAATTAAGCTGATCATCCATAGCATGAAGTTATGGGAAAGAGTGGCAGAAGCTAGGCTTAGAAAACTGGTGAAGATCTGTGCGCAGCAATATGGTTTTATGTCAAATATTTTATTTTATACTAGCTGGGGTACAAAACAATTGCCCAACATTTGTTTTTTGTAATGCTGATGTTTTATAAATATAATAGTTAACCCTCTGGGGTCCGAGGGCATTTTTTGGATAGTTCACTCGCCTGGCATAAATGTTTATTATTACTGTTAACAGCTTTCCCTGCATCCCACACTCAGGTTTTATGTCTCTTTTTTATAATATATATGAATATATATGTTTTTGTTGTGTGTTTTGTTGTGTTTTATAAGTGTAATAAAGGTTACAATCAAAAATAGGCAAGGAAAAAATAAAGCAAAAATAATTTTCCACACACATTTATTCAAACACACAGCAAAACTATAATAAACAACTGTTTTGACACGTTATAAAGGTAATTTGAGGTCTTGTGTGAAAGACTGTACAACAAAAAGGTTCAAACAATAAACACAAATGCACATTTGAACAATATATACAAGATGGTCTATGCGTTTTGTTGTCCATTGATATGGTAAACAGTGCTTTACGCAGAGAAAGTAACAGAGTTATCCAGTAACATTCACATGCAAACTAGTGGAGCAATCCTGATAGTTACACACTCTTTGTTTGAGCATGTGGGATTGTCATCAGAGGCTCTCTGCTTTCGCTCATCAATGTGTGTAATGGCGCAGGGCACACTGAGTATGTACTACAACCCCTGGCAAAAATTATGGAATCACCGGCCTCGGAGGATGTTCATTCTGTTGTTTAATTTTGTAGAAAAAAAGCAGATCACAGACATGACACAAAACTAAAGTCATTTCAAATGGCAACTTTCTGGCTTTAAGAAACGCTATAAGAAATCAAGAAAAAAAGATTGTGGCAGTCAGTAACGGTTACTTTTTTAGACCAAGCAGAGGAAAAAAATATGGAATCACTCAATTCTGAGGAATAAATTATGGAGTCACCCTGTAAATTTCCATCCCCAAAACTAACACCTGCATCATATCAGATCTGCTCATTGACATTGACCCTATGTCATGAAATTGACCCTATGTGTCTTTTTGCAAGGAATGTTTTCACAGTTTTTGCTCTATGGCAAGATGCATTATCTTCTTGAAAAATGATTTAATCATCCTTAAACATCAGAAAAGTGTCCAAAATATCAACGTAAACTTGTGCATTTATTGATGATGTAATGACAGCCATCTCCCCAGTGCCTTTACTTGACATGCAGCCCCATATCATCAATGACTGTGGAAATTTACATGTTGTCTTCAGGCAGTCATCTTTATAAATCTCATTGGAACGGCACCAACAAAAGTTCCAGCATCATCACCTTGCCCAATGCAGATTCAAGATTCATCACTGAATATGATTTCATCCAGTCATCCACAGTCCACGACTGCTTTTCTTTAGCCCATTGTAACCTTGTTTTTTCTGTTTAGGTGTTAATGATGGCTTTCGTTTAGCTTTTCTGTATGTAAATCCCATTTCCTTTAGGCGGTTTCTTACAGTTCGGTCACAGACGTTGACTCCAGTTTCCTCCCATTCGTTCCTCATTTGTTTTGTTGTGCATTTTCGATTTTTGAGACATATTGCTTTAAGTTTTCTGTCTTGACGCTTTGATGTCTTCCTTGGTCTACCAGTATGTTTGCCTTAACAACCTTCCATGTTGTTTGTATTTGGTCCAGAGTTTAGACACAGCTGACTGTGAACAACCAACATCTTTTGCAACATTGCGTGATGATTTACCCTCTTTTAAGAGTTTGATAATCCTCTCCTTTGTTTCAACTGACAATCTCTCGTGTTGGAGCCATGATTCATGTCAGTCACTGGTGCAAACAGCTCTCCAAGGTGTGATCACTCCTTTTTAGATGCAGACTAACAAGCAGATGTGATTTGATGCAGGTGTTAGTTTTGGGGATGAAAATTTACAGGGTGATTCCATAATTTTTTCCTCAGAATTGAGTGAGTCCATATTTTTTTCCTCTGCTTGGTCTACAAAAGTAACCGTTACTGACTGCCACAATCTTTTTTCTTGATTTCTTATAGTGTTTCTTAAAGCCAGAAAGTTGCCATTTGAAATTACTTTAGTTTTGTGTCATGTCTGTGATCTGCTTTTTTTCTACAAAATTAAACAACTGAATGAACATCCTCTGAGGCCGGTGATTCCATAATTTTTGCCAGGGGTTGTAATAGTATGTACTCATTGGAGCACCCAGGGGGGCTATTCAAACAGGCTAACTAGTAACATATCACTCCTGAAAATGATCTTTGGCTTGTCACGTGAGTAATCTCCCCGATGATTGGATTTATAAAACCATGTGACGTGAACCAATTCGATTGGACACTCACATTGCGCACATCATCACACAGCTTCTATGAGGAGTTACAACGATGGCCGAGTGGCTGGCTCAAAAGTCCGCGGAGTTAACTTTTCAGCAAAAAAAAGTAAGTTCCTATCTCATATCATTAAAAAGTTATTTTGAATTTAGTAAAGCTTGGTCTTACCATCGTATACAACGGCGTCGGCCCCAGAGTGTTTAATGGCTAATGTTTATCCAGCAGAACTATAAGAGGTGGACTCCCCAAACTAAGTGGAAATACTTGGTTAAAAGACATTAGGGCATAACAGGCTCGTGCTGTTGATGCCAGTTTGTCAGCCGTATCAACATTTGGTGGTCCCTCATTTATCGCGTGAGTTACGTTCTAAAAATAACCCCGCGATAAGCGAAATCTGCGAAGTAGTCAGCGCTATTTTTTACAATTATTATAGATGTTTTAAGGCAGTAAAACCCCTCACTACACACTTTATACACTTTTCTCAAACAGGCATTAACATTTTCTCACTTTTCTCTCTGTGTAAACACTCTCTTTTTTCTTCTGGGCGAGAAGATTATAAACAGACACGCAGAACTCTCCCTTCGCTCACTGCCTCCGGAGGTACGGATGCGAGACCCGCAAAGAATCCAAGTCCTCTCTCAGTGGCCACGGAGCTCTGCAGCTGTGGTCAACATCTGCATCAAAACAGCGAGCGTAGTCTCTGGACCTTGTTGCCAGATTTTGGCCGCAACTCCACACAGCAGAGAGAGGGCAGTGTGAGTGGCCTGCTGAGGCGTTTACCAAGCCCACAGACTGAGTAAGCAAATCGGAGGCAGTGAGAGCAATCGCGGTGATACCGACCGGTGCCACGACCGGCCTGCCTGATAAGGCCGCAGAACACAATGCGCTGTTTAAAAAAAGAAAAAAAAAGCATGCAAAATTGCACAAAAAAAAACAAAACGTGAAACTGCAAGGCCGCGAAAGGTGAACCGCGTTATAGTGAGGGACCACTGTACCACCTCTTCCAGGTGGTGTACTGGTGAGTTAACAATACCATTCTTGTTTTTAACTAACTAACTTTTACTTTCTATTATAAGCCACCCAGTCAGTCAGCAACATAAATGCTGGATTTAAATGCCACAGCAGAACTCTTATTATCTCTGTGCGCTGGCGGTTTGTGGCCGGTTAGATTATGAAACCCCGGGCTGAAAAAAATGTTCCCAGCATGCCCCTGGACAAAAAGTGGCAGCATGACAAGCACAGGGTACAACACTGTATGGTCTTACATAAATGACTATTTCGGGGGTAATTTTCAGTTCAACTTTTAAAAAAATGCTACCAGTTTGTTCCAGATGTCATGAGGATTCAGAATATATATAGTTTTTACAGCTACATACCATATCAAGATGCTGATTAGACACCATGATTAGTGCACAGATGTGCCTTAGACTACCCACAATAAAAGGCCACTCTGAAAGGTGCAGTTTTATCACACAGCACAATGCCACAGATGTCTCAATATTTGAGGGAGCGTGCAATTGGCAATGCTGACAGCAGGAATGTCAACCAGAGCTGTTGCTCGTGTATTGAATGTTCATTTCTCTACCATAATCCGTCTCCAAAGGCGTTCAGAGAATTTGGCAGTACATCCAACCAGCCTCACAACCGCAGACCACGAGTAACCACACCAGCCCAGACCTCCACATCCAGCATGTTCACCTCCAAGATCGTCTGAGACCAGCCACTCGGACAGCTGCTGAAACAATCGGTTTGCATAACCAAAGAATTTTCTGCACAAACTGTCAGAAACCGTCTCAGGGAAGCTCATCTGCATGCTCGTCGTCCTCATCGGGTCTCGACCTGACTCCAGTTCGTCGCGCAACTTCACACAGCCATTGAAGAGGAGTGGACCAACATTCCACAGGCCACAATTGACAACCTGATCAACTCTATGCGAAAGGATATGTGTTGCACTGCATGAGGCAAATGGTGGTCACACCAGATACTGACTGGTATCCCCCCCCCCCCCAATAAAACAAAACTGCACCTTTCAGAGGTGGCCTTTATTGTGGGCAGTCTAAGGCACACCTGTGGCAACTAATCATGGTGTCTAATCAGCATCTTGATATGGCACACCTGTGAGGTGGGATGGATTATCTCAGCAAAGGAGAAGTGCTCACTATCACAGATTTAGACTGGTTTGTGAACAATATTTGAGGGAAATGGTGATATTGTGTATGTGGAAAAGTTTTAGATCTTTGAGTTCATCTCATACAAAATGGGAGCAAAACCAAAATTGTTGCGTTTATATTTTTTGTTGAGTATAGTTTGGGAGTTTATCTCAGACAGACAGACAGACAGACAGACTAGCCCTTTATGTATATAGATTCTTAAATGTAGATATTTTCTGGTGCTTTCACTCTGCTCTGACAGTAAACTGATTAATTTTGAGATGTGGACAAATGACATCTGAGGATGCCATCTTGGACTTAGTGAAACACTGATCAACGGTTTTCACCATTTTATGACATATTTATGGACCAAACAATTAGATCAATACAGGATATAATCAACACATTAACATTAAGCCCTATGATTCCTTCAGTCTTTTTGTATAACACTGGTCAACCCTCTTTTTTCTTGCATAGACTTTGAGAACTGATTTTGAGTAATTTGGGGTGCTGAATCTAAATCTGGCAGTACAGTGGCTTAGTGGTTAGCACTGTTGCCTCACAGCGAGAAGGTCATGGGTTCAATTCCCGCCTGTGGCCCTTCTGTGAGGAGTTTGCATGTTCTCCCCCCGTGTTTGCGTGGGTTTCCTCCGGGTGCTCCGGTTTCCTCTCACATCCAAAGACATGCAGGTTAGGTGGATTGGAATCTTTAAATTGTCCATAGGTATGCGAGTGGGTGTGAATGTGTTTGTTTGTCTTTTTGTGGCCTTGTGACAGACTGGCGTCCTGTCCTCGCGCTCTATGGCTGCTGGGATAGGCTCCAGCCTCCCGCGACCCTTGACTGGACTAAGCAGTTGAAGATGAGTGTGTGAGAGTGAGAGTGAATCGAAATCTGAGCTCAGATTTCCTCTATCACATCATGTTTTTTTTTTTGGGTTTTTTTGCAGTCTGCATGTTCTGTGTTGATGGATTAAGCAAAAGTTACACATTCACTCATGGGTTTGATGCCACTAATCATGCACAAAGCAGCTTCCAAAACAAAGTTTTTAAACCAGGTTTGTGAAATGTGAACAAGAGCTGTGATGTCGTTTATGGCGTCAAAGAGGTGTGCGAGACTGCAGCTTTTGCTTTAATGCTTGATAGAGAAATATGTTTTCATATCTCAAAAACGTGATTGGCAAAAACTAACACAAGATTCAGATTGAGAGCCTCCAATTTATGCAAAATCCCTTGAAAAACTCCATGCAAGAAAAAGCATGTTGACCAGTGTTATATACCGTACGTGCATATATGTTGGATAAAAAAAGAAAATAAATACTATTTATGACAAAATACTTGAATGCAGGTTTGAAAGTTACTGACAAGATTTATGGCTATGATGTGCTGGTTAACTGTGATTACATGTATTTCAAATTTGTTCAATCTGTTGTGTAAAAAAAAAATATATATATATATATGTGTGTGTTTATATATTATACAAATAATGAATGTTTATGAGTTCAATGGTATGAATATTTCATGAGGTGAAAGACAGTTTTTCACTCACTGAGACATTCTTTTATTTTCATGACCCTCCGACACCTTTCCACAAGGATAAGCTGTGGCCGTCTGACAGCAAACCAAAATATTCTCTTAGCTGCTGCACTATTCCCCGAGATCTTTCTTGTTCTTCTCTCCTCAAGTGAAGTGATATTTTTTTATTTAAATAAAATTTTATAAAAAATAATATTTTATTTAAATATGAAAATCAAAAATTGCAATTGCAGTTTATTCACTTATGATTTAATATACCAACAACAAATCAAATAATTTCTTTTGAATTGGCAGGTGATGTACTGAGGCCACATTTAGGTTTTCAGCTTGTGATGGCTCGCTGTGATGGAGTTCAGAACAATGTGCAAAATAGGTTTTGGAATACTCTGGTGCAGTGTTTAAAGTTAGCATCACAAATATAAAACTGACAGAGTTTTGACATGATCCTAAGCCACATGCTCTATTGATTATTTAAATCTGATTTTATTTCAAATTCTGTTGGATATTTCATCAAGAATGCGAGGGCTGTCAATAAAGTATAGGTCCTGTTTATTTTTTTCAAAAACTATATGGATTTCATTCATATGTTTTTACGTCAGACATGCTTGAACACTCGTGCGCATGCGTGAGTTTTTCCACGCCTGTCGGTGACGTCATTCGCCTGTGAGCACTCCTTGTGGGAGGAGTCGTCCAGCCCCTCGTCGGAATTCCTTTGTCTGAGAAGTTGCTGAGAGACTGGTGCTTTGTTTGATCAAAATTTTTTCTAAACCTGTGAGGCACATCGATGTGGACACGGTTCGAAAAATTAAGCTGGTTTTCAGTGAAAATTTTAACGGCTGATGAGAGATTTTGAGGTGATACTGTCGCTTTAAGGACTTCCCATGGAGCGAGACGTCGTGCAGCACTCCCAGGCACCGTCGTCAGCCTGTTTCAAGCTGAAAACCTCCACATTTCAGGCTCTATTGATCCAGGACGTCGTGAGAGAACAGAGAAGTTTCAGAAGAAGTCGGTTTCAGCATTTTATCTGGATATTCCACTGTTAAAGGAGATTTTTTTAATGAAAGACGTGCAGGCGGATTGCAGCGTCGGCTCGCAGCCGCCGCGACGCTCCGCCACAGGAAAAACACCTCTGTTGGAAGCCTTGAGGACAAGTTGGAACATCTCCAGCTGATAAACAATTTCTCATATACTCACTCCACTGAAAGCCATCAAAAGCCGCCTGGATTTTACAAATGGTTATCAACACGGAGGTGTTTTTCCTGTGCCGCCGCGCCGCGTCGGCTGCGTCCCGACACGCGGACCCATCCGCACGTCTTTCATTAAAAAAATCTCCTTTAACAGTGGAATATCGGTTTCAGCATTTTATCTGGATATTCCACTGTTAAAGGAGATTTTAACACACAGGCGAATGGCGTCACCGACAGGTGTGGAAAAACTCACGCATGCGCACGAGGGTTCAAGCATGTCTGACGTAAAAACATATGAATGAAATCCATATAGTTTTTGAAAAAAATAAAAAGGACCTATACTTTATTGACAGACTTCATATGTCCACATGGTGGACGTCATGTTCCTTCATCTATGGGTGAGTAAAACAAAGGGTTTCTTTTGATTGATCTGGGGCATCAAAGATCATCGGATGCAAGAGGGTTTGTCATTCTATATTGTTTGAAGTTGGAACTAAAAGATGACAACATTTATTGTTTTTGAGTAATTTTCTAAACAAGCATGCTAACTCCCTAATCTATGCTGTTACCAGTGTAGGGAATAGCAGGTGAAAATGCTCGGGAAACTCAACCTCTATTGCACTAATTATTACAGGAGCAGACAAAATTGCATGAGAAAACTGCATTATTGCATTAATGATTATGCTAGAATAGAACTGTTGCTGCCACAGTGAGAAGGTTCTGGGTTTGACTCTGACTTGGTCTTATGTCTGTGGAGTTTTCATGTTTTCCCCATGTTTGAGTGGGATCCCTCCAGATGATCAGGCCCCTCCCCCATCTATCATTTGTCTGTGAATTTTATTTTAATGTATTTCCAAACAAACAATAAACATAAATTATTTTATCCCCAAAATGTTTTTCTTGGTACTGTCTAAACCATGCTATATGGCACCAAATAAATGCAAATCTATGTGGAAAATGAGTGCACGTGGTGTAGTTTCCATGTACGGTACAGTGCATCCAGAAAGTATTCACAGCGCTTAACTCTTTTCACATTTTATGTTACAGCCTTATTCCAAAATGGATGAAATTCTTTTTTTTTCCTCACATCACATGTACACAAGTATTCCCACCTTTTGCTATGAAGCTGAAAATTGAGCTCAGATGCCTCCTGTTTCTGCTGATCATCCTTGAGATGTTTCTACAGCTTCATTGGAATCCACCTGGGGTAAATTCAGTTGATAAGACATGATTTGGAAAAGCACACACCTGTCTACGTATAAGGTCTCACAGTTGGCAGTGCATGTCAGAGCACAAACCAAGTCAAAGGAATTGTCTGCAGACCTCTGAGACAGGATTGTTTCCAGGCACAAATCTGGGGTCGGGCACAGAAACACTTCTACTGCTTTGAAGGTCCCTTTGAGCACAGTGGCCTCCATCATCCATAAATGGAAGAAGGTCAGACCCACCAGGACTCTTCCTAGAACTGGCCGCCTGTCTAAACTAAGCGATCGGGGGAGAAGGGCCCTAGTCAGGGAGGTGACCAAGAACCTGATGGTCACTCTGTCAGAGCTCCAGCATTCCTCTGTGGGGAGAGGCAAACCTTCCAAAAGGACAACCATCTCTGCAGCAATCCACCAATCAGGCCTGTATGGTAGAGTGGCCAGAAAAAAGCCACTTCTTAGTAAAAGGCACATGGCGGTCTGCAAGGAGTTTTCCAAAAGGCACCTGAAGGACTCTCAAACCACTCACGCACCACTCATCTTCCACCTCTTACCCAAGATTGTGCTGCGGGAGGCCTGAGCCTATCCCAGCAGTCATAGGGCGTGAGGCAGGGTACACTCTGAACAGGATGGCAGTCTGTCGCAGAGCCACATACAGACAAACAGACACCTTAACACTCGAATACACACCTATGGACAATTTAAAGTTTCCAATTCACCAAACCTGCATGTGTTTGGATGTGGGAGGAAGCCAGAGCACCCAGACAGCACCCACGCTAACAAAGGAAAATGCAAACAGTGCTAACTATGAAGCCACCGTGCTGCCCCGATTCTCATGAGAGAAAGATTCAACCCTTTGGTGTGAATGTCATGTTTGGAGGAAACCAGGCACCATCCCTACAGTGAAGCATGGTGGTGGCAGCATCATGCTGTGGCGATGTTTTTCAGTGGCAGGAACTGGGAGCTAGTCAGGATTGAGGGAAAGATGAATGCAGCAATGTACAGAGATATCCTGGATGACAACCTGCTCCACAGCACTCTTGGCCTCAGACTGGGGTGACGGTTCACCTTTTCAGCAGGACATTGACTCAGCACACAGCCAAAATCAAAGGAGTAGCTTCAGGACAACTCTGTGAATGTGCTTGAGAGGCCCAGCCAGAGCCCAGACCTGAATCCAATTGAACATCTCTGGAGAGATCTGAAAATGGCTGTGCACCGACGCTCCCCATCCAACCTGATGGAGCTTTAGAGGTGGTGCAAAGGGGAATGGACAAAACTGCCCAAAGATAGGTGCACCAAGATTGTGGCATCATATTCAAGAAGACTTGAGAGTGTAATTGCTGCCAAAGGTGCATCAACAAAGTATTGAGCAAAGGGTGTGAATACTTACATACATGTGATTTCTTAGCTTTGTATTTTTAATACTGCATGTTCATGTGCATGTCCAAGTACTGGAGGGACAAAAATGGTGAGAACAAGTGCAGAGAGATGCTTTGGGAGGAATACAAATAAACTGGAGATGGTGATCAACGATTCAGAAAGGAGGTGGTCTGGAGTAAAGGTAAGAAGAAGAAAAGATGAGTGGAAAGGAGCAGAAGGGGTGATAAAATGGCTCTGACAATGAGAATCACACACCTCCCTAATGACTACTCCAAGAGAGGGAGGGAAAGAGTGACAGACAAGATAAAAGGCACATGCATGAATTAAAAAGCACAAGTACAGACACGTATCACTGATGTGAGTTTTTGACTGACATCATCCCTCATTTTGAGAAATGTCATCCATGGGGTGCTCTGCCTTGCGAACATTTTAATAGAGGAATAGAAGTGCATGTGCAGACAAGAGGAGGTGTAGGTATTGTTTGTCACCAGATGAACTTGTGGGGTGAGACTAATGAAGAGTGCAGAAAGAAGGGTGGCATTTTAATTTGCCTTTCTTTCTCTGTCTCACTCCAGTTTTCTGTCAGTTCTCTGGAGGAACACTAGGCTGGCTTTACAGAGGAAAGAAGGAACTTCAAACAATCACACTGAAAATGTCTGATCTGATTGACCGGGTCTGTATGCCGATGCATAGATACACATATTTACTAAAGGAGATAGACTTTTTCTCATTACTTCCACCAAGGAGGTTATGAGAATGGTGTTTTGTTTTGTTTTTTCTGTGTGCATGAAAAATTACATTTTCAAGCCATCCACCACACCAGGTGTCATTATTACGCTTATCAAGTGGAAGAACTTATTCATACATGAGTCCAACACCAGTCCCATTCATATGGATTCCATTCAACATCATTTATATATAACTGCATTATCATTTGGAACAGGCCTTCTCAAACTGTGGGGTGGATGCCCTTGGGGAAGCAGAGAACCCGTTCAGGGGCACCATGGAGGAATGGATGACTCAAAGGTATTGTTGAACCTCTCTGGAAAGGTTGACTGTCAGGAGTGCAACAATTTCAGGTGTACTACACAGCTCTTTGTGCCAGTTACTTGCCGCTCAGCAATCAGAACAGTCTGGCTTCAAGGCCCACAAAGATAACCAGTGCTCAATGAATGCAAGCGCCAATAGCTGCCGTGATTCTTCCCAGCTTATGTTGACTTTCACAAATTATTTGATTCAGTTCACTGGGCTATTCAATGGGACATCCTGAGAATTTGTATGTTGAATGTTATAAAATTGAGCATAATCCTGCCAGTCAATCAACATCCGATACTGACGTTTTTTGAGGTAAAACTTGAGGTAAAACTCCCATCATTATTAAATGTTTCTAGTACCACATTAAAAAACACTAGCTCCTTTAAATTTTTTGCAGTTCAAATCATAAAAAGCTTTTTATTCTTCACCACTGTAATTTTATTAGATAATCAAATAAAGGCTTCACTAGCTTCTTTCCACCATATTGATCAACATTCGCCTTGTCAGTAAACAATTTAGGATTTTGAACCACAAGGTAAAATACAGCAACAAGATGTCATAACACACTGAGAAACTAAACATCCGAGTGTGTCATTTGAGGGTAAATTGTGACTGGAACTGCCCAAAACAAATGAAAATGAAAACAGAAAGACAGCTGTAGACACAGCAAAAAAAAAAAACCATTCGGAAGATTCAGACGGCTTTCGGTGGCTTTTCAGTCGAGTGAATATCCAATAATTGTGTAAGAGCTGGACATGTCACAACATGTCCTGTGAAACTTCCAACACGGAGGTGCTTTTTGTTCTGCGCCATTAGTGGCTCCATCCCGACACGCAAACCCTCCGCATGTCTTTCATTACAAATCTTCTTTCACAGTGGAATGTGCCGAAAAAGTGCTGATGTCCACCTCTTCTGCAATTTCTCTGGTAGTCAGACGACATCCCAGATCAACACAGCGTTCACTTTGGAAATGATCTGGTTGTTTCAGCCTGTCGATGGCCTCTGCCATTGTGCGCCATCTTTAAACTGGTTGTAACACTCCTTAATCTGTGTGATGTCCATAGGATCGTCACCGAAAGCCGTCTGAATCTTCCCAATGGTTTCCACCTGGCTGTCTCTCACAGTTTCTGGAAAAATTTGATCCTTTCCTTGCAATGAAAATACAACGAGGGGGGAGGACCAGTGCTCACACAAAGCCTGCTCACATGCAAGTGATGCAACCGACAGACATGAAAAAAATCACGCAAGCACACGAAGGTTCAAGGTTGGCTCATGCAAGCACACATGATTCAAATCCATCAGGTTTTTGAAAAAAACAATAAGGTCTGATACTTTTCTAACAGACCTCGTATATCATTGCTTTATATAAACCAATACAAGGGTTGCAAAGTTGACCCCCTTTCAGGTTTACACAATGTACGAGGTCATGTATTAAAGGCACTGCACTGCGGTGGTTTGAATCATATTTGTCTAATAGATTACAATTTGTTCATGTAAATGGGGAATCTTCTTCACAGACTAAAGTTAATTATGGAGTTCCACAAGGTTCTGTGCTAGGACCAATTTTATTCACTTTATACATGCTTCCCTTAGGCAGTATTATTAGACGGTATTGCTTAAATTTTCATTGTTACGCAGATGATACCCAGCTTTATCTATCCATGAAGCCAGAGGACACACACCAATTAGCTAAACTGCAGGATTGTCTTACAGACATAAAGACATGGATGACCTCTAATTTCCTGCTTTTAAACTCAGATAAAACTGAAGTTATTGTACTTGGCCCCACAAATCTTAGAAACATGGTGTCTAACCAGATCCTTACTCTGGATGGCATTACCCTGACCTCTAGTAATACTGTGAGAAATCTTGGAGTCATTTTTGATCAGGATATGTCATTCAAAGCGCATATTAAACAAATATGTAGGACTGCTTTTTTGCATTTACGCAATATCTCTAAAATCAGAAAGGTCTTGTCTCAGAGTGATGCTGAAAAACTAATTCATGCATTTATCTCCTCTAGGCTGGACTATTGTAATTCATTATTATCAGGTTGTCCTAAAAGTTCCCTAAAAAGCCTTCAGTTAATTCAAAATGCTGCAGCTAGAGTACTGACGGGGACTAGAAGGAGAGAGCATATCTCACCCATATTGGCCTCTCTTCATTGGCTTCCTGTTAATTCTAGAATAGAATTTAAAATTATTCTTCTTACTTATAAGGTTTTGAATAATCAGGTCCCATCTTATCTTAGGGACCTCGTAGTACCATATCACCCCAATAGAGCGCTTCGCTCTCAAACTGCAGGCTTACTTGTAGTTCCTAGGGTTTGTAAGAGTAGAATGGGAGGCAGAGCCTTCAGCTTTCAGGCTCCTCTCCTGTGGAACCAGCTCCCAATTCAGATCAGGGAGAGACACACCCTCTCTACTTTTAAGATTAGGCTTAAAACTTTCCTTTTTGCTAAAGCTTATAGTTAGGGCTGGATCAGGTGACCCTGAACCCCCTTAGTTATGCTGCTATAGATGTAGACTGCTGGGGGTTCCCATGATGCACTGTTTCTTTCTCTTTTTGCTCTGTATGCACCACTCTGCATTTAATCATTAGTGATCGATCTCTGCTCCCCTCCACAGCATGTCTTTTTCCTGGTTCTCTCCCTCAGCCCCAACCAGTCCCAGCAGAAGACTGCCCCTCCCTGAGCCTGGTTCTGCTGGAGGTTTCTTCCTGTTAAAAGGGAGTTTTTCCTTCCCACTGTAGCCAAGTGCTTGCTCACAGGGGGTCGTTTTGACCGTTGGGGTTTTACATAATTATTGTATGGCCTTGCCTTACAATATAAAGCGCCTTGGGGCAACTGTTTGTTGTGATTTGGCGCTATATAAAAAAATTGATTGAATTGATTGATTGATGTTTGGAGGATGAGAACAACCCCAAGAACATTGTCTCAACTGTGAAACATGGGGGTGGAAACATCATTTTTGGGGGTGCTTTTTTGGAGTTGATTTGGATCAAGATCCCAATTCTGGATCATTTCTTAAATTGACACCACTTCAAGGATCATCTCAAATCTGTTTGACGGATCTTGACAAAATTTAAATCACATGTAACTATTGTAAAAAGGAATACTCTGCTATTGTTGGATGTTGGGAGTGAGCCAGTGTTGCTGACCAAATGGTCCTCCTGATCGCTTCCCCATCTTTTATTATGAAATAATGCTGTATTTATGTGGAAATGATTGTTGTCCAAAAGCTTCAGATATCTGTCGCTTAGGTAGATGATGACTGGAGTGCAGTTTTAAGCAGAAACTGTTGTGTGGGCCGCTGAAGAGGAGGTACTGCTGGCCCAACACCACCAGATGGCGCCCTGCTTGGAGTGCGGGCTTCAAGCACGAGAGGGCATCAGAACTACTGGAGTGACAGCTGTCACATCATCAACACCAGCTGTCACTCATCAACCACATCCTCCATAAAAGACGGACTGCAACTCCACCTCCCCACCGAGAAATCAGCTACCACTCAGGTAACTTTCTCTGCGGTAATTACTGAGACTAAATATTGTTCTGTGTGCAGCCGTTTTCCTGTGGATACAGTCTGAAGCTGAATTGGCGGATAGTGTGAGCGCGACGTCTTCGCCTCTCACTCCTTCCAGGGAAGTGACTGACAGGAGCTGCACGGGTGATTCTGTATCTGGAGGTGGAGATTTTCCCTCCTGGAGGAACCAAGCACTGAATGATTGCTGGGGTGTATTCACACACCCACCATTAACTGTTTCTGTTTCTGCCAGCAGTACCGGGTCTGACTGCTGAAGACAGTGGCCACCTGGGGCGCAGGACTTTGCGGCTCCAGTGTTCTTCAGATCCATTGGCGGTGGAAACTGTGTGGAATCCGGCTCTTCTCTGGCCAGACGTCTTCTATCTTCGAGCCTGCCCACACATCACCTTGTGTATGATTGACCATCCTCATCCTCTGTTATTGTCTGTATTTCGTTGTGTGATTCACAACATAAAATTGTTACATTTTGGCTTATCCATTGTCCATTCATTAATGCCCCCTGTTGTGGGTCCGTGTCATTACACTTTCACAACAGGATTTCTCGGCCAGCGTCATGGATCCCGAGGGGCGTCAACCATCGCTTGAACAGCCAATGGAAGAGCGAGGTGCACAGGCGTCAGCAGGAGGCGTGTTAGGTGAGCTGCAGCAAATCTTAACCGCTTTCACTGCTTGGTTGGACTTAGTCACCGAGCGGAATGTGATTCTCAATCGGAGGATGGAGGCTCTCACCGCCAAGGTGGAAGCACAGGCTCAGGGCACTGCTGCAGCACCTCCTCCTGCTGACCGGAGGCCTGAAACAGACATTCCGCTGGTCATTCAACGAACCTCCCACCGTCCCCTGAAGCATACATAAGCCCTCCGGAGCCGTACGGAGGCTGTGTCGAGACGTGCGCGGACTTCTTAATGCAGTGCTCGCTCGTCTTTTCACAGCGTCCCGTCATGTACGCATCAGATGCTAGCCAGGTGGCTTACGTTATAAATTTGCTTCGATGAGAGGCACGCACCTGGGCTACGGCACTCTGGGAGCAGAATTCACGGCTCCTAACGTCATACGCTGGGTTTGTGAGGGAGTTCAGACAAGTGTTTGACCACCCTCATAGAGGCGAGACCGCTTCAAGCGTGCTGCTGTCGATAAGACAGGGTGCCGGAGCGCAGCTAAGTATGCAGTCGACTTCCGCATCGCGGCAGCGCGAGCCGGCTGGAATGCTGTTGCGCTCCGTGCCACCTTTGTAAACGGACTGTCTCTGGTCCTTAAGGAGCACCTGGTGGCGAAGGACGAGCCGCGGGATTTAGACGGGCTTATCGACCTGGTTATACGGTTGGACAACCGATTAACAAAACACCGACGGGAGCGAGACGAAGGGCGTGGTCAGGCACAAGCCGTCCCTCTTCCTCCCGGGTCCGAAAGGGAGCCGTCTTCCCCACGCTCCACAGCCAGGGCACTCCACGTGACGACAGCTCCCCCTGCTGCCGTTGCTATGGAAATGAGCAGGGCCAAAAGGCGATCAGATCATGGAAACGAGCAGGGCCAAAAGGCGATCAGATCAGAGACAAGGAGGCTGGTCCGTGGGGAGTGTTTTCTCTGCAGCTCAACCGAGCGCACACAGAAAAATGCCCCAAACGGTCAATACAGCAGCACTCGTCCTTAGAGACTGGGCTAAGGGTGGGTCATAATACCCACACCGGGAAACCCCGTAAATCTGCACGAATCCCAGTCACAATCCTAAGTGAGGATTTAACCCTTCATGCCCCAGCACTAGTAGACACAGGGTCGGAAGGGAATCTGCTGGATAGCAGATGGGCAAAGGAAGTAGGGCTCCCTCTGGTGGCTCTGCCTTCACCTTTGAAGGTACGGGCACTAGATGGCACCCTTCTTCCATTAATCACACACCAGACACAGCCCGTGACATTGCTTGTGTCTGGAAATCACAGGGACGAGATTGTGTTTTATGTAACACCTTCTACCTCCCGAGTGATTTTAGGGTTTCCATGGATGGTGAAGCACAATCCCCGGATTGATTGGCCGTCTGGGGTTGTGACGCAGTGGAGCGAAACCTGCCACCGGGAATGTTTAGGATCCTCGATTCCACCCGGTGACAGCTAATGAGGAGGTCAAAGTCCCCCCCCCAATCTGACGGCGGTGCCGGAGGATACCACGATCTTGCTGACGTCTTCAACAAAGATCTGGCACTCACTCTTCCCCCGCACCGACCGTACGATTGCGCCATCGATTTGATCCCGGGCGCTGAGTACCCGTCCAGCAGGCTGTACAACCTCTCACATCCGGAACAGGAATCAATGAAGACCTACATCCGGGACTCCTTAGCTGCCGGGTTGATCTGGAACTCCACCTCCCCGATGGGCGCGGGTTTCTTTTTTGTGGGTAAGAAGGACGGCAGACTCCGTCCATGCATCGATTACAGAGGGCTGAACGAGATTACGGTTCGCAATCGATACCCATTACCTCTGTTGGATTCGGCGTTCACGCCCCTGCATGGAGCCCAAATATTCACCAAACTCGATCTTAGGAATGCGTACCACCTGGTTCGGATCCGGAAGGGAGACGAGTGGAAGACGGCATTTAACACCCCCTTAGGTCACTTTGAGTACCTGGTCATGCCGTTCGGCCTCACAAACGCCCCCGCGACGTTCCAAGCATTGGTTAATGACGTCTTGCGGGACTTCCTGCATCGGTTTGTCTTCGTATATCTAGACGATATACTCATCTTTTCTCCGGACCCTGAGACTCATGTCCAGCATGTACGTCAGGTCCTGCAGCGGTTGTTGGAGAACAGGCTGTTTGTGAAGGGCGAGAAGTGCAAGTTCCACCGTACTTCTTTGTCCTTCCTGGGGTTCATCATTTCCTCCAACTCCGTCGCCCCTGACCCGGCCAAGGTTGCGGCGGTGAGAGATTGGCCCCAACCAACAAGCCGTAGGAAACTGCAACAGTTCCTCGGCTTTGCAAATTTCTACCGGAGGTTCATTAAAGGTTACAGTCAGGTAGTTAGCCCCCTGACTGCCCTGACCTCCACTAAAGTTCCCTTCACCTGGTCGGATCGGTGCGTTTAGGGAGTTGAAATGCCGGTTCTCGACTGCACCAGTTCTGGTGCAGCCTGATCCTAATTGCCAGTTCATAGTTGAAGCGGATGCCTCTGACTCAGGGATAGGAGCCGTGCTGTCCCAGAGCGGGGAGTCCGATAAGGTTCTAAACCCTTGTGCCTATTTTTGCCGCAGGTTGACCCCGGCTGAAAGGAATTATGACGTCGGCAATCGGGAACTCCTGGCGGTGAAGGAGGCTCTTGAGGAGTGGAGACACCTGTTGGAGGGAGCGACGGTGCCCTTCACGGTTTTCATGGACCATCGGAACCTGGAGTACATCCGGACCGCCAAGCGGCTGAACCCCAGGCAAGCCCACTGGCACTGTTCTTTGGGCACTTTGACTTCCAGATCACATACCGCCCCGGACCAAGAACCAACGATCGGATCCCTGTCCCGGGGCACGAAGAGGAAGCCAAGGCCGAGTTGTCGGACCCAACAGAGACCATCATCCCTGAGTCCACTGTCGTGGCCACCCTCACCTGGGATGTGGAGAAGACCGTCTGGGAGGTCCTGGCACGGAACCCGGACCCGGGAACCGGCCCGAGGAACAAACTGTACGTCCCAGCAGAGGCCAGAGCTGCGGTTTTGGACTTCTGTCACGGTTCCAAGCTCTCCTGTCATCCAGGGGTGCGCAGAACCGTGGCAGTAATCCAGCAGCGCTTCTGGTGGGCGTCTATGGAAGCCGACGTCCGGGATTACATCCAGGCCTGTAACCTGTGCCAGGGGCAAGGCTCACCACAAAAGGACTTCGGGCCTCCTCCAGCCTATACCGGTGCCTCATCACCCCTGGTCCCACATCGGCCTGGACTTCATCACGAGCCTTCCGCCATCCCAGGGCAACACCAACATCCTCACAATGGGACCGGTTCTCCAAGGTGGCCCACTTCGTGGCCCCCGAAGCTCCCGACGGCCCAGAAGACGGCAGACCTCCTGGTCCACCATGTGTGTCTGCATGGGATACCATCGGACATCGTCTCGGATCGTGGCCCTCAGTTCTCTTCCAAGTCTGGAGGAGTTTCTGCAGGGAACTGGGGGCCACCGTGAGTCTCTCGTCCAGGTACCACCCTCAGACAAACGGACAGGCAGAGCGGGCTAACCAGGAGCTGGAGCAGGCTCTCCACTGCATGACCTCCACGCACCCGACGGCCTGGAGCAACCATCTGGCCTGGATCGAGTACGCCCACAACAGCCAAGTTTCGTCTGCCACCGACCTCTCCCCGTTTGAGGTGTGTTGGGGTACCAGCCCCCATTGTCCCCGCTCGTGGAGGGAGAGGTCGGTGTGCCCTCAGTCCAGGCCCACCTCAGGAGGTGCCGCCGGGTGTGGCGGACTGCCCGTTCTGCCCTGTTGAAGGCCCGGACGAGGGCCAAGGCCCATGCAGATCGCTGGCGTTCCCCGGCCCCTGAATACCAGCCCGGGCAGGAGGTGTGGTTGTCGACCAAGGACATCCCGCTTCAAGTGGAGTCACAAAACTCAATGACCGGTTTATTGGACCATTTCCCATCCTCAAGGTCCTCAGTCCGGCCGCAGTGAAGCTAAAGCTGCCAGCTTCACTGGGGATCCACCCGGTTTTTCATGTGTCATATCTCAAACCTCATCACACCTCACCACTCTGCACCCCTGGACCTGCACCGCCTCCATGGACCGTGCGCCGGCTCCTGGATGTCTGTCGAAAGGGTCGGGGGTTCCAGTATCTGGTGGACTGGGAGGGGTATGGACCCGAAGAACGCTCCTGGGTGAAGAGGAGCTTCATCCTGGACCCGGCCCTCCTGGCCGATTTCTACAGCCGTCACCCGGACAAGCCTGGTCGGGCGCCAGGAGGCGCCTGTTGAGGGGGGGGGTCCTGTTGTGTGGGCCGCTGAAGAGGAGGTACTGCTGGCCCAACACCACCAGATGGCGCCCTGCTTGGAGTGCGGGCTTCAAGCACGAGAGGGCGTCGGAACTACTGGAGTGACAGATGTCACATCATCAACACCAGCTGTCACTCATCAACACACATCCTCCATAAAAGCCGGACTGCAACTCCACCTCCCCGCGAGAAATCAGCTACCACTCAGGTAACTTTCTCTGCGGTAATTACTGAGACTAAATATTATTCTGTGTGCGGCCGTTTTCCTGTGGATACAGTCTGAAGCTGGATGGCGGATAGTGGTGAGTGCGACATCTTCGCCTCTCACCTCCTTCCAGGGAAGTGACTGACAGGAGCTGCACGGGTGATTCTGTATCTGGAGGTGGAGGTTTCCCTCCTGGAGGAACCAAGCACTGAATGATTGCTGGGGGTGTATTCACACATCCACCATTAACTGTTTCGTTTTCTGCCAGCAGTACGGGTTGTGACGCTGAAGACAGTGGCCACCTGGGGCGCAGGGACTTGGCGGCTCCGGTGTTCTTCAGATCCTTTGGCAGTGGAAACTGTGTGGAATCCGGCTCTTCTCCCTCCAGACGTCTTCTAACTTCGAGCCTGCCCACACATCACCTTGTGTATGATTGACCGTCCTCATCCTCTGTATTGTCTGTATTTCGTTGTGCGATTCACAACATTAAATTGTTACTTTTTGGCTTATCCATTGTCCGTTCATTAACGCCCCCTGTTGTGGGTCCATGTCACTACACTTTCACAACAGAAACGAGGTGATAATCAGTGAATCGCTGGTGATGATACATGCACAGTGAAGGCAGGGTGGACCGAATTTTTAGGGAGGACCCTTCGGTCGACGACACCGGATCAATATGCAGGTTCTGCAGCAGAAACATACGTACATCACAATGTAAAACCAAGCTCAGGAAGACATTATTTGTTTCAGCTGTGAATTAAATATTAGATTGCAACATCTTGATCAGTTGGACCAATTCTGGATCAGTATGCAATTGCATTGTGTTGTGGAGTCTGATCCAGGTAAAGTCCGGGTCACAACGTGAATCACATATCTTTAATTTTGAGCCCTCGTCAACCCTTGTCAGATGTCACAAATCTCTGATTGCTCTTTTTAAGGATTCTAAATTTCGACAGGAACTCTAAAAGACTAACTTAATGTCCAATATACACCATCTAATACTAACAATAATACTAATACAAGCCTTAACAGGCATTCGTTTTGTTTTTTGTTTGTTTGTTTGGTTTTACTTTTAAGTGAACTGTCTTCTTAATTGTATTTGCCTCTGAAAGGGGGTCAGGGCTCATGCTAGATGACATCATAATGAAATAATAAGGGACTTGGAGGCCCTTATGTGCCACCCAACAGCACACAGCAAACAATTCACTGGTCAACAATTATTTTTTCTTGTATGGGAACTTGAGAACTGATTTAGGGCAATTTTGGGGTGCTGAATCCAAACCTGAGCTCCGTAACACTAATGTTTTTGCAATCTCCATGTTCTATATTGATGGATTGGTGCAAAAGTTGCTCATTCACTCATGAATTTGACACCACTAATCATGCACAAAAGCAGCTTCAAAAGCATAGTTTTTAAAACAGGTTCGTGAAATGTCAACAAAGAGCCTATTGTTTATGGTGCCAAAGAGGTGTGCAAGACCTCAAAGATGTAGCATCAATACTTTTATCAAAAGAGTGCACCTTGCTTATTTTGGAGTACCACTGGGTGACTAGGACAAAAACTGGGCACCTCACCAAGTTGCACAACTTGTGTTGAAACACTGAGATCCTGTTCTCAAGGAAAGAATGCTAAGCTCAAATTTGGTATGACGATGGTTTGGAGAGAACCAAAAAAACACGTCAAAGACTGCTACTTCTGCCTTGTAAACATCAAGGGATTTAATAAGAAAAACACACAACACTTGCAATACCTCAGCGTACTATCTGCTATACGACCGGCTCCCCACCACAGTGATGAAATACCCATTTTCACAAAACCCCAGACATCAATGAGGACGGGTTTACTCGTTCCACATCTTCATCCACTTATGATGATGATGAGGATATAACGCATGAGGCGTGAGGCATGAGGCAAATTGAGTTTCTCTGTATAGCCAGTCCTACTATTGATCGTTTTTTTGAAGTGATAGTGTACATTTTAGTGGGGTTTTTTTTGCATGCTTTTGGTTTAAAGTTGCAAATTTAATTCTGTGAGAAAGACACAAAACTAAGAAAAAAAATGATTTTTAATGGTGCCTTGCCTGTGAAGAGCATAATGTTACAGATTGTATTTATTCAATATATTTCACTTATTTAATATTTGTATTCTGTGTTCAATAATGCTCAAAAAGGGTGCAAGCATAAAAGTAGTTTTGGAAATGCATTCTTCAGGGATTAGCTGCCTTCCACTGCAAACATTATTCCATATATGGGTACTTAAATGCAACATACATTTTTGAACTTTTGGCAAATACAATTGTAATATCAATTAAAAAATGTTTTCATATCTCAAAATGTGGTGTGATTGGCAAAATATAACAGCAGATTTGGATTCAGTGGCTCCAAATTACCAGAGGTCCATTGAAAAACTCCATGCAAGAAAAATTGTGTAATGTAATGTTATCTTTAAGATGCAGGGCTGGAAAAGGCTGTATATATGATGGCTCCTGAGTACTAAGCATTACAATATGGGTCACTTTGCTATCATCCTGCCCTCTCTACAAATGTATTTATATGATACATATATAAAGTAAATCCCTTCGGCTGCTCCCTTGTTTTCACTCGAGGTCACCATGGCATATCCAACATGGATCTGCATGCTGATTTGGCATAACTTTTACACCAATTGCCCTCCTGATGCAACTTGACATTGCATGGGGAAATGTGGTGGGGGAGGGGGGTTGAACCAGGAACCTTCTGAACAGAAACCAAGTGCACTAACCACTAGACCACCACCCCTGCCTCTCTCTTTCTGAGAGACTGTGCACCTACTGCTCACAACACGAGGTGAAGACCGAGCTGCACTTCCTAACCACCTGCCTGCTGTACCAAGACATCAGAGACACTTACTTCCCACAGATCACAAACACCCAAAAAGACTTTTGAGAGCATGACCAACATCAAAAAAACCTCTGCATCTGTTGGGTGAAGCACAACAATGTGCAAACACAGCAACAAGGTTTGTGAGCTGTTTCAACTTGAAAAGAAGGAGCAATGGACATAAACCACCGTCAACCCATAACAAGATATTAAATTGCTATGTCACTTTCTCTTTGTATAACACATATTATAGGATAGTATATTTTTACACCAAAAGCACAATTTCTGCTATTATTTCAATCCCACGTCTCCTGTTTACACATTTATTTACTGTATATATACATCTTCTTAATTTTTATTTATTTTTATTTTTTGTTCTATGTAACACTTGCTTTGACAATGTAAACATATGTTTCACATGTCAATAAAGCTCCACTGAAAGTGAATTGAGAGAGAGAGAGAGAACGAAAGAGACTGAGAAAGCAGCCCCTTCTACATTTCTCCATGTAATGTGGAGTTACATCAGGAAGAGCAGATTTTCCCATTCCTCTTTGCAGTACCTCTCAAACTCAGGTTGGATGGGGAGTGTTGGTGCACAGCCATTGTCAGATCTCTTCAGAGATGTTCAATGGGATTCAGGTCCGGGATCTGGCTGGGCCACTCAAGAACATTCACAGAGTTGTCCTAAACCACTCCTTAATCTGTGTGTGCCGCGACAGGAAAAACACCTCCGTGTTGAAAACCATTTGTAAAATTCAGGCGGCTTTTGATGGTTTTCAACAAGTGAGTAACTGAGAAATTGTTTAACAGCTTGGGCATGTTCCAACTTGCCCGTTAAGGTTTCCAACGGAGGTGTTTTCCTATCGCGACCCCCCCGCGGTCGGGTCCGGCCCGACATGCGACTCTGCCCGCACGTTCTTTCATTACAAAATGTCCGTTAACAATGGAATGTCCGACTAAACTCCTCATGCCGACTTCTTCTGAAGTTCTCTGTTCTCTGACGACTTCCTGGATCAACAGAGCCTGAAATGTGGAAGTTTTCAACTTGAAACGGTGAGACGCTGCCGCCTCGAAGCGCAGATCGCCGTCAGGAGCCATGGGCCCGTCCTTAAGCGACACTACCAGACCAAAATCTCTCATCAGCCGTTAAAATTTTTACCGAAAACCAGCTGAATTTATTGAATGGTGCCCACTCAGTTGTGCCTTACAGTTTTGAAAAAATTTTGATCAAACAAAGCAGCAGTCTCTGAGCCATTCCTAACAATGAAAAAATCGACGAGAGGGTGGACGACTCCTCACTCAAAGACTGCCCACAGGCGAATGACGTAACCGACAGCCGTGAAAAAACTCTCGCATACCCACGAGGGTTCAAGCATGTCTGACGTAATCACACGTGATTCAAATCCATATGTTTTTTGAAAAAAATAATAAGGTCGGATACTTTTCTAATAGACCTCGTATACCATTTGAAAGTGTGACTTTCCAACTATCATTTGGTCCAAAAATTATTCAAATTGGACATATATTGACAAAGACACTGGACATTTCACAAGTGCCTGATGTCATATATTCACAAACCAGGTAGAACATATGAATGAGTACAATGTGCTTCTTGTATCTTTTAGGCTCGTTCCCGATCACAGAGTATGGCTTCATTCAAACCCCCATGTCGAAGGTTTGTAATGACATATGACCCCTACTTCATGTGTGGCCTCTTATGCTACTTACAGACATTCTTTGATAGTTTTGTATTCTGTAAATGGTGGTTAACGACAGGGTAGTAACCCAATGTTGTCATATGTCATAGTGAGTTCCTTATTTTTACCTGAGGCCAAATATGGATATTGAATATTGTGACGGCCTTGCGCTCATCCGTCTATTCGTCTGTCTGTGCTCAGCATAACTCCAGTCCTATTACTGCGAGGGTCTTCAAATTCACTGGGAACATTCTTGGGACAATTTAAATTTTGGAGGTGATCTGGATCCAGATCTGGATTATGGATCAAGTTTCCCTTTATATAGGCTTTGAAGGATTACTTCAAAATTACTTTACGGATTCTCACGAGATTTTCACCACAGACATATATTAGGCCATGGAAGACTCCATTGAATTTTGGAGGTGATCTGGATCCGAATCTGGATTCTGGATCAAGATTGCCCTTTATATAGACTTTGAAGGATTACTTCAAAACAACTTCATGGATTCTCACCAAATTTGTACCACAGATAGATATTAGGGCATGGAAGTCTCCATTACATTTTGAAAGTGATCCAGACTGGGAGACTCCACTGAATTTTGGAGGTGATCCGAATTGGTGGATGTCAAAACTCTGATTTCTCTTGCTGCCAACTAAGTTTGCACATACAAGGAATTTGATCTGGTGGTACTGGAGCAATAAGAAAAGAAAAACACTTCTATAAGAAGTAAAAGAGTCAAACAGACAAAACTATATTCACTGTTGAATAAATAAAACGTAATGGAATGGGACAGCGTAAAAACGTGATAAGAGTACAGATGCAGCTAAAAAGAGCACACGCAGTGTCACTGGCTAAGTCTGTTCTGTTTTCTGTTACAATCTTGCAAACCATAAAGAAAGTTCTTTCGCTTGAAGCATTTGAAGGAGGGATGCACAGAACACCCTCTACCTGTAAAGTTGCTGCTATCCTCCGGAGCGTGCACTCTTATCTGTCCGCATCAAAAAAAATAATAAGGTCGGATACTTTTCTAACAGACCTCGTGTATATATATATATATATATATATATATATATATATATATATATATATATATATATATATATATATATATATATATATATATATATATATATGTGTGTGTGTGTGTGTATCTGTGCATGTGTGTCCTGTAGTCAGGAGGATATGGCTATCTTCACGGTGTACTGTGGCTTGAATTGGGTGATTTTCAAAATAATGAAGCCTTTGTGTGACAAGAGGCTTAAAATTCAAACTGATTCATTCCCAATATTTTCTCTGTTTCATGAAAGCTGCAATTCTATACTTTACGGTGCATTTTGAGTTATGTCTCTAAGTGTACACAATGTAAAGATATGTCAATTTGTTCAACCAGAACCTCACTAAAAATTTGACAAAACCTTGTGGACAAGAATGATCATGAAGACTGCCTTCTCTTGCTTGAAGGTCCCAATTGTGGGCAGTTTGACAATCACTGGATTCATACTGTAGTTTCTCCTTAAAATATCACTACAAGACCTAAAATTGGAATCAAGACATTTAAAATCCATCTGAACTGAAATACGCAAAATATGACTGGAGTGTAACACAAAGCACCAGATTGGAAGACATATTAAATGCAGGTTTAAATGGCTTTAGTTCATAAAATGTAATACTAATTATCATTATGGTGTATCATATTTATTATATTTTTAACCAGTGGCAAAAAGAGTGACTTCAAATGGAATAATGTATGTGATTTAATCATAAATTGTGATTGAAATGACCTTAATCTATTAAATGTTGGCTCTTTCAACACTGTTTAATGAAGGCTTTCACTGTATATTTCATGTTTTGATGCATTAATATGAAGTATCACAAAAGCAAAGAAGCATTTGATTGAGAAAGACATAATGAACTGACTAAGCCAAGTAAAACACATGGTGCCTAAACTGTTACACTCTCGACATAATTGTTTCTTTGTGTGTAATCCAGAGATCATGGCTGAAGTTTGTAAATATGTTGACCCTCGAACCAACAGACACCAAGCACCACTGAAATAGATAAGTTAAAATATTAAAGTAGAATACATATTACAATGGTGATGATAATGAGGAAAAATGTTTCTGTGTAGGCTCTCAGTTGTCCAGGTGGGTTCCATAGTAGAGAAGCTTGAATCTTCTGTCTTGACTCTAGAGAAGAAGAGAGTAGAGTCAAGACAGAAGTCAGACTACCAGAGCAAGAATTTTAGCTGAAGATGCTTCTGCAATTTGAAGCGAAACGTCCTTGCGTCAAGCAACCCAGTCCAGTCAAAGATTCAAGCTTCTCTACTGAGGAAAAATGTTACACTCCAGACGACAGAAAATTACAACTTATATCAATTATTCTGAATAAACTATATTAATTCAGAGAAAAAAACATTCTAATTTAGAAGGAAGAAATATCCAAAGAATCAAAATAAATCACAAAAGACACAATCAACACATTTACTCGAGTTTTAAAATGCCCACAATCTTAAAGTTTTGATTTCTGGCTGTTTTCAAACATAACATGGTGTAATGAGTTTGCCGCACACAGAACACATAATACATAATTGAGCAATATAGGATTTACATTATTTTGAACACAAAAGTTCATTCCATGGAAAAAAAACAGCTTGTAATAGAAACATAACTTCCAAATTTGTTTTACCAGTTAGTTTAAGTTATGGATTTGACGAAATGTCACGCTAAAAGCATTACACTCCAGACAATTTTAGCTATATAAATAGCATTATTTCAGGAATGAATGATCACATCATTCTGATTTTTTTCACACAATATGGCCCTGGTGTCACCTTATAAGATGCAATAAAAATATCTGCTACCTACATTGTTTTAGTTTGAGCAATGATTCAATTTGGCTTCATTTATTTGAAAATCACCCAATTCAGTTCTTTGGGGTCATCTGATAAATACAAAGAAATCAAAAAATAGATGTCCATAATTAAGTTATGTGTAATAATGTCAAATGACACAGGAAAAAGTATACAACCCCTGAAGAAAGGGAAGTACAAAAAGGTATGGGAAGCCAAGACACCAGCTGAAATCTATCAGTCATTAGAAAGCAATCCTGCCCCTTTGTCAGTGCAAATGAATATCAGCTAATTCAGTCCCAACTGATGGCCTATAAAAAGGTGGATCTTTACCAGGGTGTCACATAAGAAATATCTCACAGTGAATAAAATCAAATATCTTTACAACCTTACTGTCGCAAAACATACTGATGGCATTGCTTACAAGAACAATTTCTGAACTTCTGAATGTTTCAGTGAGCACTATTGGGGCCACAATCCACAATTGGAAAGAACATCATTTCAACCATCATCACAAACCAGCCACAACCAGGTGCCCCTTGCAAAATTTCTGATAAAGGAGTGAAAAGAATTATCCAGAGAGTTGTCCAAGAGCCAGGGACCACTTGTGGAAAGCTTCAGAAAGACCTGGAATTTGCAGGTACAGTTGTTTCAAAGAAAACAAGTAATGCACTCAGCCACTACTATGGCCTTTATTCATGTTCACCATGTAAGACTCCATTGCTTAAGAAAAACCATGTTGAAAGTCGTTGAAAGTCCTGCACAAGATTTAGACATGCCAGTGAGTCAGACGAGACAAAAATTTAACACTTTGGATGGCATAATACACAGCATGCTGTGCTGAGCTCAACTAAATGTGTGTATCCAGAGCCCTTTGTAGGGCTGTCAACTGCTATGTAGAAGACCGCCTTTCAGAAGTGGATCATGAAGCAGCACCACAAATGATGGCAGCACTTGAGTGACTGCAGGCAGGCAAGACAGCTTGTGGAAGGACCAAACCTAAGATTTTCTAGGGAGCTAGCTGGCCTGCCTAAAAGTATAAAAAGTACAATCTTTTGGACTCTCACAGGTCATAACCTATTGAACAGACACAGAATGGTAATGAGGCTCCAACAGGTGAAAAATGTGATCATTCATTCTTGAAACAATGTACAACTTGTGGGGAGGAACCTGAGACATCACTCTATTTTTTGGGCCAGTGTCCAGCATGAGGTAGGCTGAGGCATAGAGTTTTTTGGGTTAGGAAACTAAAACTAGGAAACTTCTCATTCTTTATCAAGGGTAACAAAGTGTTTAACTAAGAAGGTATATTTTGGGGGCGTAATAGGCCCATTCATGTCCTACACTCTGCTGGGCTGATAGTCTTTCCAAACCTAACACAATACACACCATTTTTGGAGATCACTCCAGATCACCCAAAAACACCATACCTACAGTGATGTTTGGAGATGGAAACATCATGGTGTGGAGCCATTTTTCAGCATATGGCATTGGCAAATGTAATATAATTGAAGGAAGGATGAATGGAAACGTGTACTGAGACATTCTTGATAAAAATCTGCTGCTATCTACCAGGATGATGAAGATGAAATGATGGTGGACATTTCAGCAAGACAGTGATCCGAAACACACAGCCAAGGAAACACTCAGCTGGTTTCAGAGAATGAAAATAAAGCTGTTCAAATGAGTGTGTGTGTGTGTGTGTGTATGACTGTATTCCCTTTATGGAGGACAGAAAGAGCCCTGGAAATTGAGACACCAGAGGTTTTTTCAGTGCCATGAAGGTTATCTCTGACCCATGCTCTCACAGTTATCCCCCCAAAAGAAAGGTAAGGAGGAGCAGGCGTTGCTGAAGGACGATTAACCCTCGCTGGGATGACAACTTCCAGGAATTCCTCAATCGAGATTGCACAAGTGGGCCTCATTTTTCTTGTCCCATCAGGGAAGACATGTGGGAATGTCCCACCACAACACAGGTTCAGAGATGCTGTGTAAGGTGAAAAGAGAAGTGGCAAAAGCTAAGGAAAAGGCATAAAGCTACCTGTACATGAAGTTAAACTTGAAGGAAAGAGAAAAAAATACTTGTACCGACTGGCTAGACAAAGGGACTGAGCTGAAAAGATGGTGCAGCAGGTTAGGGTGAGGAAGGATGCAGATCTTAAAGTGCTGTCATGCGAGGAGAGCATGTTAAAAAGCTGGAGGTAATATTTTGAGGAGCTGATGAATGAAGGAAATGAGTGCCAGAAAAGGATGGATCATGTGGAGAGAGTAAATGAGGAATTGCAAGACCTGAGTAAGGATGAACTGAGGGCAGCTATGAAGAGGATGAAGAGTGGAAAGGCAGTTGGTCCAGATGACATTCCACTGGAGGCATGGAAATCTCTACGAGAGATTGCAATGGAGTTTCTGACCAGATTGTTTAATAAAATCTTGGAAAGTAAGAGGATGCTTGAGAAATGGAGAAAAAGAGTGCTGGTTCCAATTTTTAAGAACAAGGGTGATGTACAAATGCAGTAACTACAGGGGAATTAAGCTGATCATCCATAGCATGAAGTTATGGGAAAGAGTGGCAGAAGCTAGGCTTAGAAAACTGGTGAAGATCTGTGCGCAGCAATATGGTTTTATGTCAAATATTTTATTTTATACTAGCTGGGGTACAAAACAATTGCCCAACATTTGTTTTTTTGTAATGCTGATGTTTTATAAATATAATAGTTAACCCTCTGGGGTCCGAGGGCATTTTTTGGATAGTTCACTCGCCTGGCATAAATGTTTTATTATTACTGTTAACAGCTTTCCCTGCATCCCACACTCAGGTTTTATGTCTCTTTTTTATAATATATATGAATATATATGTTTTTGTTGTGTGTTTTGTTGTGTTTTATAAGTGTAATAAAGGTTTACAATCAAAAATAGGCAAGGAAAAAATAAAGCAAAAATAATTTTCCACACACATTTATTCAAAACACACAGCAAACTATAATAAACAACTGTTTTGACACGTTATAAAGGTAATTTGAGGTCTTGTGTGAAAGACTGTACAACAAAAAGGTTCAAACAATAAACACAAATGCACATTTTGAACAATATATACAAGATGGTCTATGCGTTTTGTTGTCCATTGATATGGTAAACAGTGCTTTACGCAGAGAAAGTAACAGAGTTATCCAGTAACATTCACATGCAAACTAGTGGAGCAATCCTGATAGTTACACACTCTTTGTTTGAGCATGTGGGATTGTCATCAGAGGCTCTCTGCTTTCGCTCATCAATGTGTGTAATGGCGCAGGGCACACTGAGTATGTACTACAACCCCTGGCAAAAATTATGGAATCACCGGCCTCGGAGGATGTTCATTCTGTTGTTTAATTTTGTAGAAAAAAAGCAGATCACAGACATGACACAAAACTAAAGTCATTTCAAATGGCAACTTTCTGGCTTTAAGAAACGCTATAAGAAATCAAGAAAAAAAGATTGTGGCAGTCAGTAACGGTTACTTTTTTAGACCAAGCAGAGGAAAAAAATATGGAATCACTCAATTCTGAGGAATAAATTATGGAGTCACCCTGTAAATTTCCATCCCCAAAACTAACACCTGCATCATATCAGATCTGCTCATTGACATTGACCCTATGTCATGAAATTGACCCTATGTGTCTTTTTGCAAGGAATGTTTTCACAGTTTTTGCTCTATGGCAAGATGCATTATCTTCTTGAAAAATGATTTAATCATCCTTAAACATCAGAAAAGTGTCCAAAATATCAACGTAAACTTGTGCATTTATTGATGATGTAATGACAGCCATCTCCCCAGTGCCTTTACTTGACATGCAGCCCCATATCATCAATGACTGTGGAAATTTACATGTTGTCTTCAGGCAGTCATCTTTATAAATCTCATTGGAACGGCACCAAACAAAAGTTCCAGCATCATCACCTTGCCCAATGCAGATTCAAGATTCATCACTGAATATGATTTTCATCCAGTCATCCACAGTCCACGACTGCTTTTCTTTAGCCCATTGTAACCTTGTTTTTTTCTGTTTAGGTGTTAATGATGGCTTTCGTTTAGCTTTTCTGTATGTAAATCCCATTTCCTTTAGGCGGTTTCTTACAGTTCGGTCACAGACGTTGACTCCAGTTTCCTCCCATTCGTTCCTCATTTGTTTTGTTGTGCATTTTCGATTTTTGAGACATATTGCTTTAAGTTTTCTGTCTTGACGCTTTGATGTCTTCCTTGGTCTACCAGTATGTTTGCCTTTAACAACCTTCCCATGTTGTTTGTATTTGGTCCAGAGTTTAGACACAGCTGACTGTGAACAACCAACATCTTTTGCAACATTGCGTGATGATTTACCCTCTTTTAAGAGTTTGATAATCCTCTCCTTTGTTTCAACTGACATCTCTCGTGTTGGAGCCATGATTCATGTCAGTCCACTTGGTGCAACAGCTCTCCAAGGTGTGATCACTCCTTTTTAGATGCAGACTAACAAGCAGATGTGATTTGATGCAGGTGTTAGTTTTGGGGATGAAAATTTACAGGGTGATTCCATAATTTTTTCCTCAGAATTGAGTGAGTCCATATTTTTTTCCTCTGCTTGGTCTAAAAAAGTAACCGTTACTGACTGCCACAATCTTTTTTTCTTGATTTCTTATAGTGTTTCTTAAAGCCAGAAAGTTGCCATTTGAAATTACTTTAGTTTTGTGTCATGTCTGTGATCTGCTTTTTTTCTACAAAATTAAACAACTGAATGAACATCCTCTGAGGCCGGTGATTCCATAATTTTTGCCAGGGGTTGTAATAGTATGTACTCATTGGAGCACCCAGGGGGGCTATTCAAACAGGCTAACTAGTAACATATCACTCCTGAAAATGATCTTTGGCTTGTCACGTGAGGTAAATCTCCCCTATGATTGGATTTTATAAAACCATGTGACGGTGAACCAATTCCGATTGGACACTCACATTGCGCACATCATCACACAGCTTCTATGAGGAGTACAACGATGGCCGATGGCTGGCTCAAAAGTCCGCGGAGTTAACTTTTCAGCAAAAAAAAGTAAGTTCCTATCTCATATCATTAAAAAGTTATTTTGAATTTAGTAAAGCTTGGTCTTAACCATCGTATACAACGGCGTCGGCCCCAGAG
Organism: Thalassophryne amazonica; assembly: GCF_902500255.1. Classification (NCBI taxonomy): domain Eukaryota; kingdom Metazoa; phylum Chordata; class Actinopteri; order Batrachoidiformes; family Batrachoididae; genus Thalassophryne; species Thalassophryne amazonica. The sequence continues at coordinate 37,889,886 of NC_047117.1, forward strand.
GGTTAATGGGCTAATGTTTATCCAGCAGAACTATAAGAGGTGGACTCCCCAAACTAAGTGGAAATACTTGGTTAAAAGACATTAGGGCATAACAGGCTACGTGCCTGTTGATGCCAGTTTGTCAGCCGTATCAACATTTGGTGGTCCCTCATTTATCGCGTGAGTTACGTTCTAAAAATAACCCGCGATAAGCGAAATCTGCGAAGTAGTCAGCGCTATTTTTTACAATTATTATAGATGTTTTAAGGCAGTAAAACCCCTCACTACACACTTTATACACTTTTCTCAAACAGGCATTAACATTTTCTCACTTTTCTCTCTGTGTAAACACTCTCTTTTTTCTTCTGGGCGAGAAGATTATAAACAGACACGCAGAACTCTCCCTTCGCTCACTGCCTCCGGAGGTACGGATGCGAGACCCGCAAAGAATCCAAGTCCTCTCTCAGTGGCCACGGAGCTCTGCAGCTGTGGTCAACATCTGCATCAAAACAGCGAGCGTAGTCTCTGGACCTTGTTGCCAGATTTTGGCCGCAACTCCACACAGCAGAGAGAGGGCAGTGTGAGTGGCCTGCTGAGGCGTTTACCAAGCCCACAGACTGAGTAAGCAAATCGGAGGCAGTGAGAGCAATCGCGGTGATACCGACCGGTGCCACGACCGGCCTGCCTGATAAGGCCGCAGAACACAATGCGCTGTTTAAAAAAAGAAAAAAAAAGCATGCAAAATTGCACAAAAAAAAAACAAAACGTGAAACTGCAAGGCCGCGAAAGGTGAACCGCGTTATAGTGAGGGACCACTGTACCACCTCTTCCAGGTGGTGTACTGGTGAGTTAACAATACCATTCTTGTTTTAACTAACTAACTTTTACTTTCTATTATAAGCCACCCAGTCAGTCAGCACATAAATGCTGGATTTAAATGCCACAGCAGAACTCTTATTATCTCTGTGCGCTGGCGGTTTGTGGGCCGGTTAGATATGAAACTCCCGGGCTGAAAAATGTTCCCAGCATGCCCCTGGACAAAAGTGGCAGCATGAAAAGCACATGGTACAACACTGTATGGTCTTACATAAATGACTATTTCGGGGGTAATTTTCAGTTCAACTTTTAAAAAAATGCTACCAGTTTGTTCCAGATGTCATGAGGATTCAGAATATATATAGTTTTTACAGCTACATACCATATCAAGATGCTGATTAGACACCATGATTAGTGCACAGATGTGCCTTAGACTACCCACAATAAAAGGCCACTCTGAAAGGTGCAGTTTTATCACACAGCACAATGCCACAGATGTCGCAATATTTGAGGGAGCGTGCAATTGGCATGCTGACAGCAGGAATGTCAACCAGAGCTGTTGCTCGTGTATTGAATGTTCATTTCTCTACCATAAGCCGTCTCCAAAGGCGTTTCAGAGAATTTGGCAGTACATCCAACCAGCCTCACAACCGCAGACCACGTGTAACCACACCAGCCCAGGACCTCCACATCCAGCATGTTCACCTCCAAGATCGTCTGAGACCAGCCACTCGGACAGCTGCTGAAACAATCGGTTTGCATAACCAAAGAATTTCTGCACAAACTGTCAGAAACCGTCTCAGGGAAGCTCATCTGCATGCTCGTCGTCCTCATCGGGGTCTCGACCTGACTCCAGTTCGTCGTCGCAACTTCACACAGCCATTGAAGAGGAGTGGACCAACATTCCACAGGCCACAATTGACAACCTGATCAACTCTATGCGAAGGAGATGTGTTGCACTGCATGAGGCAAATGGTGGTCACACCAGATACTGACTGGTATCCCCCCCCCCCCAATAAAACAAAACTGCACCTTTCAGAGTGGCCTTTTATTGTGGGCAGTCTAAGGCACACCTGTGCACTAATCATGGTGTCTAATCAGCATCTTGATATGGCACACCTGTGAGGTGGGATGGATTATCTCAGCAAAGGAGAAGTGCTCACTATCACAGATTTAGACTGGTTTGTGAACAATATTTGAGGGAAATGGTGATATTGTGTATGTGGAAAAAGTTTTAGATCTTTGAGTTCATCTCATACAAAATGGGAGCAAAACCAAAATTGTTGCGTTTATATTTTTGTTGAGTATAGTTTGGGAGTTTATCTCAGACAGACAGACAGACAGACAGACGTAGCCCTTTATGTATATAGATTCTTAAATGTAGATATTTTCTGGTGCTTTCACTCTGCTCTGACAGTAAACTGATTAATTTTGAGATGTGGACAAATGACATCTGAGGATGCCATCTTGGACTTAGTGAAACACTGATCAACGGTTTTCACCATTTTATGACATATTTATGGACCAAACAATTAGATCAATACAGGATATAATCAACACATTAACATTAAGCCCTATGATTCCTTCAGTCTTTTTGTATAACACTGGTCAACCCTCTTTTTTCTTGCATAGACTTTGAGAACTGATTTTGAGTAATTTTGGGGTGCTGAATCTAAATCTGGCAGTACAGTGGCTTAGTGGTTAGCACTGTTGCCTCACAGCGAGAAGGTCATGGGTTCAATTCCCGCCTGTGGCCCTTCTGTGAGGAGTTTGCATGTTCTCCCCGTGTTTGCGTGGGTTTCCTCCGGGTGCTCCGGTTTCCTCTCACATCCAAAGACATGCAGGTTAGGTGGATTGGAATCTTTAAATTGTCCATAGGTATGCGAGTGGGTGTGAATGTGTTTGTTTGTCTTTTTGTGGCCTTGTGACAGACTGGCGTCCTGTCCTCGCGCTCTATGGCTGCTGGGATAGGCTCCAGCCTCCCGCGACCCTTGACTGGACTAAGCAGTTGAAGATGAGTGTGTGAGAGTGAGAGTGAATCGAAATCTGAGCTCAGATTTCCTCTATCACATCATGTTTTTTTTTTGGGTTTTTTTGCAGTCTGCATGTTCTGTGTTGATGGATTAAGCAAAAGTTACACATTCACTCATGGGTTTGATGCCACTAATCATGCACAAAGCAGCTTCCAAAACAAAGTTTTTAAACCAGGTTTGTGAAATGTGAACAAGAGCTGTGATGTCGTTTATGGCGTCAAAGAGGTGTGCGAGACTGCAGCTTTTGCTTTAATGCTTGATAGAGAAATATGTTTTCATATCTCAAAAACGTGATTGGCAAAAACTAACACAAGATTCAGATTGAGAGCCTCCAATTTATGCAAAATCCCTTGAAAAACTCCATGCAAGAAAAAGCATGTTGACCAGTGTTATATACCGTACGTGCATATATGTTGGATAAAAAAAAGAAAAATAAATACTATTTATGACAAAATACTTGAATGCAGGTTTGAAAGTTACTGACAAGATTTATGGCTATGATGTGCTGGTTAACTGTGATTACATGTATTTCAAATTTGTTCAATCTGTTGTGTAAAAAAAAAATATATATATATATATGTGTGTGTTTATATATTATACAAATAATGAATGTTTATGAGTTCAATGGTATGAATATTTCATGAGGTGAAAGACAGTTTTTCACTCACTGAGACATTCTTTTATTTTCATGACCCTCCGACACCTTTCCACAAGGATAAGCTGTGGCCGTCTGACAGCAAACCGCAAAGATTAGCCAATCAAACACTGGCTATATCATAACAGCAACAAAACTAAAGATGTGATAGAAGAAAGTGCTAGATTTGAGTACGAGCATATGCTTGTTATATCTGAAACTCTGCTGTGGTAGTCCTCCCTTAAATGACGATACTCTCCACCTCGTCTCCACTGATTCCTCATTTCCCAAAAGCTTTTTCATTTGTCTGAATTTTTTGTAAAGTTAGCTTCCAGCTCTTCCCTGCAGGCTCCACCTGCTGCTCCTGCCATTCCTCCAGCGCCTCTGTGTTTTTCTCTGATTTCCAACTATCACTGATGCTGAAGGGGAGAGGAGAGGAAAAATGTTTCAAATGACATCTCTCTCTGTCTCTATCTCTCCATCAAACTTGCTCTTCCTCATTTCCGTCTCTGTCCCGCCGTTCCAGTGCTGCTTCATCCTCATGTATATTTATGATACAAAGCTGAGGAGTCAGACAGACTTAAGATGAAACAGCATTGAGAGAACTCTCGAGTGCTCATTTTGAGTGTGCGCATGCATGCATGTGCACTCTGTGTGCATGTGTGAACATACACTTACGCCTCCTTTGTGGTTACAAGCTTCTTTTTCCTATTCAAGGGTGGAAGTCTTCTCCACTTCTTCATTCACTGCACTGCTGCTTCTTCAGCTGCTGCCTCCCTGACTGCCTCCCAAAGTTTGAGCCACAGACAGGCAGCTCTTTTTCTACCTGATGGGACAGGTGTCAGCAACTGACGGAAAGTGACATTCTAATCTAAAATAGTGAATCACAAGCACCCACACACTTCCTCCTGCGGCTGCAGAGAGACGGGCAGACGCCTCTCGTCTCAGCTCATGCACGTCACTGCGGCACAGAAGAAAACTCACCTGCCTCGCTGCCACATACACACAAACACAAAAAGCCACTAAACATGGTTTGTTCCACCTGAAAGGCTCTGATGGAGGAGGACACTGTGGAGGATGTAGCCACTGAGATCAAAGAAATATTCTTTGCACTGGAAAGACTGTTTTATAGAATGAACTTTTTTTTTCACAGAAATCAATGTTTTGGCTTTGTATTTCTGACACAAAAACTCTGTACGCTGGTGTCCACAATTAAATACACAGACACTGTCTGAGGAGCACCTAATTCAGCTTGTCTTTTGGTGAAATACGTATGGAGAACCCTGTATCTACTGTCTGCGGGCACAATAGTACATCCAGCACAAAGCCCAGTCCAAATGTAATTTCGTTTAAGCCCAAATCAGAAAAAAAGTTGGGACAATGAAAAAAACAAAAACAACAACAACAACAAAAACAAAGGCACTGATTTTTAAATTTAGTCAGACTTCTGTTTCATTTGTTGACATATATTTATTTTGGCATTTCAGGCCTGCAACCCATTCCGTAAAAACTTCAGATGAGGGGAAGCAGGTGATTGTAATAATCATCTGGCACAAAAAGCAGTATCCCCAAAAGTGTTTGAGGACCAAATATGGGCAGAGGATCTCTAGTATGACAACAAAGGCATGAGAAAATTATTGAAACATTTAAAAACAATGTTCCCCAAAAGATTGGAAGAGATTTACATATCTGCCCCTTTACAGAGTGTAACAGCATTAAACTATTCAAGGAATCTGGAGGAATTTACACAAAGGCAAACGCTTGCACACTTGTCAGTAATCACCCTCAGATGGCACTTGATCAAGAACCATTATTCATCAATAGCTGATATAAGGGTAGTATCTCACTGATGCATGACTGGTAGAGAGGAGGCGGAGACACAAAATTGTGCAAAAACAAGTGAAAAGGTGATAACTTTCTCATGTGGAATTTCACTGAATTGGTCCACCTGACACGTATGTGCATGACAGCCAACTGTCCCATGAATGCCATCTGGAGTGGCAGGGAAAATACTGTCACAAATCTTGAGCAGTCCGCACACATACTTGCCTCTACTGGTGGTTGGCTCTCACTGCGGTATTGTATCACTTCCTGTTCCGGAGCACAGCGGTGTTTTTCTGTATCTGTTAGCTGTTTAATCTGCGCAGTTAGATTGATCTAGTTATCTAGATTACGATTTGTTTCCCAGTGTAATCTTTACATGCCTTAACTAAAGCACTCCTTCTGCTGAATCACCTCTAAATTATTTACACATTATTCACTTTGCGTGTTTTTAGGAATCCGCTAGCTTAGCGTAGCTACTAGCTCTTAGCCGATTTAGCATGGCGGCTTCTCCTGTCTCTCCCGCACTTTTCTGCTCTGGGTGTGAAATGTTTAGTTATTCCTCGGCCTCCTTTAGCAGTAACGGTACTTGTAATAAGTGTAGCTTATTCGTAGCTTTGGAGGCCAGGCTGGGCGAATTGGAGACTCGGCTCCGCACCGTGGAAAATTCTACAGCTAGCCAGGCCCCTGTAGTCGGTGCGGACCAAGGTAGCTTAGCCGCCGTTAGTTACCCCCTGGCAGATCCCGAGCAGCCGGGAAAGCAGGCTGACTGGGTGACTGTGAGGAGGAAGCGTAGCCCTAAACAAAAGCCCTGTGTACACCGCCAACCCGTTCACATCTCTAACCGTTTTTCCCCACTCGACGACACACCCGCCGAGGATCAAACTCTAGTTATTGGCGACTCTGTTTTGCGAAATGTGAAGTTAGCGACACCAGCAACCATAGTCAATTGTCTTCCGGGGGCCAGAGCAGGCGACACTGAAGGAAATTTGAAACTGCTGGCTAAGGCTAAGCGTAAATTTGGTAAGATTGTAATTCACGTCGGCAGTAATGACACCCGGTTACGCCAATCGGAGGTCACTAAAATTAACATTAAATCGGTGTGTAACTTTGCAAAAACAATGTCGGACTCTGTAGTTTTCTCTGGGCCCCTCCCCAATCAGACCGGGAGTGACATGTTTAGCCGCATGTTCTCCTTGAATTGCTGGCTGTCTGAGTGGTGTCCAAAAAATGAGGTGGGCTTCATAGATAATTGGCAAAGCTTCTGGGGAAAACCTGGTCTTGTTAGGAGAGACGGCATCCATCCCACTTTGGATGGAGCAGCTCTCATTTCTAGAAATCTGGCCAATTTTCTTAAATCCTCCAAACCGTGACTATCCAGGGTTGGGACCAGGAAGCAGAGTTGTAGTCTTACACACCTCTCTGCAGCTTCTCTCCCCCTGCCATCCCCTCATTACCCCATCCCCGTAGAGACGGTGCCTGCTCCCAGACTACCAATAACCAGCAAAAATCTATTTAAGCATAAAAATTCAAAAAGAAAAAATAATATAGCACCTTCAACTGCACCACAGACTAAAACAGTTAAATGTGGTCTATTAAACATTAGGTCTCTCTCTTCTAAGTCCCTGTTGGTAAATGATATAATAATTGATCAACATATTGATTTATTCTGCCTTACAGAAACCTGGTTACAGCAGGATGAATATGTTAGTTTAAATGAGTCAACACCCCCGAGTCACACTAACTGTCAGAATGCTCGTAGCACGGGCCGGGGCGGAGGATTAGCAGCAATCTTCCATTCCAGCTTATTAATTAATCAAAAACCCAGACAGAGCTTTAATTCATTTGAAAGCTTGACTCTTAGTCTTGTCCATCCAAATTGGAAGTCCCAAAAACCAGTTTTATTTGTTATTATCTATCGTCCACCTGGTCGTTACTGTGAGTTTCTCTGTGAATTTTCAGACCTTTTGTCTGACTTAGTGCTTAGCTCAGATAAGATAATTATAGTGGGCGATTTTAACATCCACACAGATGCTGAGAATGACAGCCTCAACACTGCATTTAATCTATTATTAGACTCTATTGGCTTTGCTCAAAAAGTAAATGAGTCCACCCACCACTTTAATCATATCTTAGATCTTGTTCTGACTTATGGTATGGAAATAGAAGACTTAACAGTATTCCCTGAAAACTCCCTTCTGTCTGATCATTTCTTAATAACATTTACATTTACTCTGATGGACTACCCAGCAGTGGGGAATAAGTTTCATTACACTAGAAGTCTTTCAGAAAGCGCTGTAACTAGGTTTAAGGATATGATTCCTTCTTTATGTTCTCTAATGCCATATACCAACACAGTGCAGAGTAGCTACCTAAACTCTGTAAGTGAGATAGAGTATCTCGTCAATAGTTTTACATCCTCATTGAAGACAACTTTGGATGCTGTAGCTCCTCTAAAAAAGAGAGCTTTAAATCAGAAGTGCCTGACTCCGTGGTATAACTCACAAACTCGTAGCTTAAAGCAGATAACCCGTAAGTTGGAGAGGAAATGGCGTCTCACTAACTTAGAAGATCTTCACTTAGCCTGGAAAAAGAGTCTGTTGCTCTATAAAAAAGCCCTCCGTAAAGCTAGGACATCTTTCTACTCATCACTAATTGAAGAAAATAAGAACAACCCCAGGTTTCTTTTCAGCACTGTAGCCAGGCTGACAAAGAGTCAGAGCTCTATTGAGCTGAGTATTCCATTAACTTTAACTAGTAATGACTTCATGACTTTCTTTGCTAACAAAATTTTAACTATTAGAGAAAAAATTACTCATAACCATCCCAAAGACGTATCGTTATCTTTGGCTGCTTTCAGTGATGCCGGTATTTGGTTAGACTCTTTCTCTCCGATTGTTCTGTCTGAGTTATTTTCATTAGTTACTTCATCCAAACCATCAACATGTTTATTAGACCCCATTCCTACCAGGCTGCTCAAGGAAGCCCTACCATTATTTAATGCTTCGATCTTAAATATGATCAATCTATCTTTGTTAGTTGGCTATGTACCACAGGCTTTTAAGGTGGCAGTAATTAAACCATTACTTAAAAAGCCATCACTTGACCCAGCTATCTTAGCTAATTATAGGCCAATCTCCAACCTTCCTTTTCTCTCAAAAATTCTTGAAGGGGTAGTTGTAAAACAGCTAACTGATCATCTGCAGAGGAATGGTCTATTTGAAGAGTTTCAGTCAGGTTTTAGAATTCATCATAGTACAGAAACAGCATTAGTGAAGGTTACAAATGATCTTCGTATGGCCTCGGACAGTGGACTCATCTCTGTGCTTGTTCTGTTAGACCTCAGTGCTCCTTTTGATACTGTTGACCATAAAATTTTATTACAAAGATTAGAGCATGCCATAGGTATTAAAGGCACTGCGCTGCGGTGGTTTGAATCATATTTGTCTAATAGATTACAATTTGTTCATGTAAATGGGGAATCTTCTTCACAGACTAAAGTTAATTATGGAGTTCCACAAGGTTCTGTGCTAGGACCAATTTTATTCACTTTATACATGCTTCCCTTAGGCAGTATTATTAGACGGTATTGCTTAAATTTTCATTGTTACGCAGATGATACCCAGCTTTATCTATCCATGAAGCCAGAGGACACACACCAATTAGCTAAACTGCAGGATTGTCTTACAGACATAAAGACATGGATGACCTCTAATTTCCTGCTTTTAAACTCAGATAAAACTGAAGTTATTGTACTTGGCCCCACAAATCTTAGAAACATGGTGTCTAACCAGATCCTTACTCTGGATGGCATTACCCTGACCTCTAGTAATACTGTGAGAAATCTTGGAGTCATTTTTGATCAGGATATGTCATTCAAAGCGCATATTAAACAAATATGTAGGACTGCTTTTTTGCATTTACGCAATATCTCTAAAATCAGAAAGGTCTTGTCTCAGAGTGATGCTGAAAAACTAATTCATGCATTTATTTCCTCTAGGCTGGACTATTGTAATTCATTATTATCAGGTTGTCCTAAAAGTTCCCTAAAAAGCCTTCATTTAATTCAAAATGCTGCAGCTAGAGTACTGACGGGGACTAGAAGGAGAGAGCATATCTCACCCATATTGGCCTCTCTTCATTGGCTTCCTGTTAATTCTAGAATAGAATTTAAAATTCTTCTTCTTACTTATAAGGTTTTGAATAATCAGGTCCCATCTTATCTTAGGGACCTCGTAGTACCATATCACCCCAATAGAGCGCTTCGCTCTCAGACTGCAGGCTTACTTGTAGTTCCTAGGGTTTGTAAGAGTAGAATGGGAGGCAGAGCCTTCAGCTTTCAGGCTCCTCTCCTGTGGAACCAGCTCCCAATTCAGATCAGGGAGACAGACACCCTCTCTACTTTTAAGATTAGGCTTAAAACTTTCCTTTTTGCTAAAGCTTATAGTTAGGGCTGGATCAGGTGACCCTGAACCATCCCTTAGTTATGCTGCTATAGATGTAGATTGCTGGGGGGTTCCCATGATGCACTGTTTCTTTCTCTTTTTGCTCTGTATGCACCACTCTGCATTTAATCATTAGTGATCGATCTCTGCTCCCCTCCACAGCATGTCTTTTTCCTGGTTCTCTCCCTCAGCCCCAACCAGTCCCTGAGCCTGATTCTGCTGGAGGTTTCTTCCTGTTAAAAGGGAGTTTTTCCTTCCCACTGTAGCCAAGTGCTTGCTCACAGGGGGTTGTTTTGACCGTTGGGGTTTTACATAATTATTGTATGGCCTTGCCTTACAATATAAAGCGCCTTGGGGCAACTGTTTGTTGTGATTTGGCGCTATATAAAAAAATTGATTGATTGATTGATTGATTGATACTGTGTGAGAGCCACTTACATGGCATGCAGCGCACACATGAAAGTCAAGCTAGGGGCTGGAGCCTATCCCAGTAGTCATAGAGCGCGAGGCGGGGTACACCCTGGACAGGATGCCAGTTTGTCACAGGGCCACAAACAGACAAACAAACACATTCACAACAACTCGCATACCTACGGATAATTTAAAGATTCCAACCCACCTAACCCACGTCTTTGGATGTTGGAGGAATCTGGAGCACCCGGAGGAAATCCACGCAAACACGGGGAGAACATGCAAACTCCACACAGAAAGGCCACAGGTGGGAATTGAACCCATGACCTTCTTGCTGTGAGGCAACAGTGCTAACCACTAAGCCACCGTGCTGCCTCCTCACAGACAATGAAAATAAAAACATCAGATGACAAGATAAAACCTCTTAAATCATGTCTCTTAAATCTAAAGTCAGATTTAAGCAGAAACAAGGCTGTTTTAAGCAGAAACAAGGCAATAATCGGTGACCCTTTGAAATGGCGGAGGCGCAGTGAATGCAACAGCTAGCAGCTCGTGTAGTTGCGGCACTCTAATCGCTTCCTCCATCTTTTATGATAAAATAATCCTGAATTTATGTGGAAATGATTGTTGTACAAAAGCTTCAGATATCTGTCGCTGAGAGAAATGATGACTGGAGTGCAGTGAGGTGATAATTGGTGAACTGCAGTGGATGACGTATGCGCAGTGAAGGCAAGGTGGACCTATTTTTAGGAGGGACCATTCGGTCTGCAACACCAGATCTCCTTGTCCACATTCTTCACACAGGTGAATAAATAAATAAAAACAGAAAACACTGTAAATCCTCTGTGACCAGACAGGATGCATCCAGTATGTGTTCGCAGGTGGACTGTGGAAACACAGGCAGGCCACGCATAGTTCTAAGGCAAGGCTCCTCCATGGTAGGACAGGATGCATGGGCATCGTGATCCTTTGGAAATGCTTCGATAAAAATAAAAGAATGAAGCCAGAGTCCCGACACCATCTGTCCAGCATGTCGTGCATGCGTAAACAGCAGGTGGCTGCCGTTAAACATAAATCCACTTCTTTCCTCATAAAAACAAGCAAATAAACAAACAGAAGTATCACAATGAATCTGGTTGGTGCCGCTCATGCGTCCAGCATGCTTACATGCATGCACATCGGGTGTGCACTGACCAGGAGCATTAAACTGAATTTCCATTTCTGTCCTCAGAAAAATTAATAAATAATTGTAAACACAATAAATCCGTCTCTCATCCATGGCTGGACAGGATGCTTACAGCCTGCTCATATGTGTTAATGTCAGGTGTACTCTGACCAGGCGCATTAAACTTAATTTCCACCTCTGACCTCAGAAAAATAAGTAAAGGTAAACACAATGAATCGAGTTCTGTAGGTCACCCATGGCTGGACAGGAAGTGTTCAGCCCACTCACGTGTGTGCATGCCAGTTGGATACCGGCTGGGAGGCTGCTAAACTGTTCGGCCGCATCCAGAATCTCACTGTAGCCTTTAAATATAAAATTCATGAGCTGATGTAGATGCACAACCTTGAACTGTCCAGTAGGTACCAGTAAACACCATTTGGCACCATACAGCACACGTCTTCCTTTTCATGTGGACTCTAGGACATTCTAAATACAGGTCTTTCAAAAGTTTCAGAATATTTTAAAGCAGTGTGTCCAGTTAGCCATCAATATTTTGATATTTGGTGGTGTCTAAAACTATGCATTCTATCTATTCTTTATTCCCAGCTTTACTTTCCAATTCTATTGTATATTTCATTTCAAATTTGCCCACAGAGTTGGAATCATATTTCTCAACCCAAATGTGATCTTAATTCTGCTCAATAGCTGATATGATATGAGCGATGGAGTAGGCTTGTCTATAGGATATTACACAGGCAAATCAGAGACCGTTTAGGAATTCATCCAGTGCATCAAAGTTCACTATGAACTAATCAGTTCATTCCTCATTATATACTGTATTGAATTTAGTGAGTTACACATTTATGGCTGTTATTGTTTTTGAGCTCTAATATATATGAACTGGCTGGGATGGACTAACTCACTCACTCACTCACTCACCTACATTTTTGCTGTGTGTGCTGTACTTGTTCAGAGAATGAGCAATTATTTGTTGTGTGCTCTATTGTTATCTGGATATTTTATTTCACTGTTTATTTCAATGATTAGAAAATCTCCTTTTAAATACAGGGTGGGCCATTAAAGTGTTACCACTTTTTGATCGTACACAAGTTTTTGAAATGAGAATTTATTCGAAAATTTTATTTACAGACTTGTAACAGAAGCATCAAATTAACATTTGATACCAAAGGTTTCCCACTTTGTCTCTTGTTTTCCACACAGTTCAATAACGGATGACATGTTCAATCCATGCTCCTCTTCATTTTCAGGAATTGATATTCCTGAAAATGAAAAATAAATCTTTGTTATTTTGGAAATTGTACAAATTAAAAAAGTGGTAACATTTAATTGGCCCACCCTGTATGTTGTCAGGCATGCAATAATACATAATGGCATGCACAACTGTACACACAAGGAGACTGCAACAAATACTGTTAATATTTCAGGAGAAAAACTAAAATCCATAATTATAAACTTGAAAGGGCAGAAGAAGGTCTGTTTTTTTTGTTTTTTTTTTTACAGAGGTCGGATGGATTTATCAGGTGGGTTTATTCCAAATGACGTCATTGAATGAATATGGATGGTGTGAGAAAACAGAACATTAATTAACATTAGACCCTGACTGAGCCTGTTGACATATTGAGGGATTTAAATACTCAATGAATTTACAGCTACTGTGGTTTGTGCAAAAAGGCACACAGGAGATGGACATAATCAGAATGTTTGTGATTCAGGTATCCAAGAATACAGTTTTCACTTTGTTTTTCAAGCAGTCATAGCAAAAACACCCCCCCCCCCCCACACACACACACACACACACAAACACACACCTAGGGACAGAATTCAACCTCTTATCCTTTAACACTTATGCCCACGTCCCTGATACCACAGTGCTGTGTGTGTGGTCTCATGGCAAGTTGTGATTCAGCAGCACAAAATAAACATTAATCTATTGGTTTGTGATATTGTGACGAAAAGTGCCTCATTTTCATCACAGCAGCACAAATTCATTCTCATTCATTCCATGATGGCTGCACAAAATTAAAAGTGAAGCGGGGGGTCGGGGTGGTTATGGTTAGGGTGGGGGGAAGGAGTAAGATTAGGTTATGGTTAAGGTTAGGGTTAGGAGTAGGGTTAGTAATAGTGAGTTTAAATAAAACCCCGTCACGAAAATTTGACTAATTTCTTCACAGTCACACAGTACGAAAAAAAAAAAAAAAACGTGAGACTGGGCTGGCGTGGCACACTCCAATTTAAAGGGAAGGACTAGGTGCCACTATGATTAGTTAATAAAATATTCAGACTGCAAAACTCCTGTTTTATGAACAGAGTAAACACAACACTTTTTGCACAGTGCCCAGCTTTGCACTGTTATTTGCCACAGCTCATGAAGCAAAGTGTGCCATATGTCACAACAACAAAAAAATAGGAGCATATACATTTGTCTGTACTACCCTCTCTCTATGTGTTTGTCTGTCTTTCTATGCACAAAAAGTGTCAAATGAAGTATAGACCATGTTTACAGACAAGACACAGACAAAAACAAAGAGGCAGTGTTTGTGTACAAAAATACACAGACATATACAAATATAAACATGTCTATCTTGTGCATAAACTGTCTATATCTTTGCTTCTATTCTGTGAAAATACAGTGTCTATATTTTTGTTTCTCTTTTATGCACAAACACTATCTATGTTTGTATCTAGTTTTGTGCACAGACATGGTGTATATGTTTGTGCCTATTTTTGTGAACAAACACACTGTGCTTTTGTGTCGGTGTATTTTGTGCACAAACACTATATGTTATTCCAAAAATGACGAAATTGGTCTTGATTGATTAAAATACCAGCCAATATTTGTGTTTCCTGCTATTATTGTCAATCGGCCTCAAGGCGGCTTTCAACACCACTGACCACTGACCATGCATCTCTTTGGAAGATCCTTGCCATCCTTGGAGCCCCATGAAAGATCATTACCCTCTTTCAAAAGCTCTATAGCAATGTGAAAAACTGTGTGTGAATCAACAGCAAGAACTCCACCTGGTTCTCACTTAGCGGAGTGAGACAGGGATGCGTAGCTGCACCAGATCTGTTCAACTGCATCATTGACCATCTGATGGAGAAGATCTGTGCCCGTGTTTCCGGGGTTCAACTAGGCAGTTACTCCTTCACGGACCTCGAATACTCAGATGATACCACACTGTTCTGCTCCACGCTAGACCAGCTGCAAGAATCCTTGGAGATATACCAAGAGGAAGCCAACAAACTGGGCCTAAGGGTCAGCTGACAAAAAACCAAGCTCATGCACATCGGAGGTGAACCCCCACCCCCACTGCTCATCAGTGGGGTGAAAGTGGAGTTTGTGACCTTCTTAACCTACCTCGAGTCAATTGTCACTAGCAATGGCAGCATCACAACAGAAATTAACAGGAGACGTGCTCTGGCAGCCAGTGCCATGAAAATCCTTTGGAACCCACTGTGGAGACACCACTCCATTTCAAGAAAGACCAAACTGCGGCTCTACAACACCTCAGTCCTCTCCATCCTTCTTTATGGAGCAGAAACCTGGCCTCTTAATAAGTCCATGGCAGAGAGAATTGACGGCTTCAACAGCAGAGCATTGTGCTTAATAGAGGGCATAAAATGGTATGATAGAGTCTCCAACATCTCACTCCCTGAATGCACCCAACAACCCCGTGTCCCATTTGGCAGCACAGCGCCAGATGTGCTGGTACGGACACATCAAAAGACTCCCCCCTGAACACCCAACACATGCTATCTTCCACTTTGACCCCAAATGTGCTGGCTGGAAACGCCCCCGCGGAGCCCACACTCGCTGGATTGATGTCATCGCCAGGGACCTACACCAATTGGGCCTATCACTAGCTGAAGCTGAGCTACTAGCATTGGACCGACCCAAGTGGAGAAGATTGGCGAATATGATTAGCTCTATGCATGACGACACCCTCCTCGTCGTGCATGAGGCCTGATGATGATGATGATGCTATTATTGCAGACTACACCCGAGTATAGATGAGTCCCATGATATGAGTGCTGATGCGCATGCACCACACAGTCTACTACACACTTACTGCCACACTTTTCCACAACACTCCCGTGGGGCTTCATGTACAAAGACGCGTGGATTTCCTACTGAAACATGGCGTACGCTAAAACCCAGAAACTGTTCTACGCATAAAAATGTGTGTGTGTGTGTGTGTGTGTGTGTGTGTGTGTGTGTGTGTGTGTGTGTGTGTGTGTGTGTGTGTGTGTGTGTGTGTGTGTGTGTGTGTGAACCATCGGTGCGTGTCAACCGGAATAAGCATGAAATAGGAAAAAAAGTTAGTGGGAGTGTAGGTGTGTGAAGCCATAAATGCTGTGGTCTCAGAGCAGCACACACACACTTAAGTTTAATAAAAACGATGTGTGCTGCAGCTGATAGTGTGTGACAGTCACAACTTTACATACGCGTTTATTGACAAATACTGAACACAGGGAGACAATCGGGAGCCTGTTAAGAAGCTCTGCAGCGCAAGTTTCACCATCAAGTAAAAGCACCGAACATTTCCACAGTCATTTCACTTTTGGTACATCTAAACGTTAGTGTGGAGAAGGACATACGCCACACTTTTTTGTATAGGCAGTCTTTGTACATGAGGCCCCAGGTTATTACCACACTTTTCCACAACACTAAAATATATCTGTTAACATCTCATAACTGTTGTCTGTTAATGTCATGTTTTTTGTGGGATTCATGGCATGGATTATGCTGTAGAGTAGAATCAGGAGGTTTCTGCTCACGGAGCGGTAGATTCCCATTACTGTATGTTTTACCTGCATGTCCACTGTCACCTACTTTTGCCACATTGTGTGTGTATGATATCTATACTTTACCAAAGCAATGGGCGGAGCTGTGTACCTCACCATGAGCCATGCGCTTACTCATGGATTTGAGTTTTTCCCTGATTCCTTATGCACAGGCACAGCAAACTGTCACTTCCTAGTCCAGTCAATGAATTTGCTCATCACTCATTCCAAAACAGAAAACAATCAGCATTGTATTTAAAATCTACATTGTATCATCTACACTGTAACTAAAAGCACAAATGACATCTAATTATTCACATTTTGTGGATCACGATGTATTCCGACATCATAAATGTTTTAAAACATGTTTCAAACTTTCCTGATTGTTCACATTGTTCTACAATGCTACTTTTATGACAGATTACTCCCATTTCCAGGCCCTGATTGGGTAACTTTTGTTTTTGTTTCTTTTTTGTACCAATATCATACACAACTGTGTAACAAATATCAGCAATGGGAGGCTTTTGTGCCCATCTTTGTGGAAAAACACTGTCTATATATTTATATCTATTTTTTGTGCTCAGACAACGTCTATGCATTTGTTCCTGTTTTTTGAGCACAAAACCGTTTGCATGTTTATGTCTATTTTTGTGCACAAACACTCTCTCTACATGTAGTTTATGTAGTTTTGTGCACAAACTGTGTCTGAACATTTGCGTCTGTTTTTGTGCACAAAGTCTATATATTTATGTTTGTCTGCTCATGCGAGCGTGTGTCGAAACAATAGCTGCCTAGCGAGGCCGGCTGCACGGCTGACTCTCCTTTAGTTTCCCTCGGAGGAGAAACGTGGGAAAACAGAAATACATGTCATTCATCTTTTGACTGGCTCATTCACTACTGCTCTTTCCCTCTCTTTGCCCTCTTCTTTCTCTCTTTCACTGCACTTCTTTGTTCACTTAAACAACCTCTTTGCTTCTGGCTAAACCTCCATTTGAGGTAAAGACCCTCCCAACACATAATATATATTTCACACGCGCACACACAGACACACAAACTCATAAAATCTTTGCTGAGGAGGCTACAGATTGCAAACACTCATCAGTTACTGTTTTTAGGAGCTGACAGCAGATTGAAAAGTGTCATCTAACACCTTCAACCCAAAATTAATTGTCTATTTATCCTCTCTATCTTGAGCTGTCATTTTTACAATGCACATTATTGCACACCCATCACCCAGTACCTTCACATCCTTGGCATTCATGCGTGTCCCTTCCTTCCCCACAAAAATGTCATCTATATCCACCAGTACGTGCCGGTCCAGGCCCAAGGAAAGCTTCCGGTCTGTGAGGTAGGAGATGGCGTCCACCAGAATGAGTCTGTGGAGCCAGTAGCCCAGTCCCTGTCCAAATAGTACTCTCCTCACCCCGTCATATAGTCCCATGTCTTGTATCACTGTGGCATGGAGGCCAAAACTGAAGCCAGGGCCTGGACTGTCTCCACTACCAGCCCCAGGAGCTCCTTCTCTGGCCCGTGCATGCAGCACAGCCTGGTAAGTGGAGTGGTTGGAAGAGAAGGCGGTCCAGTCTTCTCCAGGTAAGGCCCCTAGATCTGTGCCAGGCTTGGTCAGATGGAGGAGGGGAGAGCTGGAAACAACACAGCAGTCCCAAAGTGCCTGGTTGGTCCGAAGCACCAATGGGAAACCTCGAACTTTGACGAGAGGTGGTGAGTTCTCAGTGGAGCGGTAAAAGCCTATGATGCCCACTCGGTACTCAGTACAGTACTGGTGCAACAGCTGCCTGTTCCACGTGTCTGCATGGGCATATTTTAATAGATTCTCAAAAACGATGAGTGAATATCGTCCGCGGCCCTTCTCTGTCAATGGCGGCAAGTCACCCTTCCCTGAGGCAATCTCCATGCGGAACTGGAAGTGTGCTGACTCCAAGATAGCCACAATGTCCTGGCCCAGCTGAGAGTACAGGGACTCCACCAGGACCAGCACCACTGGATCGGTGTGGACGTGCGTGTGCGGGGGGTTAGGTGGATAGGGGTATGGGAGTGAACGGTACGGGGACAAGGACAGTGGCTGGGAACAGGCAGGGGATTGCCCAAGTGGCATGGAAGGGGAGGAGTTTGTAAAGAGAAAGTAGGCAGAGAGTAGGAGAGACAGCACACAGCAGGAGGCCAGCAGGAGCAAGAGCCTCCGTAAGTGTCGACGGAAGCGCACGGCCACGGTCATCTTGGACCTGAGACTGTGCACAATTTGGGTCATTGAAGGAGATTGTCTGTCTATATATATTGAAGAGAGGAGCAAGCTTAGGGATTCGTCATGTCACCATGGCAGTTGGAGAATGGAGCCACGTGTGATGTTCAGGATTAAAGGTCTTCATTGACGAAATACAGCAGGTTCTCTCCCACAAATCAAGCACAGAGGCACCTCATGTGGAGCGATGATTAATGTCTGCACAGAAAGGAGAGAGAAGGAGAAAGAGTGAGTTTATTGGGTGATGCATTAGTTCTCTGTGTGCAGGCGCGCGGGTGTTTGTGCACCAAGGTTGTGCCACCCCAGAGAACGAGAGGGCACAGCTGGTAACTGCAGAGCTGATTGAAAACAACTTGCATCCTTAGGGCTTATCCAACCTTTGGCACACCCGCATAAAATGACATCACAAACACAAAAAAACCCACTCCACACTAATAAACAACAGCTGGTTGCGTGTTAATATGTGCATGTGGGGAGGAACACGGGAGAACTAATCAGTCGTGTAAAGCTCTACTGAGAATTCCTCTAATTGCACCAAACCCTGTACACACTTCTGTCCTATTTCTGAACCTAATCATCTGAAATACCACAAAATTAGAATCCTTTTGCCAGGAGTGATAATCTGACAGGAGCCCGTGTCACTGTGGCAAAAACGAAGACAGAGACACATAGGAGAGAGCAAAAAAAAAAAAAAAAAAGAGTAGAGAAAGGAACAAAATGGAATGAATTATAGAAAGACCAAAAAAGAGAAAAAGCAGGATTAGCATCTTAATGTATGTGTCAGGAGCCAGCAAGAAGAAAAGATCTCTCTTCTCTCTCTTTTCTCTCTGTGAATCCCTCTTATTTTACACGCCTGTGTCGCTCCTGTCTGTTTGAATATCAATGGTCTTTCCTCACATTTTGCTTAATTTTGTGACGTCTTGTGTCTCACCTTCAGAATACATTCTAAAAAAAAAAAAAAGTCACAGAGGTTGAATCCAGTATAACCCCCGAAAAATACAAGAGCAAACATGTGCAGTGATCGTTCAGTTTGAAGCGAACAGAGCGCGCTTACTGTTCAAACACCTGACATCACAATCAATACTTAAATGTGATTCTTTAAAGTTTAACTTCAAACATGTGAGACAAAAGTCTGACTTCCACCAGTGAAATCTTGGTCATGTTGTGTAGGCGTGCACGTGCAACACTCATCAGAACAACTCACCTTTCAAAACTAAAATCAAACCATCATTAAATCACCAGGTGTCAAAGTAAATTCTCATTTTGCTGCTTTAATGAGAAATTCGCAGAAAGTTGCTACGCTGTGTGTGTGTTGTCAGCCACTAGAGGGCGCGGGAAGTGAATTATCCAAAAATACTTATTTGCAGGAAGTTTTGGCATTCTGAAACATTCAATAAATAAGAACACGAGTTTAAAAAAATCTATTAAATAAATATTTCAAATTGATAGTTTTCACCAAAATGTTAATTAATGGGGATGCAAATATATAATTTTAAATTACACATTGAACCATTGATTGTAAACCGTTAAAGATAAACAGCAGAAGGTCAGAAAATCGAAGCGGAGAAACCTGTTAAAATCAAAGAAAACACATTCGATGAATTTTTAAAGAATCCGTCCTTCATGAGGTATTTAGAGGGCGCCGTGTTGTGTTGCTGAAGTTTAGCGCACTCACTCACCTCTTGTCGCGGAGGACGCGCTGCCGCGTGCGCGGGAGGTGTGACGCGCGCTCAGGAGGAGCGAAGCTGCAGCGGCTCCGGTCTCCGTGTCGTTTGGGATGCTGAGGCGATGTGCCATGTCCTCTCTCTCTCTCTCTCTCTCTTAGCCAGCCGGAATGATCCGCTCTCCTCCCCCTTGCATCCCGCTTCTCTTTCTCCCCCGCTATCTTTTCCTCTCTCCCGCCGTGTCCACTTGTCCCGTCCCCCCTCTCCCTCTGCTCTTGCAGGAGAGGCCGCGAGAATCGAGCAGGCGGAGACGCGCTGCAGTCCGGCCGCCCGTTAGCGAGTGTGCGCCGTGCGTAAATACTCCGCTTTCAGAGCACCTCCACGAGCGGAGGAGAGAGAGAGAGAGAAGGGGCGGGAGAGAAGAGGAGGGAGAGAAGGGGAGGGAGGGGGTTGTAGTTGATTGACACAAACAGCCTTTTTGGCCGGTGGTCACGGCGCCGGTAAGAGTTGTCGCCACACGCCGATGCGCAGCGGCGCAAAATAATAGCGCGCCTTGGTGGTTCTTTGGGAGTACTTTGGAGGTTTTTTTTTTTTTTGATCGGGTCACAGCCAGCAGATGTGAAGCGGAATGAATGCGAATGCATTTGCGTTCACACAGACAGCCATTCGGTGTCAGTCAAACCGGCAGCCGTGATGTGTTTAAGTTGATTATCTGCTGCTTATTTTCTTTCACGTGAGTACATCAATCTCACTAATCCATTTGCTCTGACGCGTTCCCAATGAGAGGCCCCTCACATTGTAACGGCCAGACAAAGGGCCTTATTTAGTGTAAGTGAGTGCATGGATGCACACTCTTAAGCCCTGCTCCCACCGAATAAGCTTTTTCAAACTGGGAATGCGCATGCGCGAACAGATTGGTTTAAAGGTCGAGAGGTGTAAAAACGTAAACAGACGCTCAGTCGATCAGTGACAGCGTCTAAATCCATAATAAACATAATTTTACAGATGCTTATGAGAAGGAGTGAAAATGCAACTGTTTTACCAGGCGATTACAATATAAATATTATCAATAATTACCTTTAAGATTATACCAAACACTTTCTCTACCCCATGAAGCGCACAAGAAAAGCTGCTGGAGAAAATTCCTCTGTGCTTCCGGAGCGATTAGAGATGATTTTATCAGCCAATCTCTGAGAGCAAATGAATAATCTGCTACGAAGTAATTATTTTACTTAACCTAACTATAAGCTTGTAGCTAACTAAGCTAACTATAAGCTTATAGTTAGGGCTGGATCAGGTGACCCTGAACCATCCCTTAGTTATGCTGCTATAGACTTAGACTGCTGGGGGGTTCCCATGATGCACTGAGTGTTTCTTTCTCTTTTTGCTCTGTATGCACCACTCTGCATTTAATCATTAGTGATTGATCTCTGCTCCCCTCCACAGCATGTCTTTTTCCTGGTTCTCTCCCTCAGCCCCAACCAGTCCCAGCAGAAGACTGCCCCTCCCTGAGCCTGGTTCTGCTGGAGGTTTCTTCCTGTTAAAAGGGAGTTTTTCCTTCCCACTGTCGCCAAGTGCTTGCTCACAGGGGGTCGTTTTGACCATTGGGGTTTTTCTGTAATTATTGTATGGCTTTGCCTTACAATATAAAGCGCCTTGGGGCAACTGTTTGTTGTGATTTGGCGCTATATAAATAAAATTGTTTTGATTTGATTTGATTTGATTTAATGCAGCATCCAGCAGCACACAGAGTGTCATTCAGCAGGTCGAGTTGGCCCAGCGAATTGTGCAGCAGTGCGCAAATTAAATGCGGGGCAGCACCATGCCATTCTTATCATCCAGCCAGCCGGACTGGAGTTCAGATATCGGGTCGGGGAATGATTTGACATCGTCATCTTTTGAAAGGGCAGCGTAATCTGTCACCTTGCTCCGTTGTTACAAATCAGTGCATTTTATCCCACCTGTGCTCATATTCATTGATCCAAATCACAGGCACATGTGGCTATTAAGCCAAAAAATATCAGAATAGTGGCTCTGAGAGGCTCTTAGAGGCAGAATATTTGGCTAACAAGGCTCATCTCTGAGCGTGGTACGAATTTCAAGAAGTTCAAAATTTAGCAATAACTGTGTGGGGCAGTTTGAGTACGAGGTACTATGAGGACAAACGAGGATTTTAGAGGCATGTTTCTAGTGCAACCCAGTCTCACAGCAAGTCATGATTCAGCAGCACAAAATATACATTAATCTATTGGTTCGTGATATTGTGACGAAAAGTGCCTCATTTTCGTCACGGCAGCACAAATTAATTCTCATTCATTCCGTGATGGCTGCACAAATCTAAAGTGAAGCAGGGGGTTGGGGGTGGTTATGGTGGGGGTAGGGGGGGAGGGGGGTAGGATTAGGTTATGGTTAAGGAAAGTACAGGCTATTTTGGCTCAGCCCTCTTGCACACTACAATTCCATCTGCTTTATGCGCTGGACGCTGTATATAAAATAATTATTTTGTAGCAGATTAATCATTTCCTGTCAGAGCTTGGATGTCGAAAAAACCTCTAATCGTTTCTGGAATTACAGAGGGCATTTGTAGCTTTTTTCCTATCTCTGTCTCATGTGCTGAGGTGGAGAACCTATTTGGAACAGCTTAAAAGGTAATTATTTGTAATGTTTTTATTTGTAACAGCTTGGTAAAACAGTTGCATGTTCACTCCTTCTTTATAAGCAGCTGTAAAAGTATGTTTATGATAGAGTTATCATCTTGTATTAATGGATCAGATGAGCTCCGCTGTGTGCACACTGATGCAGTGACTCACACTCGAGACAAGCATTTACGCAAAATGACAGCTCGCAAAAGAATGATTTTTGTCATCAATAACGGACGAACACAAAGTTAAAAATTGGATCCCGGTGTCAAAATGACTGTGTTTAAAGCCGCGGAAGAAATAAAGCCAGCGAAGCTGTGGAAAAAATAAAGCCAGCGAGAAGAAGAGCAGAGGCTGCTGTCCAGGAACCCGTGGTTTGGTTCTAGCTGGTCTGGTGCATTTAATTACTTTGGAACATAGGTGAACAGCCTGGCACACGGATGTGCACACCGGCTGGACTGTACTGGAGCATCTATTGTTGGACTGTGTGTTGTGTGGGCCGCCAGAAGAGGAGGTACTGCTGGCCCACCACCAGAGGGCGCCCTGTCTGGAGTGCGGGCTCCAGGCACCAGAGGGCGCAGCCGCCTCACAGGAGCAGCCAGGGTGACAGCTGTCACGCATCACCTGCAACAGCTGTTACCAATCATCTGATCGGCAGGAGTACATCAGCAGGATGACGTCTCCACCTCTTTGCCGAGATATCGTTTCTACCTGGAAGGTAACGTTCTCAGCTGACTGTGACAGGAATATCTGTTGCTTGTGTGTGTTTGGACAGCAGATAATCTGTTTCTTTTTTTCAACGAGAGGTGGAGGTAGTTTTCCTGCCGTGTGGATTGCTGGGTGCAAACGCGCCCACATTTAATTGTTTGTTGTTCCTCGCCAGCAGTACCAGGTCCGACACGCGGAGGCAGTGGCCACCTGGGAGTTCGGGACTTGGCGGCTCCAGTATTCCCGGGGTCTGGTGGCGGAGGAAATCGTGTGGTTCCGGTTCTGCTTTGGACAGACGTCTCCTATCTTCGAGCCTGCCCACACGACATCTTTGTGAATTGACTTTTTGACCATTGTTGTAATCTGTTGTATTTGTTGTGCGCATTCACAACAGTAAAGTGTTGTTATTTGACCTACTCCATTGTCCGTTCATTTGCGCCCCCTGTTGTGGGTCCGTGTACCTACACTTTCCCAACACTGTGTTTAAAAAATGTGACAACATCTTGAATGGATGATGTGAATTGAAAACCCACACTTTAAAAGGGACAAAGTGTGGGAGGGCTGGAAGTTTGGACCAAACCCATGCCTAAACATGCACCAATGTTGCGTTACATGGTGCTACATGGATCATATGTGAGGATATGAGCCATTCGAGACTGGATGTGGCTCAAATGACAGGTCGGTCGTGGCTCACTAGAGGCTGATACCTGGCACATGTGAGGTACAGAGAGTCACATGGAGGCGCATTAGTAGCGGATACGTGATAGCTTAAAATGTGGATCATTCTTCATATAATCGCTGACACACCCATGCGTGGTGCATTATTCATCACTTATTATTTGGTGTGACCAAGGATTTAATGTAGCCCCCCCCCATCACCACCACCACCACCAGTGCATACAGTCACACAACACACTGAGAATTTAAATGATTCCATCAATTTACCCAAATTAGCCTGAGAATCTCAGATCATTCAGGATCACATTTGTATTTGTGCCTCTCAGCCGGTGTAATGACTGAGCGGTGGCACTGAGAACAACCAAAATATCACGCTCCACAGAGTGTAATCCAAATATAATGAAGGTCTGAATTGGAGTGTGATTGTGTTTGTATGTAAATTAGTGTCAGTGGGTGAAGTGTAATTAGAAAGGCTCTTCAACCATTTCCTCTGTAATACAGGCGAAGGAGCTTTTCTGCTGTTGTGCTATTTGGAAACAACCAGAAAAGAAAATCAGATATCTGCAATGTTGCATTTTCATTCTTTGTTAACAAAGAAGGCAATAATAAGTACAGGGCACTCAGTGATTGGCTATGTCATTATTTTGCCTGACATTTTTTGTAATTTTGCCTCTGTACACCACCACAATGGAAAAAAATGAAAGAAGACATACTGGTGTTCTAGACTTTTAGCTTCATTTCAAGGGGTTTAAGAAAATAGAAATGTTCATACAAAGTCCTTCCATTTTCAGAGGGCATAAGTAATTGGACAATGGACTGGCATGTGGTGTCATGGCCAGATGTGGTCTTTTTCCTCATTTTCCAAGCCAAATTCAGCAGATAAAAGGTCTGGGGTTGATTCTAAGTGTTGAATTCACAGCTGTTCATAGAAATGTTCAATATGAGGTCCAAAACGGTGTCACCAGATGTGAAGGAGGCCTTAATTAGGTTGAAAAACAAAATAAACCAATCAGACAGATGGCAGAAACTGTAGCAGTGGCCAAATCAACAATTTGATACATTATAAAAAGGCATGCACTGGCAGGTCGAGCTACACCAAAAGGTCTGGAAGCCATAGATGATAGCTAAAAACCCTGTTCAGACTGGGGTTGTCAATACAGCTTGAGCAGGACTCGGGCTGAATTGACATGGACAATAATTTACTTCATTGAAAGATACAGAGGTTGAGGATTTTGCATGGTGTTGTATTAAAACAGGAAACCCTGACTCTGATGGCAGATTAATAATTTTATTTTTTGTGAGGTTATAAAAGTATTCCTTTCTGTAATATCATACACATTCATGTTTCGCTATTTAAAGACAACTTTCTGCACGTAAATAAACATCTCTCACTGTCCCTGTCATGAACTGAGGATGCGTGACACAGAAAGTGAGTGGACACAACATGCAGACTCTCAGACCAGGCATGGGAGTAGAAGAAGACAATCTTTAATTTGGCCAAGGTTCGGTACACTGGTAAGCAGTCAGCAGGGCAGCGGTAACAAACAGGGGCTAGGCAAAGATGTACTCAAAAACAAGCAGGGTCCAATGCATGAACATACAATGTAATCAGGACTGAGGCAAAAGGCATGGTCAAAAACAAACAGAACAGGATCAAAAACATGGCTAGTCAAAACAGGACTGTGAAAAGAAGGCTGGTAAGTGAACAAGTTCAACAAACTGGCGAGGAAGTGGTGAATGGAACCAGTTTAAATAGAGAATGGTGATTAGGTAACGAGAAACACATGTTGAAGATGTTTCTGAAAAACGGGCGTAGCAGGAGGACGAAGGCAGAGCAGGTGCAAAATAATGAGGTAGGGAAAAACAAAGCGGAGTGATGAAAGTCACAAGAGCAAGTGGAAGAGCGTGAGTAAATGAACGTGGCAGACAAAGATGAAACAGGCAAACATAAATCAAAAACCAAAGGAGACATAAAATCAGTGGTGGGCACAGTTCCGATAATCCAATAACAGATAATTATCGAAGATAACATTTTTATTATCGGATTATCTTTTAAGATAACTTTAAAGACCATCATCGGACTAATTATCTTCTGATGAATTTCTGTCCGATAACTTTAAACCGATAAACAAAATAAATAAAGCTGAACAGCAACAAGCATTTTTAAAATTAGTTCAGCACCCACCTGTTAAAAGTTTTGTATTACATGCACAGTTATAACCTTTTTAATATCAGAAAAGAACTGCTTGTATAAAACACATCTCAATCCTCTGCAAACAAAGTAAAAACAGACCCAAAAAGGAAAAAAAAAATCAAAACATTTTCTTTAATACCATACTGATATGCTGGCAATATGACCTAAGTCATCCAGAGGCATACATCTTTAACTTATGGTTCAAATTTTAACCAAACTAATTTTGGACAAGTTATTTAAAATTACTGTCATGTCTGAAGTTGTATAAAGTAAAAATATCAGATATATGTTTTAGTTTTAAAGTAATGTGTTAATTTTTAAGGTTTTGTGAGCACATGCTCTGCCCCGCAGTGCATTATGGGTAGGATGATGTAATCTCAGTACGTCACGACAGGACAAATGCATTTCAGACACTCTGTTCAAGCTCCAAGGACAACAGCATTAAACTCTAGTGCCTAAAACTCTCTTGTATATATTCTCTGCATTTATAGACGATTTTTTAATTGCGTTTGTTAAATTCCATGCATTTTAAATGTGAACAGACAGGGATTATCTAGAATTTGTTTTGAAAGCCTCTACTGCCATCTAGCATCTACTGGCCAGTAGTGTCTACTGGCAGTGTCTGGGGACCAGTAGATGGCAGTGTTCTATTTATTTTGACCCCGGTTATGTCAGATATAAGACTTGTTCTTCTCTCTGCTCCTTTTCATTCTGGTGATTGTGATGCTTTATTTCTGTTTTTTCTTTTAAATGAATGAAATAAATATTAAAGAAAGAAAGATGATTGTCAAATCAAATTTTTGCTTTGCAAATGGCTTTTTTTAATGAAGTTTAAAAACAAAACAACTGCATAATAATAGTAATAATAATAATAATAATAATATTACAAGACAGCTCTGCAGTGTTTGCACAGGTACAGTGCGAACGGTTGGATGCTGCTTGTAGCTTTCAGCAGCAGGATAACCTCACGACGGCCGACCACAATAATATATCAAACAGGTTTGATTCTCATTCGACCATACGATCAGCGATCAGGAGGTGGTCGTCAGATGTTGACCGCAGCTTGATACTCCATGAACACTACATGATGCAGGACGCATGATTAACCTGAAACTTGGTCCAAAAAAATTCCTGCATGAAAAATCATCTCCCACAGTGTAAAGTATGTTTTACAACATCAAATGAATGTTGTAAAGAGAGAATGCAAAAAAAAAAGAAAAAAAAGAATGCAAAAAAAAACATGCAAAAAAATTTGCGATGACACTTCCAGAGCTCTGTAAAAATGCCTGTTTTTACAAATAAAAAAATGGAATATTTTACAAAAGCACATTTAAACACCAACACACAACAGACGTCAACCATAAGTCAATATGACTTTATTTTTCAAGACCTCCGCATGACCGGACCTTTATAATTGATACAGGGCGGGCTTTACAGCTGCTCTCAGAGTGTCTCTGGGCTGGGAGGGCTGTAATAAACAAGATCTTCCAGCAGGGGCCGAATGTTGAAAGAAAAAAGTGTGGTCTCATTGTTTGGGTCTTGGGGTGCTTCTGTCTCTGCTCGGAGTGCTGTAGAGTTTCCAGCAGGGGCAGACTGTTGAAAGAAAAAAGTATGGTCTTATTGTTTAGGTCTGTTGTTACTTTTAATATTATTAGAAGCTATTAAATTTGTTTTACTAATAGTTGTAAATATGCCAGAGATAATATTAGAATTTATGTTATCGGTTATCTGTAACTTCCGATAAATTTTTGGGTGGTTTATTGTTTTATCTTTATCGAAGATAACTTTTCAGTTATCTGATTATCTCTTATCGAAGTTAAGTTTTTGGTTATCTGTGCCCACCACTGCATGAAATACAAACGTGCAAAGAATTGCACAAAGAAACAAATATAATAACTGAAATGGGAACAACCAGAAAATAAATGCTCAGACCAAACAAGATCAGAACTCACTAGTGGCAAAAGTAAAACACATAATTCAACATATTATAAGAATAAAACAAACCGGTGACTAAACTAATGATTACACAATGAAAACAAAGACTGGCTGGACAAAACTAGAATGGGACTGAAAAATGGCTAAAGTAATAAAGATAACAAGGTGGCAAAACAAAACAAAGAAGACAGAAAAAACAAAACTCGAGACTACTGAATAACAGATAATGCTATAAATGACTGAACAGAGAATAAATGATGAACCAAAAACAAAAAGAAAGGGGTTGATCAGAACCAAACTGGGATGAGAATTAACACGTGACAAAAATAAAACAACTGTTAAATCAAGACTGGGCAAACAGTGGAAAAATCAAAGGGGACAAATGATAACGGGGACATAAACAGGGCAGAAACCTGACAGTAGCATTGTAAAGATAAAACATCATCCGGTTTGTACTTGTTGTGATGGTAAGCAGTAAACGTTAAAGATTTCTAACTTTTGACAGCAAGTGCTGTCATGGTGCATAGCTACTGCAGTCACAGCCAGAGGTGGCAGCTGGCTGTTTTGTCTTTAATGAGGAGGACAAATCGACAGCAAGAGATGGATTTTTTAAGTGCAAAGAGTCACCTGGCTTTAAACAAGTGAATGCGGATTTGTGTGATATCTCAGAAAGGAATTAATTTATAACCCCACAAAAGTAAAATTGTAAGCTCTCACCAATGTCAGGTTTTCCTGTTTTAATGCAATGCTGTTCAAAATGCTCAAACTCTGTCTGATATTTCAATGAAGTGAATTATTGTCCAAATCATTGTCATTGAAAAATGACAGCACCTCACATCATCACCTGCAGACTGCCACTGCAGACAGCAAGAATTCTGTTGTGATGGGTTTTTCTGATGCCGACATCTGAGCCCAGTGTAAGTCCAGATATATATCGACATACACACACGTGCAGCTTGAGATGGATTGAGTTTGGATGCGTGTGTAGGATGAGCTATATTTGAAAAACAGGTATCTGGGAACCATTACCTTATTGTGGTGGAGAGGTTTGTGTGCCGCTATGAACCTGAGAGCTATGTTGTCTCGAGCCTTTGTTCTCCTGGTAAGGTGTCCCATGGCAAATTGGTCTCAGGCGAGAAGCCAGAATAAATATGGTTCACAAGACAGCATGACAAAACGAGGCAGAGGAAATGTGACTTGGCCCGGAAGAAGCCCAGGGCCCCCATCTGAAGCCAGGCCTGGATATAGGGCCTGTCAGTGAGCACCTGGTGGCTGGGCTTGCCACAGAGCCCAGTTGGGCACAGCCTGAAAAGGCAACATGGACCATCCATCTCCATCCTGTGGGTTCACCACCCACAGGAGGGACTGTTGGTGTCCAGGTGCGCCGTCCCATGGGTGTCAGTGAAAGTCAAGGGCCTCGGCAGACCTGACCCGGCCAGCAGGGGCTAGCTCTGAGGGTGTGGAACATCACCTCACTGTGGGGGAAGGAGCTGGAGCTTGTGCAGGAGGTGGAGCGATACCAGTTAGATGTGGTGGGCCTTGCCTCCATGCACAGCCTCGGCTCCGGAATCACTCTTCTTGATAGGGATTGGACCTTATTCTTCTCTGGAGTTGCCCAGGGTGTGAGGTGCCAGGTGGGTGTAGGGATACTCATGAGTCCCAGGCTGAGCGCCGCTATGTTGGAGTTTACCCCAGTAGATGAGAGAGTCGCCTCCCTGTACCTATGGGTGGTGGTGGTGGGGGAATCTGACTGTTGTTTGTGTGTATGCACCGAACACCAGTTTGGAGTATTAAGTCTTGATGGAGTCCCTGAATGGAGTCCTGTGTGGGACTCCTTTGTTCTGCTGGGGGACTTCAACGCACATGTGGGCAATGACAGAGACATCTGGAGAGGCATGAATGGGAGGAACAGCGTCCCCGATTTAAACCAGAGTGGTCGTTTGTTATTGGACTTCTGTGCTTGTCACGGACTGTCCATAATGAACATAATGTTTGAACATAAGGATTCTCATAAGTGTACATGGTACCAGTGCACCCTAGGCCAAAGATTGATGATCGATTTTGTGATCGTATCATCTGATCTGAGGCTGCATGTTCTGGACACTCGGGTAAGGAGAGGGGCAGAGCTGTCAACTGATCACCATCTAGTGGTGAGTTGGATCAGAGGATAAGAGAGGACATTGGACAGACCTGGTAAGCCCAAACAGATAGTGCGGGTGAACTGGGGATGTCTGGAGGAGCCCACTGTCCGACAGATCTTCAACTCACACCTCTGGCGGAGCTTTTCTAGCATCCCTGTGGAGGTTGGGGCATTGAACCAGAATGGGCAATGCTCAAAGCTTTCATTGCTGAAGCTGCAGTGGGGAGCTGTGGCCTGAAGGTCTTAGGTGCCTCAAGGAGCGCAACCCTCAAACACTGTGGTGGACACCAGTGGTCAGGACCATTTGACTGAAGAAGGAGTCCTTCTGGGATATGTTATCTCAGAGGACTCTGGAGACAGTTGCAAGGTACCCGAAGTGCAGCAGCCTCTACTGTGGGGGAGGCAAAGGAGCGGGTGTGAGAGGAGTTCAGAGCAACCATGGAGAAGGACTTTCGGTTGGCACCAAGGTGCTTCTGGTAGACCATGAGGCACCTCAGGAGGGGAAAACGGGGCACCATCCAAGCTGTCTACAGTAAGGATGGGACTATTGACCTCAACTGAGGATGCAATCCGGCGATGGAAGGAACACTTTGAGGAACTCCTGCATCAGACCAGAGCACCCTCTATAGTAGGGGCAGAGCTGGAAGCTAATGGAGGATTTTCATCAATATCCCTGGTGGAAGTCACTGAGGTAGTTAAACAACTGCGCAGTGGCAAGGCCCCGGGGGTTGATGAGATCCCTCCAGAAATGCTGAAGGCTCTAGGTGTGGAGGGATTGTCTTGAATGAGACATCTCTTCAACATTGCGTTGAGGTCTGGGACAGTGTCTAAGGAGTGGCAAACTGGGGTGGTGGTCCCCACATTTAAAAAAGGGGACTCACTACTCAGCCTCTCTGGTA
Organism: Thalassophryne amazonica; assembly: GCF_902500255.1. NCBI lineage: Eukaryota > Metazoa > Chordata > Actinopteri > Batrachoidiformes > Batrachoididae > Thalassophryne > Thalassophryne amazonica. The sequence goes on from NC_047117.1 coordinate 37,921,113, forward strand.
AAGTCTACTCCAGGGTGCTGGAAAGGAGGATTCGGCCGATAGTCGAACCTCTGATTGAAGAGGAACAATATGGGTTCCATCCTGTTCGTGGAACAACCAACCAGCTCTTCACTCTCACAAGGATCCTGGAGGGGGCCTGGAAGTATGCCCATCCAGTCTACATGTGTTTTGTGGACTTGGAGAAGTATGATTGGGTGCTTGGCAGTAAGTCGGCCTCGTTTCCGGTGGGGGTTGGCCTCTGCCAGGGCTGTGCCTTGTCACCAATCCTGTTTGTGATATTCATGGACAGGATATGGAGGTGTAGTCGGGGGAGAAGTGTTTCTAGTTTGGTGGGCTCAGGATCTCATCACTGCTTTTGCAAATGATGTGGTCCTGTTGACTTCATCGGTCGGTGACCTCCAACACTCAATGGATTGGTTCACAGCCGATTGTGAAGCAGCCGGGATGAGGATCAGCACCTCTAAATCTGAGGCCAGGGTTCTCAGCAGGAAACTGATGGATTGTCTACTACAGGTAGGAAATACGGTCTTGCCCCAAGTGAATGACTTTCGGTACCCCAGGGTCTTGTTCACCAGTGAGGGGACAATGGAGTGCGAGATTGGCTGCAGAATAAGTGTGGCAGGGATGGTGTTGCATTTGCTCTCCCGTACTGTTGTGACAAAAAGGGAGCTTCCAGGCACTCCATCTGGGAGAAGACCCTGGGGAAGACCCAGGACTAGGTGGAGATATTATATCTCAACACTGGCCTGGGAACGCCTCAGGATCCCCCATTCAGAGGTGGTCAATGTGGCATGGGAAAGGGATGTCCGGGGTCCCCTGCTCGAGCTGTGCCCCCATGACCCAATCCCAGATAAGCGGTTGAAGATGAGTGATGAGTGAGTGAGGTCTGAACACTATCCAGATAGAAAACAATCTGGATTGCCAACCCCAGTCTGAATGGTGTAAAAGAGGGTCACAGAATTCTTTCACACTTCACAACATCCAAGCCAAGATAATTTCTGAGGAGGGAGATTTGTCACTTTCAAAGTACACCTTCATGAATGTACAGTCAGGTCCATAAGTATTTAGAAAGTGGCAGTTCTTCGTCTTGTGTTAGGGTCGGCACCGACCCGTTTTTAGGTTTTAAACACATAAAATAACCATATAAATTTGTTAATTGCATCAAGGCTTTACGACTTTGTCAGGAACCTATATTTCAACAAAATAAACAAAAAAAAAAATGTTTTCACTAAATAATAAAATGCTCAAGTTGAAATTATGACCTTTGTGTTGTTAGGGTCGGTTTCGACCCAGTTATAAAAATAAGATTATAAAGCAATAATTAGACCCAAAACTGAAATCAGAAGTTCACTATCAGCCAACACACTGACAGCCACCTCCTCTCCCAATTATGTGAGCTTTAGGGGATTCTCATTTTGCCTTGTTTTCCAGTATATCCACACAAAAACAAAACAAACAAAGACAGGCATGTCCAGATATGTGAGGCCAGTACAGTGTAGAATTGGTGACTTGCAGAGTGCACATCTCCAATTTGTAGTATGCAAAAATGAGAAAAAGATTTTCAGTAAGCCAGGTTCTGGATAATAGTTTTGGTGAAAATGAGGGAGAGGACACAGAGCAGCATAGTGATTTGGATGAGCAGGTTTCTGAGGAGGAAGACAATGTGGAGTATCATCCAGAAGACACAGACACATCTGATGAGTCTGATGAGGAGGTCACCGGTGCTGAAGCTGCTCCCACTGAAAGATTCAAGTCCAAAAATGGTAAGATCTGTTGGAGCTCAGTACCTCCTGATGTACATGGCAGGGCAGCTGCTGCAAATGTCATCAAAATGACCCCTGGAATCACAAGGTTTGCTGTGATGAGAGTCGGTGACATCAAGACATGTTTTGAGCTATTTATGCCATTGTCACTAAAAAGAGTCATCATTGCTATGACAAACCTTGAAGGAAAAAAAGTCCATGGTAGCATGTGGAAAGACACTGATGAGGAATACCTGGATGCTTATGTGTTGTGTTCTTCTTGCTGGAGTGTACAGATCCTGCAATGAGGCCACTGATAGTCTGTGGGACGGATCAACAGGCAGAAATATTTTCCGGGCAACAATGTCACTTCAGACATTTCAAATGATATCAAAAGCCCTCAGATTTGACAACAGAGATACCAGAGCTAGATCTGACAAGCTTGCCCCCATCAGGGATGTCTGGGAGAGATGGGTGCAGCTCCTTCCACTGATGTTCAACCCAGGGCCAGAGGTGACAGTGGATGAACGTCTTGTCCCTTTCCGAGGAAAATGCCCTTTCCGGCAATACAAACTCAGTAAGCCAGGGAAGTACGGCATAAAAATCTGGGCAGCCTGTGATGCAAAAACTAGCTTGCCTGTATAAATCTACAAATTTACACAGGCATAGCTGCGAGTGGCATCCCTGAGAAAAACCAAGGAAAACGTGTGGTCCTTGATATGACTACTGGACTGCAGGGTCACAATATCACTTGTGACAATTTTTTTTTACCAGCTATGACCTTGGACAAGAACTTCTCAGGAGGAAACTTGCCAGTGTGGGCACAGTGAAGAAAAATAAACCTGAGCTGCCTGCTGAAATCTTGCAGGTGAAGGACAGGGCTGCACTTTCCAAAAAGTTTGTTTTTACAGACATCACCACTGTTGTCTCATATTGTAAAAAAACAACAAAAAAAAAACAGAATGTGATACTTATGTCTACTCTTCACAAAGATGCAGCTGTGTCATCAGAAAGTGACAAAAAGCCCACAATTATCCTCGACTATAACAAAAACAAAGAACGAGTGGACAACCTGGACAAGCTGACTGCCACCTACATTTGCCAGCAAATGACCAGTAGATGGCCAATGGTTGTGTTTTACAACATCCTTGATGTGTCTGCATATAATATATATATTTGCTCTGCTTTTCATTTTGTGTTTGTACTAAAGTTATATTGCTGAAAAAAGAGACTTTTTGCTTTTTTCTTGAAGTAAATATAATGGGTCGAAACTGACCCGTAATGCCATAGATGTTACTATAGTTAATAATATTTAATTAAAAATAAATAAAACTAATTTATTTAACAGATTTTTATTCACCCTAGGGACACAAAGTAGTCCTGCACCATGAGAACGCCTGGGCTGGTACCTAGGGTTTAATTAGGTCAACTAAGTAGGGAGGTGCTGGCCCATGAATAATTTTATAGGTTAGTAACGGAAACTTAAAATCTGATCTTACAGGGACAGGAAGCCATTGAAGAGATGCCTAAATGGGTGTAATGTGGTCAAACAGCAAGGAGCCAGGGGTTGTCTGTGCCCACACAGGTGCTGACCATGCTGGGGTACTTGGCAACAGGAGCATTCCAGCGGGAGCTGGCTGATCGGTCAGGAGTGTGTCAGTCAACTGGGAGCTGAGCCATGCCAGCTGTGTGGGACAGAATCACCCGAATGTCATCCAGGTACATCACATTCCCATACAGTGCTGTTGAACAGGCCAACATTAAAGCACATTTTGCAGTGAAAGCCAGTTTTCCTAATGTAATTGGAGCTATTGACTGGACACATATTGCTATAAAGGCGTCATTGCATGATGAATTTCAATCAATCAATCAATTTTTTTATATAGCGCCAAATCACAACAAACAGTTGCCCCAAGGCGCTTTATATTGTAAGGCAAGGCCATACAATAATTATGTAAAACCCCAATGGTCAAAACGACCCCCTGTGAGCAAGCACTTGGCTACAGTGGGAAGGAAAAACTCCCTTTTAACAGGAAGAAACCTCCAGCAGAACCAGGCTCAGGGAGGGGCAGTCTTCTGCTGGGACTGGTTGGGGCTGAGGGAGAGAACCAGGAAAAAGACATGCTGTGGAGGGGAGCAGAGATCGATCACTAATGATTAAATGCAGAGTGGTGCATACAGAGCAAAAAGAGAAAGAAACAGTGCATCATGGGAACCCCCCAGCAGTCTAAGTCTATAGCAGCATAACTAAGGGATGGTTCAGGGTCACCTGATCCAGCCCTAACTATAAGCTTTAGCAAAAAGGAAAGTTTTAAGCCTAATCTTAAAAGTAGAGAGGGTGTCTGTCTCCCTGATCTGAATTGGGAGCTGGTTCCACAGGAGAGGAGCCTGAAAGCTGAAGGCTCTGCCTCCCATTCTACTCTTACAAACCCTAGGAACTACAAGTAAGCCTGCAGTCTGAGAGCGAAGCGCTCTATTGGGGTGATATGGTACTACGAGGTCCCTAAGATAAGATGGGACCTGATTATTCAAAACCTTATAAGTAAGAAGAAGAATTTTAAATTCTATTCTACAATTAACAGGAAGCCAATGAAGAGAGGCCAATATGGGTGAGATATGCTCTCTCCTTCTAGTCCCCGTCAGTACTCTAGCTGCAGCATTTTGAATTAACTGAAGGCTTTTTAGGGAACTTTTAGGACAACCTGATAATAATGAATTACAATAGTCCAGCCTAGAGGAAATAAATGCATGAATTAGTTTTTCAGCATCACTCTGAGACAAGACCTTTCTGATTTTAGAGATATTGCGTAAATGCATATTTGTTTAATATGTGCTTTGAATGACATATCCTGATCAAAAATGACTCCAAGATTTCTCACAGTATTACTAGAGGTCAGGGTAATGCCATCCAGAGTAAGGATCTGGTTAGACACCATGTTTCTAAGATTTGTGGGGCCAAGTACAATAACTTCAGTTTTATCTGAGTTTAAAAGCAGGAAATTAGAGGTCATCCATGTCTTTATGTCTGTAAGACAATCCTGCAGTTTAGCTAATTGGTGTGTGTCCTCTGGCTTCATGGATAGATAAAGCTGGGTATCATCTGCGTAACAATGAAAATTTAAGCAATACCGTCTAATAATACTGCCTAAGGGAAGCATGTATAAAGTGAATAAAATTGGTCCTAGCACAGAACCTTGTGGAACTCCATAATTAACTTTATTCTGTGAAGAAGATTCCCCATTTACATGAACAAATTGTAATCTATTAGACAAATATGATTCAAACCACCGCAGCGCAGTGCCTTTAATACCAATGGCATGCTCTAATCTCTGTAATAAAATGTTATGGTCAACAGTATCAAAAGCAGCACTGAGGTCCAACAGAACAAGCACAGAGACGAGTCCACTGTCCGAGGCCATAAGAAGATCATTTGTAACCTTCACTAATGCTGTTTCTGTACTATGATGAATTCTAAAACCTGACTGAAACTCTTCAAATAGACCATTCCTCTGCATATGATCAGTTAGCTGTTTTACAACTACCCTTTCAAGAATTTTTGAGAGAAAAGGAAGGTTGGAGATTGGCCTATAATTAGCTAAGATAGCTGGGTCAAGTGATGGCTTTTTAAGTAATGGTTTAATTACTGCCACCTTAAAAGCCTGTGGTACATAGCCAACTAACAAAGATAGATTGATCATATTTAAGATCGAAGCATTAAATAATGGTAGGGCTTCCTTGAGCAGCCTGGTAGGAATGGGGTCTAATAAACATGTTGATGGTTTGGATGAAGTAACTAATGAAAATAACTCAGACAGAACAATCGGAGAGAAAGAGTCTAACCAAATACCGGCATCACTGAAAGCAGCCAAAGATAATGATACGTCTTTGGGATGGTTATGAGTAATTTCTTCTCTAATAGTTAACATTTTGTTAGCAAAGAAAGTCATGAAGTCATTACTAGTTAAAGTTAATGGAATACTCAGCTCAATAGAGTTCTGACTCTTTGTCAGCCTGGCTACAGTGCTGAAAAGAAACCTGGGGTTGTTCTTATTTTCTTCAATTAGTGATGAGTAGAAAGATGTCCTAGCTTTACGGAGGGCTTTTTTATAGAGCAACAGACTCTTTTTCCAGGCTAAGTGAAGATCTTCTAAATTAGTGAGACGCCATTTCCTCTCCAACTTACGGGTTATCTGCTTTAAGCTGCGAGTTTGTGAGTTATACCACGGAGTCAGGCACTTCTGATTTAAAGCTCTCTTTTTCAGAGGAGCTACAGCATCCAAAGTTGTCTTCAATGAGGATGTAAAACTATTGACGAGATACTCTATCTCCCTTACAGAGTTTAGGTATCTACTCTGCACTGTGTTGGTATATGGCATTAGAGAACATAAAGAAGGAATCATATCCTTAAACCTAGTTACAGCACTTTCTGAAAGACTTCTAGTGTAATGAAACTTATTCCCCACTGCTGGGTAGTCCATCAGAGTAAATGTAAATGTTATTAAGAAATGATCAGACAGAAGGGAGTTTTCAGGGAATACTGTTAAGTCTTCTATTTCCATACCATAAGTCAGAACAAGATCTAAGATATGATTAAAGTGGTGGGTGGACTCATTTACTTTTTGAGCAAAGCCAATAGAGTCTAATAATAGATTAAATGCAGTGTTGAGGCTGTCATTCTCAGCATCTGTGTGGATGTTAAAATCGCCCACTATAATTATCTTATCTGAGCTAAGCACTAAGTCAGACAAAAGGTCTGAAAATTCACAGAGAAACTCACAGTAACGACCAGGTGGACGATAGATAATAACAAATAAAACTGGTTTTTGGGACTTCCAATTTGGATGGACAAGACTAAGAGACAAGCTTTCAAATGAATTAAAGCTCTGTCTGGGTTTTTGATTAATTAATAAGCTGGAATGGAAGATTGCTGCTAATCCTCCTCCTCGGCCCGTGCTACGAGCATTCTGACAGTTAGTGTGACTCGGGGGTGTTGACTCATTTAAACTAACATATTCATCCTGCTGTAACCAGGTTTCTGTTAGGCAGAATAAATCAATATGTTGATCAATTATTATATCATTTACCAACAGGGACTTAGAAGAGAGAGACCTAATGTTTAATAGACCACATTTAACTGTTTTAGTCTGTGGTGCAGTTGAAGGTGCTATATTATTTTTTCTTTTTGAATTTTTATGCTTAAATAGATTTTTGCTGGTTGTTGGTGGTCTGGGAGCAGGCACCGTCTCTACGGGGATGGGGTAATGAGGGGATGGCAGGGGGAGAGAAGCTGCAGAGAGGTGTGTAAGACTACAACTCTGCTTCCTGGTCCCAACCCTGGATAGTCACGGTTTGGAGGATTTAAGAAAATTGGCCAGATTTCTAGAAATGAGAGCTGCTCCATCCAAAGTGGGATGGATGCCGTCTCTCCTAACAAGACCAGGTTTTCCCCAGAAGCTTTGCCAATTATCTATTTCATTCATCTTCTACAACTTAGTCCAATTAAGGGTCGCGGGGGGCTGGAGCCTATCCCAGCAGTCATAGAGCGCGAGGCGGGGTACACCCAGGACAGGACGCCAGTCTGTTGCAGGGCCACAAACAGACAAACAAACACAGACACACCCACACACACACCTACGGACAATTTAAAGATTCCAATCCACCTAACCTGCATGTCTTTGGATCTGGGAGGAAACCGGAGCACCTGGAGGAAACCTGTTGTCTGTTGGGGGGTTTGGCTGGATGTTTTTGTGTTGTTTTCTTTTCTTTGCTCTCCAGGTGGTATGCAAACTGGTTTTTGTCTGTGGAGAAGGTGCTGGCAGAAGAGTCCTTCACCCTCATCAGTATGATTTGCAGCACCTGTGGATGATGCTCACGTGCAAACTTAAAGACTTTCAGCTGAAGCAGATAATGAGATGGCGTTCTGCATTTAAGCCATGAATGATTCAAGCAGAATTGCCGGGAACTCGACCTTGTGACGTTCGTTTGTGAGACGCTGAGGACCGTGCCTGGGTTTGACACATCGTGCCTGTGAACGAGGACGGGTGAGGGACACATGCTGTCAGCACACATCAGAGGTGATTGATTGTCTGAATAAGTGTTAATAGTAATTTGGTATTTTGTTACGCAGTATGTTTGAACATTGATGAGAATTGTGCAGCTCGCTTCTCACGGCCGTGGCGTGCGGACTGATGATCCTCCACCTGTTGTGAGAAGCTGCTCATTTACATAAAGCTTAAAGCCAGACCTGAATGTGTTGCTGATAGTGTTTGCCTTTGAAGGATATTAATTGTAGCTGTTGCCTTACCTCACCTCTTCTATCCTTCACAGAGTCAGTTTGTCATGTCCACCTGGGGGGTGTTTGGCGGTGAATGTGAGTCCAGAAGCGCCGGGCTTCGATCCCTTTGGGCGCTGGAGAGCGCGCCGTCCTTCACTCCGCCAGACAAATGCACTTTTATGTTGTACACCGAGTGTTGCACAAGAGGGGGATAATAAAATTGTTTTGTTTTTTGGAACCGCTTTCTGGTTATTTAGCGCTGGGTTCAGTCAGACGCAGGTCCACTCCTCAACCCGTGTCGGCACATAACAAAACCCACGCAAACACGGGGGAGAACATGCAAACTCCACACAGAAAGGCCACGGGAACTGAACCCACGACCTTCTCACTGTGAGGCAACAGTGCTAACCACTAATCCACCGTGCTGCTGAATGATGATGAATGATGAATTTGTTTTTGTTAATAGGAAACATTTTCATTCTACAACTATCAATGCTGAAGTATGTGATATGCAAATGCATCTAACTAACATCGTGGCTAGGTGACCTGGTTCAACGCATGACTCATTCATCCTGACTAACAGTGTGGTTGGGAACAGGCCAGAGGCTGGCATGGTGCATGATTGGTGGCTACTTGGTGAGTAAACAGTTTATTCTTGTAATTGTTCCGAATGAAAGCCAGCATGGGCACATTTGGCATGTGTGCATTCAAATATGTTTTTTGTTATTATTATTATGATTATTTTGTTTGTTTCTTGATGGTAAAACTAGAGCTGCAGAGTTGGGTGAGGACCAGTGTTGCCACAGTTACTTTGAAAAAGTAATCCAATTCCTGATTACTCCTTGAAAAAGTAACAGTTACTTTACTGATTAGTCACATGATTCGAGATCTTGCATGGAGCCCCAGACCGAAGAAGATTGACAATCATCTTGTGTCTCTTCAATTTTCTAATAATTATGCCAACAGTTGTTGCCTTCTCACCAAGCTGCTTGCCTGTTGTCCTGTAGTCCATCCCAGCCTTGTGCAGGTCTACAATTTTGTTCCTGGTGTCCTTAGACAGCTCTTTGGTCTTGGCCATGGTGGATTGGTTGGAGTTTGATTGATTGAGTGTGTGGACAGGTGTCTTTCATACAGGTAACGAGTTCAAACAGGTGCCATTAATACAGGTAAAGAGTGCAGAATAGGAGGACTTCTAAAAGACAAACTAACAGGTCTGTGAGAGCCAGAATTGTTGCTGGTTGGTAGGTGATCAAATACTTATTTCATGCTATAAAATGCAAATTGATTATTTAAAAATCATACAATGTGATTTTCTGAATTTTGTTTTTAGATTCTGTTTCTCAAAGTTGAAGTGTATCTATGATAAATATTACAGACCTCTCCATTCTTTGTAGGTGGGAAAACTTCAACAATCAACAGTGGATCAAATACTTATTTGCCTCATTGTAAACTAAATAAACAGAACTGAATTGAAATTGAAATTGAAAAATAGTCCTGATCTGCCCTAAATTCTCAAAACACATTTTTTAACACATCCTGCTCCCAGACAAACAAACCAGGTCAAGTTTTGGGAACATCTCTTGGTGCTGTATGTTGCTGCATCCACCACCTCGCAGAACTGATTTCAGTCCTGACTGATCAGTCAGACGTGGGTGGGAGAGTGGATGGTTGATAAAGAAACCAAAAACAAAAACCATCCTGAACAGATTACCTCAGCAACGATGACTGTGACAAATGACAGCTAAGTGTCCAGAATACATGCCGTACACATCTGAATATGTCTTTTCAAACACATCCATGCAAAAGCATTGTGGTGCAAACACATGTGAGTAGAGTAACACCAGCCTGGCTGAATAATCCATGATAATGCGCACAAAGATGCACTCACAGACACACACTCACATATGTAAGAACACTGAACAAAGGACTGGAGATGTAAAAAGTATCAGAGCTGCCATGTTCAACTAGCACTCTGACTGTTACAGAGAGGAGAGCAGGAGCACGCCTGTTGTCTTCATCAGAGGCTTTTGTTAAGTGAGACATAAGAGAGAAAAAGGACCGACTGATCCCCATTCGTCTCCTCCTGCTGAGAGTTAAATGGAGACTCTCCAAGGCCTAAAGAGAGCAATTGGAGCCACAGTGCGGAGAAACAAAAAGACTTAATCATCGTGATGCATCACATCATCCCAGGACTCAAGAGCATCCACGATTCACACTAAAACTAAACACGGGACAGGTTGTGGCACAGAGCACACACAAAGGCCAGCACTAATAAAGATCCCCTCGCCTGTCTCTTTTTTTAACCTATTGCTCATGATAGTAGCTCTGTGAGAAGTATTACCTTTTTGCCTCCCACAGTGTAAACAACAACATCTAATTTGATGTGTTGGTTTCTTTTTCAACACTTCGTGCTCTGACTTTTGTGTTCACACACACAGATTGAAGCTGTTACTGTGTTGTGCATTGTTTAACCAAAGCACTATTGATTTTTGTATCATATTATACATTACTGAGCATAAATTCTTAAACACTACAAATACATAGAAAGATACTTTCCAAATAAAAGTTCACATTTCAAAACTCTTTAGGTCAATCACTAGGAACATGTTTGATATAAAAACAGAAGTTTGCAGGAATCACCCTGTCCATCCGTCTGTATATCCATGAGCTTTGTCAAGTACAACTCTTCCAGTTTGAGGATTTCAGTGAACCTCAGACAGTTGGAGAATATCATATGAAGTTGTACGCTGAGGAAAATGATTCTGGTCCAAGTAGGGTTAACTGGAAATTTTGTTATACACACTGCAAACAAAAAAATGGGGGGGGGGGGGGGGGGGCATATAACACTCTCCCTTGGAGTCTTATGTGTCTTTGTTGGAGAGGAAAAATTTGCCGACTCTACTTTTTGGATTGTGAAAAAGAGGGCTGAATCATTGTGTCACAAAGAAGAATCTGACTGTTGTTTGTGCATATGCAACATGGACTTGTGTACTGGTCATGGATTGTCTGTCACAAATAACTTGTTTGAGCACAAGAGTGTCCATACGTACCCTTGGGACCAGAGCACACTAGGTCAAAAGGTCATTAATAGATGTTGTGATCATGTCATCAGACCTGTGGCCATGTGTTTTGGACACAAGGGTGAATAGAGGGTTGGCACTTTCAACTGATCACCACCTGGTGATGAGGTGATGAGTTGGATCTGATAGTGGGATATGCAACCAAAATATCCTGGAGGACATAACTGAGTTGTGGTAGTTTTCTGCGAATGCTTGGTGGAAGAAACTGTCCAGACAGCTTTCAACTCACACTTCTGAAGGAACGTCTTCTGCATCCCAGTAGAGGTCATGGGCATGGAGTCAGAGTGTTTCAATGTTCAAGGCCTCTGTTGCTGAGGCAGAGAGTTGTGGCCAGATAGTTGTTGGTGTGACAGGATGGCTGATGCTTTGCAACAGCAGGTATAAATCAAGAATCTGCTGGTGGACACCTGCAGTGAGGAAGCTGTCAGGCTGAAGAAGGAGGTGTTTCATATCTGGTTGGAAAAGAGGTCTCCAGACTCAGCAGTTTGGTACCAGCAGGCCAGAAGGACTGCAGGTTCAGTGGCTGCTGAGGAAAAATGCAGGTATTGGAGGAGTTTGGAGTGGCTCTGACTATTTGACAGTCTCAAAGTGGTTCTGGCAAATCATAAAATGACTCAGGTAATTGAGGAAGTTCTTAGACAATATTCACCCTGATATATTGAAATCAGATGATATTGTTGGGCTGTCATGGCTAATAAAACACATTGCTATAATGTTGTATGGAAGCCTAGGACAATACGTCTGCATTGGCATACTAGGGTGGTTGTTGGCATTTCATCAGACCTATTTCTGATGGATTTGGATTCTACCATGTTTGCCCCTTGTCACCATACCTGTTCATGATTTTCATGGTGCAGTCAGGGATTGGAGAGTGTCCACTTTGGTGAACTCTGTATTGCATCTCTACTTTTTGTGAATGATGTGGTTCTTTTGGCTTCATCAGACTGTGACCGCCAATGTGCACCTGGCAGTTTTGAGGTCGAGTGTGAAATGACAGGAATGAGGACCAACACCTTCAAATCTCAGTTCATGGTCTTCTGTGGATAAAGGGTGGACTGTCTTCTTGAATTCAAGGGAGAGCTATTGTCCTAACTGAATGAGCATCTCGTGTGCAGTTTCTCAAGTGGGGGTATGACCGAGCATAAGATCAATAGAAAGATCACTGCAACATCAGAGGTCCTGTGTAACGGGCCATGAGTTGAGTCAGAAGGCAGGACTCCTATCCTCACCTATGGTCATGAACTTTGGGTAACTGAAAGAACAAGGTTACAGGAACAAGCAGTGGAAATGAGATTCCTCTATAAGGTATCATTCCAGCTTCACATGTTGCCCCTAAGTGCAAGCTCAGATACCTTTAGCAAAACCTCACAGTAAAGGCATTGCTCTTTCACATCAGATACATACCGCTAAGGTAATTTGGGCATCTGGTGTGCCCCCTGTATGTCATCCTCAGGAGGTCTTCCACTTCCTCCTAACTGGGAGGAGGCACTGGGAAACCATCTAGGAACTGGCGGAATTATATGTCCCATCTGGCTTGGGAATGCCTTGGGATCCCCCAAAAAGAGCTAGAGTACTTGGTCTTTCTTAAGAAGCGTGGGATGAGCTGCTTAGTCTGCTTTCACTGTGACCTTGACCTACATAAGTGGCACAAAATATGAATGTATGATTGAATGAACTTTTCTTGTGGTGTTGTAAGCTTATAGAAAAATCAGTGGATACTTTGAGTGAGGCTCTTGAAAAGCTGAGTAACAGAAGTGTTTCTGTATGTGGTTAAAGTGGTGAATTTGGAGATGCATTCACTGATCTCAGCAGTGACATTCATGTCTCTGGGCTCTTGAGAACTTGAGAACAGACTGAGAACTTATGGAGTTGTGATGGTGCTGGACAGAGGTGTATGGCAATGTCGATACCTTTGAGTGAGAAAGAAAGTCAAAATCTTTAGGTCCCTGGTACTTCCTGTCTTACTCTATGGTTGTGAGATTTAGACCATAACCAGTGACTGAAGGTTGTCTTTTATGCCTGTTCTCTTTGGAAGAAGTTAAATCACTGGAAATATATTGTTTCATATAAACGGTTACTAAAGGAGGCTCATTGTTATGGTTAGCGGTCAGGACGGAACTGGACCGGTACTTGGTCATGGACTTAAATGCTGGGAGCAAAGAACAGAACTGGTTGTGAACAAAAAGAGGTTTATTTACAATAAACCAATGAACACTGCTGCGCTGGTTAGACAGCCTGCTGAGCCAAGACAGGGCCTGCTTGTAATGATGGAACATCTGGGAGCTGCAGTGCACACACGGACAGACTTGAGAGTCTGAGAACAAGCAGGAATCCTGGGGTATATGGGAACTGCATCCGGAGCCATATAGGCGCATAGAGCCGAGGACGGGAACTAGGAGAACAGAGGTGAGGGCTGGCACTCGTAACACTGAAGCCTTTAACAACAAGCAGTTCATTGTAAGCTTAAAACAGGAATGTTCTCTGTTCTGGAAATAATATTCACAGTTTAGGAAATAAGGTTTGCTGTTCAGGAACTGTTCACAGTTCATGAGTATCTTCAGGGGTCAAGTGCTGTGCATTTAGATGCAGTTCCAATTAAGCAGGACTTGACTTTAGAAATGATTTGGAAAGTTCTTAGTGGTTCAATATCAGAGTTCTTACAGTTCTAGGAAAACAGTTCTTGGAAATAGTTTTTGGTACTAATTCTTGGAACAGTTCTTGGAAACAATTCTTAGTCAAGCACAGTCACTGACAGGAACACTGTGAGAGTTGGATCTCACAGAACATGAAGGAACATAACTGAAGGGTGGCAGAGCTACGCGCTCTGTAGCTGAGAGCCTGAGAGTTCCACAGTGACGTGGTGCAGATAGTCGTGGAGCCAGGAGCATATACGACATGGAAGCTGCACAGGAGAATGTCTGGAAGCACCAGAGAAATCAACAAGCTCTAATATGGGAATTAGAGGTGGCCAGGTTACCTTGAAAGGAGCTGTGGAAAGCTCCAATGTCTGAGCGCATGGAAGCAGCAGGAAAGACAAGGTCAAGGTCATGGAATCTCATGCAGGATGCGATGCACGAATCTGGTTTCACTGCGTGGAAAATCAAGAATCCGGCAGTGAATAAGCTGAAAGCCTGGGTTTAAGTAACCCGCTGCTGATGAGCTGCTCATGCATGTCAGGTGTGCGGCAGTGATGAGCAGCAGGTGTTCCTCACTTCTGCAGCGCACCATCTGGGAAAAAAAACCAAAAACAAAAACGAAGAAACTCCACACAAAGTTAAAAAAAAAGGAAAAGACAGAGGCAGACCATGACACTCATATAAATATCACTAGCATCAATGACATTTGATGAAAAAAAAACAGCAAGCTGGTCTGCACAGTCTTTCAGCACCAGTCCTGAGATGCCGTCGGGGCCAGCTGCTTTGTGTAGTGTGCACCTCACTTCTTGCTCCCCCACTGTGAAGTTACTCCCAGCCACTGGCGGTGATGTGGCTGCTCCTGGTGTCACAGTCTCAAAGCGAGCAAAGAAGAGATTTAACTCTTCTGCCAATGTGGCATCATGTTCAGCAGGTCTGATGCCAGGTTTGTAGGTGGTGAGGTGGTGGGCCACCATCCATGCCTGCCTGCTATTGTTGCTGGGCAGGTGGTCATCAATCCTCCTCCTGAAATCCTGTTTGGTCTTCCTGATGCTTCTCTTCGGGTTGGTGCGGGCTGTGCTGTTGAGAGCCCTATCACCATAAAATGTCCATAAGAAGACATAATTGTTTAGCATGAATATAGGCCATGGTGGTTGAGTGCATTACTAATTGTTTTCTTTGAAACAATTGTTTCTACTAATTACAGGTCTTTCTGAAGTGGCCCCTAGCTTTTACATAACTCTTCTGATAATTCCTTTCACTCCTCTGTTTTGTGAGGAGTACCTGGTCATGGCCATTTTATGATGAAATTATGTTCTTTCCACTTTCAGATTATGGTCCCAACAGTGCTAACTGGAATATTCAGAAGTTTAGAAGTTGTTCTGAAACCAGTGCCATCTGATATTAATTTGCACTGATAAGGCACTGGATTGCTTTCTAAGTACTGATATATTTCAGTTGATGTCTTGGCTATCCCTCCCTTTCTTCAGGTGTTTGATACATATTTCTTGTGTCATTTTGGATTATTACACATAATTTATGGACATCTGTAGTATGATTTCTTTATATATGTGGATTACTTGATTATTACTGACATCTGGTGAAAATTTCAAGTTAACTGTACCTTTAGAAAAATCTTTACTTATTTTTCCCACTGTATCTGTGATTCTTATTTATGTGTTATTTTTTGGTAGTGTAGTGATTCAGTTGTGGCTTTACTAAGTAACACTTATTAATAGGGATGCACTGATCCCGATACCAGTACCGGGTACTGGCCCGATCCTGTATTCATTTACTCATACCTGTCATCATAAAATGTCTCCGATACTTCGTGACCCGATACCCCTTTACAGCAGCTTGCTATCAACCTCTCAGTATGGGATTTTCACATACACACTCCGCAATTTCCAAACTATAAGTCGCTACTTTTTTCATATGTTTTGAACACTGTGGCTTAAACGATGAAGCGGCTAATTTATGGAGTTTTACAGGCTTTCATGTAATTTACTCATAAGTCAAAATACGTCCATCAATGCTGTCCATTAATTGGCTGAAAACTGGCCATCATGCAGAGAAAATTCACACAGAGTAAATAAAAACTCTTATCTGTTTGTGGAATTCATTATCATACGATCCTGAAGAAAAATATTCCACATAAAGCCTCCTGAGTTTGAAACACAACATCTGAAAATACTTTAATTCCTCGTGAGTTTGGCACTTTATGCCAGTTCTTCCGACAGAACTCAGATCAGGGTTTCAGTAGCGGAGATTGTCCATCAGGTTGGTGAGTTTCAGCCCTTGGTATGGGTGTTCAGGCCAATGGGAGACCGGTTTGGTCCACTACAGGTGTAATCCATTTGCGGAATCTCTGTGGCACTGTGTTTGGATCCTCCGCTTGCCTCCACGAGCTGCACTTTGGGTCAGAAGTTTATTTATTGCATGCCTCATTCCTTAACGGCTCATTTACCACATGCAATGGGTAATTCTGTCTGAACGTGAGGAAATTATCCCATGATCCATAAAGAAAAAATAAAATAATGTTAAAATTACTCCATTTTGCCTCTGTGTGTTGTGGAGATCCTGCATGACACTGTGTGTATGTGTGTGTGTGTGCTTGTGCACGCGCGCATGCCATGCTCATCAATATTACGTGTTCTACCTTGAGAAAAAAAAATGGCGTGTATTTGTGTATGTCGCCAGTACGTATTTAATTAAATGTTAAAAAAAATAGTGTGGAGAGTGAAAGGCTGTTCAGCTCAGTGTCACACGTAGATGAAAACAGAAACAGGCTCACAGCTGATAATGCAGAGAAGCTTCATTTTATTAAAAAAAATCTGCCCTCATATTTTCAAAAAAGGCTCACAGACATAAACATGGTATAAACAGTGTCATATTATTAAGAAACACAGTTAATGTTAAATGACAATTTGTTGTAGTCAAAAAGCGAAGTTACATGATTTAAGTGAAATGTTTGTAAATAAAACAAAGCTAATGATATTGGTAGCAGTTAAGCCCCTGTCACACATAGCAAGAATGTGGAGGAACCATGCCCGACACAGCAAATATTGCCATGATCCGACACAGGCAGGAGGAAAAGAGGCATTTAATAATAATTATTTTTTAATTAGATGAATATCTAATTATCTCAGGGCACCATCTATTTAAAGAATAGGTACTTTAATTTAATCATTATTAATCAGTCTCAATTAACCAGTCCGAAATCTGAAAGTGAATTCTACGATATGATTGACCAAGGGTTTCCTTCTGAACCCAAAATGAACCACGGCAGCAATATTTACATTTTATTTACAAATATACAAGGAATGAACAGTTTACTGGCATTTTGAGTGGACAATGATTAAATAAGTTCATTTATGGATGCAATTTGCTTACTCATGAGACATTGAAAGAAAGTAGTGAGATAAAGCTTAAAGACTTTAATAAATCTGATTTGAATTTGGTGATTTGGAATTTGGTCAGTTAATTCAAAATGCTGCAGCTAGAGTACTGACGGGGACTAGAAGGAGAGAGCATATTTCACCCATATTGGCCTCTCTTCATTGGCTTCCTGTTAATTCTAGAATAGAATTAAAATTCTTCTTCTTACTTATAAGGTTTTGAATAATCAGGTCCCACCTTATCTTAGGGACCTCATAGTACCATATCACCCCAATAGAGCGCTTCGCTCTCAGACTGCAGGCTTACTTGTAGTTCCTAGGGTTTTTAAGAGTAGAATGGGAGGCAGAGCCTTCAGCTTTCAGGTGCCTCTCCTGTGGAACCAGCTCCCAATTTGGATCAGGGAGACAGACACCCTCTCTACTTTTAAGATTAGGCTTAAAACTTTCCTTTTTGCTAAAGCTTATAGTTAGGGCTGGATCAGGTGACCCTGAACCATCCCTTAGTTATGCTGCTATAGACTTAGACTGCTGGGGGGTTCCCATGATGCAGTGTTTCTTTCTCTTTTTGCTCTGTATGCACCACTCTGCATTTAATCATTGGTGATTGATCTCTGCTCTTTCCCACAGCATGTCTTTTCCCTGATTCTCTCCCTTCAGCCCCAGCCAGTCCCAGCAGAAGACTGCCCCTCCCTGAGCCTGGTTCTGCTGGAGGTTTCTTCCTGTTAAAAGGGAGTTTTTCCTTCCCACTGTCGCCAAGTGCTTGCTCACAGGGGGTCGTTTTGACCGTTGGGGTTTTGCTGTAATTATTGTATGGCTTTTGCCTTACAATATAAAACGCCTCGGGGCAACTGTTTGTTGTGATTTGGCGCTATATAAATAAAATTGATTTGATTTTATTTGATTTGATGAAATTTGAAGCCAATTATTATTAAGAAAATTATTAAACAAATATATGAATACAACCCCTGGCAATAATTATGGAATCACCGGCGTCGGAGGATGTTCATTCAGTTGTTTAATTTTGAAGAAAAAAGCAGATCACAGACATGAGCGAAACTAAAGTCATTTCAAATGGCAACTTTCTGTCTTTAAGAAACAGTATAAGAAATCAAGAAAAAAATTGTGGCAGTCAGTAACGGTTACTTTTTTAGACCAAGCAGAGGGAAAAAGTATGGACTCACTCAATTCTGAGGAATAAATTATGGAATCACCCTGTAAATTTTCATCCCCAAAACTAACACCTGCATCAAATCAGATCTGCTCGTTAGTCTGCATCTTAAAAGGAGTGATCACACCTTGGAGAGCTGTTGCACCAAGTGGACTGACATGAATCATGGCTCCAACACGAGAGATGTCAATTGAAACAAAGGAGAGGATTATCAAACTCTTAAAAGAGGGTAAATCATCACACAATGTTGCAAAAGATGTTGGTTGTTCACAGTCAGCTGTGTCTAAACTCTGGACCAGGCTCTTTGCAGCGTGAGCTCACTTGGGTCAGGGGTTAAACCAGTGGTCTCCCCGGCAATCCCATGGCTTCTGTGTCGGCTGGTTTTAGCAACAGGATGGCTGATGCGTTGCAGTCAGGTCCATCGTCAGCTTGCTTGACCCCAGAGGTGGAAGGCATTTGTTGAATATGGGTTCTGGTAGCTTTTAATAAGTTTGTTGGGGTCAGATTAAAAGTTTTTGTGAATTTAGAAAAAAGGTCAAAACTTTAAGAGCAGCATTGTAAAGTACAGAAAAGGAAAGTTGCTTTTCTGTAAATTTCCTGTTATTTTGAAAAGTTCAGCTCAGAAGTTCTCTTAAAAATTTAAAAGACTTGACAACCCTTAAAAATGTCAGGCTATTAATTGGTTAAAAGTTATCAAAGAATGAAACAACGAATGAAGCCATGTGGTAGTTTAGCTAGGCTAGCATGGGGCCTTGTTGACCCAAAAATAAAGTTAAACATGTGAAGAAAGTAGTGGTGGGCACACTTCCGATAATGCGATAACAGATAATTATCGAAGATAATGTTTTCATTATCGGATTATCTTTTTAGATAAATTTAAAAACCATCGTCAGACTAATTATCTTCCGATGAATTTCGTTCGATAACTTTTAGACCAATAATGTATTAAACTAAGCTGAACAGTGAAAAACATTTTTAAAAATGTTAAAGCTGTTGGGACCTACCTGTTAAAAGTTTCCTAATAAACATGTTATTCTACCCTTTACAATCAGAAACCACTCCATCGTCTGTAAGCAAAGGAGAACTGATGACCAAAAAAAAGAAGTTATTTCCTTTAACACCATACTAATATAATTGCAATGTCACCAAGTCATCCAGAGGCATACATGTTTAACTTATGGTTCAAATTTTAACCACTCATTTTAGACAAGTTATTTAAAATTATTGTCATGTCTGAAGTTAAAGTGAAAATATCAGATATGTTTTCGTTTTAAAGTAATGTGCTAATTTTTAAGGTTTTATGAGCACATGCTGTGCCAGGCAGCAATGCATTATGGGTAGCATAAGGTAATCTCAGACGTTCACGACAGGACAAATGCATTTCAGACACTCTGTTCAGCGTCCACCGATAACAGCATTAAACTCTAGTGCCTAAAACTCTCGTGAATATATTCTCTGGGTTTATAGACGTTAGTGTATTTGCATTTGTTAAATTCCATGCATCTTAAATGTAGCAGACACGGATTATCTGGAATTTTGACATTTTTTCAAGGCCGTTACTGCCATCTACTGGCCAGGAGTGTTCATGGCAGTATTAAACGTCTGGGTACATGGCTGCTCTCAAAGTGTTGGTATTGTCCACTGTCCAGACTCTTTTTGTGTGCATATATGTTAACTTTGTATTCTAAAACTACGGTTAGAAGTAATTCCGACTCCTTATCGGTCCACACAAACGAGGTTGGCGCCATGTTTTTAGTTTTTGTGGAAGTGACGACAAGAGAATAAGGCTCCTGATTGGATAGAATTTTAATCAGTACCTCCACCCAAAGGTTTGGCAGACTAATTACAACACATTTATACGGTTCGATGTGGATGGATTTTTTTTTTTAAACGACGTAGTGTGGATGAAGTTTTTTCCACAAACTGAAAGGGTAAGATATTCGGTTTTACAAATACCCGACAACGTGTCTACATGGCCTTATGTCTGTGAAAGGCACTATATAAATAAATTTACTTACTAATATTGAGTGCACGTTTTACAACATCATAAAAGTTTTAAAACATGCAATTGCGATGACACTTCCAGGGCTCCGTAAAAATGCCTGTTTTTACAAATAAAAATGGAATATTTTACAAAAGCACATTTATCTTTAAACCAACACATGACACACGTCACATTAACGTGTTGGTTTACATAATGGATTACTGAACCAATCACTGTTTAGCACTTTTACCCAGAATGCTTTGCAGTCTGTGTTTGTTACAAAACCTCAGAATTAGTGCCTTATTCAACATTAAAAGATATATGTTATATTTTAACTTTGTACAAATGACAGAATTGACATTAATGGAGTTATTCTATCAGTATTTTCAAAAAACCATAAGTTAGTATGACTTTATTTTTCAAGACCTCCGCCTGACCGGAGTGTTGAAATTGATAGGAAACTGGCCTTATGGCTGCTCTTGGTGTGCCTCTGTGGTGGGAGCATGGTTGTAAACAAGAGCTTCCAGCAGGAGTAGAATGTTGAAAGAAAAATGATTATATTTAGCAAACAGCTGATTTCATGGGTGCTCTCAGGATTTGTCTGTACTGCTTCCTGCAGGGGGCAGCATGGTCAAACATTGTTTATTCTTTTAGGTCTTTTACCGCTTTTGATGCATTCAAAAGCGATCGTGTTAAAAATCAATTTCAGCTCTTTAGTAACTGCAAATATCCCATAGACAACACTGGAATTTATCGGTTATCAATTATCTGTAACTTCCGATACATTTTTGGGTGGTTTATCGGTTTATCTTTATCAAAGATAACTTTTCAGTTATCTTATTATCTGTTATCGAAGTTAATTTTTTGGTTATCTGTGCCCACCACTGGAAGAAAGGAAGAGAAGAGCTTCAGAGCGGGAGAGAAGAGGGGGCAAAAGAAAGTGGCAGAAGAGAAGAAGGGAAAACTTGAGAGCTCCTTTCTGAAACTTTTAAAGGGGTTATGTCATTAAACCCCACCTATGTGGATGGGTAACTCCACAGAAACTGCATGTAAAGAGAAAGACAAAGAAATGATGCAACTATTTAAACACATTAACTATTTTGGCATACTATTTGTTATAAGACACTAGAATGGATACACATTATTAATAGTCACTGAAACACTCCATTTGTTTAAAACTGAATATTTCACCATCAATATATTGATAATGCAGAAAGATCACTTTTAAACACACATCAGTTACACGGAACACGTCATTTAAATTAAGTGATTATATGCAAAGCATATTGTTTGATTAAACAACACAGACAACATTACCCTTACCAAAAAGTGGTACATGCAAGTATGTTTCAAGTATACGTCCAGCTTACTTTTTATATACTTATCAGTACTGTTTTTTGGTAAGGGTAGAATGGTTATATACTATAAAACAATACTGTTCTCCTGCATTTAAACAAAAAGGTCTCCTTTTTCTTCACTTAGACCTAGAGATAATAGCTGGTTGTCAAGGCTCAACATTTATGGCCACATCTTATCATGGAAGAGTTCCTCATGCATGTCTGGAGAGTTTCTGGCCTTGGCATGAGGCCATCAAAGCTGGATTCTCGTGGCCTGGGATATTTCAGATTCTGAAGTGAAGCAATTAGAATTTCATGTAATTCGCAGTGATCGAAATTTTACTGATAAACAAGTAAGGGCTCCCTTGAAGCTCTGAGTTGCAGTTCTGTTGTGATGTTGGGCCAGAGTGGAGGCTCATGGGGGGTGTCTCCAAAGCATATCTCCAGATGGAACCAGGAATTTCCCAGTTGGGTGTGAAAACACACAGTCTCTGTCCTCAGTTCAAAACCTCAGGTTTTTGTTGAGAAAGCATTAATAAAAAAAGTAAAGTCCCTTCGGCTGCTCCCTTGTTTGCACTCGGGGTCACCACAGCAAATCCAAGGTTGATCTGCATGTTGAATTGGCACAGGTTTTACGCCGGATGCCCTTCCTGGCGCAACTTCACATTACATGGAGAAATGTGGCAGGGGTGGGATTTGAACCTGGAGCCTTCTGAACTGAAACCAAGCTTATTAACCATTTGGCCATCACGCCTGCTGAGAAAGCATTAATGTATTTATTTAATTATGGTGAAGTGAGGCAATGCGCTACAAATACCCCCATTTGATGGAGAAGTGGAGGTTTTCCAATACTTTCATCACAAGGAAGAAGCTGGACGAAATGAGTCATCAGTGGCTGATGGTGGACGAGGTCCTCCCAGGTGATGTTTGCTGTAAAGGCTGATGTCATAGGCACAAAGTGGCTCAAATAAACAAAACAAAGCAAAGCATTTTATTTCCTAGGTTGGAAAGGTTTAAAGAGTGTTACATTGGAAGCTGTTCAGGGTTAGGCCTGTTTCAGGCCTGGAAGGACAAAACTCATGGGCACCACTGTCAGGTGGATGTGGACCATGGATGACATTGTTGCGTCTTGGTCAGTGTAAGATTGTATCTTAACTGAGCAATGTGAGTGTGTAAAGTTCTTGTTCATCTCAGCCTGCAGTTTGTTAAACATTCAAGGAAAGGCTCATTAAAAGCCTGCTAATGAGTCTTTCATTGGATTCAGGTGTGTTGAAATGGGGAGACAACTAAGAGTGTCAGGAAGGTAGATCTCGAGGACCGAATTTGGGCACCCCTGTCCTATAGTAAGCCAGCATGGTGAACTTTAGATAGATACCTAAAACATATTACATCATAGCTTCTGTTTCTATAATAACATAACTATATTTATAGCTTAGCCTACTAGCTATAATTTAGTTTTACAACAAGTCTACAGACTAGGTAGACATATACTACAATCTTCTTCTGTACACACACTGAAGTAAAAAGATAGGTGCATGGTGGCTGACAGTGAGTGACATTAACATTACATAATTTTATTGACAAATACTGAACACAGTCGGGGGCTTGTTAAGAAGCTCATCTCTTGTTCCACCATCAAGAAAAAGAAAACATATTAATAATAAATAAATTGCACTCTGGGCCGCCCGCAGTTCTGTGCGCAACTCCAGTAACAGTGGCCTTGGTAATCGAAATCGGTTTATGAGCCAATTATCATCATTTGCAAGAAAATCCTCACATTCCCTGAATACAAGCTCACGTATTCACGTTGTTAAAGCACCATTTGCAAGGTGCTTTAACAACGCTAACACAGCCATTGTTAGTGCCATTTTATGCATCACTTTGTGCATTCTTTTACATACATCCATATAATTGCAAACACGTCGGTGTGTTAAATGTTCATCAGTGTGTCTCTGATGTGGACATCCCTCTGATGACTTGTTGTTTTCACACTATTAATGGTTCCCAGCATCACCTTTACATGTCCACAGTGGAACGATAGCTGTAGAAAAGTGCGTACGCCAGCCAGGATTTTTGGGGGATGCACTGTAAATTTACACGCTCACGTCACTATTGATACATTTGTACATGGACGTGGAGACAGGCATATGCCAGGTTTTTGTGCATAAGCATGCTTTGTACATGAGGCCCCAGGTGACTGACAGAATAAAGACTGTTGTCTGGATGACTGTTGTCTCATCATCAAAGAACTTGCAGATGAGGTGGGGATAAGCACAGGTTTGATACATTCCATTTTGAAGGAGGATTTGGGCACACAGAGAGTGTCAGCGATATTTGTGACAAAGCTGCTGACAGCCGAGCGGAAGCAACTAAGTCTGGAAGTCATACTGAAAGGACATACTGAAATGCGCAAACAGTGACCCTGACTTCCTGAACACTGTAATCACTGAAGATAAGACATGGGTTTCTGCGTATTACCCGTGAACCAAATTTCAGTCATCGCAGTGTAAACATCCAACATCACAGAGGCAATCATGCATCATGAGTATGCACCAGAAGGACAAAATATTAATAGAGTGTTTTTGGAAAGTTGTACATCGCTTTCATGACACTGTGCACAACAAATGACCAGAACTGAGGGTGGCAAAAACTTGGCAGCTCATCATGACAATGCACCCACCCATTCTGCTCAGCTGATTTAGACTATCCTGGCCAAACACAACACTCCTGTGATTTGTCAGTCTCCCACTCTCCTGGCATTGCTCCCTCTAAAGCCTGGTTCACACGGCAGGACATTAAAATTATCTGTAGGTTTCCAAAACCTGAGAGACCACACATGTGGAGATAAAAAATCATGGATCGAACAGTGTTGGTCGTCCAGTGTGTGGTGTGCAGCCACACGGTAAGGACAACAACACCACATACGAACAGATTTCACACAGGAACATTCTCAGACAGGAAATCTTGCAAAATCTCCCAAGATTAAACGTGACTTCAGAGTAAACAATCGGAGATACTTTGTGGCCGATTTACAACAGAGGAAAAAAAAAAGTTACAAAAAGAAAAAGAAAAGGTGTTCTTTAAAGGAGTGGAGACAGCACCACCACTGGACTTGTAAGCCGTAACAGCTGTTTTGATTTTAGAATATGCTTCGTGCGTCCATCACCTGGCTTTCTGATTGGCAACACGTCACATTCAGCAGGCTGCATGTTCGTTTGTGGTTGGAGGACACCACACATACTGCGATATCGGGTCAAGACAATCCAACATGTTGATTTGCGATTGGAGCGCCCGTGACGTCCTTCCGACCAGATCAGAGCACTCTTAACACATCACACCTGGCAGGAATATCTGATAAGATTATTTTTAGCATCATCACGATTGTAGCGCTGTCCTTAAGATTGTCGGAAGGGGAAGCTCGGGTCAGATATTGGCCTAATTATCTTGCTGTGTGAACCAGGCTTAAGTTTTGGCTGGTCCCCACATTCAAAACAACACTAAATGGGACTTAATTTAAGTCATGAGAAGACCTCATGTGGAACACAATGCCCTAGCTAGTCACCATTACGAAAGTGGATTTACAGAAATGCTTCCAACAATGGTAGAACCTCTGGAAGAAGTATGTGCAGTCCCAAGGAGAATAGGAAGGGAAATAGGATTTCCGATCCCTATGTGAGTAATTGTATTTTTCATGGCCAAAGGTTGGATAGGTTTTGAATGTACCTTGTGTAGTACATCCACATTTCATCATTTTATTCTCTGCCACATTTGTGCTGAAACCAGTCAGCACACCCTCCTCATCACCTCATGCCTGGAAATGTTGACAGAGGAGAACTATCTCTCTGCCTCTCCTCATTTCCAAACACATTAGACAAGATGCCTTTTGGCCAGTGAACATAATGCATAAAGATTAACAAACAAAAATATCCACATATTAATAACAGTAGTTATTATGTGTAGTACACATGCACATACTGTATATAGTAAGAAACACAAAAAGAGAGTGAAGGAATAAAAAAGACATTTGCTTTGTCTTTCTATGTGTGTAGTGTATAGAATAACCAGACCGAAATCAATCTGTTACTGGATTGCTGCCAGAAGCAGGATTACCATAGCAACATTCACCGGCAAACTATATCTTGCCGTGAATAATTGGAAATGTTTTATTTATCAGTCCCAAGTATACTTATTTTATTGTAATGCATCTTTTGGTATGTAGTCCTACTGCAAGCATAACTGCATTGATATTTTATTTACAGTAAATATATCAGAAATGGCCTTTGTTTGATTTATTATACAGTCAGTCTTTACTGTGTGATAAATTTTAACAACCTGTAAGAGACTGCAGAATAATACAATGGCAGTAATAAGAATTAGAAGGGCACTCAGCGACTGCATACCTTGACTGGGGTAATATGGACTGGCAATCAGTACCTCCACTGACAGAGGAAAGCAAGTGGAATTCTTAATTTGTCTTTTTTTCCAGTCAGATGCTTTTGATCTTAGAAAAATCTGAGCCAAAAAGGCAAAAAACAATCTGCTGCTGTTACTGATGACATGTAATAGCAATACGACACTGTACATACACCCTGTTTTGTAAAAGTAAAAGTAAGTAAGTAAAAGGACTGCAAAGGAGCTCACACCCCACTGAAACAACCAGATCATTTCCAACGTGAAGGCTTTGTTGATCTGGGACGTCATCTGACTTTCACAAAAAGGCAGGAGACGTGGACATCAGCACTTTTTTGGCACATTCCACTGTTACAGGAGTTTTTTTAGTGGAAAGAAAAGTGGAGGATTGCGCCACCGTGCTGTTCATGGCGCGGGACAAAACCACCTCCGTGTTGGTCTCACAGGACGGCTTTCAGGTGGCTTTCAGACGGCTGTCGGTGGGTTTTCACTCGTGTGACTAACCGAGAAATTGTGGATGAGCCTGCCAGAACATGTCCTGTGAGGCTTCATCACGGCATTGCTTTGCACCATGCGGCTCCACCGCGATGCGCGGAACTCCTCCGCATGTCTGTCTCAATGTGCCGAAAAAGTGCTGAAGTCCACGTCTTCCGCAATTCCTGTGCTAGTCAGATGAAATACTGGATCAAGGCAGCGTCCAGTTTACAAATGAATGGCACATTCCACTGTTACAGGAGTTTTTTTCATGGAAAGAAAAGCGGAGGAGTTCCGCGCGTCGCGGTGGAGCCGCATGGCGCAAAGCAACGCCATGATGAAGCCTCACAGGACATGTTGGGGCATGTCCAGCTCATGCTCAATTTCTCGGATAATCACACGACTGAAAAGCAACCAGAAGCCGTCTGAAAGCCGTCCTGTGAGACCAACACGGAGGTGGTTTTGTCCCACGCCATGAATGGCACGGTGGCGCAATCCTCCGCTTTTCTTTCCATGAAAAAACTCCTGTAACAGTGGAATGTGCCGAAAAAGTGCTGATGTCCACGTCTCCTACCTTTTTGTGAAAGTCAGACGACGTCCCGGATCAACAAAGCCTTCACGTTGGAAATGATCTGGTTGTTTCAGCGGGGTGTGAGCCTGTCGATCGGCGCTCGGAGCGCGGCGCACTCTGACGCTGTGGGCCGTCCTTAAAGTGGCAGTAACACTCCTTAATCCGTGTAATCCCCACAAAATCGTCCCTGAAAGCCATATTAATTTTCCGAACGGTGTCCAGCTGGAGGTCTCCCACAGTTTCTGGAAAAAAATTGATGCAGCAAAGCTCCAAATCATTCAGACATTTATTCGCAATAAAAAAACGTCGAGAGGGGTGGACCAGTGCTCACACAAAGCCTGCTCACAGGCGAATGAAGCAACCGACAGGCGTGAAAAAACTCACGCATGCGCACGAAGGTTCAAGCTTGGCTGATGCAATCACACGTGATTCAAATCCATATGGTTTTTGAAAAAAATAAAAAGGTCGGACACTTTTCTAACAGACCTCGTATTTGATCCACTGTCGATTTCTCAAGTTTTCCCACCTACAAAGAATGGAGAGATCTGTAATTTTTATCATAGGTACATTTCAGCTGTGAGAGACAGAATCCAAAAAAAAAAAAAAAAAAATCAGAAAATCACACTGTATGATTTTTAAAGAGGTAATTTGCATTTTATTGCATGAAATAAGTACTGGATCACCTACCAACCAGCAAGAATTCTGGCTCTCACAGACCTGTTAGTTTTTCTTTAAGAAGCTCTCTTATTCTGCACTCTTTACCTGTATTAAGTGTACCTGTTTGAACTCGTTACCTGTGTAACACACACCTGTCCACACACTCAATCAACCACACTCCAACCTATCCACCATAGCCAAGACCAAAGAGCTGTCTAAGGACACCAGGGACAAAACTGTAGACCTGCACAAGGCTGGGATGGGCTATAGGACAATAGGCAAGCAGCTTGGTGAGAAGACAACAGCTGTTGGTGTAATTATTAGAAGATGGAAGAAACACAAGATGACTGTCAATCTTCCTAAGTTTGGCGCTCCATGCAAGATCTCAACTTGTGGGGTAAAAATGATTCTGAGAAAACCCAGAACTACATGGGATGACCTGGCCAATGACCTGAAGAGAGCTGGGACCACAGTTGCAAAGATTATATTAGTAACACACTACTCCATCATGGTTTAAAATTCTGCAGGGCAGCAAGGTCCCCCTGCTCAAGCCAGCACATGTCCAGGACCGCTTGAAGTTCACCACTGACTATCTGGATGATCCAGAGGAGGCATGGGAGAAGATCATGTGGTCAGATGAGATCAAGATAGAGCTTTTTGGTATCAAATCCACTTGTCATGTTTGAAGGATGAGAACAACCCCAAGAACACCGTCCCAACCATTAAACATGGGGGTGGATGCATCATTTTTGTGGGTGCTTTTCTGCAAAGGGGACAGGACGACTGCACTGTATTGAAGGAAGGAAGGATGGGGTCATGTATCGTGAGATTTTGGCAAACAACCTCCTTCTCTCAGTCAGAGCATTGAAGATGGGTTATGGCTGGGTCTTCCAGCATGACAATGACCCAAAACACACAGCCAGGGAAACTAAGGAGTGGCTCTGTAAGAAGCATTTCAAGGTTCTGGAGTGGCCGAGCCAGTCTCCAGACCTGAACTCAGTAGAAAATCTTTGTAGGGAGCTGAAACTCCAAACCTGAAAGATCTGGAGACAGTCTGTATTGAGGAGTGGACTAAAATCCCTGCTGCAGTGTGCAAACTTAGTAAAGAAGTACAGGAAACATTTGACCTCTGTAATTGCCAACAATGGTTTCTGTACCAGATATTAAAGTCTGTTTTTCTATTATATCAAATACTTATTTCATGCAATAAAATGCTAATTAATTATTTTGTCGCTTATAGTTAAAGTGTACCTATGATGTACCAAATACAAAGTGTACCAAATACTTATTTGCCTCACTGACTCACATGCCAAGGACATAAACAGTGGAAAATCTTTTTCCGTGATTGCTTGTGTTCACACAATATTACAACCCCAAATCCAATGAAGTTGGGACGTTGTGTAAAATGTAAATAAAAACAGAAAACAATGATTTGCAAATCCTCTTCAACCTATATTCAATTGAATATAAAACAAAGACAAGATATTTAATGTTCAAACTGATAAACTTTATTGTTTCTGTGCAAATATTTGCTCATTTGAAATGGATGCCTGCAACACATTTCAAGAAGGTTGGGACAGTGATATGTTTATCACTGTGTTACATCACCTTTCCTTCTAACAACACTCAATAAGCGTTTGGGGACACACTCGGTCCCACCGAATAATGAAGGCTGAAGAAGGAGCCACGCATGGGTGTGGGGTGATTATTTGAAGAATGACCTACGTTTTCATCTATCACGTATCCACTATGAAGGTGCCACTATGTGCCTCTCTGTACCCCACATGTGCCACGTAGCAGCCTCTAGTGAGCCACAATCACCTGTCATTACAGCCTCGAATGGCTCGCATCAGCCACACTAAGCCACGTAGTGCCATGATAGCACCATGATAACACCATGTTGGCGCACGTTTAGGCATGAGTTTGGTCCAAACCTCCAGCCCTCCCACACCTGGTCCCTTCAGAGTGTGGATTTTCAATTCACAGATTCACAGCAGCATTTAAAGATGTCCCTTCTTTTTTTATTATTTTTTTTAAACGCAGTCCAAAAATAGACACTCCATCACAGTTCCGCAGTTGTGTGCTGTGCGCCAGGCTGCTGTGCACCTGTAATGCACCAGACCAGCGGAATTCCTCCGCACGTCTGTCTCAATATGCCAAAAAAGTGCTGATGTCCACGTCTTTTCACAATTCCTGTGCTAGTCAGACGACGTCCCGGATAAAACACAGCGTCCAGTTTGGAAATGAACAGCACATTCCACTGTTACAGGAGTTTTTGTCATGGAAAGAGGAGCGGAGGCTTCGCGCATCGCGGCGGTGCCGCATGGCGCACAGCAACGCCGTGATGAAGCCTCACGGGACATGTTCTGGCATGTCCAGGCACATCCACAATTTCTCGGATAATCACTCGATGGAAAAACCACTGACAGCTGTCTGAACGCCATCTCAAAGCCGTCCTGTGAGACCAAAACAGAGGTGGTTTTGTCTCGCTCCAGTAGCGAATCCATCGTGATGCACGAAGCCTCCGCTCGGCTTTCCATGACAAAATCTCTTGTTAAAAGTGAAATCTGCCGGAAAATGGTTGATGTCCAGCTCTTGTGATAACCAGAGAAATGGCACACGATGGTCACGGATCCAGACAGCCATCCGTTTAGAAATGAAATGGTCGTTCAGCCTGTCGATGGCAGCTTCGGAGCACGGCGCGCCCCACAGCCGCTGGGGGCCGTCCTTAAAGCAACAGTAACACTCCTTATTCTCTACGAAGCCCGTAACATTTTCACCGAAAGCCAGATAAATTTTTCTAATGGTTTCCAGCTGCCAGTCTCTAACAGTTTCTGAAAAAATTCTGATGGAAAAAAAGCCCAAATCATTCCGCCATTTCCTGACAATGAAAATCCGCCGAGGGGTGGACCACTCCTCACTCAAAGCCTGCTCACAGGCGAATGATGCAACCGACAGGTGTGGAAAAACTCACGCATGCACGCACTCCAATGAGTACATACTATGATTACATACTCAGTGTATTGCTCCACTAGTTTGCATGTGAATGTTACTGGATAACTCTGTTGCTTTCTCTGCATAAAGCACTGTTTACCATATCAATGGACAACAAAACGCATAGACCATCTTGTATATATTGTTCAAAATGTGCATTTGTGTTTATTGTTTGAACCTTTTTGTTGTACAGTATTTCACACAAGACCTCAAATTACCTTTATAAAGTGTCAAAATAGTTGTTTATTACAGTTTGCTGTGTGTTTTGAATAAATGTATGTGGAAAATTATTTTTCGCTTTATTTCTTCCTTGCCTATTTTTGATTGTAAACCTTTATTACACTTATAAAACACAACAAAACATATATACAACCCCTGGCAAAAATTATGGAATCACCAGCCTTGGAGGATGTTCATTCAGTTGTTTCCTTTTGTAGAAAAAACAGCAGATCACAGACATGACACAAAACTAAAGTCATTTCAAATGGCAACTTTCTGGCTTTAAAAAACACTATAAGAAATCAGGAAAAAAAAATTGTGGCAGTCAGTAACGGTTACTTTTTTAGACCAAGCAGAGGGGAAAAAAATGGAATCACTCAATTCTGAGGAAAAAATTATGGAATCATGAAAAACAAAAGAACGCTCCAACACATCACTAGTATTTTGTTGCACCACCTCTGGCTTTTATAACAGCTTGCAGTCTCTGAGGCATGGACTTAATGAGACAAACAGTACTCTTCATCAATCTGGCTCCAACTTTCTCTGATTGCTGTTGTCAGATCAGCTTTGCAGGTTGGAGCCTTATCATGGACCATTTTCTTCAACTTCCACCGGACTATTTGCAGGCCATGACATTGACCCTATGTGTCTTTTTGCAAGGAATGTTTTCACAGTTTTTGCTCTATGGCAAGATGCATTATCATCTTGAAAAATGATTTCATCATCCCCAAACATCCTTTCAATTGATGGGATAAGAAAAGTGTCCAAAATATCAACGTAAACTTGTGCATTTATTGATGATGTAATGACAGCCATCTCCCCAGTGCCTTTACCTGACATGCAGCCCCATATCATCAATGACTGTGGAAATTTACATGTTCTCTTCAGGCAGTCATCTTTATAAATCTCATTGGAACAGCACCAAACAAAAGTTCCAGCATCATCACCATGCCCAATGCAGATTCGAGATTCATCACTGAATATGACTTTCATCCAGTCATCCACAGTCCACGATTGCTTTTCCTTAGCCCATTGTAACCTTGTTTTTTTCTGTTTAGGTGTTAATGATGGCTTTCATTTAGCTTTTCTGTATGTAAATCCCATTTCCTTTAGGCGGTTTCTTACAGTTCGGCCACAGACGTTGACTCCAGTTTCCTCCCATTCGTTCCTCATTTGTTTTGTGGTGCATTTTTGATTTTTGAGACATATTGCTTTAAGTTTTCTGTCTTGACGCTTTGATGTCTTCCTTGGTCTACCAGTATGTTTGCCTTTAACAACCTTCCCATGTTTGTATTTGGTCCAGAGGTTAGACACAGCTGACTGTGAACAACCAACATCTTTTGCAAGATTTACCCTCTTTTAAGAGTTTGATAATCCTCTCCTTTGTTTCAATTGACATCTCTCGTGTTGGAGCCATGATTCATGTCAGTCCACTTGGTGCAACAGCTCTCCAAGGTGTGATCACTCCTTTTTAGATGCAGATGAATGAGCAGATCTGATTTGTTGCAGGTGTTAGTTTTGGGGATGAAAATTTACAGGGTGATTCCATAATTAATTCCTCAGAATTGAGTGAGTCCGTATTTTTTTCCCTCTGCTTGGTCTAAAAAAGTAACCGTTACTGACTGCCACAATTTTTTTTCTTGATTTCTTATAGTGTTTCTTAAAGCCAGAAAGTTGCCATTTGAAATGACTTTAGTTTTGTGTCATGTCTGTGATCTGTTTTTTTTTTTCTACAAAATTAAACAACTGAATGAACATCCTCCGAGGCCGGTGATTCCATAATTTTTGCCAGGGGTTGTATTCTGAAAGCACAGGTTGTCCTGAAAAAAAGAGACAAAAAACATGATTGTGGGATGCAGGGAGAGCTGTTAACAGCAATAATAATACATTTATGCCAGGCGAGTGAACTGTCCAAAAAATGCCCTCGGACCCCAGAGGGTTAAAAACAACCAGTGCACCGTCTTTATTGTTCTGCAGTTTGCACAAACAAGGTGCACGGGTGGGGGTGAGGGGTACGAAAGCACCCCTTAAACCCTCTAATGGTCCATTTTTGAAGATATTTTGAAGACAGTTTTTGCACATAACAACAACAATACTACTACTAGTACTACTAATATTAACCAGGTTGTACTACTTTGAAAAAATATATTTAGTACATTATTATTATTATCATTATTATTTGTGATATTTAACAATAAAGTAATGCAGTTTGAACCATGTTGACTTTGATACCAAGATTGGTTTTGACTGATTTTGTCTGAGCTCACTGAATGGAGCGTGCGAAGCAGAGATGACTGAATCGCAACATCTATGGCCAGAAGATTTTGTGCAATCACATGGTCTCATGGTAATAAGTGACTTTTGAAAGATCGATATCTACATTTTCAGATGATTTCCATCTGCTGGCAGTCTATTTATTCCAGGTGTGTAAAAAAAAAAAAAAAAAAAATCGTTATTTTATATTGTGGCACATAGGCCTACTTCGGTTTTTCTGTTTGGCCAGTGTTATATTTCTTAGCAGTTGCAGTCTATGTTTAGCCCATATGTACATTTTTGTGAAGGTAGAATAGAATGACTGCGCTCATCCCTTGAAGCTGAGGGATAATCCTCCAAGTGCACTTTATAATTGTTGATACAGCATAAGTTACGTCCATCATGCCAACACACCAGCTTTGTGCTGTCAACATCTTGAATTGAAAAAGAATAAAAGAATGGAAGTGAAAAGAACAAAATTGTCTATCTTGTCAAGTTGTAGGTTACATTATAGTGAGCTGTAGCTATATTTGAGACTTACAGTGCATCCAGAAAGTATTCACAGTGCTACACTTTTTCCACATTTTGTTATTTTGCAGTGTCATTCAATTATGGACAAAATTCTTTATTTTTTCCTTAAAATTCTAGACACAATACCCCGTAAAACACTGTGAAAAACATTTTTTTTTTTTAGATTTTGTTCAAATTTATTCAAAATAACAATAAAAAAAAGAAATCATATGTACATCAGTATTCACAGCCTTTGCCATGAAGCTCAAAATTGAGCTCAGGTGCATCCTGTTTCCACTGATCATCATTGAGATGTTTCTACAGCTTAACTGAAGTCCACCTGCAGTAAAATCAGTTGCTTGGACATGATTTGAAAAGGCACACACCTGTCTACATATAAGGTCCCACAGTTGACTGTTATATGGCTGGGGGGGCCTGGCTGCCTTTTTGTTTCTGTCCTTTGTTTCTCCTTCCAGGTGGCTTGCATTTGGGACTGAGTGGCTGTGTTGCTGAGGTTATCAGGACCTCACCCTGATCACCTGCGGCTCGTCAGGACTCACAGCTGAGGTGCATCTATATGGATTGGAACATGGTGGCATTTAAGACTGGAGTATACAGTGTGTATTTGCCAGAGACTCGACCTTGTGACCAGACGGGTGAGATCGTCGTCTCGGGAGCCATCTCATCATCAGTGGATGCAGAGAACGTCCAGGGTTTGATGCACGGTCTGTGAAAGAGGAGGGGGTGAGGTCTCACGCTCGTCAGCACACTTCCTGAGGTACGTTAGATTTTGTGACTAACATTTATACAGTCAGTAAATGTGGTGTCCCTCACACCTTTTTATATTGAGCTGTATGTTAGTCATGTATCGGCTTCCACTGCAGTGGAGTTTTGTGAACTGGATGTTCCATGCCTGCAGGTTGGGAAGCTGATTAGTAATCAAGCCAGGAAGTGTTTGCTGTTTGTGTACACCTTTAAGTGTTCTCTCTGTGTGTAGAGTGTGGACTCACATAATGGTTCCTTCTTTCACAGACTCGGTTTGTTGCGGCCACCTGGGGGGTGTCGGTGGGGTCCTTGGGTCCGAACAGCTTCTGGCTCCGGACCGTTAGCGCTGCTGGGAGCGCACCACGCCAGACCGCACTTTCTTTTGTATATTTTGTATCACTGTTATGTATTAAATTCAGTTAGCCTTTGTACCGTGCTCTGCTTATTTCATACTGGGTCCTTAAAACGCTGGTCGGTTCTCCGAGCTGCGTCCGACACATAACAGTTGACAGTGCATGTCAGAGCACAAACCAAGCATGAAGTCAAAGGAATTGTCTGCAGACCTCTGAGACAGGATTGTGTTGAGGCACAAATCTGCGGAAGGGTAAAGAAACATTTCTGCTGCTTTGAAGGTTGCAGTTAGCACAGTGGCCTCTATCATCCATAAATGGAAGAAGTTCAGATCTAACAGGGCTCTTCCTAGAGCTGGCCGCCCATCTAAACTGAGTAATTCTGGGAGAACAGCCTTAGTTAGGGAGGTAGCCAAGAACCCGATGATCATTCTGTCAAAGCTCCAGCATTGCTCTGTGGAGAGGGGAGAACCTTCCAGAAGGACAACCATCTCTGCAGCAATCCACCAATCAGGCCTGTATGGTAGCCAGTATTGTGGCCAGACAGAAGCCACGACTTAAGCCCCCTGTCACACATAGCGAGAATGTGGAGGAACCATTTCCGACATGGCAAATATTGCCATAATCCATCACAGTCCAGAGGAAAAGAGGTGTGGTCAGCTCTGTCAGAACGTATCCAGAGTACCTCATCCACACCTGCACGATGGCATCCAAAAGGCATGTAGACAACAGGTGGATGATACAGACTGTTATCAGATGGCCAAAAAAGGCGCTGTAGACTGTCCAGTGTCCAAACGTCTGGATGGCAATCACGGGACTGGAGCGCTGTGTTCCTAATGTCCACGTGCGTGCGAGTGGGCAACTGTACATGTGCATGGCGCATGTGCACTCTGTGCACACGTGGGGCTGCAATTATCACTCAGCTGCGTGTCTTGTGTGTGTATTTATGCATAACGCTACATGGGCCACTAAGCGCACGCAGGGCACACATGCACACGGGCAACTGGACAGCTTCTCTCAAAGTTTGCTGGCAGTGGGCCATGCTGTCAGACAGAACGCCTTTCCAAGGAACTTTCGTTTTTCTTGTTTGCTCACTTTAGGAGCACAATGCAACTCTAGATACCGTAATGGTTGGATTATCACATGGGATAAATTTTATTTTGGGTGAGAGGATTTTAATCGCAGGCTGCTGTCCCGACTTCACGTCCAGTCCTGGACCACTGTTGGAGGTGATTCATGTTTATTAATGGTGTAACTAATAAATGATCACCTTCTAACTCTGTAGGAGATATGACTTGGAACTGTTGTGTCAGGCAGTTACAGGCAGTGTGAGATCCGTTCAACTCAGAGCCTGACGTGTGCAATGACGCATTACTGTGCACCACGGAGAGGCGCAGCTGCCTGTGTAATGTTGGAGACAATAGTTCACATTATTTAAGTCAAACATGGGAAGGAATGGACAAATATCTGTACTGTAAGGTCTATTATGGCTATAACAGCCTGTTCAGATTTGCGGCGGCATGCGTGCAGTAGTGCATGGTGCTTTCAGTTTGATAGCCGCTGTTCACATTCACATTACATGTTAATAATTCATATTTATTATCATGATGAAGCGTGCCACATACATTTCATTATTATACGAGGTCTGTCCAAAAAGTAATGGACCTTTTTATTTTTTTCAAAAACCATATGGATTTGAATCACATGTGATTGCATCAGCCAAGCTTCAACCTTCGTGTGCATGCGTGACTTTTTTCACGCCTGTCGGTTGCGTCATTCTCCTGTGACCAGGCTTTGTGTGAGCACTGCACCCCCCTCGTTGGATTTTTATTGCGAATAAATGTCTGAATGATTTGGAGCTTTGCTGCATCAATTTTTTTCCAGAAACTGTGAGAGACCTCCAGGTGGACACCATTCGGAAAATTAATATGGCTTTCAGGGATGATTTTATGGGGATTACACAGATTAAGGAGTGCTCCAGACGGTTTAAAGACCGCCCACAGCGTCTGAGAGCGTGCCGCGCTCCGAGCGCCGATCGACAGGCTGACACCTCGCTGAAACAACCAGATCATTTCCAACGTGAAGGCTTTATTGATCCGGGATGTCGTCTGACTTTCACAAAAAGGCAGAAGGCATGGACATCAGCACTTTTTTGGCACATTCTACTGTTACAGGAGTTTTTTTCATGGAAAAAGAAGCGGAGGAATGTGCCACCGTGCCGCTCATGGCGCGGGACAAAACCATCTCCGTGTTGGTCTCACAGGATGGCTTTCAGGTGGCTTTCAGATGGCTTCCGGTTGCTTTTCAGTCGTGTGAATATCCGAGAAATTGAGCATGAGCTGGACATGCCCCAACATGTCCTGTAAGGCTTCATCACGGCATTGCTTTGCGCCATGCGGCTCCACCGCGACGCGCAGAATTCCTCCGCTCCTCTTTCCATGACAAAAACTCCTGTAACAGTGGAATGTGCCGTTCATTTCTAAACTTGACGCTGTCTTGATCCGGTATGTCGTCTGACTAGCACAGGAATTGCGGAAGACGTGGACATCAGTACTTTTTCGGCACATTGAGACAGACGTGCAGAGGAATTCTGCGGGTCAGGACAGAGCCGCATGGCGCAAAGCAATGCTGTGATGAAGCCTCACAGGACAAGTTGGGGCATGTCCAGCTCATGCTCAATTTCTTGGATATTCACACGACTGAAAAGCAACCGGAAGCCATCTGAAAGCCGTCCTGTGAGACCAACACGGAGGTGGTTTTGTCCCGCACCATGAGCGGCATGGTGGGGCAATCCTCCGCTTCTTTTTCCATGAAAAAAACTCCTGTAACAGTAGAATGTGCCGAAAAAGTGCTGATGTCCACGCCTTCTGCCTTTTTGTGAAAGTCAGATGACGTCCCGGATCAACAAAGCCTTCACGGTGGAAATGATCTGGTTGTTTCAGCAGGGTTTGAGCCTGTCGATCGGTGCTCGGAGCGCGGCGTGCTCTCAGCAGCTGTGGGCGGTCTTTAAACCGACTGGAGCACTACTTAATCTGTGTAATCCCCATAAAATCGTCCCTGAAAGCCATATTAATTTTCCAAATGGTTACCACCTGGAGGTCTCTCACAGTTTCTGGAAAAAATTTGATGCAGCAAAGCTCCAAATCATTCAGACATTTATTCACAATAAAAATCTGAAGAGAGGGGTGGACCACTGCTCACACAAAGCCTGCTCACAGGCGAATGACGCAACA
This sequence comes from Thalassophryne amazonica, assembly GCF_902500255.1. NCBI lineage: Eukaryota > Metazoa > Chordata > Actinopteri > Batrachoidiformes > Batrachoididae > Thalassophryne > Thalassophryne amazonica. Next base: position 37,959,165 of record NC_047117.1, read on the forward strand.
GACAGGCGTGAAAAAACTCATGCATGCGCACGAAGGTTCAAGCTTATCACACATGATTCAAATCCATATGGTTTTTGCAAAAAATAAAAAGGTCCAATACTTTTTGGACAGACCTCGTATGTGGCAGGTCATACAGGCAGGCTTTGCCATGCCAGATCCATCTCGAGGTTCCCTCGCATGCACTCAAATCGTTTTGGATCCGGTTTTTGACACCATTGGAATATATAAATTGCAGTCAGATGGTCCTCAGATTACACATGTACTGCCGTCGGGTAGGTGTCCCATCTTGAGTGCGCCCAGAGGGTTTTGAACATGGGTATCACACTCTGGACTGCTAGCGGATTTTGACCAACTGTGTGGACATCTGCAGATGGCTGTCAGAATGTGTTGGAACTGAAATCCGACACTTTTTGATGTGCGCCGATTCATAATTCTGACGCCATTCTGTGTGATTCTGGCTATGTGTGACGGGGGTATTAGTAAAAGGCACATGGCAGCCTGCCTGGAGTTTTCCAAAAGGCACCCGAAGAACTCTCAGGCCATGAGAAACAAAATTCTCTGGTCTTGTGAGACAAACATTGAACTCTTTGGCATGAATGCCAGGCATCATGATTGGAGGCAACCAGGCACTATCCCTACAGTGAAGCATGGTGCTAGCATCATCATGCTGTGGAGATGTTTTTCAGTGGCAGGAAGTGGGAGACTAATCAGGATTGAGGGACAGATGAATGCAGCAATGTACTGAGACATCCTGGATGAAAACCTGCTCCAGAGCACTCTTGACCTCAGACAGGTGCAACAGTTCTTTATTCATCAGGACAATGACCCTAAGCACACAGTCAAGATATCAAAGGAGTGGCTTCAGGACAACTCTGTGAATGTCCTTGAGTGACCGAGTATGCGTTAAGTCAATTTGCTACACCACATCACCTTCCACTGGATGGTAAATGAGCCGCAGTAAGCTACATTTTAGTATTTTAGAATGCCAAGTCCTACTTCTGCAGTTATTTTGGTGAAAGTAACTCAAAGGTAACACAGGAGTCATGTAACACATTGTAGTTCAGATACATTCATTTTGCATTGTAATGAATTTCTTTGAAATAACAATAACTAGTAATCTATACTGTAGGGGAACCCGGGGCATAGTGGATCAGAAATGTTGTTTTGTGGCAGCATAAACACATTATGCATAGGTTTAGGTCATTCTATTGTGGATTTAATACAGCAAGTTATTGTTTATAAGGGTGTGTTATTTATGTCTCCCCAAGTGTAATTTACAGGTGTTTAAAATTGTGAATTCACTGTACCCCATGAATTAGTGTCCGGGGCACAGTGAATCATTGTCCGGGGCACAGTGAATCAACGTAGAATATAATGAAAAAACACGAGTCTAAAGATTTCTTCAAAATTATTAAATTATTATATTACTAAATATATGCTACCCCTCTAGCTGCCACCTTATCGTGGTGGAGGAGTTTGCGTACCCAGATGATCCTAGGAGCTATGTTGTCGGGGGCTTTGTGCCCGTTGTAGTGTCTCCCAAGGCAAACAGGTCCTAGGTGACGGGTCAGACTAAGGGCAGTTCAGAAGCTCCCATGACCAGTAAAAAATCAAGGACCAAGACGTCGCCCGGTATGGCGGAGCCAGGACACCACCCTGGAGCCAGGCCTGGGGTTAGGGCTCGCGCGCGAGCGCCTGGTGATCGGGCCTTATCCCATGGGGCCTGGCCAGGCTCAGCCTGAAAGAGCAATGTGGGCCGACCCTCCTGTGGGTTCACCACCTGCAGAGAGGGCCATGGGGGTTGGGTGCAGAGAGGATTGGGTGGCGGTCGAGGGCGGGAGGCCTGGCGGCCCAGTCCACACTCACAGCCCCTGGCTGTTAGGACGTGGAATGTCACCTCGCCGGGGGGTGGCCTGACCTTGTGCGGGAGGTTGAGAGATACCGACTAGAGATAGTCAGGCTCACCTCCACGCACAGCTTGGGCTCTGGTACCCAACTCCTGAAGAGGGGCTGGACGCTCCATTTTACTGGCGTTGCCCAGGGGGAGAGGGGCAGTGCAGAGTACCCGACCTTCTTGGAGTCCCTGGGAGGTGTACTAGATAGCGCTCTGACTGGGGACTCCATTGTTCTCCTGGGGGATTTCAATGCCCACATGGGTGGCGACAGTGAGAACTGGAGTGGGGTGATCAGGAAGCACAGCCTCCCCGATCTGAACCCGAGTGGTGTTCAGTTGCTGGACTTCTGTGTTAGTCACAGTTTGTCCATCACGAACACCATGTTCGAGCACAAGGGTGTCCATAAGCGTACGTGGCACCAGGACACCCTGAGCTGGAGGTCGATGATCGACTTTGTAGTCGTATCATCTGACCTTCGGCCACGTGTCTCAGACACTCGAGTGAAGAGAGGGGCTGAGCTGTCGACTGATTACCACCTGGTGGTGAGTTGGATCCGCTGGGAGGGGAGGAAGCCAGTCAGACCTGGCAGGCCCAAACATATTGTGAGGGTCTGCTGGGAAGGACTGTCAGAACCCTCTGTCAGCGAGGTCTTCAACTCCCACCTCTGGGAGAGCTTCTCCCAGATCCCAGTGGAGGTTGGAGACATGGAGTCCAAGTGGACCATGTTCTCCACCTCCATTGTCGATGCAGCCGCTTGTAGCTGTGTTCACAAGATCTCTGGTGCCTGTTGCGGTGGCAATCTCCGAACCCAGTGGTGGACGCTGGAAGTAAGGGATGCCGTCAAGCTGAAGAAGGAGTCCTACTTATCTTTGTTGGTAGGTGGGACCCCGGAGGCAGTTGAGAGGTACCGGCGGGCCAAGCATGCCTCAGCCCGTGCGGTCGCAGAGGCAAAAACTGGGTTCTTGAAGAAGTTCGGGGAGGCCATGGAGGAGGAGTATCGGTCGGCCTCGAAGAAATTATGGCAAACCGTCCGATGCCTCAGGAGGCAGAAGCAGCTCTCTACCAGCACTGTCTACGGTGTGGGTGGGGAGCTGTTGACCCTGACTGGGGATGTTGTCGGGTGGTGGAAGGAATACTTCGAGGATCTCCTCAATCCCATCGTCACGTCTTCCGAAGAGGAAGCAGAGACTGGGGACTCAGAGGCAGACTCATCCATTACCCAGGCTGAAGTCACCGAGGTGGTTAGAAAGCTCCTTGGTGCCAAGGCTCCTGGGGTGGATGAAGTCCATCCTGAGTACCTTAAGTCTCTGGATGTTGTGGGACTGTCTTGGCTGACACACCTTTGCAACATCACGTGGCGGTCGGGGACAGTGCCTCTGGATTGGCAGACCAGGGTGGTGGTCTGTCTGTTTAAGAAGGGGGACCGGAGGGTGTGTTCCAACTACAGGGGAATCACACTCCTCTGCCTCCCCGGTAAGGTCTATTCCAGAGTACTGGAGAGGAGAATTCGACCGATAGTCGAACCTCGGATTCAGGAGGAGCAGTGTGGTTTTTGTCTTGGTCGCGGCACACTGGACCAGCTCTACACGCTCCATTGGGTGCTCGAGGGTTCATGGGAGTTCGCCCAACCAGTCCATATGTGCTTTGTGGATCTGGAGAAGGTGTTCAACTGTGTCCCTCGGGCAACCTGTGAGGGGTGCTCCAGGAGTACGGGGTCAGGGGTTCTTTGCTAAGGGCTAGCCGGTCCCTGTACGACCACAGCAGGAGCTTGGTTCGCATTGCCGGTAGTAAGTCAAACCTGTTTCCAGTGCACGTTGGCCTCCGCCAGGGCTGCCCTTTCTCACCGGTTCTGTTCATTATCTTTATGGACAGAATTTCTAGGTGCAGCCAGGGTGTAGAGCAGGTCTGGTTTAGGAACCACAAAATCTCGTCTCTGCTGTTTGCGCATGATGTGGTTCTGTTGGCTTCGTCAAATCAGGACCTTCAGTGTGCACTGGGGCGGTGTGCAGCCAAGTGTGAAGTGTCCAGGATGAAAATCAGCACCTCCAAATCCATGGCCATGGTTCTCGACCGGAAAAAAGTGGTTTGCCCTCTTCAGGTCGGTGGAGTGTCCTTGCCTCAAGTGGAGGAGTTTAAGTATCTCGGGGTCTTGTTCACGAGTGAAGGATGGATGGAGCGTAAGATCGACAGATGGATCGGTGCAGTATCTGCAGTGATGCGGTCGCTGTATTGGACCGTCGTGGTGAAGAGAGAGCTGAGTAGGGGGGCAAAGCTCTCAATTTACCGATCGATCTACGTTCCGATCCTCACCTATGGTCATGAGATTTGGCTCATGACCGAAAGAACGAGATTGCGAGTACAAGCGGCCAAGATGAGTTTCCTCTGCAGGGTGGCTGGGCGCTCCTTTAGAGATAGGGTGAGGAGCTCGGTCATTTGGGAAGAGCTCGGAGTTGAGCCGCTGCTCCTCCCCATTGAAAGGAGCCAGTTGAGGTGGCTCGGGCATCTTTTCCGGATACCCCCTGGACGCCTCGCTGGGGAGGTGTTCCGGGCACGTCCCATAGGGAGGAGGCCCCGGGGAAGACCCAGGACATGCTGGAGGGACTACGTCTCTCGGCTGGCTTGAGAACTCCTTGGGGTTCCCCCGGAGGAGCTGGGGGAGGTGTGTGTGGATCTGGAGGTCTGGGCGGCTTTGCTTGAGTTGCTGCCCCTGCGACCCGACTCCAGATAAAGCGGAAGAAAATGGATGGATGCTGATGCACATACAAACTATAATCCAGCAAACTAGCTATATAATGTGTGAGTGTCTTATATAGTGATACTAAGTCCTTTAGAAACTATTATGAATACACCTGTCATAATTTCTGTTCAAACATCAATCAATCAATTCAATCAATTTTTTTTTATATAGCGCCAAATCACAACAAACAGTTGCCCCAAGGCGCTTTATATTGTAAGGCAAGGCCATACAATAATTATGTAAAACCCCAACGGTCAAAACGACCCCCTGTGAGCAAGCACTTGGCTACAGTGGGAAGGAAAAACTCCCTTTTAACAGGAAGAAACCTCCAGCAGAACCAGGCTCAGGGAAAACATGAAAACAATTGTTTATATACACAAATTCTAGAAATAATTCATGGAAAAATAAATGTATAAGCTTCAACAAGCAATATTTGTCATCCACTTGATACTGGGGCTTAGTAAATCACTTCAAGACTGATTCACTGTGGACTGATTCACTGTGCCCCGGGTGCATGTGACACAGCTGATGTGCATGTTGTCAAATAGCTGATAGTGTGGAGAAGACATAACACATGCTCATCAGTTGGACGGGGTAGTCTTCTAACTAATAACAATTTTTTGGGGCCACCTTTTCTCTGTTGTGAGAAATAAATACAAAGACACTGACATCCACAAAATTTATTTTGATATGAAAAAACTGACTTCACTTGCCACTTAGTTTTACCCTTAATGTATCCAAAAACAAAACATTAATATATAAGGGGGATGTCTTTATGCATAAAAATAAGGCATAACTGCTGCAAATACATATGTAGTTTTGCAGATATAGTTACTGATTCACTGTTCCCCGTGATTCAGCGAACTCCGGTTTCCGCGATTGCATTTTTGAAGTAACTTGCCCAGCACTGTTTAGGAATTCATGCCCCACACACAGCTGTCCCACAACAAGGCTGTTTCCTTTGTGCATATGTGTGCAACAATGCCTTTCACAAAAGTCTTGCATATGTGACTGCTGATTTTTTTCAGCAACGTCTGTGACTGTATTCTTCAGGGGGCTGTGACATAGACTCTCAGTGACTCTCCTAATTCATCTTTGTGTGACTCTGGCTTCAGCCAGTGAGATTTGTGGTACAAATTCCCAGTTGGGGATGCCAGGTGCACGACTGTATGTTCTTGTTTTTTTTTTTTTCTTCTTTGTAACTTACTGAAAGATAAGATTTGGCTCAACAATAGCAATTCAGTATTGTAACATATTTAGATGCAATCATGCTTCCACAGAAAACTACGCTCACATACCCACAAGTTCCTGCTTGACACCCATACTTCTGTTAACCACCTGACACTCCTACACTTACATGAACCATAAACAAGACCATGTTTAGTTTGAGAGTTTTACAGCTTTTTTCACTGTTCATTTCATTTTTGATTACGTGATGATTTTCATGCATAAAACAGACTGTGTGCTGGAAGGCTAAATTCATGTAAGATTAAAAGAACAGACAGCAGTGTGTTGAATGTCAGCACTATCAGCATCATATGATCTAATGAGAGTAAAAATAGAAAAGAGGAGTGAGAGAAGGATGGAGGAGGATGTCAGAAAGCAGCAGTGATCAAATCTCACAGCACTCAAGGCAGTGAAGGTGGAGGCAGTAAAGTGATCCGTCACTGCTTCGCTCTGACCTTGTTCACTCACACCAAAAACCTGACTTACAATCCCAACAAACCAAATATGATACCTTCTCCCATGTGTCTTTTTTCCTCTCCTGCGCTCTCTCTCTCTCTCTCTCTCTGTCAAAAAAAAAAAAAAAAAATGGAGCTGTAATTACCAGGCACACGATCGATCACAGTCACATGACTCCTCTCCATCTGATACTGACAGTAACGTGTTCATCCCTTGCTCCATGCCATCATTACAGATCTGGGAGTGATAGATCAGATACTGCACGTGCAAGCTGAGCACATGAGAGTGCACACATAATATATGGAGGACCAAACATGAATTAAGACTAAATAAGTAGACAAATACATAAATGTATAATTACATAGATAAATAAAATATGTTGATACATTCTTTGTATCTTTTACATCTACATTTACAACCCCAATTCCAATGAAGTTGGGACATTGTGTAACATGTAAATAAAAACAGAATACAATGATTTGCAAATCCTCTTCAACCTACATTCAATTGAATACACCACAAAGACAAAATATTTAATGTTCAAACTGATAAACTTTGTTGTTTTTGTGTAAATATTTGCTCATTTTGAAATGGAAGCCTACAACACGTTTCAAAAAAATTGGGATGGGGCAACAAAGGACTGGGAAAGTTGATGAATGCTCAAAGAACACCTAATTGGAAACAGGTGTGTCATGATTGGCTTTAAAAGCAGCATCCCCAAAAGGCTCAGCCATTCACAAGCAAAGGTGGGGTGAGGATCACCACTTTGTGAACAACTGCATGAAAAAATAGTCCAACAGTTTAAGAACAATGTTTCTCAACGTTCAATTGCAAGGAATTTAGGGATGCCATCATCTACAGTCCATGATGTAATCAGAAGATTCAGAGAATCTGGAGAACTTTCTACACGTAAGTGACAAGGGCGAAAACCAACATTGAATGCCCGTGACTTTCGATCTTCAGGCGGCACTGCATTAAAAAACAACATCATTGTGTAAAGGATCTTACCGCATGGGCTCAGGAACACTTCAGAAAACCAGTGTCAGTTAACACAGTTTGTCACTACTTCTACAAGTGCAAGTTAAAACTCTACCATGAAAAGCAAAAGTCATACATCAGCAACATACAGAACGCAGCCGCCTTCTCTGGGCCTGAGCTCATGTGAAATTGACAGATGCAAAGAGGAAAAGTGTGGTCTGATGAGCCCACATTTCAAATTGTTTTTGGAAATCATGGACATTGTCTCCTCCGGACAAAAGAGGAAAAAGACCATCCAGATTGTTATCAGCACAAAGTTCAAAAGCCAGCATCTGTGATGGTATGGGGGTGTGTTAGTGCCCATGGCATGGGCAACTTACACATCTGTAATGGCACCATCAATGCTGAACGGTACATCCAGGTTTTGGAGCAACACCTGCTGCCATCCAAGCAACGTTTTTTTCAGGGACGTCCCTACTTATTTCAGCAAGACAATGCCAAGCCACATTCTGCACGTGTTACAACAGCGTGGCTTCGTAGTAAAAGAGTGTGGGTACTAGACTGGCCTGCCTGCAGTCCAGACCTCTTGCCCATTGAAAATGTGTCACGCATTATGAAGCGCAAAATACGACAACAGAGACTCCGGACTGTTGAACAAATGAAGTCATACATCAAGCAAGAATGGGAAAGAATTCCACGTACAAAGCTTCAACAATTATTGTCCTCAGTTCCCAAACACTTACTGAGTGTTGTTAGAAGGAAAGGTGATGTAACACACTGGTAAACATACCACTGTCCCAGCTTTTTTGAAACATGTTGCAGGGATCTATTGCAAAATGAGCAAATATTTGCACAAAAACAAGTTTATCAGTTTGAACATTAAATATCTTGTCTTTGTGGTGTATTCAATTGAATATAGGTTGAAGAGGATCTGCAAATCACAACGTCCCAACTTCACTGGATTCGGGGTTGTATTTAAAATGTAATAGATACAGTTGTATGTAAAAGTTTGGGCACCCCTGATGATTTCCATGATTTTCTTTTACAAATCATTGGTTGTTTGGATAAGCAATTTCAGTTAAACATAAACATACTGATATTTGGGAAGTGAAATGAAGTTCATAGGATTTACAGAAAGTGTGCAATAATTCTTTAAACAAAATTAGGCAGGTGCATAAATTTGGGCACCCCAACAGAAAAAACTCCCTCAATATTTATTAGATCCTCCTTTTGCAGAAATAACAGCCTCTAAATGCTTCCTATACCTTCCAAAGAGAGTCTGGATTCTGGTTGAAGGTATTTTGAATCATTCTTCTTTACATAACATCAGTCAGGTTTATTGGTTTCCGAGCATGGACAGCCCACTTAAAATCACACCACAGATTTTCAATAGTATTCAGGTCTGGGGACTGAGATGGGAATTCCAGAAAGTTGTACTTGTTCCTCTGCATTTTTTTGAGCAATGTTTATAGCCCTTTCACACATAGTGCAACGTTTGGATGATATTTGGACAAATATGGCGAAACAGCGTGAAACACTTTGAATTTGCGCACCACAAAACATCGCATTGACGGGCAGGCGTGCACAACGCCGGTGCGAAGGTTTGTGCATGCCACGGTGTCTGTCGAGTAGGAACAGCAACTCATGCTGCTGCAACTGCTCACATTGTGTTCCATGGGACTAGCTGCACCACATCGCGCTGCTGATTTGGAGGAAAATTAAATAAAAACCACCTGTATAATTAGTGAATATCACTGGGTTGATATAAATAATACATCAAGGGTTCTGTATTGCATCCAACCCGACCAGTGCACCATAATTACTGTCTCATAACAGGAGCGTGAAATGGCTTTCATCAACAAGCAGACAAACGTATTTTCTAAAAAAAAGAAGAAAAGCGCTGTGATAACTGACCAAACAGCGTTTGCTATGGTGTATTTCTGCTGATATGTGTCTGAAAGTGGTGTATTTGTCATACTGTTGGCCTGTCATCAAATCGAATCAAATCAATTTTATTTATATAGCACCAAATCACAACAAACAGTTGCCCCAAGGCGCTTGGAGCAACACCTGCTGCCATCCAAGCAACGTTTTTTCAGGGACGTCCCTACTTATTTCAGCAAGACAATGCCAAACCACATTCTGCACGTGTTACAACAGTGTGGCTGTTGTAACATATACGCGGGACCATATGACAATTGTCATATGGTCCTGCGGTGCGTTGCTCACTGTCCTGTCAGACAGACATGACGTTCAGGTCACCTGCTGCATGTCCACATAAACTGATGGTCCTGTCCAGCTGCACCTGTCAGTGTGCGCGCTCTCCAGCCCGTCGCAAGCGATATATGTTTCTATATTTTCGACGCGCGTGTCCGTCAAAACATGGTGCGTGTTCTGCAGCTCTGATGTTCAGCACCAGCTATGTCAACTACTGCCACGCCCCCGTCCATTCAGAGCACAGACCAAAGTGTCACTCTGTGATCAGTTGAGATGCGCCTCACCTCAGGGGGGACATGCAAACCACACACATGCACGTGTTGGGGGGGAACGGGCACAGGTTGTGGGGGGAGCTGTTGGCATGCCACATCTCGGCAACTCCACCGTCGTGGAGAATTTAGATGAATTTCACAGCGAGTACGACAGTAGACAGTCTGACAGTGCCATGCGAGCGGTGTTAGATGTTCTTGTGTGTCACCTATAATTTGGTTGCACCTGCCGCAAGAGTGTGCGATGGGTTTGCACAGCACACACTTAGTCTTTCAGGTGGTTGTGTGCGCACATAGTTGTAGCAACAGGTGTATGAGGCGTCTGATGCAGGGACAACATTACACATAATTCCTGCATCATGCATACTAAGTGCATGACACACTATGTGTGAAGGGGCCCTTAGGGTCAATGTCTTGTTGAACGATCCAGCCCCTGCGCAACTTCAACTTTGTCACTGATTCATCAACATTGTTCTCAAGAATCTGCTGATATAGACTGAAATCCATGTGACCCTCAACTTTAACAAGATTCCCAGTACCTGCACTGGTCACACAGCCTCACAGCATGATGGAACCAGCTCCAAATTTTACTGTAGGTAGCAAGTGTTTTTCTTGGAATACTGTTTTCTTTTTCAGCCATGCATACCACCCCTTGTTATGTCCAAATAACTCAATTTTAGTTTCATCAGTCCACAGCACCTTATTCCAAAATGAAGCTGGCTTGTCCAAATGTGCTTTAGCATACCTCAAGTGACTCTGTTTGTGGCATGTACGCAGAAAAGTCTTCCTCTGCATTCCAACATCATACAGCATCTCTTTGTGCAAAGTGCGCTGTATAACTGAATGATGCACACAGACACTATCTGCAGCAAGATCATGTTGTAGTTCTTTGGAGGAGGTCTGTAGGTTGACTATAACTGTTCTCACCATCCTTCACTTCAGCTTATCTGAGATTTTTCTTGGCCTGCCACTTCATGCCGTAACTAGTACTGTGCCTGTGGTCATCCATTTCCTCACTATGTTCCTCACAGTGGAAACTGACAACTGATATCTTAGATAGCTTTTGGATCCTTCCTCTAAACTATGATGTTGAACAATCTTTGTTTTCAGGTCAATTGAGAGGTGTTTAGAGGCTCCCGTGTTGCCACTCATTAGAAGAGATGCAAAGAAGGGAAACATTTGCAAATGGCCACCTTAAATACCCTTTCTCATGATTGGATACACTTGTGTAAGGAGTTCAAGGGTCAATGAGCTTACCAAACCAATTTTGTGTTCCAATAATTAGTGTTAAATGTATCCAAATCAATAAAATGACAAGGGTGCCCAAATTTATGCACCTTCCCAATTTTGTTTAAATAATTATTGCACACTTTCTGTAAATACTAGAAACTTCATTTCACTTCTCAAATATCAGTGTGTTCATCTACTTTTATATTTGGCTGTAAATGTTTTAAAGCATAAATACAGTTGTGCTCAAAAGGCAGAATTGCTTTGTTTTGTTTTGGTTTTTGGGTTTTATTTTTTGGCCATTTCTCAGAGAATATGAATGATAACACAAAAAAACTTTTTTTTTTTCACTTATGGTTAGTTGTTGGGCGACACCATTTATTGTCAAACAACTGTTTACTCTTTTTTAAATCATAAAGACAACAGAAACTACCCAAATGGCCCTGATCAAAAGTTTACATACTCCCATTCATTGTGGGCGAGGCTCTCTAATGGTAAAACTGCCACTAAATATGTCTTGGACTTTATTTACATCATTTACAAAGAAATACAAACAGTATGGCACTCTATGGTAAATCTGCATGGAGTAGACAGTTCTCAAAAACTGAGTGACTGTGCAAGAAGGACAAGAGTGAGGAAAGCCACAAAGACACCCAGTCAACCTAGCAGAAGTTCCTGGCTTTTATATAAGGGCTGAGTGGATCCTTGTCATTTGATTGGTGCATTATATGTGATGTTTATATATGTCATAACCTACCATCCCTGGTTCTCAAGACCAGGCACCTAAGTGAATCTACTCTACTCGATTCTACTCTTCTATTCTACTCTTTTTTTTTCTGTAAGGTTCAATTTGGGACTTTGGCTTTCAAAGCAGGTGAAATAGTTTAAAGTCTGGGAGGATCCACACCTGTGTCATGCATCACTGCAGCCTGACAATTGCTAGCGACCACCCAGGCAGACAACTGGTCCAGCAGGCCTTTGATTTTTATTAAGTAATTGTTTCAATGATTTATTGTTTGCTGCAGGGCAGCCATCCTGGCAATCCCTCTGTGGAAAGGAAGATTGTCTCATGATTGATTCCCAGACAGGATGGTGAACATGGAGATTACAGAAGAGGTCCAAGCTTTTCATGCAGTGTTTCTGACAGATGTTGCAAGTGGTTGCTGTAGGAAGCTTCTGCTGGTTAGAATCTTGCTCTCTTTCCTTTGTCTTTCTTCTCTTTTGTGTTGTTCATCCACATTTTTTCAAAGACTTCCACTCTCATGTAGATCATTGCATGCCAGCTGGCTCTGTCTCTCTTTTGTTCTTCCCAGGTGTTCCAGTTGATGGAGCAGCTCTTGAGGCTGTTCTTCAGGATGTCCTTATAGTGTTTCTCTGGACTGTTTTCCTCCCTTCAGCTGGGACAAGAAGCTATGCTTGGGAAGTCAGACATCATCCAACAATGTGAGCCACTTGCCGAAGCTGGATGTTGATGATGATGCACTCTATGCTCTGGAGCTTGGCTTCAGCCAGAACGCTGACATTGGTAAGGTAGTCTTCCCACCTGATGTGGATGATACTCCTCATGCCATGCATGTGTCGCCATGCATATATTGTCGCCAGGGACAATGTATGTTGACATTCATGCTCCTGAGGGAATCCTTCTGGGAATCCCGCGATTCCCTCAAGAAGAGAGAAGAGCCCAGTGCAGTCATTGTTGTCATCATCATCATCATCATCATCATCATCATCACCATCATCGTCATCATCGTCATCATCATCGCAATAATGGGCATCATCTCTAAGTTTTACTTTTTGCCACTGCTCCAGAGGGAAGCCCAATATGTATCTGTGGTGAAAATATCAGTATTTTTTACGTAATCCTGCAGACAGACAGACAGACAAATAAATAAATAAATAAATGCCAGTTATTTTATTATGTCCTTGGTGGACATAATGAGTGTGTGAGACAGAGAAAAAAAAACAAGTCATAGTCAAACATCATGAAAAATCAAGCAAGCATCTATGTAGTGTTTTGTTTTGATTATGCATCCTTTCTTCATTTTGTTTTTTGGGCAACAGGATCATGCATTTATTCTTATTTGTCTAAATGAATAATTAAAATTTTGGTCCTTCATTATTTATTGGGGGGAATACAGATGTTAAATAGTAAGAATGAGGATAACTTGTTTTTCATTTGGGGAGGAGGTGAGAGGGTTTGACTTTAAGAGGACTATATACAGTGAGGTAAATAAGTATTTGATCCACTTTTGATTTTGCAAACTTTCCCACCTACAAAGAATGGAGAGGCCTGTAATTTTTGTTGTAGGTACACTTCGACACAATTTGTTAAATATTGAGTAGACATTGAATCCGGGAACGCTAAACTGGGAGGCAGCATGGACCTTGACAGCACATGAGGTCAGTCAGTGATTATGTAGTGTGTAAACTGCATGAAGTTTTTTTAGCCATGCTAATGCTGCCCAGAATTCTCACTCACTCACTCATCTTCAATCGCTTAGTCCAATTAAGGGCCATGGGGGGCTGGAGCCTATCCCAGCAGTCATAGATCATGAGGCGGGGTACACCCTGGACAGGATGCCAGTCTATCACATGGCCACATTTAGACAAACAAACGCATTCACACCTGCATGCACACCTATGGACAATTTAAAGTTTCCAGTCCACTTAACCTGCGTGTCTTTGGATGTGGGAGGAAGCCAGAGCACCCAGAGAGAACCCACACAAACATCAATCAATCAATCAATCAGTCTTTTTTATATAGCGCCAAATCACAACAAACAGTTGCCCCAAGGCGCTTTATATTGTAAGGCAAGGCCATACAATAATTATGTAAAACCCCAACGGTCAAAACGACCCCCTGTGAGCAAGCACTTGGCTACAGTGGGAAGGAAAAACTCCCTTTTAACAGGAAGAAACCTCCAGCAGAACCAGGCTCAGGGAGGGGCAGTCTTCTGCTGGGACTGGTTGGGGCTGAGGGAGAGAACCAGGAAAAAGACATGCTGTGGAGGGGAGCAGAGATCGATCACTAATGATTAAATGCAGAGTGGTGCATACAGAGCAAAAAGAGAAAGAAACAGTGCATCATGGGAACCCCCCAGCAGTCTACGTCTATAGCAGCATAACTAAGGGATGGTTCAGGGTCACCTGATCCAGCCCTAACTATAAGCTTTAGCAAAAAGGAAAGTTTTAAGCCTAATCTTAAAAGTAGAGAGGGTGTCTGTCTCCCTGATCTGAATTGGGAGCTGGTTCCACAGGAGAGGAGCCTGAAAGCTGAAGGCTCTGCCTCCCATTCTACTCTTACAAACCCTAGGAACTACAAGTAAGCCTGCAGTCTGAGAGCGAAGCGCTCTATTGGGGTACTATGGTACTACGAGGTCCCTAAGATAAGATGGGACCTGATTATTCAAAACCTTATAAGTAAGAAGAAGAATTTTAAATTCTATTCTAGAATTAACAGGAAGCCAATGAAGAGAGGCCAATATGGCTGAGATATGCTCTCTCCTTCTAGTCCCCGTTAGTACTCTAGCTGCAGCATTTTGAATTAACTGAAGGCTTTTTAGGGAACTTTTAGGACAACCTGATAATAATGAATTACAATAGTCCAGCCTAGAGGAAATAAATGCATGAATTAGTTTTTCAGCATCACTCTGAGACAAGACCTTTCTAATTTTAGAGATATTGCGTAAATGCAAAAAAGCAGTCCTACATATTTGTTTAATATGCGCTTTGAATGACATATCCTGATCAAAAATGACTCCAAGATTTCTCACAGTATTACTAGAGGTCAGGGTAATGCCATCCAGAGTAAGGATCTGGTTAGACACCATGTTTCTAAGATTTGTGGGGCCAAGTACAATAACTTCAGTTTTATCTGAGTTTAAAAGCAGGAAATTAGAGGTCATCCATGTCTTTATGTCTGTAAGACAATCCTGCAGTTTAGCTAATTGGTGTGTGTCCTCTGGCTTCATGGATAGATAAAGCTGGGTATCATCTGCGTAACAATGAAAATTTAAGCAATACCGTCTAATAATACTGCCTAAGGGAAGCATGTATAAAGTGAATAAAATTGGTCCTAGCACAGAACCTTGTGGAACTCCATAATTAACTTTAGTCTGTGAAGAAGATTCCCCATTTACATGAACAAACTGTAATCTATTAGACAAATGGGGAGAACATGGGGAGAACATGCAAACACCACACAGAAAGGCCACATGTGGGAATTGAACCCATGACCTTCTTGCTGTGAGGCAACAGTGGTAACCAGTAAGCCACCATGTTGCCTTGAAAATAAATTCTGAAGGACCATGCTCGTTCATGTCCGTGACATATACATATTAATACATATACTGTTATTGTTGTTGTTGCTGTAGTTGAATGTAACAAATATGTTACAATTGAAATATCTCTCGACCAGCCTATCCGGTGTATTGGCAGTATTGTATTTCATTTATTAAGCTGTTTGTTTTGTTTTTAATGTGTAACTTCATAAAATAAGAGATGAACAGAGGAAAAGAGATGAAAGCAAAAATTTAAATAAATAAGACAGCTTTTGTCTTGAGAAAATTGAGGCGTTGTTCAGGAAATGTGTGCATACACACACACACACACACACACACACACACACACACACACACACACACACACACACACACACACACACACACACACACACACACACACACACACACACACACACAGAATGAGACCTGCAGAGAGTGTATGATTAACTGTTCTGTCAGAACCGACAACTCTCTGGGGTGGGAAGGGCAGAGGAGTGGGAGAAACGGAACAGGGGAGTGAATGGATTGGACAAGGATGGAGGAGCATGAGGAGGGAGTCTCAGGTCTCTGGGGTCTCTGGAAGGAGGTCTCGTGGGTTTTTCGGGAGCAAACTGGATCCAGTTGTTGCTCTTGCAGAGCTTGTGTGTTGATTTCCTACCTGGATATACTCTGTGCTTGTGAGGTGGCTTTTCCTGCAGAACCCTTCCTGTGGATTGTCTCCTTTTGTGATCTTTATGCAGAACAACATGGCCACTGCAGCATGGAATGTAGGTGAATGATTTTGAGATTGTGCGTGCGGCCCTTATCACAATTCTGCAGCAGTATAGATGGCCTGCAGAATCTACCTCCTTTCTCAAAAATCAGAATGCAAACATGAACCTGCAAAGGCACACACACACACACACACACACACACACACACACACACACACACACACACACACACACACACACACACACACACACACACACACACACACACACACACACACACACACACACACACAAAACGCAGAGCGACAACTCTATTTTCTCCCATTCGTCACAGGACTTGTTGTTCCCATGCCACGGCTGGGTCTGCATTCAGGGTCCCCGTGCTGCAGTTCTTCTCATAATGACTGGCATCTAAACATTTTTCAGAAAGTCAGAGGGTTACACATAAAAGAAATATGCAAATTAAAAAAAAATATTGTAAATGCAAACATGGGTATTTTGATCTCACTTCATTTTACTGTGTGCTTACATGTGGTGTCTAGAGGAGGTCACTGAGTGGTAAAGGAACTGGCCTGCCAATATGTAGGCATGAGTTCAAATCCTGCTCATGCTGTCTGTGTCCTTGGACAAGACACTTGATCTACATTGTCTCAGTGTACCCAGCTGTATGGGTACTGGCCTCACCTGGGAAAGTAACCTACATCAGACTGGCACCCTGTCCAGTGGGAGACATAGACACTCATCCACTTGACGCTACAGAATCTGGAGATAAGCACCGGTATCTGGAGTGTTTTCTTTGACCTGGAAAACCTGGAGGCAGATACAGACACTTTAACCATATTTTGCAAACCCTTCAATATTGTCAAATTGAGAATCTGACTTTCAATAATTTTTGGTTGTTTCTCTGTAGAACTTATCTAAGGTTGTGTTGGGTATGAAATCTAGAATTTGTATTTATGATCCATTTCAAAAGAGGCTTGCTGAAGATATGTGGTTAGCACTGGGACGGTTAATACTGAATGCTGTTAAATTATTCCTGAGCATCGGAATTTTTCTTGCTAGCTTTGAAACTGCTGTGATTTTGTAGCTTTGCTTGGATCCATGATTGTTGGCAATAATGGATCTGTTTCTGTTTCTTTTTTTTAAAGTCCTACACAATTCTTGGAAACAGTGGTCTTAAATTATGTTGGTACTTAATGTCAGAAAATGATCCCTTTGAACTTTTGAGGCCAGCATTTGGAGGACGTTATTTCACAGAAAGTGTGTTTATTATCATTGTGAATTATTTGACACTGGCTATTGCTGCAGATCAATGTGAGTGTTACTTTCATAAGATTGTACTCATTAGGCTTCACAGCCTATGACTGTTGGGATAGTTCCAGTCCCTCTGTGACCCTTAATTGGAGTAAGTGGATGTAGAAAATGGGTGGATGGATGCATTCATTAGATTAATTTACTGAATTTGACAGAGTTGATCACAATATATTGCTGGACAGAAATGAAAATTTCCCAAATACTGTCATGATTGTTTTATTTATTTATGTTTTTTAAATGGCAATACTACATCTGAATTTTCCATAACTATGGAGTACCCCACAACTCTGTTCTTGGCCCACTGCTTGGTCAGATTATACCTAGCTATGGAATTAACTTTTGTTGTTATGCCAATGATATGCAGCTTTATGTGCATATGTATTCAGGTAATGTGTCTCAAACTGTGAAGATGGATGCTTGTTTCGTTGGAGTGAAAACCAGATTTTCATCTAATTTTCTGCCCTCCAAGAGAGATATATCCTTATGAAAATTTTATATGCTATGCAGGTGCCTGTGTGATTGATCATAAAATAGTTCTAAATCTGGGTGTGATATTTGATCCATCCTTGTATTTAGATCTGTGTATTAAATAAATAACTAAGACTACCCTTTATGGCCCCTTAACACATAGTGCAAAGTTTGGACAGCGTTTGGACAAAAACAGCGAAACAGCATGAAACACTTCGAAATTAATGCACAAAACATCGTGCACAAAACATTGCGCCGACGGGCAGGTGTGCACAAACACAGTGCGAGAGTTCATGCGCCTGTTGAGCAGGAACAGTGCCAGGTGCACCACATGGCACCACTTATGTGGAAGAAAAAAAAAACAGCTGGTACATATGGAACCACACTGCGCTGCTTAAGTGGAATAATAATAAAAAAAGACACCATCCGGGACGCAAACCCCCACCTTTCAAAACCTCTGATTACCAGTCAGAAACTTTACCACTGAGCTACAGAGCTGTTCTTTGAAAGCTGCAGCAAGCTGCCTCATATCAGGAAAGATATGGAAGTATTAAAAAAAAAAGTGTTCTGCCCGGCATGCGTCTTGTGAATGGTGCGCCACAGCACAGACACCACATCAGGTGGAACAGAGCTCACATGACGGTCAGATCGCTCACTACGTGTTCTGATCTGACGGGCCATTTCAACCTGGGTGTTGTCAGTGTCCACTCCATGTGTGCGCTGCTTACTGCAGCTTGTCGCCACCACAGTGATATATGTTTTTATTTATGCCCACATAAATACAGCAATCAGACACACGTGCCTCACAGTGGACAGTTGTTAGTCCATGACTGTCCAAACACAGTAGGTGTTGTCTAGCTGGAATGTCCAGAATGACAGATCACCACAGCTGCCTCTGTCGGAAGCCATGCCTCCCGTGAGTGGAGCGCACACACCCACGTGTCAGTGTGTGTGTTTGCAAAGTCACACTCATGGGGAACTTAGACAAATTTCACAGCAGTATGACAGTGGTCATCTGCCAACCCAGTCTCACGGCAAGTTGTGATTCAGCAGCACGAAATATACATTAATCTACTGGTTCATGCTATTGTGACAAAAAGCACCTAATTTTCGTCACAGCAGCACAAATTCATTCTACACTCAACAAAAATATAAACGCAACACTTTTGGTTTTGCTCCCATTTTGTATGAGATGAACTCAAAGATCTAAAACTTTTTCCACATACACAATATCACCATTTCCCTCAAATATTGTTCACAAACCAGTCTAAATCTGTGATAGTGAGCACTTCTCCTTTGCTGAGATAATCCATCCCACCTCAAACTTTCCTTTTTGCTAAAGCTTATAGTTAGGGCTGGATCAGGTGACCCTGAACCATGCCTTAGTTATGCTGCTATAGACTTAGACTGCTGGGGGGTTCCCATGATGCACTGAGTGTTTCTTTCTCTTTTTGCTCTGTATGCACCACTCTGCATTTAATCATTAGTGATTGATCTCTGCTTCCCTCCACAGCATGTCTTTTTCCTGGTTCTCTCCCTCAGCCCCAACCAGTCCCAGCGTAAGACTGGCCCTCCCTGGGCCTGGTTCTGCTGGAGGTTTCTTCCTGTTAAAAGGGAGTTTTTCCTTCCCACTGTCGCCGAGTGCTTGCTCACAGGGGGTCGTTTTGACCGTTGGGGTTTTTACGTAATTATTGTATGGCCTTGCCTTACAATATAAAGCGCCTTGGGGCAACTATTTGTTGTGATTTGGCATTATATAAATAAAATTGATTGATTGATTGACCTCACAGGTGTGCCATACCAAGATGCTGATTAGACACCATGATTAGTGCACAGGTGTGCCTTAGACTGCCCACAATAAAAGGCCACTCTGAAAGGTGCAGTTTTATCACACATCACAATGCCACAGATGTCGCAAGATTTGAGGGAGCATGCAATTGGCATGCTGACAGCAGGAACGTCAACCAGAGCTGTTGCTCGTGTACTGAATGTTCATTTCTCTACCATAAGCCGTCTCCAAAGGAGTTTCAGAGAATTTGGCAGTACATCCCACCAGCCTCACAACCGCAGACCACGTGTAACCACACCAGCCCAGGACCTCCACATCCAGCATGTTCACCTCCAACATCGTCTGAGACCAGCCACTCGGACAGCTGCTGAAACAATCGGTTTGCATAACCAAAGAATTTCTGCACAAACTGTCAGAAACCGTCTCAGGGAAGCTCATCTGCATGCTCCTCGTCCTCATCGGGGTCTCGACCTGACTCCAGTTCGTCGTCGTAACCGACTTGAGTGGGCAAATGCTCACATTCGCTGGCGTTTGGCACGTTGGAGAGGTGTTCTCTTCACGGATGAATCCCAGTTCACACTGTCCAGGGCAGATGGCAGACAGCGTGTGTGGCGTCGTGTGGGTGAGCGGTTTTCTGATGTCAATGTTGTGGATCGAGTGGCCCATGGTGGCAGTGGGGGTTATGGTATGGGCAGGCGTCTGTTATGGATGAAGAACACAGGTGCATTTTATTGATGGCATTTTGAATGCACAGAGATACCGTGACGAGATCCTGAGGCCCATTGTTGTGCCATACATCCAAGAACATCACCTCATGTTGCAGCAGGATAATGCACGGCCCCATGTTGCAAGGATCTGTACACAATTCTTGGAAGCTGAAAATGTCCCAGTTCTTGCATGGCCGGCATACTCACCGGACATGTCACCCATTGAGCATGTTTGGGATGCTCTGGACCGGCGTATACAACAGCGCGTACCAGTTCCTGCCAATATCCAGCAACTTCGCACAGCCATTGAAGAGGAGTGGACCAACATTCCACAGGCCACAATTGACAACCTGATCAACTCTATGCGAAGGAGATGTGTTGCACTGCATGAGGCAAATGGTGGTCACACCAGATACTGACTGGTATCCCCCCCAATAAAACAAAACTGCACCTTTCAGAGTGGCCTTTTATTGTGGGCAGTCTAAGGCACACCTGTGCACTAATCATGGTGTCTAATCAGCATCTTGATATGGCACACCTGTGAGGTGGGATGGATTATCTCAGCAAAGGAGAAGTGCTCACTATCACAGATTTAGACTGGTTTGTGAACAATATTTGAGGGAAATGGTGATATTGTGTATGTGGAAAAAGTTTTAGATCTTTGAGTTCATCTCATACAAAATGGGAGCAAAACCAAAAGTGTTGCGTTTATATTTTTGTTGAGTGTAATTCATTCTGTAATCGCTACACAAAATTAAAAATGAAGCGTGGGGGTCGGGCTGGTTAGGGTGGGGGGAAGGAGTAGGATTAGGTTATGGTTAAGGTTAGGGTCGGGGGTAGGAGTAGGGTTAGTAATAGTGAGTTTTAAAAAAACCTGTCACGGAAATTTGACTCATTTTGTCAGAGGAGCACAAAAAAAAAAAAGTTAGACTGGGCTGTGTCTGCAGTCTGTTGTCGTGCCAAGAGTGTGACTGGCCACACATTTTCTAAGTGCCATGCGAGCGGTGTTAGATGTTCATTCGTGTCACCTGGAATTTGGCCGGCACCTTCCGCGAGAGGGTGCGATGGATTCGCACAGAGCACACTTCATCTTTCAGGCACTTGTGTGTGCAAATAGTTGTAGCAACAGGTGTACGAGGTGTTGGAGGCAGGGACGACATTACACAGTTCTCACACGATTCCTGCGTGATGCACACTAAGTGTGCACTTTGTCCAAACTATTTGTGAAAGGGCCCTTAGATATGATAAACATTGCAATACTTCATTGATTCTAGATACAAAAGCATATGGATCAGTATCTTAGTATCAGCCTTGGAAATTCTATCACATTCTATCACATTCCCTATATAATGGGGCCACTCGAGATTGACTTCATTATATGCTCCCTGTGACGACAATAGCAGATTTTGTGGTTTAACTGAGAACATATAAAATTCTGAATTGTGAATTTCCTTATCTTACTGAATATATTTAGCCTGTCTGTGTTTATGTTAGTCATGATTTCAGTGCTGCTGGATTCTTGAATACTTTACACTAAATATGAAATGAAAAAAAATAAATTTATTAGATTAGATGGGATTTATTGTCATTGTCATTACATACTTGCAAGTGCAACAATAACAAAATTACTTTTACACTCCAATTACCTCAGACAAGATACAGCAATGAATCCACAATTATTACTTGTTTACCGTAATAATAGCACACATCAGAATTAAAGACAACACATATACATTTGACATTGCTTATGTGCACTAAACTTGAAGCAGTCCGTCATCCAAATTGAGGCAAAGTGGGTGAAGGCTGCAGCAGGAGGGGCCTGCGCTGCCTATCTTGGGGAGTTGAAGGCTGCAGCAGTAAAAACCACGCTGCCTCCAGGGTGCCAGGGAGGAAGCCAGGGTGAGGGGAGTGGAGAGACACAGGTGGGGGTAATAGGGATGGAGGGAGGGAGACATGCGTCGTGTGCAGATGAGTTAAGTTTCTGTCGGTTTCTGTCTGTGTGTGTTAAGTCTGATGTTTCTAGGCAACAGCAGGCTGGAGGGGGGTAGATAGATGAGAAGGGGGAGCCAAATTCCTTCAACAAGGCCGTAGATCATTCTGGGTTAAGAGCAGGGTGTTTGGCCTTCAGGAGCCGATAAGACTGCCATGTTGATGTTAGGTGGGGAGATACAGAATTCCATTTACTGCACCTCTGACCATCTAGAGTCCAAATTTATGAAGAATATTCTCCAGTCGTCAGAAGCACATTACTTTGCAATGCTGCGATATGCTCTAAGGTGATATTTTGTGTTTGAGTTCAAGAGTTCACGCAGTCTGAGATTTCACACCATTGCCCAACTCATTAATCATGATGGACAGTTGAGGGGACGAGATTCTGAAAGCAGCCATCTTGCTAATATTCCTGTGGGTCAGGGTAGCCCACAAACCAATCAGCGCCAAACCTCCCACCATAAAACAGAATAGAAATAAATCCTCAACTTCTTCCACAGAGAGTGGAGCCAAGCATGTCACACTCCATTCTCTCAGGTGTCGAGAGCATAGCCCACTGGATAGGTTCCATCAGTGCATGCAGGGTCCACCAGCCCTGATTTCCTTGTCGAAAAAAAAGTTGTGTCAATAGCATTGAGACCAGCTGATCAATTCCATGGTTATCCAAATCTTATTTTGAAGAATTCACTGACTGGTGAAGCTGGGACTTTGAAGGTCAGAGCAGAGATAGAGAACAGAAGGAGGAGAGGAGAGGGGAGGAATGCAACTGTCCTTGCCAGAGTCCCAAGCTAAATTATACAGGTTGAGCACAAAACACTTCTTGATTTCAAGTAACTATAACATCAGAACGTATTGGAAAATGTTAATAAATATGGTGACCACCGATACATTAACTCAAAATATGCATGAATATATCCTGTCTCTTCGATTAATGAACTATTCATTTTAGGAAATTTATAAGGAAAATACTTTCATTGTGAAAAGCAATATTAAATACAAATATTTAAATCATTAAAAAAAATTAAAACATCAACGTGTGAAGCTATGTTTAGCACTTTTGATATACAGAGGATCTGATAGAAAAACAGAAGACAGGTGTGTGATTACTACATGTAGATGTGCAAATAGAGTGAAGGCAGAGAAGACAGAGGATGGTGCCACCATACACATGGAAACTAAAGGGAGACAGAAACAAAATGAGAGGCATACAACAGGTAGATAAACTACAGTGAACACACCTGACAAAGACAAGAAGGCCAGAAATCCATTATTAATCCTTAACCAACATTCATTAAGCAGACCACCCAGGCAGTCAACCGGTGCATTCCCACATCTTTAAAATAATAATCAATCTGCTTAATGAGTGTTGGTTAAGAATTAACAATGGATTTCTTGCCTAAGGTAGCAAAGTGGCCAGAAATTACCCTAACTACAAGTGCAAAAATGTAGTTACCTGATTAAAAATGTAACTTTTCCAGTTAGTGTCAGATTTTGTTGTTGTTTTGCTGTTATAGTTTGCTGTCAGTTTGTCTTTACTGATTTCTTTTTGTCTGCTTTTTTGATTATCTGTTTATTTTGCTTTTGTTACAGCTGCTTGTTTTCTGTTCATCACACTTTAGCCACATGTTGAGTTCCATTCTGGTTTAGTTTAGTCTTTGATCCACTGTCTTTGATTTTTGTTCATGATTGCTTTTGTCACAGCTTGCTGTTCTGTTCATCACACTGTAGCCAAGTTGAGTTCTGTTGTTGTTTAGTTTTGATCCACGGTTTTTGATTGTTTCATGATTGCTTGTGTCACAAACTTTATTTGTCAGGTTTACCACATTAGTCTTCAGTTATATTATTCATGTCAGCTCCGTCCTAGTTTCAACTTTTGATTTTCTTGTTGCGCTTGCTTCAGTCTTTTTCGATTTGTTTTCTAATCTGATTCTGTTCATGTTTGCTTTCCATGCAGTCTTTGGTTCAAGCTGTTCTGCTCTGTCTTGTTAGTTTAGTATTGTTTGTTTATGGTTTCTCATCATGTCCATGTTGTCACTGCACTCCCTTGTCTGTCTTTTCTCACGTAATCACGCCCAGTCTCATTTGTTCCACAGTCATGCCCTTTAATCACTGCACTTTCTTGCCCTTCACCAGTAAATCCTCATCTCTGTTGGCCACACCCCATTTTGTTTGTCATCTCCTTGTCCACCTGTCACAGCACTCTCTTGTCTCACATAGTTGCCTCACATCTTTGTTAGTCCACACCCACTTCCTGCCTGCTCACTACACCTGCTTCAAATCACAACTCAATCAACCCACTGTGTATTTAAGCCCTGCACGTTTTCTTTTCAATTGCCTGCTCATTGATATTGTAATTTTCATCCTGGCCCTTCACGTCACTGTTCCTTGTTACCACGTTTTGCTCGACCTTGCTTGTGTTCTGGATTTTTGCCTGTGGCCGTTTTGCTGTGTTATTGAACCCCGCCTGTTTTTGACAACGCCTCCGCTTATCACCTGCCTGTACCTCCACAACGCTGACTGCCATTCTGTGTACCAGACCCTGCCCGAATTATTGATAAAGCCTTTTTTCTTATTCAACCACCTGCCCGTGAGTCTGCATTTTTCACCCTGCCACCTGCTGTGCCCTGCTTACCTGTGAATCATGACAGTTAGTTGTAATGTCTGCCGGTCCGTGTACCTTTCGTTCAATTGATTTTCAATTAAGAATGAAAAATGAAATAATCAATCAATCAATCAATCAATTTTTTTATATAGCGCCAAATCACAACAAACAGTTGCCCCAAGGCGCTTTATATTGTAAGGCAAGGCCATACAATAATTATGTAAAACCCCAACGGTCAAAACGACCCCCTGTGAGCAAGCACTTGGCTACAGTGGGAAGGAAAAACTCCCTTTTAACAGGAAGAAACCTCCAGCAGAACCAGGCTCAGGGAGGGGCAGTCTTCTGCTGGGACTGGTTGGGGCTGAGGGAGAGAACCAGGAAAAAGACATGCTGTGGAGGGGAGCAGAGATCGATCACTAATGATTAAATGCAGAGTGGTGCATACAGAGCAAAAAGAGAAAGAAACAGTGCATCATGGGAACCCCCCAGCAGTTTACGTCTATAGCAGCATAACTAAGGGATGGTTCAGGGTCACCTGATCCAGCCCTAACTATAAGCTTTAGCAAAAAGGAAAGTTTTAAGCCTAATCTTAAAAGTACAGAGGGTGTCTGTCTCCCTGATCTGAATTGGGAGCTGGTTCCACAGGAGAGGAGCCTGAAAGCTGAAGGCTCTGCCTCCCATTCTACTCTTACAAACCCTAGGAACTGCAAGTAAGCCTGCAGTCTGAGAGCGAAGCGCTCTATTGGGGTGATATGGTACTACGAGGTCCCTAAGATAAGATGGGACCTGATTATTCAAAACCTTATAAGTAAGAAGAAGAATTTTAAATTCTATTCTAGAATTAACAGGAAGCCAATGAAGAGAGGCCAATATGGGTGAGATATGCTCTCTCCTTCTAGTCCCCGTCAGTACTCTAGCTGCAGCATTTTGAATTAACTGAAGGCTTTTTAGGGAACTTTTAGGACAACCTGATAATAATGAATTACAATAGTCCAGCCTAGAGGAAATAAATGCATGAATTAGTTTTTCAGCATCACTCTGAGACAAGACCTTTCTGATTTTAGAGATATTGCGTAAATGCAAAAAAGCAGTCCTACATATTTGTTTAATATGCGCTTTGAATGACATATCCTGATCAAAAATGACTCCAAGATTTCTCACAGTATTACTAGAGGTCAGGGTAATGCCATCCAGAGTAAGGATCTGGTTAGACACCATGTTTCTAAGATTTGTGGGGCCAAGTACAATAACTTCAGTTTTATCTGAGTTTAAAAGCAGGAAATTAGAGGTCATCCATGTCTTTATGTCTGTAAGACAATCCTGCAGTTTAGCTAATTGGTGTGTGTCCTCTGGCTTCATGGATAAATAAAGCTGGGTATCATCTGCGTAACAATGAAAATTTAAGTAATACCGTCTAATAATACTGCCTAAGGGAAGCATGTATAAAGTGAATAAAATTGGTCCTAGCACAGAACCTTGTGGAACTCCATAATTAACTTTAGTCTGTGAAGAAGATTCCCCATTTACATGAACAAATTGTAATCTATTAGACAAATATGATTCAAACCACCGCAGCGCAGTGCCTTTAATACCTATGGCATGCTCTAATCTCTGTAATAAAATTTTATGGTCAACAGTATCAAAAGCAGCACTGAGGTCCAACAGAACAAGCACAGAGATGAGTCCACTGTCCGAGGCCATAAGAAGATCATTTGTAACCTTCACTAATGCTGTTTCTGTACTATGATGAATTCTAAAACCTGACTGAAACTCTTCAAATAGACCATTCCTCTGCAGATGATCAGTTAGCTGTTTTACAACTACCCTTTCAAGAATTTTTGAGAGAAAAGGAAGGTTGGAGATTGGCCTATAATTAGCTAAGATAGCTGGGTCAAGTGATGGCTTTTTAAGTAATGGTTTAATTACTGCCTGGTAGGAATGGGGTCTAATAAACATGTTGATGGTTTGGATGAAGTAACTAATGAAAATAACTCAGACAGAACAATTGGAGAGAAAGAGTCTAACCAAATACCGGCATCACTGAAAGCAGCCAAAGATAACGATACGTCTTTGGGATGGTTATGAGTAATTTTTTCTCTAATAGTTAAAATTTTGTTAGCAAAGAACGTCATGAAGTCATTACTAGTTAAAGTTAATGGAATACTCAGCTCAATAGAGCTCTGACTCTGTCAGCCTGGCTACAGTGCTGAAAAGAAACCTGGGGTTGTTCTTATTTTCTTCAATTAGTGATGAGTAGAAAGATGTCCTAGCTTTACGGAGGGCTTTTTTATAGAGCAACAGACTCTTTTTCCAGGCTAAGTGAAGATCTTCTAAATTAGTGAGACGCCATTTCCTCTCCAACTTACGGGTTATCTGCTTTAAGCTGCGAGTTTGTGAGTTATACCACGGAGTCAGGCACTTCTGATTTAAAGCTCTCTTTTTCAGAGGAGCTACAGCATCCAAAGTTGTCCTCAATGAGGATGTAAAACTATTGACGAGATACTCTATCTCCCTTACAGAGTTTATGTAGCTACTCTGCACTGTGTTGGTATATGGCATTAGAGAACATAAAGAAGGAATCATATCCTTAAACCTAGTTACAGCGCTTTCTGAAAGACTTCTAGTGTAATGAAACTTATTCCCCACTGCTGGGTAGTCCATCAGAGTAAATGTAAATGTTATTAAGAAATGATCAGACAGAAGGGAGTTTTCAGGGAATACTGTTAAGTCTTCTATTTCCATACCATAAGTCAGAACAAGATCTAAGATATGATTAAAGTGGTGGGTGGACTCATATACTTTTTGAGCAAAGCCAATAGAGTCTAATAATAGATTAAATGCAGTGTTGAGGCTGTCATTCTCAGCATCTGTGTGGATGTTAAAATCGCCCACTATAATTATCTTATCTGAGCTAAGCACTAAGTCAGACAAAAGGTCTGAAAATTCACAGAGAAACTCACAGTAACGACCAGGTGGACGATAGATAATAACAAATAAAACTGGTTTTTGAGACTTCCAATTTGGATGGACAAGACTAAGAGACAAGCTTTCAAATGAATTAAAGCTCTGTCTGGGTTTTTGATTAATTAATAAGCTGGAATGGAAGATTGCTGCTAATCCTCCTCCTCGGCCCATGCTATGAGCATTCTGACAGTTAGAGTGACTCGGGGGTGTTGACTCATTTAAACTAACATATTCATCCTGCTGTAACCAGGTTTCTGTTAGGCAGAATAAATCAATATGTTGATCAATTATTATATCATTTACCAACAGGGACTTAGAAGAGAGAGACCTAATGTTTAATAGACCACATTTAACTGTTTTAGTCTGTGGTGCAGTTGAAGGTGCTATATTATTTTTTCTTTTTGAATTTTTATGCTTAAATAGATTTTTGCTGGTTGTTGGTGGTCTGGGAGCAGGCACCGTCTCTACGGGGATGGGGTAATGAGGGGATGGCAGGGGGAGAGAAGCTGCAGAGAGGTGTGTAAGACTACAACTCTGCTTCCTGGTCCCAACCCTGGATAGTCACGGTTTGGAGGATTTAAGAAAATTGGCCAGATTTCTAGAAATGAGAGCTGCTCCATCCAAAGTGGGATGGATGCCGTCTCTCCTAACAAGACCAGGTTTTCCCCAGAAGCTTTGCCAATTATCTATAAAGCCCACCTCATTTTTTGGACACCACTCAGACAGCCAGCAATTCAAGGAGAAGATGCGGCTAAACATGTCACTCCCGGTCCGATTGGGGAGGGGCCCAGAGAAAACTACAGAGTCCGACATTGTTTTTGCAAAGTTACACACGATTTAATGTTAATTTTAGTGACCTCCGATTGGCGTAACCGGGTGTCATTACTGCCGACGTGAATTACAATCTTACCAAATTTACGCTTAGCCTTAGCCAGCAGTTTCAAATTTCCTTCAATGTCGCCTGCTCTGGCCCCCGGAAGACAATTGACTATGGTTGCTGGTGTCGCTAACTTCACATTTCTCAAAATAGAGTCGCCAATAACCAGAGTTTGATCCTCGGCGGGTGTGTCGTCGAGTGGGGAAAAACGGTTAGAAATGTGAACGGGTTGGCGGTGTACACGGGGCTTCTGTTTAGAACTACGCTTCCACCTCACAGTCACCCAGTCAGCCTGCTTGGGATCTGCCAGGGGGGAACTAACGGCGGCTAAGCTACCTTGGTCCGCACCGACTACAGGGGCCTGGCTAGCTGTAGAATTTTCCACGGTGCGGAGCCGAGTCTCCAATTCGCCCAGCCTGGCCTCCAAAGCTACGAATAAGCTACACTTATTACAAGTACCATTACTGCTAAAGGAGGCCGAGGAATAACTAAACATTTCACACCCAGAGCAGAAAAGTGTGGGAGAGACAGGAGAAGCCGCCATGCTAAATCGGCTAAGAGCTAGTAGCTACGCTAACCTAACGGATTCCTAAAAACACGCAAAGTGAATAATTTAGAGGTGATTCAGCAGAAGGAGTGCTTTAGTTAAGGCACGTAAAGTTTACACTGGGAAACAAATCGTAATCTAGATAACTAGATCAATCTAACTGCACAGATTAAACAGCTAACAGATACAGAAAAACACCGCTGTGCTCCGGAACAGGAAGTGATACAATACCGCAGTGAGAGCCAACCACCAGTAGAGGCTCCAGAGGTTAATGATTTCCTCTTATAATAAATAATGAAAACGATTCATTTTTTTTTGTTTTCAAATTGAAAACTAAAAAACGAATAATGGTTTGATTTTTCATTTTTTGATTTTATGTTTAGTTCAAACAAAGAAACTGAAAAACGCATTACAACGTAAGGATTTCATTGTAATATTTTATTTTTGTCGACTTGCTTGACCCGGAAGTAGTATTTCTACACCTGTGTGTGGATGTTTTGCGCACAATGGCATCGCTGGAAGCACACGCCGGCTTAGTTGAAGAGCTTTTTCATCAAGGCAAAACACACGCAAAAATCTCTGCAACGCTACAGGAGATTGGGATCCCTAAATGCTCCGAAATGAGCGTTAGACGATTATGTGCTTGGCACAATTTAAAACGTAAAACGCTCATTTTGCAAGCAGACTTGGAGATGGCTGTGCTTCGCTCAATATACGAGGTAAAATGGGTTGTTATTGATCTTATAATAATAATTAATAATAATATATGGCAGTTTACATTTCACACAGTGTTTTATACATTTTTAATCATATTTCTACAGACTGGACCTTCATATGGGCGCACGTTTATGACAGGGTATTTGTCTTCCAAAGGTGTGCGGGCGGGAGAAGGTCGGTTTTGGAAAATCTTAAAAAAATATTCATCAGCCCTATCATGACCTGCGACGTGAGGTAAGTGGAGCGAGAATTTGTTAACAGTGACAGCTATACTGATTAAAATATTATTTTGAGTGTCCGGCACATGCTGCTTATTGACTGATATCAAATTGTGAGTCTGATATTATAGCGGAGTGGGTAATCTCTCTAGCATTTACACTCTCTGTCAGAGGTGTGACCAATGAAATATTATAAAACTGAAAAAATCATGACACCGGGGTGGTTAGCCGAGTTTGTGAGCCTTGTCCTTGGTTGTTGACATGCTAACCAGGTTCTAACGTCAACTATTAAATATGCAAATTAGGAATAACCAAGATTGTTCTGGCAGATGTCAACCACTTGACCACGTGTGTGAACTTTACCTTTAATTGGCATTAAATTTAATTTTAAAATAACAGTTGGCATAAATAATCTGCACCTGAGCTCAAGGCTTGGGGCTTGGTGGAACAGTGGTTAGCACTCTTGCCTCACAGCAAGACGGTTTGATTCCCGGACCGGGTGGTCGGGGCCCTTCTGTGTAGAGTTTGCATGTTCTCCCCATGTCTGCTTAGGTTTTCCCTACCACTAAAAACATGTACAATAGGTTCCCCATTGGGGCTAGGACTCCACTGAAAAAGAGATTCTTAATCTCAGTGGGACTTTCCTGGTTAAATAAAAGGTCAAGGCTAAATAATATAATGTTAGGTTTCAGTTTTCGTGCCTGCTGGGACCCTGCTAGTCACTAAACCTCTTTTTTATGTTTTTATGATGGCGATACCACAGAATATGTTGTAACAAATATGTAGTGTATATGTGGCATCACCCTTTTAGTCTTACTCTGGGGCAAACTGTTGGCTCTGCCCATTGTGGCATCAGACCAGTGGCAGTTAATGAGGTCTGCCACTAAGCTATTAATGAGGAAAAGCTTAATAAAAAATAACATTTTCTTTTCTTTTAACGGTGCCCGGAATCTGAATCCTGTCCCATATCAAGCCGAGTATATGGGTCAAAAATTTCTCATGGATCAGAACGAAAAGTTGGGCATGTTTGGTGTGACACATGTTTTGGCAGTAGATGGACACAGTAATAAAATAGTATCAAAAAGCACCATGCCAGTGAAAAACAACTTGGTGATATATGAGGAAATTTACAGGTAAATAAATACATATGTTACCCATTGTTATCTACAGTTTCAGCATTGCTATACACATCATTAAGGTCACAAGAGGATGTGCTTCCTTGTACAACACACACACACACAATATCACCACACACACAAGGTGAAGGTCAATGGCATACTTTTTTCTACTTTGTAATTGTTCTTGTTTTATTTTTTACACAATTTTATTGCAGACCTGCAGTGATCAAGTATGGCCTCTGGGATCAAGTTAGGGTCGACCACGGGAGAGAATTCTTCTTGTGTTTGTACGTGCAAGAAAAGCTTGCAGGGCTTATGATACCAGCAGACCAGCATACCTCCAGACTACATCTACAAGAGTGAGTTTTCAATAAAAAAAATTATGGAACTTTTAAGATTCAAGATTCAAAACTTTTATTTTCATGCACAGTAAGGAAACATGTTTCCCAGCACAAAGAAATTCTTAATTGCTGCCAACACTGAATGCCAAAAATATAGAGATCTAAGAATAAAATATGTAAATACAAAATAAAAGCATGCAAACAATATAATATAATAATAAAATAGAAATATTTTAAAGTTACAGGTTTTAATTTTTCAATTGCTACCAATTCAAACATTTATTTTCTTTTAAAGAATCATAGAGTGGAAAGGCTTTGGCCTGAGGTCAACAACCGGGTCAACTATCCTCTGAAGCAGGCTCTCGTACAGCTGCAAGACCAAGAATCAATTTCAATGAACGATCCACTAACCAGATACTGTAATTAATTAATACTGAGTGAAATAGGACTTGAAAGAGTGATGAATTCATGGAATGCTCACACGATTCCCGGTGTGTACATCTATTTCATTAGTAAAATTTGAATTCTCATGGTAAGACATTCTAAAAAAAAATCATGCTTTTTAAAAAAAAAAATTCAGGCTCTGGAATTCCCAATGAATTGGCTGCAGGTGGCTATCCAGTACAAGTAACAGAGGAGCTCCTGCCCAGTGCTGCTGTTGTGGCCAACCAATATGAAGAAGAACTTGGTTCATCGTTAACATGGGCATCAGAGTTTGGTGCATTTCCCTTCACCGCAGAGGAGGACATGCATCATGCTGAGGAACTGTTCAGTGAGAACTACCCGGACATCTCAATTATTTCTAATGAAGTGGCAAACCATAACTTTGTTCCCTTTCAAAATGCCCTCTTGGACCTTATTAATGTTTCGCAGAGATTCAGCTAAAGGGGCCATATTCTGCTAAATCAAGTTTTCTGAGCTTTCTACTATGTCATATTGTTTCCTTACTAAAAACACCCCTTGTGCTGTGTTTTGGTTAATACATACATATTTAAATAATCTTTTAGTTTTGCATTAAGTTTAATCTGTAGTTGAGGTGATGCGAGAAAAGACCTTTATGAAATTAATGTTTTGTTTATTAATTCATAATAAATTAAAGGGAAAATGGATGAGGGAACAAGTTAAGAAACTACAAGAGATGCAAGGTGGTGTCTGTAGGTTGACTCCTTGGAGAACTGCTCCACCTGTCAATATATGGGTGTAGGGCTAGGGGCAAGGGGTAATGATTTTGCTAATTGACCAACTATTTTTTTCATAATTGGATTCCGAGGGGCACAAGTAGATTTCTTTTTATTCAACCATGGGAAGATAAAACCATTTGAGCTAGTGAAGCTTTTGAGGCTTCTACCTGATAGATTGGAAATGAAAGGTCATTAGTGTACCAGTTTTTTATTAAACTTTTTTTTTTTGTATAGTTTTGGCTTAATTACTGCTCTTAGTGGTTTGATCCAATTGTTTCAGCCCTGTATGGATGATCACGTCAATGGTACCTTACTTTAAATAAATAAAAGCATATTATAATAAGCTGAAATGTATAGCTGACTGTACACGAGCAGCTTTTCCAATAAAATGTAAATAGTTGTTCTCTAAAGTAATGTTTCTCTGTTTATGTAATTAAAACAGTTACTCAGTATGTTGCAATGACATCAATTGTTGTTGAAAGCTGTTGTCAGTTGGCTCCAAACTGTAATTATATGGCAATCAAATAACATGACAATTGAATTTAAATATTTTATTTTGAATACATATACTATTGTTTGACTTGATTACAAAAAAGTAAGCAATCGTAAGTGTTGCCTAAACAGTATTCTTCAAATGTGTTATTAACATGAACAAGAGTTTGTTTTTTAATCAAACGTAGCAATATTTGCAAGACTTGTGATGAAAACCCATTAAATGTTTTAAGGGCTGTATGAACTTTTAACGGCTGGGTCAAAAACACAATCTCTAAAACATAGTGCCTGAACAAGCCAGAACAGTAAAGGTAACATTTTACTCAAGTATCTTTTGTA
Organism: Thalassophryne amazonica; assembly: GCF_902500255.1. Classification (NCBI taxonomy): domain Eukaryota; kingdom Metazoa; phylum Chordata; class Actinopteri; order Batrachoidiformes; family Batrachoididae; genus Thalassophryne; species Thalassophryne amazonica. The sequence goes on from NC_047117.1 coordinate 37,992,830, forward strand.
GTGCTGTGAAAACTTTGCTAAGACCAATAAGTGTTTGCATGTTCACATCAATTCCACTGGCTCGGCATTTTGAACAAAATTCAGAGTTGTTCTTCCACTGTTCAAGGCAGATCCTGCAGGCCACAATGCTGTTACAACAGGATGTAACCATAGGGTCATCAACAGTACCTGAAAATTGAATGAAAAGTAATTAATATTGTACTGCCTGATGTGCATACAGTGCGCTGAAAAAGTATTCGGCCCCTTGATATTTTACACTTTTAAATTTGTTTATGGCATTTCAAATACAAAAAGTAAATCAGGCTTCTTAATATAAAAAATTTCTAAAATTATCTTCCTTAAACTCAAACTGAAAGTAAATCTCTACAACTTGATATAAATTAATTAAAATTATAAAAGCCAAGATGATAGGTTGCATAAGTAATCAGACCCTTTGGTATGATACGTGGAAATCAGTTTGATTGCCAGTTTTATTCAGACAAGTCAGGGGATGGATACATGAACATTTCCAAGTCACTGAATATGTCGTGAACTTTATTTACGTCAGTTATGAATAAATACAAACAGTATGGCAATCTATGGTAAACCTGTGTGGAGTAGACAGTTCTCAAAAACTGAGTGACTGTACAAGGAGGAGAAGAGTGAGGAAAGCCATCAAGACACCCAGACAACCCAAAAGAAGTTACAGGCTTCTGTGGCTATGATTGGAGAAATTGTGCATAGTGCATGTTTTGCATTTTGTATCCCCAGTTATACAGCTTCATGTTGAAGTGGTATAGAGGAGGATTTTATTAAAAAGAAGACTTGAAAGTTCACCTACAATTTGCCAGAAGGTACATCTTAGATGCAATCCCAGATTTAATGTTTTGTTGAAAGAAAATCCTCCTCTGTACCACTTTATCATGAAGCTGTATAACTGGTGATACAAAATACAAAACTTGCACCATGCACAGTTTCTCCAGTCACAGCCACAGAAGCCTGTAACTTCTTCTGGGTTGTCTTCGGTGTCTTGGTGGCTTTCTTCACTCTTCTCCTTCTTGCACAGTCACTCAGTTTTTGATGTAAATAATGTTCTAGACATATTCAGAGCCTTGGGTATGTTCATGTATCCATCCCCTGACTTGTCTGAATAAAACTGGCAATCAAACTGATTATTTACAGATATTATACCAAAGGGGTTGATTACTTATGCAACTCATCACCTTGGCTTTTATATTTTTAATTAATTTATATCAAGTTGTAGAGATTTACGTACTTTCAGTTTGTTTAAGGGAGATAATTTTAGAAATTTTTATACTGAGAAGCATGATTTACTTTTTGTATTTGAAATGCCATAAACAAATTTAAGAGTGAAATATCAATGGGCCGAATACTTTTTCAAGGCACTGTATATAGTTGTTACAGACCCACAAATCAGTTGGTGTTTTGTAGGTAGGTTTTGTCAAAATCTTAGCTTGAAGTGGTACTCAAAGACATGATTTTATTCATGTTCATAATAAATTACATTTGTTTTAAAGCTTACCTCTACAGATTACACAGGTGAAGGCAGCTTTAACAGCTGCAGCTTGGGCCTCTGTCAGAGTCATTGTCAACGTACGGTTGGAATGGGCAAGTTCTGTTAAGCTCTTTATGGTGGTGATGACATCCTGGAGTCCCTGTGCAGCAAGAACCACCTCTTCAATTTTGTCCAGTGTTTCACTGAGGCCAGTCTCATCTGATCGACTTATAAAAACAAAAACAGAAGCACTTGCTATAATTTTCCTCAACATTTATTATTTTTATTTAAATCCATTGTGTGGAAAACAGTGCAGATCTAGTACCTTAATCTCCTCCTTTTTCGTCCTTGAAGCTGTTGAAAAAGGCTCTCTTTCAGGGCAAATACCTTCCTAGCACAAGAAGTTTTCGCATAAAAAAATTGAAACAAAAAAAATATATATAGATCTTTGAACTTTACCTCTGGTCCCTTCAGAGGCCATGATTTTGTTTCCTTGGCCATCAGTTAAGACAATGGTGCCTTCAGTTTGAAAAACCTCCTTCACTTTGGACAGGATGCCATCAACAGTCGCTTCAAACTCCGAAAAGCGTACAGTTAGGGTCTGGCTCGTTTCAAGCTTCCCATCTGCTAAGTCTGCAATGTAGATGCTCCTAAAGATGCATATATCTAAGTTAACAATTCACAGTTTTTACTTCATAACAACTCTTTTGGAAATGTGTTGTTACTCAAACCCAGGGTAAGACAGAAAAATATTACCTTTGAAAACTTTTAGCAAGCAGAGTGTTATGGATAAGACGCGGAGTGAGGAGCGGTCCAGTATCTGACTGAACCCAGCATGAAATAATCAGAAGCAGTTCCAAAAAGAAAACACATTTATTTTTCTCCCCTTTGTGCTATACATAAAATACTAATTAATTAAAGTTCTGGTGAGGTGAAAAGGCGGCGCGCTCTCTCAGCGTCTCAACAGTCGGAGTCCGAACGTTCAGGACTCAGGAGTTCCGCCGACACCCCCCCCAGGTGACTTTTTCCCAGAACTGTACTCTGTGAAGGAGGAACAGAGATGAGATTATTCAACACTATTACTACGAAATATTGTTTGGAGGCAAACTTATCAGCTACACGTTTAGGTCTGAATTCCACCTTAATTCAAGGAGGCTGCTGCTCACAGCTAGTGGAGGATCATTAATCCACATGCCACTGCCGTGAGGAGCACACCAAACACTTTCCACCAATTACTTATAGCTGCGTATAAGACGCCAATTTACATTCACGGATAAACTTTTCAGAATATTCACCTCTGCCGTGTGCTGACAATGTTTGTCTCTCACCCTCGTCCTTCTTCACAGGCGCGATGTCAGACTCTGAAACGGCCCTCAGCGTCCCCACAAGGTTGTATTCTCCGGCAATCTTATCCAACTCACTGCTGGTTTAAATGTAGTTCTTCATCACTACATTGGTACCAGCTGGAAGTCCTCAGATCTGCACGTGAACATCACAGGTGTCGTGGATTGTCCTGATAGAGAGCCGCACGAGAATGCAACAGGTGCAGCCAATCATCGTAACAGAGGAGAGAGACTCTTCTGCAGCACATTTTCCTCAGAGAACAGCCCCAAATCACCTGGGAAGGAAAATAAACACAAAACAACCCAACCTTGTCCAGCCAAACCCCCCCCAACACACAACAGTACCCCCCCCCCCGTCAACGGGAAGCCTCCCGGCAACCGCACAAACCAGACCCAAAAACAACCCCACACATCAAAGGCCAAAGCAGGAGGAGGGCAGAGATCACAGCAGGCAGCAGAGCCGGGAGATGCGGTAGAAAGGCTGGCCAGAATCAAAACAAACAAAAAAAAACATCCTGAAACAACCCCAAACACAAAAACAAAACACCAAAAAAAAGTCCCCCAGCATCCCCCCCAGAGAGTACCACAAACATACCCCAGGGAAGCACACTGGGGTAAACACAAAAGAAAAACACAATACTCAACCCAACACCCCCCCCCCCCCCCCCCCCCCCCAGAGGACCGTCCCATCAAACCCTGGGGAAGAACAAAAAACACACAAACACAACCCCCCCCCCGACACATTAGAACACAGGTCAAAGGAAAAAACAAACAACGCCCTCCCCCAACATGTGGAGCCCGACTTCCCCCAGGGGACATCGTCGTCAACCCCAGGAGCAACGACCATGGCAGGAGCCATCCAGGAATCCCCAGGCATACACGGGAGCCTTAACGTCCCCCAGAGGACCGTCCCATCAAACCCCAGGAGACACCCCCACAACCCAGGAACCCCACCCCAGCCTAACACGGCCGGTCAGCCCCACAGTCAACCTCCCCCCCCAGAGGACCGTCCCATCAAATCCTGGGGGGAAACAGGAGGAAACAAAAACCCCAAACCCCCAGGGATTTCCAAAAACCACCCCTGGAGCAAACAAAAACTACTGAAAGCCCCATTGACCTCCCCAGCACCCCGAAAGACCCTCCAGGTCTGTCGGGAAACACGTCATGGCAATCAGCACAGGACTACTAAGCTGGAGAAGCCAATAGGAAAAACGCAACCCAGCTCCACCCCCAAGGGCAGGGGAAAACCGGCAAGACGGCCGGTGTCGACCCCCCGACTATACTCCAGCCTACCGGGAGGGGTGGGCAGCAGAAAAGGCGTATGGCACTGATCGGGCCCACCGCTCCAACTGGAGTATATCCCCACTGCCCGACACCTCAGTAATGCCAATGGCGAACGGTCAGAGGCAAGCTGAGGCTGGAGAGGAACCGGGAAACAACTAAATCTAAGAAAAGAGCCCTGGACCCCCCCCAGGTGCAGAGGTCCTCATGGGAATGCCCAGGAACCAACCTGCACCACCCCACAACACCAAACGGCCAGAAGTGTGTGAGGCTGGGGTTAGGGGACAGGGAAATAAAAACCAACAAAATAAAATGACCCATTCCGCTAACAAAAATTAAATAACTATAAACAATAAAAAAAAACACACGCTTACCTGAGTCCAAACGAACTCCGACCAGTCAGCCTGTTCACCCCACCAGAACTACCTCAAGTGCTATACACAAAAACTGGTTTACAGAAACTCCCATTTATATCCCACAAAAATGTCCATAAAACACCTGGAGCCATATTATGATGCTGTCTCCTGACGCTCGTTTGACCGGGGCAATATGGCTGTTCTGACCCTTCCAAGTTGCATTGGCTCGTCCACTAGAGGAGCTAGAGGTCCCGTCGGAGGAGTCTCAGAGGAACGAAGAAGAGGCGGTCCGGACTTATGTCGGGGAAAACCCCGAGACAAAACACCCCGCTCGGACGCTCGCCCTCTCTCTCGTCCACGCTCCTTAATCCGATCGTCTAGACCAGGGGTAGGCAACCTGTTCCAGAAAGAGCCATGAGGGTGCAAGTTTTCTTTGCAGCCACTGACTCCACCAGGTGATTTCACTGATTAACTGATTCCATCTGCTCAAAGTGATATTAATCAGTAAAATCACCTGGTGGAGTCAGTTGCTGCAAAGAAAACCTGCACCCTCATGGCTCTTTCTGGAACAGGTTGCCTACCCCTGGTCTAGACGAATAACCAAGGATATTAACTCATCTAAATCCTTCGGTTCGTCACGGACGGCTAGCTCATCTTTCAGGGAGTCATTCAACCCGTCTACAAACACCCCCCTTAAAGCAGCAGCATTCCAACCAGACTGAGCGGAAAAGATTCGAAAATCCACAGAATAATCAGCTGCGCTTCGTCGCCCCTGTCGGAGGTTCAGCAATTGTTGAACCACTGTATTTGTTTTCACCGGATGATCAAAAACCAAACGAAGTTCACGGGAAAATTCGTCAAAGGATTCTAGCAGTGATGATTTATTGCTCCACAACGCCGTGACCCACGCCAGGGCGTCACCTCGCAACAGTGTGACTCGGCTACTCTCAGAGGAGAAAGACACCGGTCGCTGAGCAAAAACCAAAGAATACTGCATCAAAAACGGCGCACAAGCCTCCACATTTCCCGAATAGGGCTCCGGATGACATAGAATCGGTTCAGGAGCCGAATCTCCGGACGGCGAATTTATCCGCACCGGGCTCGATGGAACCGGAGCTGCAACCACAGGAAGCGGAACAGCCTGAGCTACAAGCTCCGTAACATGGGCGTCTGTCTGTTTAATTTGAATTGAAAGGTGCTGCACATGCTCCCAAATCATCTCCAGGTGCTTCTGGACTTTCTCCTGAAATGGAACTGCTTCTGCCGCTGAGTCCATATTGGTTTTGCCGGAGAATTCTGTTATGGATAAGACGCAGATTGAGGAGCGGTCCAGTATCTGACTGAACCCAGCATGAAATAATCAGAAGCAGTTCCAAAAAGAAAACACATTTATTTTTCTCCCCTTTGTGCTATACATAAAATACTAATTAATTAAAGTTCTGGTGAGGTGAAAAGGCGGCGCGCTCTCTCAGCGTCTCAACAGTCTGCCGACACCCCCCCCAGGTGACTTTTTCCCAGAACTGTACTCTGTGAAGGAGGAACAGATATGAGATTATTCAACACTATTACTACGAAATATTGTTTGGAGGCAAACTTATCAGCTACACGTTTAGGTCTGAATTCCACCTTAATTCAAGGAGGCTGCTGCTCACAGCTAGTGGAGGATCATTAATCCACACGCCACTGCCGTGAGGAGCACGCCAAACACTTTCCACCAATAATTACTTATAGCTGCGTATAAGATGCCAATTTACATTCACGGATAAACTTTTCAGAATATTCACCTCTGCCGTGTGCTGACAATGTTTGTCTCTCACCCTTGTCCTCCTTCACAGGCGTGATGTCAGACTCTGAAACGGCCCTCAGCGTCCCCACACGGTCATCACAAGGTCGTATTCTCCGGCAATCTTATCCAACTCACTGCTGGTTTAAATGTAGTTCTTCATCACTACATTGGTACCAGCTGGAAGTCCTCAGATCTGCACGTGAACATCACAGGTGTCGTGGATTGTCCTGATAGACAGCCGCACGAGAATGCAACAGGTGCAGCCAATCATCGTAACAGAGGAGAGAGACTCTTCTGCAGCACATTTTCCTCAGAGAACAGCCCCAAATCACCTGGGAAGGAAAATAAACACAAAGCAACCCAACCTTGTCCAGCCAAACCACCCCCCAACACACAACACAGAGCTCTTCCACTGGCCCTGTTGGTGGAAACAGAGCTTTCTGCAACACTGGATGGCCAGTGAAAAGAAAATCTATGGGGCTGGAGTGAGCTGTCTAGGGTTCCTGCTACAGGTGCCTTTGTGCACTCACCGTGGACCTCATAGTGGCCACGCTCAACCAGACAATTTGAACTGAAGTAACCATCTTGATTCGGAAAGATGGCCACATTGGTGTCATCGGTTAAGTAGACTGTTGTGCTGTTTACCTGTAGCAGACAAGAACATTGTTGCATTGTTACAAAATTATAGGACCTAGGAGACTGGTTCCAAAGGAGAGGAACTCTTCTAGTGTTCTACACCTGTGGCTCTCAAACTGGTACTGGTAACACTGGTGGTTTTAGTCCTGCTCAGTCCTAGATATATCTGTGATTTAGACCTGGATTAGTCATGATTTATATTTATCTCTGCTTTGGAAATTATTTAGACTTGGTTTGTCCAACATTACACCTGATTAAGATGGGTTGGTCTTAGGTGGTAATTGGTACTTGTGGTACTCTGTTCTTTAACACAAAATATACTACATTGTTTTCTTACCACACGCACACTAATATAAAGGGGCTCTTTCTTGTAAAATATTTTTTTGAGCTTAACTGTATTGTAATATTTCAAAGACAATTGTTACCTGGAAGATCCGGCCGACCTTCTTGGTAGTCATGTCATCTTCTTTAAGCATCACTCGCTTATTTACTTTAAATAAAATGTAGCTGTAGCACTCCATTTCGATAAATTTCAGCGTTGACTTCTCTCGTGTCACTTATTTTTGAGCGGACTTCTTCTTTACATTTATCTTCCGGGTCACAGACTTCGAGGAAAAAATAAAAATAAACATTTATGGATCCCAATCATGGATGTCCTGGCGTGTGTTTTGCCTTGATGAAAAAGCTCTTCAACTAAGCCGGCGTGTGCTTCCAGCGATGCCATTGTGCGCAAAACATCCACACACACGTGTAGAAATACTACTTCCGGGTCAAGCAAGTCGACAAAAATAAAATATTAAAATGAATTCCTTACGTTGTAATGCGCTTTTCATTTTCTTTGTTTGAACTAAACATAAAATCAAAAAATGAAAAATCAAACCATTATTTGTTTTTTCGTTTTCAGTTTGAAAACAAAAAAATGGAAAAATGAATCGTTTTTTCATTATTTCATTTTTCATTCTTAACTGAAAATCAATTGAACAAAAGGTACACGGACCTCTGCCAATATGACTGTTGCCAATTTCCTCTCTGCCAAATTTAGAAGAAAAAGAAATGCCATTTCATTTGAATGTGTTTTGTAATGCAACAGAACAACAGCTGGAAGCTGCTGTTTGATTTATCATCTTAATAAATCTACAGGCCTCTTTAACCAATTTGCAGTATGTCTATTCATTCGCCTTCAATAATGGTTTTATGCTTTTTCCTTGTTAGAAATAAGAACAGCTTTATTCATTGGATTCATTTTCTCTTTGTATATACTATACATTACTCATGACATGACTTAGTGGCTCATACCATGAAGAATATACCAATTTTACAGTAATATTGGAGTACAAAGTTCCTGCTCTTTTCAGTCCATTTTTGAACTGTCACAAGTTGCACTTAGTGAAGACAACATGAGTCACTCATCCAGCTGTGAAACAGCTGAAGCATGACTTCAGAGAAGAGAGCAACACATCGCTCACGCTCGCCTCACAATGTTTTATGTCTTATTGGAGTGAAGTGGCAGCACTAACATTTGCTCTGGTTCATTTGAAAGATGAATGTTGTTGTGATAAATGTGTGCTTTGGAGAGCATGTACTAGAAATCTGGAATGGCTTTTTTTGGGGGAGTGGGGGGGCATACCATACTTACTGTGTTCTATGTATTCCTCCCTAAAGGCTGCGGCTACACACTTAACACAGTGGGTGCATGGTACAAGGTCAGAAAATCTTCTGTGTGTGCAGACTACACTATTTCAATATTCTGGCCCCATGCAAAGAGAGAGAGTAAGTCCTATATAGGCCCTGAGGCCCATCAGTGTGAAGACATAGCGTGAAGCAGAAGAGAGTGTATGACTCCCCACAGACAGGACACTAGTCTATCACACGTTACTCCCCAGCCAAAGCTAGTACCCATTTTCTGCTGGGTGGACTGGGATGATATAAATGAAGTGTCTTGTCCAAGGAGATACACAGGTAACCTAAGCACATATCCAGAGTCGAATCCTAATCTATAGGTTGGTAGTCCAAGTTTTATGCCACAGAGCAAAGGATGACATTCAATCAGTCTGACATTTTTATTGATTTAATTTTCATTACTGTAAATGTGCTGTCTCCATTTGACATAAATTTGATCAAAGTAAGGAAAAACATACTTGGCTACATCTGCAGCCACAAAGGTGGCCAAACAACACAAGACCCTGGCACAGCTGTCAAACAAATGGAAAATTGCTGATGTTGTCTGCTACTCTTCTCACTTATCATATTTTATTTAGATATGGGATGTTCATGATGTGCTTACACACTACGTACCATCACACGCTATCATCAATCATCAAGCTATAACGACACTGAAGTAAAAACAAAAGAAAAAAAAAAAACAAATGGGAAAATACAAAGTGTATTTACTCATTTAGTTCACACTTCAATTTCAGTTTCAATTTATTTTCATTTATATAGCGCCAAATCACAACAGAGTTGCCTCAAGGTGCTTCACACAAGTAAGGTCTAATCTTACCAACCCTCAGAGCAACAGTGGTAAGGAAAAAATACCTCCGAGGAAGAAACCGCAAGCAGACCAGACTCAAAGGGGTGAGCCTCTGCTTGGGCTATGCTACAGACATAAATTACAGAAATGCTGTTGGTGCACAGGACAGGAGGGTCACAAGCTCAAATACAACGCCCATCTCTGGATGGAGCTGCACTGCGGTAAACCAGAAAATAGATCATTGCAGTCGTCCAATCTAGAAGAGATAAACGCATGGATCAGGGTGTCAGCATCAGCCAAAGACAGTATGGGACGAATCTTTGCTATATTTAGCAGGTGGAAGAAAGCAGTCCTCGTAATATTTCTAATGTGGAGGTCAAAGGACAATGTAGGATCAAAAATTACCCTAAGGATCCACACTTTGTCAATGTGATGTATGACAAACAAGCCAGGCTGAGCGTTAACTGGTCAAATTAATGTTGATGTCTCACTGGACCAAGAACCATCATTTCAGTCTTATCAGAGTTTAAAAGTAGGAAGTTTCGAGACATGCAACTTTTCACTGCTGCAAGGCAATCTTCTAAGGATTTTATGTGAACGACATTACCAGCAGTTATCGGCATGTATAACTTGAGTACCATCAGCATAGCAGTGAAAGGTAATCCCAAACTGCCGCAATATGTGCCCAAGGGGTGCTATATAAAGGGAGAAAAGCAGGGGGCCTAAGATTGACCCCTGTGGAACCACAAATTTCATGTCACTAAGGTTAGAGGTAGTGTTACTGTACAAAACACAGTGAGAACTACTGGTCAAGTATGACGTCAGCCATGCAAGGGCACTCCCAGTAATCCTAAAATGATTTTCCAGCCTATCAAGTAGAATATGATGATCCATGATCCACGGCGATGATCATCATACTGTATTTTTATGGTGGTTTTCTTTCTTCCTGTCTTCCTTGCAGTTTACATTATACATGTAGGCCATGGCCCCCCACAACGGGTATCATTAGAAAGCTTAGGATGTCAAGATTACAAACATAATGACAACAGTAAAAATACTGAGACTCACTATGACATATGAGCACTTTTATTGACCTACCTTAGCCGAAACAAAATGTCCAATTATGAAATCTGATACATTTTCTGCACAACATAGAGTTATCAAATCATCAATTTTGAAGCAAATGGGACACATAAGACACCGAGTGAAAGCTGTCTCTATACAGAATCAACTATGTTTAGAATTATGTACACAGCTTTATTGCATCAAAAAGGTATACTTAATTGAAATACCCTGTGAAAAATAAAAAAACTTGCACAAAAAATGAAACAAAGGTTTAGATGTTTAGCACAATGAAAATCTCTACAACTATCTGCAAAAAATGTATACGAGGTCTATTAGATAATAAACCGACCCTTTTATTTATTTATTTTTTAACTATATGGATTTGAATGACGTGCGATTACACCAATCATGCTTGAACCCTCGTGCGCATGCGTGAGTTTTTTCACGCGTGTCGGTGACGTCATTTCCCTGTGGGCAGGCCTTGAGTGAGATGTGGTCCCGTCCTCTCGGCTGAATTCCTTTGTTTCACAGGCTGCTCGAGACGGCGCGCATTGCTTTATCAACATTTTTTCTGGACCTGTGAGGAATATCCGAGTGGACACTATTCGAGAAATTAAGCTGGTTTTCTGTGAAAAGTTTAACGGCTGATGAGAGATTATGGGGTGTTGCTGTCGGTGTAAGGACTTCCCACAGAGCAGGACGTCGTGCAGCGCTTCCAGGCGCCGTCGTCGGCCTATTTCGACCTGTTTCGACCTGAAAACATCTTAATTTAAGGCGTAATTCATCCAGGACGTCGTGAGAGAACAGAGAAGATTCAGAAGAGGCCGGCATGAGGACTTTATGCAGATATTCCACTGTTTAAGGACATTTTTTAATGAAAGACGTGCGTGCAAATTCGCCGAGTCGTTTCCGTGACGACTCGGCAAATCTGTGTGCGCCGCGACAGGAAAAACACCTCCGTGTTGAAAACCATTTGTAAAATTCAGGCGGGTTTTGATGGCTTTCAACAAGTGAGTAACTGAGAAATTGTTTAACAGCTTGCGCATGTTCCAACTTGCCCGTTAAGGTTTCCAACGGAGGTGTTTTTCCTATCGCGACCCCCCGCGGTCGGGTCCGGCCCGACATGCGACTCTGCCCGCACGTTCTTTCATTACAAAATGTCCGTTAATAATGGAATGTCCGAATAAACTCCTCATGCCGACTTCTTCTGAAAGTTCTCTGTTCTCTGACGACTTCCTGGATCAACAGAGCCTGAAATGTGGAAGTTTTCAACTTGAAACGGTGAGATGCTGCCGCCTCGAAGCGCAGATCGCCGTCAGGTGCCGTGGGCCGTCCTTAAAGCGACACTACCAGACCAAAATCTCTCATCAGCCGTTAAAATTTTTACCGAAAACCAGCTGAATTTATCGAATGGTGCCCACTCAGTTGTGCCTTACAGTTTTGAAAAAGTTTTGATCAAACAAAGCAGCAGTCTCTGAGCCATTCCTAAACAATGAAAAAATCGACGAGAGGGTGGGCGACTCCTCACTCAAAGACTGCCCACAGGCGAATGACGTAACCGACAGCCATGAAAAAACTCTTGCATGCCCACGAGGGTTCAAGCATGTCTGACGTAATCACACGTGATTCAAATCCATATGTTTTTTGAAAAAAATAATAAGGTCGGATACTTTTCTAATAGACCTCGTATACCATTTGAAAGTGTGACTTTCCAACTATCATTTGGTCCAAAAATTATTCAAATTGGACATATATTGACAAAGACACTGGACATTTCACAAGTGCCTGATGTCATATATTCACAAACCAGGTAGAACATATGAATGAGTACAATGTGCTTCTTGTATCTTTTAGGCTTGTTCCCGATCACAGAGTATGGCTTCATTCAAACCCCCATGTCGAAGGTTGTAATGACATATGACCCCTACTTCATGTGTGGCCTCTTATGCTACTTACAGACATTCTTTGATAGTTTTGTATTCTGTAAATGGTGGTTAACGACAGGGTAGTAACCCAATGTTGTCATATGTCATAGTGAGTTCCTTATTTTTACCTGAGGCCAAAATATGGATATTGAATATTGTGACGGCCTTGCGCTCATCCGTCTATTCGTCTGTCTGTGCTCAGCATAACTCCAGTCCTATTACTGCGAGGGTCTTCAAATTCACTGGGAACATTCTTGGGACAAAGGCCTTGGACAAGCTCAAAGATGGCTAACCTTGACCTATTTTAAGAGGTCAAAAGGTCACATTCTGTTTGCTATTGTTATGTTGATATGGCCAAGCATTGCATTGCATTATATTTGTAATCTAGACATCCTAAGCATTGCAATGAGACCAAATTGATAGGGTTTTATGTGTGTTGCACATGGAACTGTGCTGACCCATGGCCTAATCAATGTGCATTGTGTAATTAGCAAAGTTGAACTAGATATTAGGGCCGGGACAGTATACTGATATGCCGATATGATACATATCACAGTGCTTAGGTACAGATTTTATATATATTGTTATTCTTAAGAAATGCAATTCTCCTGGCAGTTTGATATTACAATATACTGTATATTGTTGTTTCCATTTTCTAGTTATATACCATAAATCAGATCATAACATTTGGTATCCCCCCAGGAGAACCACACTACATATTTCACTACCTGTCAACTTTGGGGAATGTCAGAGAGGGAGATTTTTTTTGGAGGAGCGAAACATTAATCTGCAACCCACCCTTGAGACCTGTAGAGCACCATGCATTTTTTTCTTTCTTTCTTAATTAATCCTAATTAATTATTCATTCTAATTAATTAATTAATTTATTGTGCAGTATGTAATACTGTAAAATAGTCCTGTTGAAGTAAGTGGCACTCTTCGCAGCTTTGACTTGATCTATTTTATTATGTCCGCCAAGGACATAATAAAATCATCAGCGTTTATTTATTTGTCTCTCTGTCTTTCTAACTGTTACCAAGATTATGTCAAAACTATTGCACAAATTTTGACAAAACTTTCACCACAGATAGATATTAGACCAAGGAAGACTAAATTTAAATTTTGGAGGTGATCTGGATCCAGATCTGGATTATGGATCAAGTTTCCCTTTATATAGGCTTTGAAGGATTACTTCAAAATTACTTTACAGATTCTCACGAGATTTTCACCACAGACATATATTAGGCCATGGAAGACTCCATTGAATTTTGGAGGTGATCTGGATCCAAATCTGGATTCTGGATCAAGATTGCCCTTTATATAGGCTTTGAAGGATTACTTCAAAACAACTTCATGGATTCTCACCAAATTTGTACCACAGATAGATATTAGGGCATGGAAGTCTCCATTACATTTTGAAAGTGATCCAGACTGGGAGACTCCACTGAATTTTGGAGGTGATCCGAATTGGTGGATGTCAAAACTCTGATTTCTCTTGCTGCCAACTAAGTTTGCACATACAAGGAATTTGATCTGGTGGTACTGGAGCAATAAGAAAAGAAAAACACTTCTATAAGACGTAAAAGAGTCAAACAGACAAAACTATATTCACTGTTGAATAAATAAAATGTAATGGAATGGGTCAGCGTAAAAACGTGATAAGAGTACAGATGCAGCTAAAAAGAGCACACGCAGTGTCACTGGCTAAGTCTGTTCTGTTTTCTGTTACAATCTTGCAAACCATAAAGAAAGTTCTTTCGCTTGAAGCATTTGAAGGAGGGATGCACAGAACACCCTCTACCTGTAAAGTTGCTGCTATCCTCCGGAGGGGGCACTCTTATCTGTCCGCATCAGGGCTGTCTGCCCACCTGCCAACCACCACACAATATGTAATTTATTTATTTATTTATTTTTGTTTAAGTTGTAGTCACAATTAAACAGCTCGATGAATATCTCCGTTTTACAGAGTCAGCGGCCCCGCAAGAGGGTCTTGAGGGTCACCCAGTCAGCAGTGCTCGCTCATTACCTTTGATATCGGGAGATTTTATGTATGAATCAAGAGGTTTGGGAGAAACTCTCCAAATTGGGAGAGTCCCGACGATATCGGGAGAGTTGACAGGTAAGAAAATTGCTTCCTGACATTATATCTTTCACAACCTGATAGCTGGCTACTTAAAAAGTGGTATAAATATTTTGCATTATGGTTGGGCAATGTGTACTTAAGTGGTATACCAACATGAATGCTACTCCCTTTCAGGCAGGCAAACTCTTTCCTATCTTGGTTTAATTTTTTTCTGCTCTCTGCTTGGTGTGAAAATAACAGGGTGAATTATGCATCACTGCCTCTGGCCTTTCCTGCATCGCATCCAGTCACCCAGATCTGCAGCTCATCCAGACCAGCCCAGGCTTGGCAAATGAATGGTCAGTGCCATCTCAACCATTGCACATACAAATAAAGACTCCACCATACACTTAGGTTTTACACTCTCTGGCTGCTATTCCTTAAAGTATATATTCAGTGCCTTTATCTCTTGTGAAATTTCTTCTGGTCCACCAAATATTTTCCCCGTCTATTTCAAATGCATGTGATGTCAAGTAATAGTCTACTAATAGTAATAGTCAGACGAAGTCTACTTAGGGACTTCTGCTGAATGAAATCAGTACTGCATTAGTTTCCCCCTCATCAAACCAACTGAATTTGTGTTACATCAATACTGCATTTTAAAACTCAATTTTCATAGCATAAGAATTAATATTTCAATATCGTGAGTGATTTTTTTCCCCCAACCTTACTGGATACCCTTGAATGCACTTGTGCCATCCACTTTAGAATATGCACTATTGACTGTCATTACTGTATGTGCCCAATGTGTGTGGCACCATCTCATTATATTTTAGTAATTAATGTAACAAGAAGACTGTGAAAGTTTACATAAGACCCCAAGAGTTTCATCTTTCCGCTTTTTACAAAGGACCTGAAATCTATGCTCCCAAAGCCTGGATAATATCAAGATGACACCAACTATTTTTCTTGGCCCAAAGCAGGATCAGGATGCCAAACACCAAGTACCCATTAATTATTTTTTGACACCTCAAAGCATTCTTCTGGGGAGCCTGGCAGACTCTTACTCCCTTTATCAACCATAGAATCAACAAGTCATGGGACCCCTTTCCTTCCAGACGGTCAACAAAGCTGAAAAGGAATGAAGGCTACATGTTATTGAAAAATCCTTCATCTGAACCCAAAAACTCTGTTTGTCCAGTTAAAATAAACCCCAGAAATGAAAAGTTCCTTTTTTATGTACATGAAACACTGCAATGTCCATTGAAGTGATGGAACAACAGCAACCCCAAGCAGATCAGGTTGGAAAGGACACAGATTCCTTACTATGGGAATATAAGCCTTTGGAAAAAGGAATCCAATGTCTTTTTTCTTCTGCTGTCTTGTTATTTGAAAAAAAAAAAAATAATAATAACTTTTTTTTTTTATTAAGTGGAATCAACCAAGGGTGAAATCTCTAACCCAAGATATCTCTGAATGTGGACACTGAATGTAGCTAGAATTTGGAAAGTCTTATCAATATGATTTTTTATTGTGGTTATCATGTTTTGTTTCTATTCCTTTGGAGACTCACTTCACTACAGGACAGTTTGGTTTAAGCGGGAATTTAAGAGTGGAAAAGTAATAATTTATTGTCATCTTAGACAAAGAAACACAGTTAAAGATTATGCTACCCATAATTCTTGTGGGTGGATTTTGGACACTTTAAAATCAGAGTCTCCAGCCAGACGCTCGTGTCCTTCTCTCGTGCCCTTCGCCTCTCTTGCCTCGCCCGTGTGGTTTTTGGGCTTTTGTTTTGCTTTTGACTTCTTTTTATAGTTTGTGCACCAATTTCCTTTGTTTTCCCACTTAATTTTGAGTTCAAATGGCTTCTGTTAAAACTTTCTTTTTGGTAAAGCTGACATTTGCTGGCGAACGTTACTTTCTCATACAACCTTCCAAATTAAATTACAACCCATTTATTATAAATTCCAGATCTGCCTCATTGAGCAAATTTGTTGTAAAGTTAAATTTTTGTTCCCAAGTAATTTTTGATGTGCTTGCCCAGAAGACCTTTTTTAATAAAGGCACCACACCTTTATTCTGATAAATCAAGAAGGCAACTGCTCAGCGCATATCCATCTGGGTCAGTGCTTTATCATGGCATTCACTCAAAGTGCAGCTGAACTCAACAAAGCTCTGAACTGCCAAATGTTACTTTTGGTGAAAGACCTGCCTACCAGATTGGGCGCTGACCATCAGAAATAATCTGTCACGGTCCATCCAGTCAAGCTGATAAAGTGACACAAATGGCCCAAGAGCACGTCGGAATGCAGACAGCTGCAGTGTTGCCACAGTTACTTTGAAAAAGTAATCCAATTACTGATTACTGATTATTCCTTGAAAAAGTAACTTAGTTAGATTACTAGTTACTTTTTTAGTTACTTTCCCCAGCTGCCGACAACAACCCTCTGCCACCTCAACATGACAATGATACTTGTTTTGCCAAAACTCACTTTATAGTCACCCTTTCTTGGCTTCAATGAAAATAAATACTCGTTTTATAAAAAGTAAAATAAAGACCTCTTTCTTGACCTCATATTTAACTGCTGACAGCACTGTAACAGTAAAACTTGCAATTTCAAACCTACATTGTTTATAAATGTAACTATTAAATTCATTCTAGCATTTTTCTAACATTTAAATTCTCTCTAAACATTTTACTTGTCAAAATTATTATTATTTTAAGTAGTATTAGTAGTTTAGTAAAAAAAGGCTTCAAAACTGGACCTTTAATCTAGGGGTGTTGGGGGGCACACCCTTGCCCCATGCCCCATTCCATCTGGATTCGCTCCTACTTTGGCGTTTGAGCACAAAGAATGGATAACATTTATTTATGCAGAAAACATGACCAGATTTACAGGTAAGAAAGTTTTATTGCGTTTTCACATCATGTGGTCCTCAGAAAGAGAGTTTAGGTGCATTTGAGTGGAAAATAGTGTTAGTTGTTGACATGTCGCGGAGGATCAGCTGTTTTTAGCAGCAGATACGGAGCGGCTCGGAGAAAAAAAAGCATAAAAATGTCTTTGTAAAGCTCAGTGCAGGTGTGCTGTTGTCACTGCGCTTTAAGAGGTGAGGACGAGTCATAGCTATTGCAGAAAAACACGGATGAAAAGCTCACAGCTCGCTATCGACCCATAATGCAAAAATAATATTAACGCACAGTGACTTGGAGAAGTAACTTTAATCTGATTACTGATTTGGAAAGATTAACGCGTTAGATTACTCGTTACTAAAAAAAAGTGGTCAGATTAGAGTCATCACTGGACAGATGTTGACACCTGATCCCAGAAATATCCAGCTCTGCTATTAAAGTAAGCTCTCTGCTTCTGACAGAATCTAGCAGAAGTGGCTTTATTTAACCTAATCACACTTATCACTATCATATCACGTTAACCAATGCCAAAATAAAGTCCCCACAGAATATAACTTAATCCATTCTTAAATTTCCTGTAGATATTCCCATGTTACAAACACACGATAGAGTAATTATCCTCTGAGCTTCATTGTCATTTTCAAAGAGCATCACTGCAATATATCCTGCCCTGTTTAACCCCTGACTGACTTGAATAAAAGTTTAAACATGTGCGGTGGTATGTGACTTATATGATTAAAACACAGGTGTCAAATGTGTATCAGCAGAATTTATGACTGGAAGAAAAAGACTGATATATTAATTCCTGTTGGACGATATTCCACATATTGACATTATAACTGTTATAACCATTTAGACCAACAGGTGGTGCCCCAAATTAATTACAGGTAAAAAAAAAAAAAAAAGTGTACTTTTGCTACATTAACCCTCTGGAGTTGTCTGACACATCTCCAAAAGTCACATGACTGAAATAACCGGTCCTCCCATCAAATCCACCAGCCGCTGAGTCTCCGTTTGATTGATTTTGATTTGAAATGTTTATTTCAAATATCAAGGTACAAAAACAAATAACAATAATAATATCAAATATATAAAACAAAACTGAAATTCGAAAAGGAGTGAGAAGAAGTAAAACTTATTTACTCCCACCCCTTGTCCTTAAGTAAATAACATAATTCAAGGATTCAAAAGGAGTTTATTGTCATATGCACATAGGAACATGTTCCCTGCACAATGAAATGTGTTTACTGCATTTTACCCATCCTAATTGCCAGTTAGGAGCAGAGGTCGCCTTTTTGGCACCCGGGGACCAGCTCCAGATGTACATCCCTACCCTAGGTCATGAGCAGGGCTGAGCAAACCTTGACTGGCCTCATGACAAACAAATAACAACACACACATAACACACACAACACACATAAGCCGGCCCGGTACATGAACACATATAAAAGCACACACAAGGGAAGAATTGGGAAAAGAAAAACCTCCATTGCTGCTGTGTTGAACTCACGCAGCAGCACTGGAGAAAAAAAAAATCCCATAGCACAGGAAAACAGTGAACAAATCACAGCAGACAACAGACGACAGCCGAGACTTGAATGTGTCCAGTGTTTAGACAGACAGCCCGGAAGGCTGCCCTTGGCGCTATCGACAGGCCTTATCTGTCCATCCTGGGGGGGATCCCAGTCCTGAATCAGTCCACCAGAGTCTCAAGGTCCCACAGTCAACATCTCAGGACTGGGAGGGGAGAAGACAAAGAGGTGTGGGCAACGAGGAGCAAGGCATCAGGAGTGTTCCTCGGGGGGAGGATTTTATCCCAGCGGCCTTGAAGGGCAGCTGGTGTTTGGAAACCAAATAGATATCCAGATTAACAGATGCCTGAAAGATTCCACCATCTGAAACTTCAGAGTGGCTCCCAAATACATCTGAATAGAGGAAAGGAGATGTGGTCATTACTGACGATCAAAGTGGTTTTCTAGTGCAGCCATTCTCCCCGAGATGGATTCCAACATGCGGTTAAAACCCGCCGACTGAGCTGACACTGCCCTTCCAATCGAATCAATCATGTGGGGTAGCCTGGTCGGGCCAATTAATGCCGCCTCCACCTTCTTAATTTTCCAGTAAACTAGTGCTATGGCCGCTCCACACAGCAGAAATCCGGTCACCACAGCTCCAAATAAGTAAACATCTTCAACGTCCTCCACAGACAACGTGTAGAGGCACATGACTTGCCACCTCCGCCAGCTGTCCATCACGTAACCCGCCACATGTGTCCCGGCAGGACAGGTCGGGTCCTCCGCTCCCGAGTGTCTTGTAGAAAAAATAGTGTCAACTGCATTCAGAGACCACTTGATCAGATCCATTTTGCCATTTTCCAGAGGAGCAGGGCTGGCAGCCTCACAGACAAACACACTACAGTAGAAGGAAAGTTGGGGAGGGAGGAGGAAAGAAAAATGCGACCGTCCCAACCGAGAGCAAGAAGGCAAAATAAATAAATAAATAATAATAATCAACTTCCTTCCATCTCTTACAGACATACATAGATACATACACACACACACACACACACACGCACACACACACGCACATATACATACATACAACCCCAATTCCAATGAAGCTGAGACATTGTGTGAAATGTAAATAAAAATGGAATACAATGATTTGGAAAGCCTCTTCAACCTATATTCAATTGAATACACCACAAAGACAAGCTATTTAATGTTC
Organism: Thalassophryne amazonica; assembly: GCF_902500255.1. Lineage (NCBI taxonomy): Eukaryota > Metazoa > Chordata > Actinopteri > Batrachoidiformes > Batrachoididae > Thalassophryne > Thalassophryne amazonica. The sequence goes on from NC_047117.1 coordinate 38,012,890, forward strand.
AAACTGATAAACTTTATTGTTTTTGTGCAAATATTTGCTCATTTTGAAATGGATGCCTGCAACAAGTTTCAGAAACGCAAGGACAGTGGTATGTTTACCACTATGTTACATCACCTTTCCTTCTAACAACACTCAATAAGCCTTTGGGAACTGAGGACACTAATTGTGAGTGTCATGATTCAGTATAAAAGGAGTATCCCCAAAAGGCTCAGCCGTTCCAAAGCAAAGATAGGGCGAGGATCACCACTTTGTGAACAACTGCTTGAAAAAATAGTCCAACAGTTTAAGAACAATGATTCTCAATGTTCAGTTACAAGGAATTTAGGGATTCCATCATCTGTAGTCCATAATATAATCAGAAGATGCAGAGAATCTGGAGACCTTTCTACACATAAGCGGCAAGGCCGAAAACCAACATTGAATGCCCATGACCTTCGATCTCTCAGGCATTAGAAACCGACATCATTGTGTAAAGGATCATACCGTCTGGGCTCAGAAATTCATTGTCAGTTAACACAGTTCGTCGCTACATCTACAAGTGCAAGATAAAACTCTACCATGCAAAGCAAAAGCCATACATCAACAACATCCAGAAAGGCCGCCACCTTCTCTGGGCCTGAGCTTATTTGAAATGGACGGACACAAAGTGGAAAAGTGTGCTGTGGTCTGATGAGTCCACATTTCAAATTGTTTTTAGAAATCATGGACGTTGTGTCCTCCAGACAAAAGAGATAAAAGACCATCCAGACTGTTACCAGAGCAAAGTTCAAAAGGCAACATATATCATGGTATGGGGGTGTGTTAGTGCCCATGGCATGGACAACTTACACATCTGTGATGGCACCATCAGTGCTGAAAGATACATCCAGGTTTTGGAGCAGCAGCACATGCTGTCATCCAAGCAACATCTTTTTCAGAGATGTCTCTGCTTATTTCAGCAAGACAATGCTAAGCCACATTCTGCACATGTTACAACAGCGTGGCTTCGTAGTAAAAGAGTGCCAGGACTAGACTGGCCTGCCTGGTCCAGACCTGTCGCCCATTGAAAATGTGTGGCGTATTATCAAGCACACAATAGGACAACGGAGACCCCGGACTGTTGAACATCTGAAGTCGTACATCAAGCAAGAATGGGAAAGAATTCCACCTACAAAGCTTCAACAATTAGCATCTTTAGTTCCCAAACGCTTATTGAGTGTTGTTAGAAGGAAAGGTGATGCAACACAGTGGTAAACATACCACTGTCCCAGCTTTTTTGAAACATGTTGCAGGCATCCGTTTCAAAATAAGCAAATATTTGCACAAAACAATAAAGTTAATCAGTTTAGACATTAAATATCTTGTCTTTGTGGTGTCTTCAACTGAATATAGGTTGAAGAGGATTTGCAAATCATTGTATTCTGTTTTTATTTACATTTTACACAACGTCCCGACTTCATTGGAATTGGGGTTGTACATACAACCACATACATGTCCTCTGCAATATATATATATATATATATATATATATATATATATATATATATATATATATATATATATATATATATATATATTTATATATATATATACGAGGGCTGTCAATAAAGTAACGGTCCTTTTTATTTTTTTCAAAAACTATATGGATTTCATTCATATGTTTTTACGTCAGACATGCTTGAACCCTTGTGCGCATGCGTGAGTTTTTCCACGCCTGTCGGTGACGTCATTCGCCTGTGAGCACTCCTTGTGGGAGGAGTCATCCAGCCCCTCGTCGGAATTCCTTTGTCTGAGAAGTTGCTGAGAGACTGGCGCGTTGTTTGATCAAATTTTTTTCTAAACCTGTGAGACACATCGAAGTGGACACGGTTCGAAAAATTAAGCTGGTTTTCAGTGAAAATTTTAACGGCTGATGAGAGATTTTGAGGTGATTCTGTCGCTTTAAGGACTTCCCACGGTGCGAGACGTCGCGCAGGGCTCTCAGCCGCCGTCGTCAGCCTGTTCAAGCTGAAAACCTCCACATTTCAGTCTCTATTGATCCAGGATGTCGTGAAAGATCAGAGAAGTTTCAGAAGAAGTCGGTTTCAGCATTTTATCCGGATATTCCACTGTTAAAGGAGATTTTTTTTAATGAAAGACGTGCGGACGGGTCCGCGCGTCGGCTCGCAGCCGCCGCGACGCTCCGCCACAGGAAAAACACCTCCGTTGGAAGCCTTAAGGACAAGTTGGAACATGTCCTGCTGTTAAACAATTTCTCATATACTCACTCCACTGAAAGCCATCAAAAGCCACCTGGATTTTACAAATGGTTATCAACACGGAGGTGTTTTTTCTGTGCCGCACCGTCCGCACGTCTTTCATTAAAAAAAATCTCCTTTAACAGTGGAATATCCGGATAAAATGCTGAAACCGACTTCTTCTGAAACGACGTCCTGGATCAATAGAGCCTGAAATGTGGAGGTTTTCAGCTTGAACAGGCTGACGACGGCGGCTGAGAGCCCTGCGCGACGTCTCGCACCGTGGGAAGTCCTTAAAGCGACAGAATCACCTCAAAATCTCTCATCAGCCGTTAAAATTTTCACTGAAAACCAGCTTAATTTTTCGAACTGTGTCCACTTCGATGTGTCTCACAGGTTTAGAAAAAATTTTGATCAAACATCGCGCCAGTCTCTCAGCAACTTCTCAGACAAAGGAATTCCGACGAGGGGCTGGACGACTCCTCCCACAAGGAGTGCTCACAGGCGAATGACGTCACCGACAGGCGTGGAAAAACTCACGCATGCGCACGAGGGTTCAAGCATGTCTGACGTAAAAACATATGAATGAAATCCATATAGTTTTTGAAAAAAATAAAAAGGACCGTTACTTTATTGACAGCCCTCGTATATAAACTTCCATACAGAGTCATAAACACATATACCCACACACATACAGTACCTACATCATACATAACTCATATGCTGGAAGTAAGATGTACTTAACATACTATATATAATACATGCACACCTAATTATACACACATGCTATATGCATTAATACGTATAAACATACACACATCGCCAAATACATTCATCCATTAACACGTGTACAGTCCCACATGTAAATCTACATCTACCATCCAAACACAATACACACAAACACCACAGCAGATACTAGCAAAACTAGCCAAAGCATGGAAACAAAATAATCAAATAGAAGTAACCAAAATAAATAACTAGGCATTTGCCCCTAAAACACCGAGTGATTGGCCACACATCCTCATACCTTTTGAAAATCATATTTTTATACATAATTTTAAACTGTTTCATATTTGAACATTGCTTGAGTCTCCGTTTGAATGTGTATTGAAAGTGTGAAATTCAAACTATATATCAGTTTTTAAATTCTGTTCGGCCTAGTATAACTTAAATTATGATTAATAATTTCCACAATGTTTTTCTGAATATTATGGTCATTTTTGGTGCGCATATTTGCAGAAAGGTGCGGAAAATGGGAGTTTCATGTCCTGGTTGAGCTCCGTCTCACTGCAGGAGAAGCACAGAAAGAAACACAACTTCCCCTTTATCATTGGTGGAAAAACATATGATCTAAGCCGATCAAAAATCACCAACCCTATGTGGATTAATCACCAATTCATGTGGGTTGGTCTCTTAGGACATTCTGATTAAAAAGTCACCAAAGACAGAAAAAAGTGCCAACACTGCCTGCCGATGGACACTCCTGTGGGTGAGGCCTGTGCCCATTATGCCTTGTTTTGGACAGGAATTTTTTTTTTGAGTGTCACAAATAATTTGTGTGGCATCTTACTGTTTTGTAAATAGTTACACAAAAAAAAAAATGCCCAAAGCATTTCCTTCATTTTAGTGTAAATAGTTTGTTTGCTACATTTGCACATATATATTTGAAATTTACAATTTCTATTTGCACTCTGTTATAAAAATTGTTTGTTTAACATGTTTGTGGTTTTCACAGTAAAACAAACAAACAAACAAACAAAAAAACAGTTTTCTATTCAGATTTTATGTTTGTGTGTGAATTTAGGTTCATTGTGTGAATACAGTATGTCAGAATTAAAGAAAAGTCCCACAAATGAGGTTGTGCTGAAAATAATGACACCAAACAAGGCAAAGCAAACTGTTTTTAAGGTAAATTATTAAGGTAAAACCAGAAGTGGTCAAAAACAGCTAATTATACCCTGGACTCCAGAGGGTTAAAAATAATGTTAAAAACAAGACTTAACACAGTGGTTTAAAAAAAGTTGTAATGAATCTGAAACTCGGGAGGAGCTCGGAGTCGAGTTGCTGCTCCTCCACTTCGGCAGGAGTCAGTTGAGGTGGCTCGGGCATCTTTTCCGGATGCCCCCTGGACGCCTCGCTGGAGAGGTGTTCCGGGCACGTCCCATTGGGAGGAGGCCCCCGGGAAGACCCAGAACCCGCTGGAGGGACTATATCTCTCGGATGGCTTGGGAACGCCTTGGGGTTCCCCCAGAGGAGCTGGGGGAGGTGTGTGTGGATCAGGAGGTCTGGGCGGCTTTGCTTGAGCTGCTGCCCCCGCGACCCGACTCTGGATAAAGCGGAAGAAAATTGATGGATGAATCTGAAACAGCAATTCATTTAGCAACTGTTCTCTTCTGTTCTCTGTTATTTACTGTGTTGCCCTTGCCTTTTCTCTGTCAAGTTTTGCATCTCTACTGAAGTACTTTATTGCACATAACCATCAACTTCCAACACACTTCACCCCACTTTAAACTGGGAATTGTTGGTTCCTCTTTTTTGCTGAATGTTGCCTTTCAAAGGGTTTTGTCACCCTACTTCAGCTGATATGGTCTCAGCGGCGTAAATCACCAGTTACTACTGAGCTTACTAATGCTTCATTCAGGAGCTCAGCACAATAGAGCCACAACACTTTCATTCACCCACTTGCCCAGTCCCGCCCTCCTGCTATTCAGCTTCACTCTCCTCCCAAGATCTCCTTCTTTCTCTCTCCTCCCTCCTGCTACACTAAGCTGTTTTTTCTCCTTCCCGTTCTTTATCTCTCTCCGTTCCTCTCCACTATTCTACTGACTGATGTGGTTCTTTTCTGATGAGGGGCCAGCTATTTCCCATGCACCTGCCTGGTCATAGAAATGTCAAAATGCATAGACTTATAGATAAAATCCTATGGGCTCAAAAAGAGCTGACTTATCTCATGAATGAAATCCATCAGGTGATTTCATTGTTTTTTGCTTTGATTGTTCTGGTGTTTCATTCATGATGATAAGGGATGAAAAAAGCTATTGCAAGACAACATGTTTGATTGTTCTTGACGTAACAATCTTTTGTAGCACTTCTGGAGTATGCTGTTTGCAGCCTATCTGCTCGTTGTTACAGGAATCATATGCACTGTCTAGCACACACAAACTTGCATGCAAAGAACACAGCATAGATTTCGTATCTTTTCTAATCTGGGAGTGTCATCCCTTTCTGGACCCTCTTTTTCTATACAATGCAAACCATGCATAACATCACCCACTGGTTTTCTATAGAGACCAAGAAGAGCTGTTTTGAATCCCAACAATTGCTGCTCTGGGTGTCGCCATGTTTGCAATGGCCTATGTCTTTGCTGATGTCACAACAAATCCATAAGGGGCTAAAGAGCTGGAGCATGACCCTTTGTGACCTGGGTGGGATGACTGAAACTCATACATGGCCCATCTTAGAGTTACCAAATATGATAAGGTTAAGGTTAACATTGATTCAGGTTTTTATCAAATTGTATTATGGGGATAAGGTGATGTTTTTTTTTAAGGGTTTCCTTGGGGGTGTGGGTATTAACCCTCTCAGGCTCAAATTAATTTTTAGTAACAGGAAAAATCAGATATTTAGCTGTTGCAAATCTGCAGCGCCTGCCTTCAGTTCATTTTATTTGTATAGCGCCAAATCACAACAAAGCTGCCTCAATGTGCTTCACAGGAGTAAAGTCGAACCTTACATCCCCCCATGCAACAATGGTAAGGAAAAACTCCCTCTGGTAATAATGAGGAAGAAACCTCAAGCAGACAAGACTACAAGGGGTGACCCACTGATTAGGCCATTCTAATAGTTACAAGGTTTTTACAGATTGTACAAGAGTTTCTTTACAAACAGAACAAACTGAAGAACAACAAAAACAGAGTGCTTACTTGAAAATACAGTAGAGTCCATCTTGGGTCTCTAGTACATAGGCATCCATGTCCAGCACTGATAGGCTTTAGGGCAGGACCTCCAGTCAGTGGTGCAACAGATGTGGCATCCCGAGCTCAGTCTGGTGCCCTGTGGTGCAGGCCAGGATCAATCACTGGTGTTGTCAGTGCCTCAGAGAGAGAGATAAAGAGCCAAATCAGTTGGCTGGAAATAACTGCAGCTGAAGCATTTTCATTCACTCACTCATCACTCATCTTCAACTGCTTATCTGGGATCAGGTCATGGGGGCAACAGCTCCAGGAGGGGACCCCAGACTTCCCTTTTGTGGGCCACATTGGCCACCTCCAACTGGGGAATCCCGAGGCATTCACAGGCCAGTGTGGCGATATATTCTTTCCACCTACATCTCCTGGGCCTTCCAGGTCTCCTGTGTCTTCTCCAGGGTCTCCTCCCAGATAGATGTGCTTAGAACACCTCCCGAGGGAAGCACCCAGGGGGCATCCTTATCAGATGTCTCAACCACCTCAGCTGGCTCCTTTCAATGTGAAGGAGCAGCGGCTCTACTCCGAGCTCTGCACGGATGACTGAGCTTCTTACTCTATCTCTAAGGAAGACATCAGCCACCCTCCTATGGAAGCCCATTTTGGTTGCTTGTACCAGATGTGTGACTGCTGGATTGTCAGAACAAGGATGAGAAACAGACGTGTAACTGCCGGATCATCAAGACGAGGACAAGAAGCAGAAGACTGCTAGATCAGATTGTCAAGAAAGCAGGTACGAGAGCTACACCGTGCTGGTTGGTGATCTGCAAGAGAGTGTAGAGTCACCACCCCGTGAGAGTTCCTGAGGGGAGAAGCAGGGAAAGGAGTGACTGAAGAGGAGCGGTTAAGCTGAGTCCTGAGATCCGCAGTGAATAGCCAACTAGTCTGTCACTTACCCCTGACTCGAAGCGCTAACTTCAGACTTCAGACTTCAGACAACTTTATTGATCCCAAAAAAGGGCAATTACGTTTACACTCCAATTACCTCAGACAAGATACAGCAATTAATCCACAGTTATTACTTGTTTACCGTAATAATGGCACACATCAAAATGAAAGACAACACATATACATTTGACATTGTTTATGTGCACTGAACTTGAAGTAGTCCGTCTTCCGAATTGAGGCAAAGTGGGTGAAGGCCGCAGCAGGAGGGGCCTGCGCCGCCCAGCCTGGGGGTTGAAGGCTGCAGCAGTAAAAAAAATCACGCTGCCTTCGAGGTGGCAAGGAGGAAGCCAGGTTGGGGGGAGTGGAGAGACATGGGGGGGGATAGGGATGGAGCAAAGGAGACATGCGTCATGTGCAGATGAGTTAAAATTCTGTCGATTTCTATCCGTGTGTGTGTAAAGTCTGACAGTTTCTGTCAGTGTGTGTATAAAGTCTGATGTTGCTAGGCAACAGCAGGCTGGGGGGGGAGATGAGAAGGGGGGGCGAATTCCTTCACCAAGGCTGTAGATCCTTCTGGGGGAAGAGCAGGGGATTTGGCCTTCAAGAGCCGATAAGACTGCCATGTTGATGTTTGGCGGAGAGATACAGAATTCTATTTACTGCACCCCTGACCGTTGAGAGTCCAAATTTATGAAGAATATTCTCTGGTCCTTAGCAGTACAATTCCTTTGCAATGCAGTGATTTGTTCTGAGATTGAATCCATTTTGCATTGGAGTTCAAGAGTTCACGCAGTCTGAGATTACACAGCATTGCCCAACTCATTAATTATGATGGACTGATGAGGGGACAAAATTCTGGAAGCAGCCGTCTTGCTAATATTCCTGTGGGTCAGGGCAGCGCACAAACCAATCAGCACCAAACCTCCCACCATAAAGCGAATACGAATGAATCCTCAACGTCTTCCACATGTGGAGCCATATGTCAAACTCCATTCTCTCAGCCGTCGAGAGCAAAGCCCGCTGGGTAGGTTCCATCAGGGCACGCAGGGTCCCCAAACCCTGATCTCCTTGTCGAAAACAAATGGTGTCAATGGCGTTGAGAGACCAGCTGATCAATTCCATAGTTAATCCAAATCATAATTTGAAGAATTCACAGTCTGGTGAAGCTGGGACTTTGAAGGTCGGAGCAGAGATACAGAACAGAAAGGAGGAGAGTAGAGGGGAGGGACCGTCCTTGCCGGAGTCCCAAGCTGTTCTGTAAGAGAGGCTTTAAGGGGCAGACTACTCGGAACGACAAAGACCATAGCTGCAAAAGTCAAGGAAACAGCAGTGGCAGAATCGACAATCTCAGCAACCTAAAGAACAAT